>NC_055667.1:17790000-18433333 GCF_017976325.1 Chelmon rostratus | reverse complement strand
GATCTTTATCTAAGACCTTGAAGTGAACTTACAAATGGGCCTTATCCCCCCCGTCTTAGCTTGCTTGTGCAAATCAATACTAAAGTGGTGCATGAGATGCATGAACTTTGCACGAAGAGAGAAAAGGTGGAAAGAGCAGCGTAAAGCCAGGAATTGTTGGCTGTGGGGATGATGTCCTGAAGTACATGTTTGTAGAGCGCAGTCTGCAGCAGCTGAGATTTAAAATGCCTTGTAGTTGAGTTTCCTAAGCAGCAGCCAACTAATCTGCCAGCTCAGAGCATCTTTCAATCCCTCTAAAGCTTCTCACAGACCGGCAGACAAGGTGTCCGTCCTACCAACGTCAGCAATCTCAGGAGCTCTGCGCCCCTGCTTTCTGTCTTCAGTGTTTTTGAAGAGGTCAGAGTTAAGACCTCTCTCTGGGCCCTGTTTATCACTCAAGAGGTTGTGTGACCAAGGCAGGAGGGTAGAGGGGATGGGTGGGGGGAGGGAAGCAGAGCTTGTTTTCAAGTGGTCACCTCTGGGAAAGCTCCCAGCAGGAGACAGTGTCCTATGGGTGAGAGCACAGCGAGGAGGACTTGGTATAAAAAGAGTCGAGGGACCTCGTAGCAGGGAGACAGAGAGCTGGTAGCTTTCAGTCAGTCCGATTTAACAAACGTGGAATATATTCACAAAACCAGAAAAACCAACTTTGCATCTCCAACATTCGTCACTGGCCTGTAGTCAGAGAAGTCACCATGGCACTGCTGACGAATTATTGGATGTGTTTACTTGCTCTATCATTGACAGCGACACCGAGCCATGCCTTGAGAAGGTAAGAAGCTTATTCCTCCATATACCTGCATTTTATGTAGAATTAAGTGCAACAGTAAGGATTTACGGCTGCAATTGCCCTGAGGAAAGAGAAAACGCGCAGCTGCAGCAGTGCAGTGCAGTGACAGCAAACAACAAACCAAACAAGTACGAGAAAATGTATGTGTTTTATTGGTCATTACAAAAGCTAATGTTTCCAGCGTTGGCTTAACATGTGTTTTTGTTCCTTTCTCTGGCTAGGCACAGAGCACAAAGCGGTCTGTGCTCTGTTAAGGGCTTATTGTTATACTGGGATGACGACCAGACATGTGTGTGAGACATATGCGCTGGGAAAAATATATTTCATATACTTTTCTTTTGTAATCTTGTCCACAGTTGCTCTTTGTGTTCATTTCATATCTGCAGCTCGAAGATGACTTTTCCCGCTCTCCTTCCAGAATTGGCCTGAGGAAGATGCCATCCATCAGAGAGACGCTGCGGGAGATGGGTGTTTCTGTGGAGCAGGTGTTGACAGAGCTGGAGCAGAAGAGCACAGACGACACGAACAACGGGACCGCTCCGACACCTCTAACCAACTATTTGGATGTGAGACACTTTTTGCGCAAGCCCATTTTTATGAATGTTATGAGTCAAACAGGTAGTGGGAAATCCAGATGTTTAAGGCCACTGGGTTGGCTGTTTTAGTCCTGAAGGCAAAAACAGACTTTGGTTGTGAATGTTCATGTTCTCATCCAAGGCCAGTCGCATAACCGGCTTTGAAAACACACTTTAAAATGTGCTTTGCGTGTGATTCGTACTCTCAATGTCATATTCGATTTCCTTTTTGACTTCATGCACTAAGTGAAAGAAACACTGTAGCTGGGGGTTGGAGAAGCGGCTTGTGCCTGGAGGGTCGCCGGTTCGATTCCCCCCACCGGACTGGCAGAGAAACTTGGGTGTGGTGGAGTATCCACTCCCCCCCTCCATTAGCCGGCTGATGTGCCCTTGAGCAAGGCACTTAACCCCCCAATATGCTCCCCGGGCGCCTGATGCGGCAGCCCACTGCTCCTGTGTGTCTCACTGCATGTTGCATGTGCATGTGTGTGTTTCAGTAAATCAGCGATGGCTGAAATGCAGAGAATAATTTCCCAGTTTGGGATTAATAAAGTCAGCAATTGTATCATCAATCTGTGTTTCATTGTTTACTCCTGTCAGACTCAGTACTATGGAGAAATCAGCATCGGCTCTCCGGCCCAGATGTTCAACGTGGTGTTTGATACAGGCTCAGCGAACCTGTGGGTGCCCTCGCAAAGCTGCTCCCCATTCTCCACTGCCTGTTGTAAGTGTTCACACATAATAAAATTCATTCACAGCAGCAGTAACTTATATATTTATCCTAAATATGCATCAAAGGGGAAAAGGGAGAAATAACTGAATAACCTACAAAGAACAATTATCCAAATGAATATTATCACTCAAATGAATTTTGAACTTTTAGTTACTCACAACAGGTACGATGCCTCCAAATCCCGGACCCACGTGGAGAACGGAACTGGTTTTTCCATTCAGTACGCCTCTGGGAACATCAGGGGATTTCTGAGTGAAGATGTGGTGGTGGTGGGTTCAAAATCAACATCCTGTACAAAAAAATAAGCATCTCTTGACACGTCCAACCTCTGACATTCAGCTTGTTGTTTTATTCCCCGCAGGTTGGTGGTATTCCTGTGGTGCAGGTGTTTGCTGAGGCCACCTCTCTGTCTGCCATGCCCTTCATCTTCGCCAAGTTTGACGGAGTCCTGGGGATGGGTTACCCAAACGTGGCCATCGACGGCATCACTCCGGTGTTTGACCGCATCATGTCTCAGCATGTCCTCAAGGAAGAGGTGTTCTCTGTCTACTACAGCAGGTGGGCTGGACTGAGTCAACTGACCTCCTGTAGCGTCCATGTCACCACTGCAGAGGAGAAAATGGAATAGATAAAAAGATAATAACTTCAAACTCAAAGAAAATGTATGTAGCTATTTTGTCTAAACATAGCTGCTGTCAAGACTTTAATTTGATACATGTGGGGAAATAAAATTCAATATTGTCTTGTCTGAACATTTGATTATTTTTTAATCTTACTTGTAATTGAACTGAAGGAAAAATGTATTATCTGGATGAGACAAGAGGATGTTTAGAGAGAACAGGAGCATTGTTAGAATGAGATAAAATGAGATTTAACCTGCTGAAGGAGCATGTCACCTTTCATGAAAATCACCAAAATCACAGCGTCAACAGCGACAAAGAGAATTTGCAACGATAAATACAAAAGGTGGACTTAATGACTGGCTATTTCTTGTGTTCAGGGACCCAAAACACTCTCCAGGCGGAGAGCTGGTCCTCGGTGGCACAGACCCAAACTACTACACCGGAAACTTTAACTATATGGGCACCAGAGAGACGGGCAAATGGGAAGTAACCATGAAAGGGTAAGATCTCTGTTTTGTAACTCATGTGTGTGCGTCCATTCAGAACCAAAAGGCGTTGCATTTCCCATTCGTTCGTCCAGTGTTTCCGTGGGGATGGAGATGATGTTTTGTGCAGAGGGCTGCACAGCTGTGATCGACACGGGTTCCTCCTACATCACAGGCCCGGCCTCCTCGGTGTCCGTGCTGATGAGAACCATCGGTGCACAGCAGGATGAAAGCGGAGTACGTTTTTACACGCGCAGCATGCTTTCCCGCATTTGTCTGGTAAAACATTCATTAGCTTCATCATCCTCTCTCATTTCCCTCTCTCTGTTATTTGTCAGTACAAAGTCAACTGTGACACCGTCAAGACGTTGCCCAGGGTCACTTTCCACCTGGGTGGCCAGGAGTACTCACTCACTCACGAGGATTATATCTTATGGGTAAGCAGGATGATGAATGCTGATCATTTTAATATTAACTAAAAGTTTTCCCTCAATATTCTCCTAATTACTTCCTATTAATTGTAACGAAGCTGTTGCACATTAATTGGAATCTTAATAACACTTTGTTCAGTCATGTGACCTCTTAGACTGGCTCACATTTTGCAAAGCTATATATGATTTATGTGAGCTGATTATGTGCTAATAATAAAGAAAAAATATTATCTTTGATGTTGAGAGATAGTAACTTGTGCACACAACATATTATTGTGAGCATAAGCTCACAAGTTTAGAGTTTAATCTTTTAGGATCTTGGGAGGTTCCTTAGTTACACACTGGCAATTTTTTTTAATACCTTCAGTACATTTTGTTCATAATACTTCTGTACTCACGTGGAATTTACTTATGTGAGGGAACTGACTTTTCTTTGTGGCTCCAGCAATCACAGATCGAAGGGGAAGTCTGCACTGTCACGTTTAGGGGCTTGGATGTGCCACCCCCTACAGGTCCAATCTGGATTTTGGGAGCCAACTTCATCGCCCGCTACTACACAGAGTTTGACCGTCGCAATAACCGGATAGGGTTTGCTACAGCAGTGTGACAGGAATTGAAACATGTGACACGTCTCTCTGTTTTCTTTCTCTCTATCTTTGCTGCTATTTTCTCTTTTTTCCCTTCAGTTGCTTTTTAAGATAACTCAACATCGTTCTTCGTTTCTTGGAAATCCTGCTTACCTTTCTATAATATTTTGTACTAGTTGCACTGACACCTTCAAAACTTTTTTTTATTATTTATGAGCATTTACCAGCAAATGCAAATGCATTTCTCTTTGTGTGACTCTGCTGATTATTATCATTCAGCAACAGCGGAAATCTATATCTGCACTGTACTGACATAAC
Organism: Chelmon rostratus; assembly: GCF_017976325.1. Lineage (NCBI taxonomy): Eukaryota > Metazoa > Chordata > Actinopteri > Chaetodontiformes > Chaetodontidae > Chelmon > Chelmon rostratus. The sequence goes on along the minus strand of NC_055667.1, from coordinate 18,428,752 downwards.
AAGGATAAACTTGTTTACTGGGGTTTGAATTCAATTTGACTTTATTAAGGACTGCATCTTCTCCCTGCAAGTCAGTCGAGTGCATTTTGTAACCACGTGAGAGTAAAAGTGGCAGTCAAAATCAGATAGCTGTAGCAGATATACAGTAATAGGCCACACCAGATCAGTTGCAGAAGAATTTGCCAGTCTTAACACAAAACTGTGTGTACGTGCTGTGTTTGGGTCAAAAAGTCAAACAACTGGACACAAGTTGGAGTTGGAGTTGCTTCCATACGGCGTACAACTCTTGTAAACAAAAGTTTGTGATCCCTGACTTTTTCCACTGCAAAAAAGTCACTTTTTGGTATAAAAACAAAGCCACAATCATTAATTTTGTTACCCAGGAAACAATGGTTTAGAGTTGAAATCCTGTTTTTAGTATCAGAGTAAAACTAAACACACGTCTTCAGAGTGATGTTACGACTGACTCTACAAAGTTGTTTCTGCTGACTCAGCCGGCGGAAGAGGCGCAAAGATAACGACACAATAAAAGCACACATATTCATCAGGCGCTCTTGTCAGATCTTTTTGTCTCATTTTCTCTAAATTGGTCGGGAAAGTCCTGTCAGGCTACCAAGATGTGACAGTGAGGGTGTTGTCCTTCCTCGCTCTCACATCCATGAATTGTCTGATTTGGACTTTATCTGTTGACAGCAAGCAGCGAGGTGAGGGTGGACTCAGCCGTGTTCAAACCGTTGTAAAAATGTCTCAGTGTGAGTCATCTCTCTCTCATTCTGTGGTCAACTCTGTCCTTTATTACACATTTTACGATTGACACCACGTTCATGTTTGTCTGTTCAATGTGCAGCTGGAGCCAGCAGACAGCTAGCTAGCCTGTCTCAGTCTGATGCTAACAAAATCAGCCGAACAACATCTCTAAAGCTCAATAATTAACATGCTACATGTGGTTTGTTTAATACGTGCACAACAAAGCATAAAGCAGAAGCGTAAAAAAGTACAGAGACTTAAAAGCCTTGGGGTTTTACAGGTGGTTGTGTGCATTTATGTGTTTTTGTTACCTTAGGACAGAACCAGGCTAGCTGTTTCATTATGCTACATTATGTCAGCAGTTTAACTGCGGCAATAAGGGTATTTATCGATAACTTGCTGCTATGGAACAAAGGCCATTATGGTTGAAAGCACATAAAAGCAAAAGCACAACTTGAAATGGTACAAATACTTCAAAAGTTCATGTGAAACAGATGGACGCTGACTGTTTAAAAAAAAAAGAAAACAAGCTCCTTTGCCCCTGTCCTGCACTATTCTGCTATGATTTGATTTTTCGAGCGTGGGCGGTGCTTGGAGTAACACAAGAATCTGAAAGCGTTCGTAAATTTCTCACTAGGTGAACACGAGGCACGCAAAAAGCTGGAAAGACACCTAGACACTCGTTATTGTCCTGCGACCCCTCTTGGTGTCTTGACCGTGACCGAAATTCAAAATCCGATCACACATGTTCCCGAAACGCTCCACGGAACAGATTTCGTTGCAACAGTCCGTCTCTCAGTGCTTTCTGAGATCCCTACGCTGTCTGAACCTCAACCCCAACCCCATCGGTGCTTTTTGAAGATAGATATCTTGAAAAATCTTATCCTTTATTTTTAAAAGAGATCAAATGATTTGCTGGGCATTGTTGGTTTTGGCGAATGTTACTCAGACAGAAGTAAATACCGAATTAGTTGGGAACTATTTTTATTGGCAGATGTAGACACACTCGGGTGCCCTAGTGCGTATTTATTAATGATGGATTGCTGTTTTATCTGCAGGTCAGGTGGGCTGGGTCTGATTCATTGGCTGTGTTGCAGGATGGTGCACAGCTCAGTTCAACTTAACTGATTATTTTAATCTCCCAACAAGCCAACAGGTTCAGTCAGGATCTAATGATAACAAATGTTCTGTGGCCTTCTACACATCCAACGGCTCATTCACATAGTCCACGTGCATATGGTGAAATTGTCCAGAGCGTAGCAGTTGTCCTCTGGATAAATGAGCTCTATCACAACTGCGTTAAAAAATTTGGTTTCATAGGCTAAAAGTTCAGCTCTGTTTCTGCTGCCCTGTTTAATTTGTTTTTTGGCTGTTCAAATGTCTCAAGATATTTGCTGCAGGACATTACACGCTCGCAGAAACATTTAAAATCACTGAAAGCTGCCTCTTTAATCATTAAAGTAAATAGTTAAAGAAAACACTCATACATCAATACAGCGCGCAATAAAGAAATCAGATGGAAAGCTCGATATGCTCGACATACTTTAAATGGCAGTATAACCTACAGGGACTGGTGGAGGAGCGCTGAAATGTCCATGCAGGTCTGTGTGAGAAAATCCTTTGCTCGGGAGGGTGGCGGGTAGGGGTGGGCGATTTGGCCCGAAAAAAAAAAAAAGATGTTTTCCTCTTACAAATGAGAAGTTGAACTGTTAAGAAATGAAAGCAATTATTAATTTAATAATACACAGTGATTTAGCAGCTAAAGCCTCATATGGTTTATGTTGCTCATCAACTGTTATAATATGCTCGAGCACTTATTCATTATAGAGTTAAAGTAAAAGTAATGATACCACAGTTTGAAGTACTCTGTTATAAGCACTGCCATTTACATTGCATTCATTTACTCAAGCATAATTACAATATTTACATTTAGTATTATCACCGAAATGCATTTAAAGTTTCAAAAGATACTCATTATACAAACGACACATGCACCCCATTAGACAGATGCGTCATGGCACTTCCTAATTATATTATTATACAAATTAGATTACTACATTAATTATATCATTGGATAACGTTAGTCAATAAGATAATATTATTGCTGTTAGTGGTGGAGCCAATTTGAACAACTTTACATCCTGTTGGGTATCTAAAACAATGTATTATACTCTGTCTATATGTAAAAGGTTAATCTGGACAGTAGCTACTAACTAGAGCTGTCAGATAAATGTATTGGGAACCAAAGTACACATAAGTATCACAAAATGGAAACATTTAAGCTCAAGTACCTCAAAATCGTACTAATTGAGGTAAATGTATTTAGTCACTTCCCACGAATTCTTTCTAATAAAAACAGTACATTTCACAGTCGAGAGCAGTAAATGAGTCAGATACATGAGTTTACGATGTTAGGTTTACGATTGAAGGAATGTGTTCATAATTCAAAGTGCAGAAATTCACTTCCTTTGTTAATAGATCCCAGGCCAAATGTGTTTTGTTTTTTCTCCCCTCCCTGCTGGAGACTGTTGATCTGTTATGAGAAGAATGCCCCATCAAAAGTAGCTCATTAAGACCTTTATGTGTCTCTCTAATCAAGTCAGGTCTTACAAATAGTAGTAAACACCCGCTGACCCCAGAAAAACTGACTTTTCTTGAATGTATTGTAATGTTTAGAAAAAGACAAAAGCCAGCGCAGAAGAGTTCAGGATTCTTTGACCTCTGCTGACCACAACAGTGATCTTCTCTGTGAACACAGATTGAGTCATATTTTTCTTGCTCACAGCATTTATTCCCCAGAGGCAAACAAGGTTCCATAGATCTGACAAAAAGAATTCATATGTGGACCAGCATTTTAAACACAAGCTGCTTTCAAGGTATAGAGTTTCAATAACAAGAACAGATGTTATCATCGCCAATTTCAGGCTCCTGCAAGCTTTTGCTGTTTTCCCTTTTTTTTTTTTAAATTTCTTAATCACATCCTTTGCCAGACATGCCGAAGAAAACTAAATGATCAAATCCGATCTGAAACTCAAAAACTAATTTAGGAGAACGCATCTGCAGAGACGCAGGGCGCTGCATCTTGTCAAACAGAGGAGAGTTGGGAGGTCTTTAAAAGGGCAGTCTGTCAGCTGCAGCAGCTAGTCTCAGTTTGAACTCACTCTGCAGGAGGAGCACATCAGGCAAAGCACTGACGAGGAGCGCCACATGACGAAGTGTCAGATTTACTCAACGGCAAATTCCTTTCTGTGGAGTGGAAGTGAATATATGAAAAGGATCTCTTTGCTTCAATGTGTGTGACAGTGGAGTCTGGTGTTTTCCATTGTCAAACACGTACCAGATGACCATCCTTGTGTCAACCCTGATTCAGAGCAAAGCTAAGGTAGGTGAGAACTTTTCTGTGATCCCTGCAGAAAAAATCCACCAACAGCAGGAAGGAGGCGAGAGCATGCTATTGTACGCTTGTTTATTGCTTGATTGTTGAGTTTGCTTGACCTGAGTACAGATATCAGACGGAGGAAACGAATCATGTGACAGTTGACATTTGCATCATGTGCTACAAATACCAGTGACATTAATCGTTCTATTAGATTACATTAATTTGATTGTGTGTCATTGTAATTCATCAAGTGGGTTCAAAGTAACAGAGGCTAGAACTACCTTTCAGCTCACATGTAGCATCTTGTTTTACTTATTTCACTTCTTGTAAAGTTCTCCTTGGAGATTAATAAAGTATCTATCTTTCCATCTATCTATGTTCTTCGGTCCTCTCTGTTCGAATGCAGTATATAAGGAACAGACAACAAAGTATGAGAGGAAAACTTCCCATCTCTGGTGGGTTTCAAAGAATTGTCTTAAGACAGCTCAGAAGTCGACTAGGCAACAAATAAATCATGTTTTATTGTTGTTGTTTATTTAATAGTTTGCTGGCATCTGTCTTGACTGCAGTAAAAGCTGCATCCAAATCAAAGGTTGAGACCAGGGGACGGCTAGAAATGAAAACCTTCCAGTGCAGACATTTTGCAGTGTGAAGCAACATATGCTTGTCACCATCTTTTAATCTTTAGTGGAAGGATTAAATCCATCTGGAGGCCATTTTGCTGTTACACTTGCCAAAAGGTGCTTGGTAGCAGGCATCATCAACCACAGGAGGAGTCTGTGCATGCTGCGCTCCCAAGCCAAGCTCCTATGGTAGAGGGCACTATTTGTCTAACTGTCTAACTGTAACTAATCTAATCCCAGAAGAGGTTCGCACACACAGTTAAACATCAGTCACTGGCAGTGCTGCAGTAAAGAGACGCTGTGCGTACCACCAGACTCAACCCGAAACCTGATCCTATGTCAGGACCCGAGTTGAGAAGTGCACGGGTGATGAGGAAATGCGTACTTTATTCAGCACATTGTTAAGTTCGCTTTGAATGGAAAGTAAAGAACTGCTTGGAAGCGTACTGTTAAACTGTTATGGAACATGTAGGAGGAAACTGGTTGGTTTTTTTTGAAATTCTTTATAAGGAAGCCCTCTTATGAAGAAAAGATATTCACAATTTGGGACGTAAAACTGATTCCAAGAGACTGCTTTGTGGAGTGCATTCATACTGACATGGCTGAGGTCAGGATGGCACATTTGCGCTTAATGTTGAAACAGTGCAGAGGGAGCTTTTTAGAGTAGTCTTCATATTTAGCATGTAAATCTTTGAGTGTCAACCCCCCTTCCTCGAGGACTTGAAGGCTGTGAAGATAATTTATTGGTTGTGTCAGTTGCAGGTAAAGTGTCTGTGTGTGCTTATGTTCCTGAGCTTCCCTCTGACTATGACTGAGATCCCTGGTCCATGCAGACACTCCATCACTAGGGAGCACCTGCTGACAGTCAGACATCTGGTAGGTCACGAGGCAGCATTACAAATCATGCATGGGTTGTACTAAATGGCCTTAGCTGACTTCTCCCCGTGTGTTGTGCAGATGGACAACCAATTGAGGAGTGGTTGCTCGATAACGTACACATTCATCGAACGCAGAAGTTTGGTAAGGTAACATTTGTTTTATGGGACTGTTTCCTTTGATCCAAACTTTCCGTGAAGTGCGCCGGGCTTTCTTGTTTATTACCTTGCGCTCTGATTTCCCACAGAGTAAATGCTGCTTTGTAAAAGCTGCTTTACCCTGGATCCTGGAGCTCCTCACCACCCACTTCAAATATAGTCGGGGTTCAGTCAATGATGGCTACGTTCAGTCCCTGAGAGCGCTCATCCTCAACATCTACTCTCAGAAATGTGTGCCTCAGATTAATGAAGAGGTTGAGGTGAGTGCTGAACCTGCGGCCTCTCTCTCGGCACTTATCCATTACATTTCCGAGGAGAGAAATCTGCAACATTTGTGAAAATATTTAAAGTATGATTCTGGGAATGTGCCGCAGGATAAGCCAGAGAGTTTTGAGATGCTCTACAGTGGGTCACCTTCAGAGGCACTGCAGCGAGCTTCAGAGGTGCTGTCTGTTTACTGGGAGCTGGTGACAACGAGCGACGCGCCAGTCGACTGGAGGTGCCAGCACGAATACGCAGACTTCTTTAGCTCTACCACAGAGCTATCTACAGAGTTACCCACGCATTTTACTGGTGGGAATCTCTATCTGCTTATTAGTTTTGTGATGAATTATGCAGCTGTCTGGGGCAACCGGCATCACAGATAATGTGTCTCTTTGCTGCAGACAGTTATGGTCGGAACTCAGTCAAGGCCTCGCACAGACGACCAGTCAGAGATCTGTACAAGCTTGGCTTCATCATTGCCTCTGTCTGCGGAGGACTGCTGTTCATTCTCACTCTCTACTGTCTCATCACACAAAAGGTAGGCTCCTGTTTTGTTAACTCCCAAATCTCATGTGTGCTAATAAAGCCTAGCAATGCATTCCAGTCATATTGCAATAAAGCAGGCCTTGGCAGCGTCTGTCTGCGCTCTCTGGGGCACTCCCTCTTGCAGAAGTACTAGCCCTCCCTCGCTGGTAATTACTGAGCATAACAAAACAAGGTGGAGGCCCAACTTAATGGTGAGAACACACGTGCTTTTTTGCAGCAACGCATGATCAAAAGCCTGCAAATGCATACACGCTCATTTTGCTATTTAAGGGGCTTTGGCGCCATCAGCTAATCTTTCAGATAATGTACTGTTTGGCTCAGAGAGGCGCTTTTCAGGTGGCTGAGCCTCACTATCCACATTTCTCCTTATTCATTATGTATCATATTGTTTATTCATGAGTCATGACCTTGAATAAATTAATCCTGCAGCAACGGCAAAGCTTTTATGCCCCAAACATCAAACAAGACGGTATACGAAGAGCTTAAAGCTAGAGCAGGTGATGTATTTTTCAAGCATTTCATGTTAAGTTTGTTGAAATTCTCTTTACACCTGGACAGCAATCAATAAATGAAATGCTTCATTACGACCACGTTTAGGTGTGTTCGAGACATGAGGTAGTTGGATACGGTCAGTGGTGGCAGTGATGCGCTGCCTTAGCAGCTAACCAAGTGGCACAAATCACACACCCGCAGCAGTGAGCCGAGAGTGTGGAATCGGCTATTCCGGCCGGATAACCGACTCATACTGAAGGGTATGTCTGTAACGGCTGTTTTGCATTCCCACTCGGTGACTCGTCCTCCAGCAGTAGTCGAGCAGTGCACGTTCATGTGTTTTTTTGGTGGGAGTAGCTTTGGAGGGAGGCCTGAAGGGAGGGGAGGGGATTTTTGGGTTGTATATTTGCAAAATCTGGTTTACTCTTGTTGGTTTCTAAACATCACCCACTCCTGCTTTAAAAACCCAATAAAGTTAAGGCCCTGAAACAGCAGCAGCTGCAGATCATTCCTGGAAACGCTTTTTTTTTAGAAAGCAATAATGTGCTAATAGGTAATTTGATGAATAGTAATTTGATGAAAAGGAGCAAAAGCAGAAACATGATATATTATAGTACAAGCTGGCTTGTACTAGCACTGTATGCAGTGTGTGGAATGATTGCTTCTTTTATATAATATCTGTGTGGAAAATCTTACAGGCTAATGAGCTGTAAAGAAAAGCTTGGAATGCTTTTGCATTTGAGAAGAGTATAAACCTTTGGGTGATGGTAGACAAAGCTGCTCTGTGGTTGTGATTACTGTTCGCTGCGCTAAGTTAAATGAGCTAAATTTCATGAATCAGTGTGGAGAAATGCATATTCTTCATCTGACCCAGATATAAATGTAAGCAGGAGAATTGGACAGCCATAGCAAAGTGCTTGGAGACTAACTCTGGTTCTGAGGCCAGAGCTTTGCTCAGTCGGTTGCAGCAGTAATGCTAATGAATTATATGCACGTGATGCATTTGGTAGGTGTGGGAAGTAACTGCACGGACATGCAAACTGCATGCAGAGAGGTGACAGTGCTAAGTCTTGTGCATTTAGCGTTTTCGTGTTTCGTTGAATGGCATGCCGATTTTGATCACATGAAAGACATTGAACGGATTTTAGCTCTCACACTACACCAGAACTGGAGGATTACGACAGTCATGTTCATTCACACAAACACATCGCATCAGAGCACCTTTGGGTGCATGCATGCACTAATAGGACTTTTGCTGGTCGAAAGCTGGTTTCTCAAACACAGGTTCTGATTATGTCATCGATCAGACTTCATTTGAGTTTTTTTAAGCAGGCAGGTGGGGTGAAAATCCTTAGAGCCTTCAGAGAGTTGGTGGTAACTGAAGTAACGTCAAAAAAAGTTCACATTTAGCATCTTTATTGTTCACGTGTGAATAAAATAATCTCTTATGAAGCCTCTCCTGATTTAAATATTCAACCAGGATGACTATCTTTATGATACTCACTCATTCTCATTCCCTCCTCTCCATCCCTCCTCTCCTGCTTCCTCCTATCAGCTGATTAGGGCCATTTTCTCTTTTGCCATTCAGGCAAAAATTCCCAAGGGACCCCTCAAACCAGCATTTATCACCACTATGCTATAAATTAAATGAAAAGAAAAACGTACAAAATGTTTTTTACTTCAAAATCAATATTTTCAGAATCTGAATACGAAGTCGATATAAAAAACGCAGCTCATGGGTCCAGTATTGTGTGAGATAAGCTGCTGACAGTACACACAGACACACATGGCAAAACACGTCATAATAAAAACCAGAACAACAAGACCTAATTTAATAGCTGAAGGATTTTAGCGTTGTAAATAACCCACATCATAAGACCAGTGCTCACCAACACCTGAAATCATAATTTTGCGAGTGCTGCTCACGGGCCCTGACCTGCCTTTGTCCTCCCATCAGAAGTTCACAGGGCGTACGTTTGAACGTGACACTGCGTTAGGAAATGGGGAGGCTCCACAGAGAGGAGGAGAGTACTGCGAGAGGGAAAGTGTCCTCCTGTGACAACACTTCATCTGCTTAGGTGTGATTTAACAGCGGACTGTTTACGATATTTGGTTTATTGCTTTAATAAGTCTGCCGGTCCCACGTCGGTTAGCGGATTTGCTGGCTGAAGTTAATCAAGTGACGAATCTAAATTACAGCATTCAGCTATTTACTGCTTCACTTGCCACTGTCTTGCTTTCAGTTTTCCTCACACTGTTTTTCTTTCTCTTTTTCCTTCATTTCACGCTTTGAGAATGTTGCTCGAAACAGGAAATTCAAGGAATGATACTGGGCCTCCTTAGGTAGGTTTCCTACTGAGATGTTGGACGAGAAGGCCTGGGGCCCCAACTAGTTTCCTGTTCACGCCAATCTTACCTCTCCCCTCTGCTGTATGTGTTGTACAGCGCTTTGATGCATAGATAATTGCAGATGTAAAATAAGGTAAATCTCGCTTGGCTGCAAAACTTTATGGATGTGTTTGCACTGTCATATCATTACTGAGTTGGATCTTGAGAGGGGGCAGAAAACGGTTGCAAGTGATGCATAATGTCTGGTGCTAACAGCGGCCATAATCCAGCTGTTGAAAATTTATCCCTCAGTGCAGTTGAGGAAATGGATACATTTGATTGGGTTCATACCAGGGCAGTTTCCCTTTTTTTATCAGATACATATGTAACAGAGCTCTGTTGAACACTGCAGGGTTTAAATAGGCGTGGGCGCACAAGCTGCTTGTAGACCTTAAAGATGAGGTCTGGGATGAATGTCTACAGAGTTCTAGTAGTTGTATCAATGTCAGATATAGTCTTATACAGTTTAAAACGTCACACAGACTCTATTGTTCCAGGGCAAAGTTACACAGCTTTTTTATACTGAAGCCTCACATGTTTGTCATCAGCATTAGTCTAATCCGTAATTTAACACATTCTTTCTGATCATGCAGTAAACTTTGCGCACACTGGAAAAGCATCTTTCCTAGCTTTTGGGAAGCCTTGGGAACCTGATCTGCTCATAGTTATTTTTGGAGCAAACTGTTGTGCCAACAAGTATTTAAAAAATGGCTTCTTTGTTTGGAATGGTAATTGTAAAAAAAAAAAAGTTCATCTTACGAAAGTGGAAAATGGAAGTTCTTTGCATGTGTGATTTGTGGTTGAGAGAAACTGCAAACACACCACAGTCTGGAGACACTGAGGTTTTATAATGAAAACACAGGAGGTGTGCCCCATAGGATCCATGACCCTGTACTGAAACGTTTTCAGGGTAAAGACAAATCTATTTGAATTTAGTTTGCTGCACTTTTGTACATGTTGGTTGCGATGCTGTATCACATACACATAGATTGATTCTATTATTGAAATTCCGGTCCTAATGTCACAATGGAATATAACATAGGCCACTTTAACGCAGGCAGAGTGGTGTTTTCTCAGTATTGGCGGTGAGACCATCCTTCCAGAGAATGCATGGTTATGCCCCAGAGCGCACTATTCTTTTAAAATGCAGTTTATTCATTTAACTGATGACTGAGGGAGTGAGATACATCCGCTTCCTGTCATGAATTCATCCTGTTGCATGCAGTGTGCAATCTGATTCAGCTTGACAGTAAGTATTGTTTGTTTATCTTTATTTTACTGACTGCAGGCATATAATGCACGCAACAGAGGAGGAGGGATACTGCATGACTGGCAGTGATGGACAAATATTGATGGAGCATAATCGCGGTAGTGCTTGATGAGGTGCACAACTCTCTTCTTGTGCAATGATCCTCTGAGCTTGCTGGCCATGCTTTCACCTCTGGCTTTTGTCTATGTACCTGCTCACTCTGCTTCCTGTCTCGCCTGCTTTTTGCCACAGTGTGCGGGTAAATGTTGGCCTGACAACAGCCCCTTGAGGGGTAAGCGCTAAGTGCTGAACTCTGTGACTTAAATTAACATCATCTGTGTCAGAGAATGTTTGTCTACAAGAGGATGCAAGGTCTTAAAATGCTTTATGAGGAAGTCAACATTCTGTGAATATTTTGTTTGAAAACCACAGAATGTGCTCCTGTATTTATCTTTCACCATGAAGCCTGGATTAGCAAAACATGATTAACTGCCATGCTATACCAATAATAGGCTACTTCTTCTGCTTTCGGCTGTGCTCTTCTTCTTCACTTGTTCGTTCTATCTCAATGGCAAACCATGCCCCACCCAACCCAGCATGGAAATCAGATATTTTTTTTGATAAACCACATAGCTTTTTACCCCGGATGCCCTTACTGCCTCAACCCTTCCCATTTATCAGGGCTTGGGACCAGCAGCTAGGAGTGCTGCTCATCCCCAGTGGCTGCGAGCAACCCAGGGTTCAGTGTCCCAGTGATATGTGACATGTGGACAGAGGCCGACCCCCTCTACATCCTGAGCTAACGTGACGTGCTAGATGGTTTGTTACACGGGAGTCGTACATGGAAAGTTTGGGAAAGGGCAGGAAGTTTAAAACAATACTTGGCCAGGTGATTGGATGAACCATCTATGTATCACCATCTATCACGCGTGATTGCTTAAAGTAATAATTGTATAAAAAGATGGATCACGTGACATCTCGAGGGCCCCCTGGTGGCTGGCTGGAGTACAGGTCATAAACCCGAACCCAGCCCCTCCGAGCTAGATAATTTCTGTCATTTTAGGTCATTCTTATTACACTACTGTATGTTCAAGTGTTCATTTTTCTGATAAATTTGGTATTAATTAGAAAACTGTTGCTATTAAAAGTAGCATCAAGATTGACAGCTAACCCTAACCTGTGATTGAGTCAAACAGGGGTATGGCCTCGATACTGCAGCTCCATCCTCCAATCAATGCTGCGCACTCTCCTTATGACATCACCTGCACAGGAGTTTTGCTATATTTTTGCTTCATTTTTGTCCAGATGGGGAAAGAGACTTGTCATCCTTCTTCAGCAGAATAATAATGGGTGCAGCAAACCATTCTCCAGCTCTGACACAGTGCTGTGGAGACAGAGTCTGTCATAACAAACTGCGCCCTGTGAGACTTCCCAGCTACTGAATGGAGGGCTGCCAACTTCTCAGTTTAGTTTGGAGTGAGATTTGGATTCGGCGAGGTTGGGGCATGTTATTGGGGGGGAGTGGTCTGATGCTGAAAAATGGGACCCTCAGGAGAACCTCGAGCATCAAACAGTAACACTGTATGAAAAGTAAATATTGCTCTTAAATATTTCTTTACAGAACAGTTCTTAGCAGAACAACAGTGTTTGGTTAGTACTTACTTTCACACATATTTACTTTGTAACCCTTCATCTCTGAATGAAGCTGTCAATACATATCAGCCGTGATTATAAAGTGATATGTAAGAGCGAGGATAAATACACATACATAACGATGCTTTGATTTTCACGTTTGTAGTGGGCTACTCACCTCCAGGGGCGAGCGTCACATTATTAGTGAGCCTGCTGAATCTAACCTCACCCATCTTAATCTTGCTAAAAGTTGTATTTTCGTAAACATTTCAGTTTGTTGGAGATGTGGAATTTAAGCAAAGTGTGCACCTCGGTCAGCTAAAGCCACACAAACTGTGTGTTTTGGGTTCTGGAAAAAAAGCCTGATGTTCAGACTTTGTTTTGTGTGCACAGAAACCCTTTTTTAATGCATAATGATTTTTCATGAGTGGCTTTGAAGCCTCCTCTTACTTGGCGTGAGATTTGTTCAGGCGTGTTGGCAGCCCTGTTTAATGTTAACCAAAAAAGTAAAATCGCATTAATGATTTTGCATTATACTAAACTAAACACCTCTTACTGGGAATCATGAGAACATGAGACACAGTGTCCCCATAACTATAATAACTCTCTCCTGCCTGTGAGAGGTGAGGGAGCGATGCTGCAGCCAGAAGAGCCACTGATTGCAACTACTAAGCTAAAGCATGCATGGGGATAAATTACACTATAATACATTTGTGTACATTACCCTCTCACCCTCATTTTCCCTCTGATGGTCTGAATAACTCGCTGCTGCATGATGCTGCTGTTGTGCTGTGCTGCTGTGTTGTCTGTCCCACAGACTGCATCTTTTACTCCTGCAACGTTATCAGTTATGAATTTGTTTATCACTGTGTGAGGAAATAGTCGCGATGTGAGAGCATGTGAAAAGTGTCAATTGCATGAGTCTCATGATCAATGCGTGAGAGTTGGCAGCCCTGATCCTGGATTTAAGTGCATCCAGGATCACGGCTGTGCTGATATAACTACGTTGGATGCAAGCCTGCAACTGAATGAAGTTCCAAACACGAACCTAACATGCGGCTCTTTATAGAACACGGAGCCAAACAAACCATCTCTTTCAAAAGACCTCCAATTCCCATCACTGCTGCAGAGTTTCCCTGCAGCAGGAAGCATTCTGACACGAAATCACAAAATTTAACACTGAAAATACAAAAGACTTCAAAAAGACATGATTCATTTCTTGAAACTGACCTGTGACCCTCCATGGGTCACCACCGACCAGGACCTATCTTTGTCTGCAGGGGAGAGACAATATAATGTAAACATATCATTGCCAAGGACTGCGAAACACCCACCCTGCTGTACATCTGCAAGCTGGCTGTAAAAGATGTTTTAATTTACTCAGTCAAGGGGAATTGAACGCTGTGGTGCTGTGTGGAATAACAGCAGTAAGACAGGATTGCATAATAACCTCTCATGGTGGACACGATATTGAATCACCTGTAAAGATATTTTTGCTTCTTCCAGCATTACCTTCTACTGCCCTGTCAATTTGTGTGCTCAGTATGTCCAGAAATCCTGATGTATTGAGGTGTATGAGGTGTGTGTAACTGTATGTAAGCATATATAGTTGTGTGGTTTTATTTCATGATTTATTTCTCTCCAAAACAGAAAACTCATAATCCTCACAGATCAAGATCATATACAAACTCAAGGTAAGAACTTAGTGAACTATAAATCTGAAATATGAATCATGAAGTATATGAATGATGTTGACTTAATTCCTACCTTTGTCAAATGGAATTAAGCAGAGACCTGCAGGACATAGAGATGGAGTCACAATAATGTGAGTATCCTTCTGACCTCTTTAGTTTAAAGCAGTTATACAGCTGAAGCTGGAACGGATTAAATGTCTCATACACAGCTGAATGTGTGCTTTCTTTCTCCTCAGACAGTAAAGACCACATCACTGCAGCTGCAGACGAAGCACTCGAGAAGCTGTACATTTTATCCACCGTGAACATGTTTGCATATCAGTATTGTGTGTGTAATGTATCACAGTCACCTATTTAATCAGAAGCTTCGCTTTGACTGAGCGCAAAGATGGACCTTATCTGGAATAATATGCTATGTATATGATGTTTATGCGTTATCTATTGCAGATATTTACTTTTCAAGTTCACAAAAAAAGTTTTATTTTTACACTAGTTATGTGTGTGGAATAATGTGTCTCCACTTGCTACCACTTAACCAACTGTTGTAATGTTGTTTGCGAAACGCAAGTTATTTATTTGTTTGACTTCATTCAATCTCTGTATAGATAATAAAAATCCCATCAATACCAAATCCAAAATATAATGTTCTCCAGCTGTCCAGCTAACAGTGCACTTACACTGTCCGTGAATCCAGTGGAACCACATCTAAAGGCCAGGTAGTTACCATCTAAAATAATTTAGGCCACTTTACAGCCTACATTCTGTTTGACTGAACACTTTATGGGGAGTCAATAAACCTTGCCCAACAGCCATTCCCACCTCTTTGGAAAGGATTATTTTACAGTGCAGATCAATACACAGTCTACATGCAGCCAACGTTTAAATGTTTTGTCCAAATATTTGTAGATTTGTATTTGTTCTGCTTTATTTGCGAGTCATATGAATAGTTTCAACATGTTCTTCTGGAGAATATTCTGGTCACACACACACTGAGCTGTTATTACTGGCAGAGAGAAAATTATTCAAATTGATTCACAAGACTCGTTGTCTCTGATTTGGTGGGAACAATATGCTACTACAGTTTACTCATATGCTTTCGTGACAGTTCCTCATTACTGCACAGCAGTGGCAAATATCAGGATAAAACTAAGAGAGGAGAGAGAGAGGGCAGGGTGTTCCTTAATGTTGTCCTGACCTTTGCCCATGTTTACTCAGTCATTTGTAGTTTTGCCTAATAATTCAGAATAATAAATTGCATAATGTCTGACTTTGAGAACTACTGCTCACAAAGTGAAACATTTGTGTGTGTGTGTGTGTCTCGGAGAAGACCACAACAGTAAATCCTGTCAAAAGATTCCCACATTGTGTGCATGTGTGCTGGCCTCTTACTTGTTTTTTAAGTGTCAGTATATGAAGCGGACGGGTAAAGACAAAGCCTCTGCAGAGCCAAACGAGGCCAGCAATATCACATGATCCATACCACTTAACTTCCCATGCTACTGCTTATCACTGTGCAAACCACTGTTACGCTGGAAGTCATCCATTCTTTGTCCCAAGACACTGCTCCATTACAAAACAAGAAAAGTATTCCTATAATTCAATTCCGTGCCTTTCTGTAGAGGATTGAAGGCAGCTGTGGGAGATGAAAAGGCAAGATGTCTTCAACAACAAATATGTGGGAACTGCTGAAGACCAGTCAGAATTGTTAAGAAAGCAGCCGCCCTTTTTCCCCTCTCCCAAACTCTCTGCCTCTTTTACCATCACATGATTTTTGCTGCCGCTAAAAATACATCGTCAACATTTAAGGGGACAAATAACTCTAAAAACAAAAAAGTGGTGGATACCTGGTTAAAAGATTCACAAAGATTCACTTTGAACAGTGACTGATTTACAGCTTTCCAGCTGCATGGAAACAACCTGCTTTAAATCCTGACATTGACAATTGGACTTCACTTGTCTCTCAAGCACACATTGGTATATAATCTGTAGTAAAACACACTTTGGCTCTTGAATTACAGTCTTTTAAAGCATAAACACCTTCATGGCCAGATGTGGAAGGCAAAGACGTTTTTTCACGCACTTCTTTCAGACTAGTGGAAAGAAAACATCCAAAATGCACATTTAGTTGTTGTTTAGTTCATATTTCTGTTCTGGACATGTACACAAGTCAGTGATTGTTCAATAAAATAATGCCTCATTTGCATATTTAAACATAAAATGTAAATTTAAACATATAATACATAAAAATAACTGTTTAAATGCAAGCAATGAACTGGGGAAGTTTCATGGTGATTAATTCATGCACCTGTAGTCTCTTGCCCCAAACACCGCTACTGAAATTAGGTTAGGTGCAGTTATATCAGTCTTGAATCCAATATATGATTTTCCTTGCATAATTCAGAGGCTTATTTGAGGAGGAATACGTGTTTCTCCTCCATCATAATGACAAACACTTTAAAACGTTGCAATGGTGATGGCAAATTTATGAGCAATCTTTAAAGTAAAAGTATTCTATAGATATTTATTCAAACCAGCCGGCAGTAAATTTATGACTGAACACACATCACTTGTGTTGCCAGAAGTTAATGAAATCACTGCTGCTCCACTGTTTTGTCACCTCGTGCCACATGGTGGAGGCAAAGTTCCAAATTGGGTCTCACGCTGATGATTGGCACTAATATACTAACTCAGTTGTCTTAGGTTGTCATCCGCTCCAACTTAAGTATATTTAAGACTATTAGATTTGCTAGAATACCTGTTAATCAAATCAATTTGCTGAAAACACGTTAGTCATTAGGCCTTTTCTCATCGGCCTTATCCATATGTTTGTCATCTGGATACATGATTATACAACAGTGGTATTTCCTGTTGACTAATATTGGAACTGTTTAATCATTTGCAATAATAATAGCAGCTTTAATAACGGGTCGGAGGTGTTGCAGATGGAGCAAAGCTCTGCATGAGTGGAGACAAATCAGCCAGACATATCAGGAAGCGCTACACATCAATAAAGGCCACATGTCGCAAACAGTAGGCAGCTTCAGCAGGAATGTCTTTGGCTCTGATCTCATTGGCGTCCAAACGCAGCATTCTTAGCTTGGAGAAGTTCGTCATGTCGATTGTGCTGCAGAAGCTGCTCAAGGAGAACTCTAAAAGACACAAGAGGAAGGAAATATGAGGGTAGGTGATTGCTGCTGCGTGCTCCTGCTCCGGACTCTGGCTGTGCGAGAAGGCAAGAGTCGCTTCTTACCTTTCTATATTACAGCTATACTTTAAGTCAGTGTAACAATATCACATCATTTAAAAATGGTCTCCCCTCGTTTGATTACACCCACTCTGGACTGTTACTTTTCTGGACTTTTCATTGTTTGAATTATTCCAAGCTTTGTTTTTACTGGGTTTTTATTGCTTGTATAGAGCTTGTTTGGTGTATGAGCTTTTACGGGAGAAAGTGTTGACTTCGGAGGAAGGGCATCATTTTAAAGACTGATTCACACACGGTCTGAAAATCCTGCTTTGGAGCTTATGGAGTGGTGGAAAACTGCGTGCTCGGTCACCACCCCGAAAGTGATGTGCAATGTTATGTCACTGTTGTGGCCGTGGCCAAAAGTGCAATAAATCCAAGTTTAAGAGACACAGAGATGACAGGAAGAACAGAGAGGGAACTGAACTGTCAAATGCAGTCAGGAGCTGGATGATAGAGGACTTTCAAATACACTTAAATGGTGCCATGAACTTTACTTTAGTTGAAATATCACAGTGCATTAAGTGGCTGAGGGAAGGGCGTGTTGAACTCACTAAAGTGCGTCAGTATCATTGTAATATCAACACACAATAAATCAAGTCTTCTAACCATTAAACTTCCTTCAAGTTAACTCTATCGTCGAATACAGATCAGTTTACCAAATCCATTAGATTATGCTGGGAGGGTCAGCGCTCTAAACTTTCCACCCACTTTTGTGCCATTAAAGATTTGTTTCGTTTATTGCTCTGTTCGTAGCTGAGTGAGCGGCGGAGCAAGCGTCCCGCTGCGCCAACAAATCCAATTATGAAAGTTATGTAGCGCCTCCTTTTTATGATTTTACATGAGGTAAAAGCTCAGCATTGTAATCATGGCTGAAGGGTCCATGTGCAGGATGGCAATAATCAAAACTGTTTACACAGTTTAAGACTGGCTTCAGGACAAAAAAATAATCATCATAAGAGAATTGAGTGTTTATAATCACAATACAGTCCTGAGTGAGTTTTATATTTCCAATGGGACTTTGAAGTTCTTTACTTCTATATTACATGACTATAGCACCAAAAATTTGAAACAACAGAGATGTGTCCATACCTTTGATCTTATTGGCTTGTAAATAAAGGTTCTCCAGGTCCCTACTGACAACAGGGATTTTCTCCAGTTTATTGAAAGAAAGGTCAAGCTCAACCAGCGTGCTGATATTAAAGACATTGGGGGGAAGTCCTTTGTCTGTCAGCTTGTTATGAGCCAACCGGACAAACTGCAGTTTGGGGTACATGGTTAGAAAGCCCGTCGGCACACTCTCTATGCTATTAAACTCCAAGTAGAGCTGCTGCAGCCTCTCAGGAAGGCTGTTAGGGATTTTTCTCAGCCTGTTTTTCCTCATGTCCAGCAGGGTCAGAGACTTCAGTCCGTTGAACACACCTCCAACGTCCTCTATGACATTTGCTTGGAGCTGGAGGGTGGTGAGGTTGGACATCCCCTCCAAAGAGCTGGAGAGGAGTTTTGAGATCTTATTGTGGCCGAGCCGCAGGTTCGTGATGGACTTTGGCAAGTTGGGAGGAACACGTGTAAGCTCATTGTGATCCAAGAAGAGCTGGTCCAGGTTCTTGAGCTTGCTGAATACGTTCTTGCCGATCTTGTCCGAGTTGAGCTGGTTGTGAAACAGTACAATCCAGATCAAGTTAGTAGCGTTGTCAAACACCCCGTCCTGAATGCCTGTGATCTGGTTCCGCTGCAGGTAGACGTACTTAATATGTGAGGGGACGTAGGGGATGTGCTGAAGGTTGCGGCTGTGACAGTACATTGCTGTGGGGTAGGCTGAAGGGCAGTCGCACTCCAGAGGGCAGTCCACGGCCTCAGCCTGCCAGCCGACATGCCTCCGCCGCCCTCGCAGATGGGACAACCACTGGAACTGGCTGTAATGCTGGCTGGTGCTCAAATCCACCAGTCCCATTATGAGGAGGAGTGCCACTGTCTGCATGATCACTGACGGAGAAGCCAGGAAGAAAAACATGTCACTAAAAGTTGATATGAAGTTCAATGTAGGATGCTAATAACTCAAATCTTTCATACACTGATAAGATGAAATGTTGGCAGCTAACTCTGAATTATGCTGGTTCAGTAATATAAGACAGATCTAATTCTCTCTGCTCCACTTTCCAAAGGTACAGTATGTACAGTATACCTACCGGTTAGTTGATCAGAGCCGATGCCTCCTCCCTTGCTCACATCGGCTGTCTTTCTCAGTCTGAGTGGAGTATGTCGTTGGTAGAGTAAATACTATCCCACCCCCTCTATACAGCTGCCGCCCCCGCCACCAAGTCTCATTAGAACGCATACATTTTTCCGCTTACATGTAGAACCTGTACTATAACGAATCACCTCCGGCCATGTGAATATCAATCCCATCTGTGAACTGGCACAGACATCTGCTTTTTAACAACCATGTTTTCCCTTACTGTGACATGCCTTATCATTAGCACTGCCACGCAAAACTTGGCTTGTGGTTTACTGTTGTGGAGTGGAGGTGATGGAGAGGGTGGTGGGAGTTATGCTACAGAATATTTAACAAGCAGACTAGACGCTGTAATTGGGGATTTGCTTCGTCTCAAATAAAATGATGCAGCTTCATCAAAGTTTAAAATCTGACTCTTAAGTGGCAGCATGCTTCTGCCTGTCACGCTGTATGTTTCAGCATATACAAACTATGACAAACCCTGTTATTTGTCCGCTGCTTAAACATGCTTTCTCTGTTGCTGTCTGCGTCAGGTACTCACTACTTTTGTCAATTACAGTGTTCAAACTGTGGAGAAAGTCAACATATGCTTTTGCGCTGGCGCCTGCAGATAGAAGACCACCATTATCACCCTGCAGGTTGTCTTCAGAATGGTCCTCACCATTCATGTCCTCCTTTAGAGCAGGAAAACTGTTTGGGGATTATGTTTTTGTTTTTTTTACCCCTGATCTGCGTCCGGCGTGCCTTTGAGGAGGAAAAAGACAAAATTCGAAAATGGAAGTTGTTCCCCAAATAATAGACCTTAATCACCAAACAACTGCATCCCGTTAGAGAGGAAAGGGAACCTGAGGATACACAGATGGATCTCTTTAGCACAAAGGACTTGGCAAATTTTTAGTGACAACACATCTGTTGTTAAAAAACAGCCTTTAGTCTGGAACTAAAACATAATAAGTGACAGTAAATACTATTTTTTCCAAGTAGCGACACATTATCCTGTTTAAGAAGCAATACCTTTCATTCTGTTAGAACCATGCTGTCAACATCTTACAAATCCTTCCTCCAAATTCAGCCAAAGTAGCAGTAATCAGCGAAAGAAATTTTAAAATTTCCAGCAAAGCAATGTTGCTCGAAAACTTGTTGATCAATTATATTCAGTTGTGATCAAACAGCATCCAAATTTTCAGACAGTCTGGAACAGACATCAATATTCATATCTGGCAAGACAGCTTTGTTTTCTCTGTGTGTGTGCGTGTGTGTGCCTGAATGCGCCACAAAGAAAGTCTGAATTACAACAGGATGCAAAAGTTGAGAATATTATCTTGTAATTAAAACATCATGTTTAATCCAAAACATTCTGTGTGGGCCTCATTTATTCAAGGATCCAACAACAGCCTGAAAGCCTAAAAGGCTAAACGGTCCCAATTACATTACGGCAAAGAAAAAACGTTCGGCCTGGAGTCCATCTGCTGTTGTGAGCTGCACCATAAGGTAAAGCCAAAACAAATTTTTGACGTGAATGAATTTCACTAAAAACTACAGATGGGCTGATCTGTACTGAAAAAACATGCTAATTTAGAAAGCATTTTGTGCTTGAGAATTCTTTAAAATGAGAATATGATGTGCATGCATCCAATCTAAAGGAGTATTCTGGTGCTTCACATCATTTAGCTGATTATGAGGCCACAGGTCATTTCCCATACCAGGTTTTTTGATGGGGAACAGCACATTTAGTTGGTTCTAGATATTTCTTGACAAACCAATTTGGCAGACATTTATGTTTGCTGTGTCAAAATGTCTACTTTTCACGTTCTGCAAACACATTCTGTCACTTCCATGGCAAACACACTTGTGATGGAGGAAAGAGATCTGTGTGACAATTGCAGTGGTGCCGATGGCAAAGTGAAGGGCTTTTATCCAAAGTGAAAACTACAAAAGAACCACAGTGGTTTTAATCCCTTTTGCAGTCACCCATTCACTCTGTTTCACTTCACTTGGCACACAATTTCAAAGCACGTTAACGGTGATCGGCCTACAGATATAGAAACACGCAAATCCACAGAGAATATCAAGAGAATTAATCCAGAGCGAAAGACAGAGAGGATAACATGTCGTCACTACTGCATTGATCTAAAAGCTGCCATCCACTTTTCCTTCCACGACTTTCACACAGCAGACTGCATGCACAGAGACAATGAATGCTACAGAAGGATGAAGAGACCAGTTAGCAGCACAGTTTCCTCAGTCAAATGCAATTATCACCCGTCTCATAGGCATAGCAAATATGATTATTGCTACACATGATAAGTAAGTTTTAGATACTGCTCTACCACAGCATGGCAGGAAAACTCCTAAATTGTGGCAAGGAGAAATACTTCTGACATCCCAACTGGATACACAACAAAAGTTGTGGTTTCTGATAATGAGCGTTCAATAGAAAACAAAACATTATGCTGGCAAGCTTCCTTAACAACATCCACAAAACAAAAAGTCTGCCTAAACTGCTTTCAAAACTGAGAACAGAAACCTAAAAACAGTCCGTAAGCTGAAAGCTCACTAAAATGACTCACAGCAGCATCAAAGAAACACATACAGTAGATGTATCTTAGTACACATACAGAATACTTTTCAATGCATAGAAAGTGTTTCAAAGTCCTTAAAGCACATTTACCCAGAAGTATTTGAGGTTAACAGAAAGAACTGCTAAAAAAAACACACTTACGATGAACGACTTCCCGAAAGCTCTCCTTGAAAGCTTTTTTCTGCATTCTGCACTTGAGTGTGTGTGTCTGTGTGAAACTGAATACCTCTTACAAAGTCTTCACTTCACTAGCCTGGAGGTTGTGTGGCTGAGTTTTTACTTTTCTTTCTTCTCTTCAACAGCAGAGGATTTGTTGAGTCTTCAATAGTTTTGATTTTAATTTGATCGTAGTCCACTCTCATCGTTTGCAGAGCGTTTGTCATTTCCTCCTAATAATTGCAATGCAAATAATCATCAAACACAACCACAATAAAAACAATAGGCACACGACTCACATCCAGTTTTAAGCTAAAATCATACAGATTTAAGTGACAGTCTGGTATGCATAATGGCATAATATTGTCAAAAGCAAACTCATGCTCAACCCACTCCTCATTTGTCAATGGTGAAAAACAAATCAAGTGAGTCATATGAACAGCACCAACACTTACTTTAACCTTCTCCCAAACATCTTGTTCCTCGTGCAGCACGCGGCTGGTATGAAGAGGCGTTTGTGGGACCTCGACTGACTGCTGCAGTGGTTGGAGAATATTGATGTGTGGAAGTGTTCACCAAATCTCACATCTTTCAAAACCAACAGTTGCTCAAACAGATTCAGCTTACATTAATCCAGGGATGGTTTATGAACTCGGTGATACTCATTCTCTGGGTGGGCTCAGTTTTCAGTAAGTGGCAGATCAGCTGTTTGGCTGAAATGAGAAATCAGCATTCAATTTAGAACCCCAGTTCTAAAAAAGCTAGAACGCTGTGTGAAACACCCATGTAGGAACATCCTTCATACAATCATGTGTTCACAAAGTGGTGAACCTCGCACCATCCTCGCTTGTGAACGATTGAGCCTTTCCACGATGCTCCTTTTAGACCCAATCATGATACTATCACCTGTCACCAATCAACCTGTTTACCTGTGGAATGTTCCAAACAGGTGTTTTTGGAGCGTTCCACATCTTTCCCAGTGTTTTGTTGCTCCTGTCGCAACATGTTTGAAACGTGTTGCTGCATCAAATTAAGAATAAGCAGATAATTAAAAAATCAATGACGCTGATGAGTTAAAACATAAAATATATTGTCTTTGTACTGTTTTCAATTAAGTATTTGTCAGAAAGGATTAACAAATTATCACATTCTGTTTTAATTATGTTTCACACAGCGCCCCAACCTTTGTTTTTTTAAACTTCTTTCATGTGTCTCCCACTAACATGAGACATATCTTTGACGGTCATTACAGTAGCTGCAATTATGTCGGACAGTTCTTGCTTCCAAATGTTATCATCTCAATTTTCCTGAGCAACATTTACATGAAAGTTAAATAAAAACCCTGAAATCAGAACACTTCAGCAATGCAAAACAACGCATAAAGAAGAGTGTGATTTAGCACTGCTAATGCTTTGCTGCTGTTCTTTCATGTTGAAGTCACAGAATATTACTACTCTGAGTTGCTGAAAGGAGGGCATGCTTTGTGTTCACAATATTTATAGTGTGTAAGTAATTTACAAGAAAAATGTGTGGTGCATCGTCCCAGAAGAAACACATTAGACTTAATTCTAGTGAATGAGCGCGCATGGAAACTAAAACATAGAGTAAAGAGAAGCAGCGTTTAACTTACAAATCTGCAATCTGACAAAACGTCTATTTCAATTTACACATCTCACCTTCCTCAGACACGTCGGACCACTCAGGGTTCGGGAACTCATACTGTCCATTAAGGATCCGTCTTTTCATTCCTGGGGATATTGCCAGACCGTGATGTGAGAAGAAGGGAGGATATCCGCAAAGTCTGTGTGTAAGACAGAAAAGAATGCTTGATGACGAGAGGGATCATATCACTAGAGGCCACAGCAATTTGTAGAGGCCAATCATCCATCATTGAAAGATGGAAATAATGAAACTGCTAAAAATGCACTGCACTGAGTGACTTACAGGATATACATAATGACACCCAGAGACCACATGTCACAGGATCGGTCATATTTCTCTGGACCAAGAACTTCTGGAGCTGCCACAATGTCAAGAGAAATTATATAAATTGGAGATCTGAAGCAATCACTTCTGTTTCACATTTCATGCTTTCGAGAATTCAAAATAAAAGACAGATTAGTGCAAAAAAAAAAAAAGACAAACAGAACAGGCCATTAACATTGCACATTAACATGCAACATAGCCACTTTCTACAGGAGGCAGACCACCTGCAGATTTTACGTTAAACCGCCTCAGGGAAAGCACTCAACAAAAAGAGCTGTCGAGCTGAGTTTACAGAAGCACGTGGCAAAAATATGATGATTCAAACTCTGGTAATTAACAAGCAATACAAGCAAACAAGAGTCCAAAAAAATCTCTCTTGTAGATACAAAAATACATAGAGCTGGTATTATCCTGCTAATGAGCCGGTCCAGCCTAGGTATCTCCAGCCTGACAGAATTACTAGATCGCATGTTGTGTGGTCTTACCAACATAGTAGGGGGTAAAACAGGGTGTTGCTAAAGAGTTTAATGTGGTGATTTCTTTGGCAAACCCAAAATCTGTCAGCTTGAGGAGGGCGTCCGGCCTTTTGGAGGTGTAAAGCAGGTTCTCTGGCTGAAAGAGAAAGCAACAGCGATCAAGACATCTGGAGAACAGAATCCAGATAACTGCTCACCAACCACAAGACAAGCATAAACAGCCAACTTCAACAAATGCGCCGTCTATTTCAAAATAATGTTTATCTATGTCTTTCGTCCATATGAAACAATAACATTCACAAACTGAGTCAAAAATGTTCATTTTTGTCTTTCACCTCCAATAACAATCTGCCTATTTCAGTAGCCACTCATTGTTTGCTTACTCTGCAGAAGTTAACAAGTTGATTTTCATATGTACACAAGCCTGGTGGACTTTAGTTTTATATTTCTTGTTTTCTCCCGGTTGTGGTACTTGGCATTAAATCTGGGGTATCTGACGTGCACGGTGTATGAAGTTGTAAGCAAAACCTGCGCATGAGAGCACATTTCACTGTCCATTGTTGCAAATGTTGTCTCAAATATATACAGTGAGGCGTTACCTTGATGTCTCTGTGAGCAATGTTGATGGTATGCAAGAAATGTATTGCTTCTCCGATACTTTTCATGATGTCAGAGGCCTCTGAGAAATGAAATGGACATAATGGAGTTGAAACAGAAAGATGCAGATTATGATAGGTAAGATATAATGCTTTAGATTTTCCTTTGTGGTTGGCATTTTTTTCAGGAACAGCCATTCAATGTATTGATATTATGTTATCAACTCTCTCTACAGCAGTTAGAGGCAGAGTCCATCAGTCTCATGCAAGGTTCAAATTGCTTCTACATGCACAAAGAATTCGCTGTAAACAACGCATTCCTATAATCCACTTTTTTATGGCTGCAACTAACAATTATTTGTATAATCAATTCATCTTGAACGAGTGATTAATCAGTAAGTTGTTGTGTCTAGAAAATGTCACGAAATAGTGAAAATGCTCAATGTAATTTTCCAGAGCACAAGGTTATGTATTCAGATTGCTTGTAATGTCCAAACGACAGAGAAAAACTCTAAAAATAATCACTTAAATACGACAAATGACAACAGCAAATACATTTGAGCAGCTGGAAGCAGAGAATTTTGGTTATTTTTGATTCCGATGACTGAAACAATCGATTATTTAAAAAAATGGCAGTGAATTTCCTGATGATCAATTTATCCACTAGTAATTTTACCTCACTGATATCACTGCTGTCAATGAAGCTTACTGTTTACTCTCCTACAGCCATTCAGAACTAGTGCTGATTTAGTCAGCCACTATTTGTTTAGTCATAGTCCTGAGTCAAATGTCCTTTTAAGTTTTTATCATATTTAGTCAACCCTTATTTTGTGTTTTTTTAAATTAAGTTGACTGAAAGTCTGGACATTTTAGTCTTATTTTAGTCAAGGAAAGCTGTTGATATTTTAGTCTTTTAGTCATCATATTATATCAAACATTTCAGTCAATCTAGCCAAGCCAAAAGCAATATTTTTGTCATTTTAGCCAAACTTATTTCACATAAAATTGTATCTTGTTGCTATCTGATGAAAAACAAAGGTCGGATGATTGAGAATGCAGCTTTGCACCAAGTGTCTGGTCTATTGGTCCGGTGGTATCGATTTAAGGAATGAATTCAGGTTCATTTTAGATGTCAAATCACACCAAATTCATTTTGATGGTAATGTGAAGGACAAATAAACACACATCATTTTAATGTCACCAAAAACATGGCAAAATACGTAAGTTCAAAGTTAGCTGCTCAGGTGTTAGCTGCAAACTAGGCTGTTGTTTATGATTGCTGGCTGCTAGTTAGCTCATTAGTTTTAAAATGAAGCCCAGGTCAGTGTTTCCCTCACAGTTTGCCCTGCTACAGTTTCACATCAGTACCACAGATTGTATAAACCATGGACATAGTGTCCATGAGGTCACCCACAGGTTTCTGAAGAGCCAGTGGAGCTCAGTGACAGTGGCTCTGGCTGTCACTATCTTGGCAGGGGCAAATGGGCAAAGAGGTGGAGCATGGGTGGATGTGAGACAGGCCAAATGAAGCCTGCTGACTGAAACCCAGTGGCTATCTGTCACTCAAAGTGGCCATGCCCATAATTATGAAGCCTTAATATAATTTAAACAAGTGAGTTATACAACAGTTCACCCACAAATTAACTATAGAGACCAAAAGCGTTTCTGTTATTTCTGCTGTAAAGTTGGGCATTTTAGATACGTATGAGGGTCTACGGGGATTGACTTGCTTTTGGAGCCAGGAACTGCAGTTATTGGCACGTCCACGTTGACTTCATTTTTCAGCCCCTTGGTCGTAATCCCGCAAATAACCAACACTTGCGACACTGACCGACAAGCACACACACAAACATTCACTGCAGTGTATAACACTGGTGCTGTGCTGTCTTCGTCTCGTCTTAGCCATGGGGGAAAAAAAAAGGTCGTTGACGAACATATTTTGTCATCGTTTTCATTAACAAAGCATTTCCTGCTGCTGCTGCTTTAACTTCAGCTCCCAACTGATGAAGCGGGCCTGACTTTTATAGTGAGACAGTCACAGGAAACACTGCACATTTGTTAGTACGGTTAGCAAAGACTACGATCATTCAAAGCGATCAAAAACGTGACCACAAAGCAACACAAAAGTCTTTTTGGGGCTTTTTTTTGTCAGCAGATCAGGTATAAATAATGCAATTTGTCTGGCTGCACTGTAAACAAGGAGGCTTTACTGACCCCAGAATACCACTGGGTATTAAACCAAGCTTGTTATTACCACCAGTAAGCACAAATGTGCCAAATCCACCAAGGTCAAAATCTTAAGCATTGTAACTTTAATTTTCTTTGGAACTAATAATCCCTTTACCTCTTTCTGTAAATGCATGATTCCCTCTGTCTTGGATATGACTGAATAATTCGCCTCCATCCATGCTGAAAATCAAACAAAAACAGCACAATGGACAGAAGTACAATGTGACGAGTCTGTAAGGGCATTAAAGTCTGTTCATTCTTTCAGTTTTCTCCTGGTTCACCTGAGAAGGTAACAAATGTGGCAGCAGAGACAGAAGACTTCAAATACTATATCATCATACTATTACACCACCATCAAGTCAGTGCTGAACCTCTCAGTGTACAAAACAAATCGTTTAGTTAAAATACTGTAAATGACAACGTTTTTTTTTTTTTTTTCTACTTGCTATGGCAAAAAAAGTTTAAATAACGTTCCTTGACAGAACAAACTGCCAATTAGCTCTTTAGGCACAGGAAGTAGCTCTTAATCAAAGCATGTTATAACCATAAACATTCATACTAAATAAATACTAAATACTATCACCTGTCCTAGTGTCTATTGTTCACACGCAGGATTATTCAATTATGACATCACATTCATCGCATCATATCCATCGCTGGGAACACATGAAGTGGCTGACGACATCAAGTAGACGCTTGTCTTATTATTTTATAGACAAAGCAGCCTCTGCCTGCTTTTTTGCCCTGACGTGTTCAGGAAACTACATTTGGTGAGCAAAGAAAGATGGCTCCACCTTAAAGAAGTCACAACTGCAAGAGGCCATTCAGAGATGTACACTCATCCCGGGAAGGAAATGCTCATTTGTCTTCATATGATATCATTTTTTAAGCCCATAAATATGTTGTTAGCTCTAATTGTGTGTGTGTTCGTGTGTGTGTGTGTGTGTGTGTGTGTGTGTGTCTCAGTGCCTGCAGAAGAACACACCACTCCATCACGATGAGGAGACACTTCCTGCCCTGGTAGAGATTTTCATAAACATCTATGATGGGTACAATGTGGGGGCAAGGTGACACCCTCCAATGGAGCTCCACCTCCCGTCTGGCCTCTGGACAATCCTGCAGCATCTGAGACACAAACAGCCGAGGAATGAAGTCAGAAAGCAGGACGAGGTTGCATTTTCAAATGCAGTCATGCACTGTCAACCTGCTCTGGGTTTAATAGGTTCATACTATTGCCAAATTCAGCTGAGTAAAACATAAAAAACATAACATAAAAAAAGAACAAGATAGTGACTCAGAGTAATGGCAACGCTGACAACATCATTGCTCTGATGTTTGTTTAAAAAGCATTTGTGGGGCTCCAGCAGTTTACCACTAGAGGTGAGTTTTAGGGCAAGAACGCTTTGCCTTCGTTGCAAACCGAGCTGTGTCTTTGATTAATTAATCGATAATAAAAAGAATTGTTGTCTTTGCCAATCATTACCATCTCAGTAGGCAGTGTAGTCTATTAGCCTGCCAGCTCTGCTTCAAATTTAGCTGTTGTGGGTTAGACAGTTTTGTTATGTAGAACAATTTAAATACTGTTAACCCTGCTAAAAATATTACAGAAAAATAACTGCAGAAACCTTTCAGTTGGACTCCGGGGATATTTTCACAACGTAATTTCACAGTCTTTTTAGTCTGTCTCCTTCAGAAGACTTCAAAGTATGATTTACTGTGGTACGTTCAGAGACAAACATAAGCTTGACTTTATTAGTCTGTCTCACACACTTTATATCCTGACAAAATGTTCCCTCATTTCTGAGATGCACTTTAGATCTGACAGGGTGAGTGAGGAAGGAGAGGAAGTTTTCAGATGTTCGAAGAATCAGACTACGAAGCCATCTGTAACTGGAAGTTAAAATAGACATTTATGCTGTGGGTGATGGCGCTTCTGGTACTTTTGGTCTGGTCACATTAAGACAGACTGAGCCCGTAAATATGGAAAAACTGATACAAAAAAAATGCACTGGTCATAACTAACACACTAATTTAAGTGTTTTTCTTCTCAATAAAAACACTATAAGCCCTTATACTGCTGCTACAATGTGTGTGTGTGTGTGTGTGTCTGTGTGTGTGTGTGTGTGTGTGTGAGAGAGAGAGAGAGAGAGAGCGAGAGAGAGAGAGAGAGAGAGAGAGAGAGATTTTCATCAAATAAAATTATCAGCTGAACTCTACACAGTACATGGCTCGGATACAATAACCTGAAGAAAACACACTCGAATAATCACATAGACATACTACGTTCAGGAAAGAGATCCGTCACTTGCACTTCTCAGAACACCTTCACTGTCAGCTGAGAGTGTGTCTGCGTGACACCTTGTCCTGCTGTACCACACCAGACGTCATAATCTCTCAGTCATCTCATGCCTTTCGCATGGGGCTACTTTTAGACACAGGCATGTCCCCCTCTCTCTTTCTGGCTGGCAGCATTTGGATTGGAAAAGTCAACACTCTTCTTTCAAAACAGACTCTTTAACATGGCAGGTCAGAGGCCAGAGGCCAGAGACACTGGACAATATGTAAATTAGAAACCCTGGATCAGAAACTAGACCCTGACAAATCCATCTGTTGTGTATGACCACCTAAAGGCCAAAAGATTACAGGTTTCAGAAAACATCTATAACTCACATCTAATGCTAACAGTGACCCCACCTCTTGAACTCTTGCATGGCTCGGCTCCAAGTCTAAATACTGCCTGTCACTTCAAGGGCACCAATCAGACCAGGTACTCTATAGTTGGATATGCATTACACATGCCTTACGAGTGACTAATTGATCCCAGAAGAATGCAGTGAAGTAATATAATCATTTCTCTCTTTATACTGGCTGAGACAGAGGCTTAAAGGGGAACACACCATCCTGAGGAGAGAAAAGAGGAAGCAGCATGTGGGAGGCAGATTCTGTCCAATCAAAGATAAGAGACAGGCATCTGTTAACTTTCAGCTCAGAGCTTAGCTTGATATATTGGCCAGCACAGACTAAAGTTTCTTTGACTGATTCTGAGAACATTAAAAGACAGATGTCAGTGCTCAGAGGCTGTTAGCAGCCAGGCTTTGACTCTGTTTACTCCACACAAATCAATAATAGTCTTTGTTTTACTGCAGAAATAAAGATAACAAGTGGAGCAAGACAGGTCCCAGGAAGTTATGGAAATGCTGGGTACGTGTGTATTAACTTAACCAAATGCAAAGCTGTTCTGTTAATGCGAACACTTTAAATGCAGGTTATAGTCAGGTTAAAGTCTTTGTAATCTCGTAGAAAGCGCACAAACCAGGGTGACAGTCAATAATTTAATCCACCATAGATTCTGCCTTGACGCAATGTTTACAAAATCAACACAGACAAAAGAAACGCCTTTCAGGAGGAACAATTCATGGTCCTAATGGTTTTTCATTAAATAGGTCAAAATCAGACAGACCTGCTGCTATTTTGACATGTGTATGGTTATTTCTAGTGTTGTCTGCATCTTGTGCAAGATTGTGCAAAGGCAATTGCACTTGCCAGAGGAGGTCTGACACATCCTGAAAGCATCATACAATAAGATCCATCTGAGTGAAGTCAAACACGTGTTTTTACTCCATGTCCAAAGCAATACTAATATCTATCACTAGCATAATCTAGCAGAAATACGTGTTCTGCTGTCTTTACTGACAAGAACCCCATATAGTGGTGATGAGTTCATTCCCCGACACTATAGGACTATTTCAACTTAAGCGTCTAAAACCCAGAAAATAAGCGAAAAATGTGTCTATTTCTGGGCCGACGGCGTCAATTATCTCGATATATTTATCAATTTTACACAAGTTTTTCTAGTATATTGTTGTACAATTCAAGAAACAGTCACAACAAAACCAGTTAAGAGTAATATAATGATATGTTTACCTTCAGTGCATACTTTTCTCCACTCTCTTTGTGGAATATTTCCAGCACTCTGCCATTTATCCCCATCCCGAGCACCTGACTGGTCACACTGTAATCGTCTGTTATCACATTCCTTTTGATTTGAAGAGGATTGTTAAAAGGTTTCACAAAGCACTGTGTGAGAGGAGCAGAGTTCAGATTGGGCTGCTGTTGGATCGGGAAAGCCGGCTGGTGCTGATTCGACATGTTAACTATCGCCAACACATGAGCGCTAACTGTCCAACAGGTGAGTTTCACGTCTTCTCACTGCGAAGAGTTAACTGTCTCAGCTAACACCTAGCTCATTTTGTCCTTGTACGATATTAGCCCACCGCTAGCCAGGACAGCTAAACAGCTCTCACTCAAAAGTCACCCACAGGCAGCTGTGCCGGTGACTTGCCCAGGAAATCCACTTTCAGCTGTGATTCTTGACAGGCTCTCAGTTAAACAACTTCAGGCTAGCGTTCATACCGTGTGATATCACCGTTAATGCACATGATTACACGGAGAATCTGTAAACGTCAAAAGATAAACAAATGACCAAACTTCCGGACTGAAATGGTGGACGTGAAAGCAGCATCGCTCAACGGTCCAACAGGGGCGTGACTGGGGAAAGGAGGGTGGGGGGCACCCAAGTGTAAACCCACCTTTACTTCTTCACCCGCTGGTTTGAGGTAGGGGTGGGCTTTATGGACAAAAACTTCTTTCACGATATGTGTCATTTTATGTCTTGGTGACAGTCTATATCACTGAGTAGTCAAAACAGTGAAACTGACTTTCTGTCTACGTGGAAGCTTTAAGGTTCCAAATGATGTGTATTATCGCCACCACCTGTGGAGCAGGGCAGTAGTGAATGTACTGTGAATGACAGTGTGTAAATATGGCTTAAGGATAGCTCCCGCGGTGGAAACAGTATTTCCAAATCTCTACCAGTGGAGACATTTCTACTGTCGCACAATACATACCATCATACCGCCCAACCCTCGCTGACTATCATAATGCTAGCTATGTGGTTCCATACAGTTTATTGATAAACCACAGAATTACATTGAATCAGGACTATGTTGAATCATCAGTTGCAGTAACATTACTCTTCCATTGCTGATTGGTCAACCTGTGGTCGTCCTGGGCAGGTTCTGTGACAGGGATATTTCATCTGAAAGAAGGGAGAATGGATTTTGAGGTCAAGTAGTAGGAGTCAAATATACATTTTTCTCTGTCACTCTCTTTGCTAGCTATGATCTTGACTGTTGTTTAATTTTTTTTTTTTTTTTTGACTCAATTAACAAGAACTCAGCAAGGAGCAGGGACATTTTTTCTCTATGCATGACGGATAATTATATCAGCTGTTTTTCATGGAATAATGAAGTTAGCATGACAAAGTGAATAATGAAGTGAACAAAAAATGAGGCTGTCTCTTATCTAGAAAACAACAGTGTCCTTGAAGGATAATAAAGTGCTTAACTCAACTACCTAAGTGTGGTTGAAGCATTTCTACAACGTAGCGGACAATTCTAATGTTCGCCTGTAGTTTTTTCCAGTATATGCACCCTGCCCTGGAATGGCGATATAACGCTATTACTGACAGGTAAAACAAATTAACTATTTTCCCCCTCTCATTATACATCCATGTGCGGCGTTCGTCCTGCGGAACTAAAGATGCATGGCGTTGCCGCGGTGCAGTTTCACGTCGGAGGTAAATATATGTCGGACCATCATACCCAACGAGGAACAGCTGATTACTGCAAAGGAAATATAAAAACTATAATAGGCTATTTCGCCGGTACAGAGGCGTTCAAGAGTGTATGTGGTGATAAAATGAAAACAGTTACAATATCCTAAAAGCGGATATACTGAAGTCATCGTTGTAGTCGTTTATTTCCCGAGAAGATGTTTTCCAGACCGTTTCGTGTCAAATCCAACACCGCAATCAAAGGATCAGACAGGTGAGTCAGTGCTGCGGCTGTCGCCAGCTCCACACAGACTTTTACCAGTCGCCATTTATTCCTAGCGACTTTATGTCATTTTATTTGTTCAGTTCTTTATTTAAAAATAATTTCAACTTTGAACATATCGAAATGCCGCCAGGAATATTGACCTAAGACCTGACCCTATGGAATAAGTCAAAACTAGAGTTAAGATTCATGTTTGTCCATGAAACTATGTCGATTCAGATTAAATGTCAGTTGTTTATTAGTTGTTGTTAATTGTTCTGAATTTGGATTAAATCTCTGAGCCTGAACTGAGTTTATTAAATCAGATGATTATGAGCCGGTCATGTGAATATTTAGTTAGCACTGTGAATTATTATCTTGGGAATTTTTGTTCAAGCTGTAATTTAATATAAGATTTCCTCTCAAAATTTTAGTTTCATTTGAACATGTCAGTCTCTAGCCATTCCAGGGTTATGAAGAGTGATTTGGGGTTAATATGTAGCTCAGCCCTGTTGATTAATGTGTGGTCACCCTGACTGGGTGTGTAAACGCCTGCAATTTTCAGTGCATTGAGATGGAATATATGTCAACCATTCCCCAGTCTCAGATAAAATGCCCAATTATAATGGAATTTCAGTTGAAATTTTCTAGTGTCTTAGAAAACCATAGTTGAGACATTACAGTCAATAATCAATAATTGTAATCAGTGAAGCAGTCAAGTATGTTGTTAAGTCTGAGTTAAGTATGATTTATGTTAAAATGAAAGTATTCAGAATATTGCGTCTGTAAAAATATGGACTGTATCTGTGGCAGCAGTTATTACTTGCATGAGCCAATGATTGAGACTCGTGTTTTTGTTCTTACCTTTAGACGAAAGCTCAAAGCTGACATATCCACAGCATTTCCTTCACTGTCTGCTGATGAGCTGTCTGAGCTGGTCCCCAACAAAGACGAATTAAATGTAGTGAAGATTTACGCACACAAGGGAGATGCTGTGACGCTTTATGTTCTTCACAAAAATCCTCTGTTCTTTGAACTAGAGAAAAGACTCTATCCTACAGGTAAAAAGCTGAGTATTTAGTTATTTTGAGTGGATAAAGTACCGTCAGATCTTTTAAGCGCAGAAATTTATTTTAGCTGTCCATTGTTATATTTTTCAGTATATGTGCTTTGGCGCTACCCTGCTCTCCTGCCAGCATTCGAGACATGGCCTCCTGTGCTTCAGAAGTTAATTGGAGGGGCAGGTATGCTTCTTTTTCTAAGATCTAGACTTGAGCAGATGTTTAATACTGTTCATTTAGATTGATATTGAGTAAAATATACTTTGTTTCCCCAAAGATCTGATGCTGCCAGGTGTGGTGGTGCCGTCAGTTGGTCTCCCAGATGTGAAACAGGGCGACTGCTGTGCTGTAACATTAGTGAACAACAGGTAAGTTATGATAAAGGATTTGGGAAAGACTTCTGACAGGTCCCACACAGATTTGGCGTGACAACGTTCCTCTGGATTGCAGGGCTCCTGTTGCAGTTGGCACTGCTGCAGTGTCCAGTGCAGAGATGCACAGTTTGGGACTGAAAGGGAGAGGAGTGTGTGTTCTCCACACATACATGGATAATCTCTGGTGAGTGGCTCCCATCTTTCTACTGATTTCAATCCTGCATTTTTGTGAATGAATGATTTTGTTTACAGGGATAGTTCAGTGTTTTCTTGCCCAGAATTAGATGAAAGGATTGATACAGCTCTATGTTTGTCCTGTTATTATGACTAGAAACAGAAGGAAACGGCGAGTCAGACTCAGTCCAAAGGTTAAAAAAAAATCATCAACCAGCAACTCTGAAGATCATTAGTTAGAAGAACCTACTATTCATACTAAGTGTGATGTCAAATTGCCTATGTAGTGCATTCCAGTGGCACCAAATTTTTAAGGAGTCCCACCAAGAAGCAGTCCTGCACATAGCTCCCTGTGAAACCACAACATGTTGTTTTAAAACAGACATGAGAGTTGTATCAGTCTATGTATCTCTCAGTGATTGAATTTAATTCCTTAATTATTGAGCTCACAGTATTGATAAAAATCATCCTTCCATTTTTTTATTATACCTAATTGGCTGTAAAATAAATTATCTCAAATTAAAAGATGGTGCTCTGGAAGTGGAAATAATAATAATAAATAGCTGTAGCCAAAATTTAATTACATTTACTTAATTCCCTGCACAGCCCTATAGTCGTGTAAATCTTGCCCAAGTTTTTATGCTCTGGTTTAGGGCTTTTGGAGACAAGACAGGTCCCCCATCTTTACCGGATGCAGAAACTGAAGGACAAGGGGTTAATGGGAAGGCATGTGAGGTCAATGAGGAGGAAGAGGAAGAGGTTGAGAAGTTTGCTGAGGAGGAGCAGAGTCCCACTGAAACCGTGCCAAATCAAGCATGCTGTGGTATTGAGGAGCTGAGTCTGGCCGAGCAGGAGAAGGGTCAAAAGGACAATGAGGAAGAGGAGGGCAACCAGGATGACCAGAAAATGCCACAAGGTATCACATTTAGTCACATTTCCCGTTATATTTCATAAAATGT
Organism: Chelmon rostratus; assembly: GCF_017976325.1. Taxonomy (NCBI): domain Eukaryota; kingdom Metazoa; phylum Chordata; class Actinopteri; order Chaetodontiformes; family Chaetodontidae; genus Chelmon; species Chelmon rostratus. The sequence continues at coordinate 18,392,756 of NC_055667.1, read as the reverse complement.
CATTTAAAAAACAACTGTTTCAAGCTGTCAGCCTCATAAGAGCCGTTATCCTGGATTCAAATCAAATTGAAGCATTCACGGCTAAATGGTTGCAGGGTTTGGCTTGAGGGCTCGCTGGGTTACTTTTGTGACCATATGGCTGATTTGTCAACACAAGTGGAGAATAAGATATTCTGATCTGGCAATATGGGAGGATGTTCAGAGAGAAAAGGATGTGACCCAGCACAAACCCTGCTTTCACAGAGATCATGGACGCCCTGCTGCTGCAGTGTTTCCTCCACGCTCTCAAGTGCAAGGTGAAGAAGTCAGAGCTCCCTCTACTGACCAGCACATTTCTCCGCAACCACATGTTCTCCTGCTGGTAAAGTGCAGTTCACCTTTTAAGAAGTGCCGAGGAGTAATACATTTTTATTGAGTTTTTATTTAAATGTATGTATATGTATGTTTTCAGCCCAAGTGGAAAGCAGCTTGATATCAAGAAATCAAGCTATAAAAAGGTATATTAGATGTCCAGAATGTGACATTTTACACATACAAAACACATTTTGAACTCCATAAGTAAACATTTATTCACTGTTTTATCCAACAGTTGTCCAAGTTTCTACAGGCCATGCAGCAGCAGTATAACCTTGTGCGTGTGAAAGAACTGACCAAGGGTGTGGAGAGCATTGTGGAGGTGGACTGGAAAAATCAAGAGTGAGCCAAGCTCTGCCTAACTTAAAGAAATTCCTCGCTGAAATCCAAACGCTCAGTCCATCATTGAGATTGACAAGCCCTTTGCTTTTCCTCTTTATTACACTTCATAGACTGCATTCCTTCACTGTTCCTGAAGGGACAGGTGTTGAAGCAGCTGCGGTGCAGGAAGGAGGGGAAGAAACTCCGTACCATCCTCCTGAAATCACAACTCTGTACTCTGTGTCAGCTCGACTGGAGCCTCTCTTTCTGGACACAAACAAGAGGTGTGTGTGACTGTGTGTTTTCCTTACCCGGACTCTTGATGCAAGGTTCATACATAGGAGGGAGAGTTTTGTAGCTTGTGTGTCGGCAGGCAGCCACAAATATCCGGTTTCCTCACATGTGGCATTGAGCTGCTCTGTACCTGACTCCGACCTCTGACCTCGCTGTAAGGAGAAGTATGTCCAAATACAAAGTCAAATACAGTATGGCAAAAATACCAGGATGTCCTCCTGCATCCATTCGCATTTTGCAGTGTGCAACCCAGTATGCTTTTCTGGCTATTCTGATCCACAATCCTCTGCCAGAGCTGCCTCGGAGCAACGGGAGAAACGTCAGAGTTTGTTATTTGAAATTTTGCGCTCTGGACGATTTTCAGGAAATTTGGTTAAAATTTTGGATACATTTGGATAGAAATCCAGCCTGTGATGAGTCAAAATGTCAGGGAAGAAACACCTATTGTGCAAATCTTTGAGGCCACAACACAGTTATACGAGGCCATTTTTCCATCCTTATCAACAAAGACAAGATATTTTATGATCAAACTGATGAACTTAATTGTTTTTTGGAAATATACACTCATTCTGAATTTGATGACTGCAGCATGTTCTCAAAAAGTTTGTGCATTGGCATGTTTACTGCTCTGTTACATCACCTTTTCTTTTAACAACACTCAGTAAAGGTTTTGGAACTGAGGAATAATTGATGAAAGTTGGAAAGTAACATTTCTCCATTCTTGCTTGTTATATGACTTCATTCCTCAACGATCACTTTTAACGGTCAGAGTGTCCCCTGAGCAGCTCCGTACGTGTGCTTCTCTCAGAGAAAGTTGGAATCACCAGTGTACTTTCTCTCATTTCTGTGAAGCCATGTTTTCTTTGAAAAAAAAAAAAATCACCGTTATTAGTTACAGGGAGCCGTAAACATGAGTTGTGTTGTGTATCTTGAATGCTTAAATCCATCACTGCATTCTAAGAACTGCTTAAAGAATGATGTACGACTTTAGTTTGTGGTCATGGACAAGCAGCTGGTCTAAGAGTCTGTTTTTATTGCAAGGGCGTGTGAATACAATTCCATATGCTTCGGTCTCTTCCACCACATGAGGACTGTCCCTTGACGCACACAGAAACGCGCACACCCACATACACACACACACACTGAAGACCTAGAATGATAATAAGCCTTATTTGTATTGCACGTTCATGCAAGAAATAAAGAACTACCTGAGAATAAGACATACATAGCTGAAAGGAAGGATGTGTAATTACAAATTAATTGTATGTCCCATGTATGCTATTTACATATTTGCCAAAATGTGGAAGAGAGCATGTGTGGGTTATTGTTGGTGGGATATGGATTATTCACTTCACAGCTTGCAAAAACTAATGCAGTCAGGTAGTTTTTCACAAAATGGTGAATCTCTCTCACTATCACCTGTTACCAATGAACCTGTTCACCTGTGGAATGATCCAAACAGGTGTTTTTGGAGCATTCCACAACTTTCCCAGTCTTTTGTTGCTCCTGTCCTTTTTGTTTGAAACATGTTGCTGCATCAAGTTCAGAATAACCAGATATTTACAAAAAAGGCTGAAGCCGATGTGATAAAACACTAATTATATTGTCTTTGTATTGTTTTCAATTGAGTGCGTGTCAAAAAAAAGGATTAGCAAGTTATCACATTCTGTTTTATTTATGTTTTGCACAGCGTCCCATATTTTTTGGAATCAGGGTTGTATTTACAAAACTGCCTTACTGAACACAGCTGGACAGATAATTTCCTTTTATATGCTTCTTATGTTACCCATTCACATTTTCAGAACTAGTCCCCCTCTACTCAAAAATGGACTTTCCAGCCAAGTAAGAGACATCTTGTGTCCAGGTGTTACATTTTTGAAATGAAACTTATTTCCTTATTCATAGATTCTGGATTTTATGGAAAAAATACATCAGATTCCAACAATTATTCCAAGCAGAGTATTCTTTTTGTGTGTGTGTATTTCTGGAAGGGGCCCTTAAAAAGTTATGCCCATGTTTTGGAATTTGTTTGTCCTGGTATGTATTTACTTTTTAGCTGTGTGTATTTTAAAAGTCCATCAAGGGACAGGCTTACGTAGGCTATGAATGCTGCATGATATATACTTGTCCCTATAAAGATAAATAACCTTAAATACAAAAAATAAATTAATAACTGTAGTTTCTTTGCCAATTGTACCTTTTCTTTTCTTAATCAGTATTGACACACTTCTTTCGTATGCACATTTACTCTTTATATTTTTGTGTACTTTGGTGCCTCCACAGAAAAGGAACAATCCTGCAGCCCGCTGAAGTGAGAAAAATAGTCACAGACTATGTGAAGAAGAATGAACTGGTAGATGAAAATAATAAGAAGTAAGTAGATGTTTAAAATTCCTGAAGAGGAAATTGCTGTGCTGTAGAGTGTTTGAAACAAGGCATGTCAGAGCCCACTGTTATTGTTACCGCCACCAGAGTATATTCCATTTCATGCGATGTATGAGGAGGAAGAGCCTCTGTAATGGAACAACACTGACGGCACAGAGCTCGGTTTGAATATAACAACTAGTTTCTACATGCATTTGTGAAATTGGCAGCCTTAATGACCACTGAACAAATATAGAGCTGACCTCATGCCATGTGATGTTGTTGTAACTGTCCAAAATGTTTCCTGTGCTTTTCTTCCCGTCACAGTTTCGTGACCATAAACCCCACTCTGTGTGACTGCTTGCTGGAGAAATCAGAGTACCAGGAGGTAGAGTCTCTCAAGTGGGATGACCTCTTTAGCAGGTAAAACATAAATGTTGCATACCCTCACTCATGCTTACACCCTGTAGTCGTATCAGATTTGGAGAATTGGCACTCCCTAAACAGGCCATAATTAGAGAACATGCTGTATATATTGTACATGCATACTGTGGAATTTTAAAGCATCATATTTGATGACGAAAAAATGAATTGAAAATAATAATTAGTTGCAAGATCCATTATACCAACATGAGTCAGCATGTGAATGCACTGTAATGTGGGCAGGTCGAGGCTGTCAGCATCATCATTGCAGGATGAAGACAGGATAAAATAATCATCCTAATGCAAACCTGCAGTACAAATCTGATCTGTAACAACAGTGCTACTGCTCTGAAGTCTGGCGCCTTGATTCCACCAGGCGCTGTTACGTCACATTCCAGCATGCACCACAGCTTGCTCCAGAAGTGGCTCTCTGCTCAGCCCAGCTTTAAATACATGCCTGGCCCATAGTTGGCAGAAGCCGCTCAAAGAAGCTGTACAGAGCAGATCGAGCCGGACGTGAATGGCATAGAGAATCTGGTCAGTTTTCAAAATAAAACGCCCTGTGCAGACTCCCAATCGCAGAAACAGGCCGAAAAGAAAAGCATGTAATTACGTAGTTCACTTACCCATGATAGAAGCACAAACATCGAGGATAAACGACCAAATCAACAAAATCAGAGTCAACAAACAGAGAAGACAATTTCTGAAACGCTAATGGTGGGTTGAGAAACCATGTGGAGGGAAGAACAAAACCGCATCGACACAACGTCATCGAGCCATGCCAGTGGAATCGAGAGGTACTCACAACATCTGGTTAGTAACTGCTGCCATAAAAAACAAGATCCATAAGTCCGTAATGTTTTTAGTATGTTTTGCCTCAAGTAAAATCAATTTCCCTTTAGTGACTAATGGAAAATCACATAAAAGCAAAGACCTTCCTCGCATTGCTTTTTCATCCCTGGGACTTATTAAGAATTGAAGGTCGCCATCTATTTGAATGATTTCGTCGGGAGTTCAGGATTCATGATTAGCATTGACTTGTTTATTTTTAAGGGTAATTTTATCAATGTTCTAGTTTTTCCTTCAAAGAATTTGACATGGAGACCACAAGAACTGTGATTGGTCAGCTTGGCCAGTATAGATTGTTGATAGAGGAGCAAAATGAGCAAAGGCTCTGTGATCTTTTTCTTTTCAGTCATGTGAGACAAATTTCTGTTTTTTGATCTAGCAGACCAATTTCATTTAAAACTTCTCCTCCTTGCTCTTTATGAGGAAGTGAACGAACAAAGTATAAATACAGCTTTATTTAACATGGAGTTTTTGGTGATCATATGCTGTACATTACCATGTTTGACAGACAGATGGATAGGTCAGCTGACCTTACCCAACAGTATCACCATCAGCCTCCATCTTTCCATCATCTAACTGTTGGTGTAGTTGAAACAATGGCATCGTATTTTCACAGGACGATGGGCCGGATGCAGGAATGCTATCAAGTCGTATTCCCTGGACAAGCACCTATAAAAAAGAAGGGCCACATTGAGCCCATAGACATCTCTGTGGCTTCTCGAGGCTCCAATAAGAAGGTAACAGCCCATAAACTGCTGTAGAGGTTTTCTTCAAAATTCTTTCTACTGATACTGATAACAATAGAAACTGATTAAAAACGGTCAATTTCACTCATAACCACAAATGTCAACCTAATGTTGACGATGAGGGATTTATTCTCTGATTACAGAGTCCGAGTCCATTTACTAGTTGTTGAGAGATTTTCCACTCCGGACCAAAGTAGCGGACTGATCAATCCCCACAGTCATACAGATATGAAAATGATAAATTGGCTGAGCATGTGCTGAGTGGGATATTTTACTGGGGTCATGTACTGCGGTATCTTATCTGCCAACATAAACAGTACTGTATATGATACAAATGTGTCAGTGTCAGTAAAATAATCAGCACAACTATCAGCCTGTGTTATTTATTGTTCTAGCTCTTATTGTTTCCATATGTTCCCTACAGGTGACTCTGATAAAGAATCTGGAAGTGTATGGTTTGGACCCTACAGTCGTGGCCACTGTTTTGCAGCATAGAGTCCAGGCTAGCTCCGTCTTGCAGCCCATTCCTGGGTCCAAGGACAAAGTGCTGGTCCAGATCCAAGGCAACCAGATTCATCAAGTTGGCAATCTGCTGCTAGGTTTGGAACTCAATAATACTTGAATTATCTTACAATTTATGTCAGTAGTTGAATAGTTTTGTTTGTACAAATAAATTCAGTTTGTCTAAGCTTTTGTTTCAATTTCAGATCACTATCAAATTCCTCGCAAGTACATCCAAGGATTAGACAAAGCTCCAAAAGGCGGCAAGAAGAAGTAGCGTTTGAACCCGCTACGCCAACCATTTACTGTCTTTAAAGCTGATTTCCTGATGTGAACACAATAACAGCAGTTCGTGTAATAAAGTTAATAGACTGTCATTTTCTCAAGGTTGATGACTAAAACTTATCTGATTTGTCTCTCTGAGTTCATCGAGAGTACAGATACTGATTTGATCAGCAACTTTGCCAGTATTGTTTCACCACACATTTGTTTCCAATGAAGAAAACTCTTTCAGGTTTAGATATTCAAAAGGATCAAATTTAAAAAATCAGTGGAAGTGATCAAACATTTAATGGCATGTCCAAAAAAGTTGATTATTTTTCAGCAGTAAAAGCATTTTAGAGGAAAGTTTCCGCATAAACGAACACGTTACATCACGTCACGTTCCAGTGTTTGTTAGAGGATTTCACTTAATTTCTCTCTTTAATGTAGACTTGATGTCTTCAGCACATTTTTTGTTGCAAAGGAAATCAAGTTTTAACAACCTGAATCTATTTCAAAATCAAATGGTGCACTCTTCTCTCCTTGTATCAGCTGTTGATCGACTGTATTCAGCGTTCAGCTTTTAACATTTCACTGAATGTTATTTGCTCGTGGATGAAATGGTTTTGAGTTTTGAAGAAAGCATAGTTTTACATACAGTAATTCTTTTTTTATGAGTATTTTTTTGGAAACAGGAAATGACTCCCCAGCTGGATGCAAACCAGGAACATTTTGGTTCTTCCTCTGTGCCTTAACAGGCCAAAGGGAACCTCCATAAGCAATTCTTAACCGGTATGTCCACATTAGCAACACAAAGCTCAGCTGAAACAGTTGAGGATTAGTGGCCTTGTGTTGGTGATAAGGTAAGATGTTCCATGATTTGTGGAAAACGTGGATGCAATGAGGGGTGACAGCAGTTTTCTTTTTTTTAAAAAAGCCAGCATTTTGTACGGTGTTTCTTAAAGTTAAAAGCTGCAGGATTTCACGCTGGGTAGGTCACCACACCAAAGGAAATTTAGAATTTCTCAGTGGTAAGTTCTTTCAAACTCCTCACATATTTTGCTGTTATTCGTCATTTGATTTTGGTTGTTTTTGTCAGGGTCTTTTTTTTATTTTTTTAGCAACAGACTCAACTTTAACTTGTCAACCAAGGCTGTGTGCAATTACGCAACCTCAGATATGTTGAGGTCAGTTCTTGGTGGTGACCAATCTAGTGTTCCATCTGCATATGAGCTTTATCATGTTTGTTGTGTTTTTGATGAAGATATTTTAGTGGTAAAGATGGAATTTATACCTCTGTTGTTTCCCTGAAGGCAATCAAGATTTATTTATAATTTTGTCCATATCCTGTACACCCGAGGGCGTAATTGTCACTGGTCGTGAAGAGGACATATCAAAATCCTTTTTTTTTTTTTTGTCCAAACTTTTTTTTATTAGGTTTCCACCAAGGTAACCGTAATATGCAGAGTTTCAAATGAGGCTTTAGGAAATTATAAAACAGAAGATCAGAGAGAAAGAGGAAACAGAACACCTGTATAAGACCTTAACAAAATAAGACAAACATTGGTCAACTGTTAGAAGAAAGAAATTATGTAGTTACTGTACATGGGGGATGTAAATGTAGACTTGCACATGTAGTATGTGGAGTATGCCATATCCTTATGACAAAATAGAAGATATCTCTTATCAGAGAGCAATGGGTGGGTGGAGCATGGAATTTCCGCTTGACTTGAATCAGGCACCCTCCTAAGAGTTGTAAATCTACAAAGTTCTTCACTTGATTTGATATTGTGAATAAGGCAGGGCTTGCAGGTGGTTTGATGGTTAGTATTGATTTCATAAATAGAAGAAGAAAGAAGAAAACAGTCTGAGTATGGATATAATGTGCCATAGGTATATGTGTTTAAATTGATGTATTATTATTATTATTATTATTGTTGTTGTTGTTGTTATTATTATTATTATTATTATTATTATTATTATTATTATTATTATTATTATTATTATTATTATTATTATTATTATTATAACAACAACGTCACTGGAAATTTCACGATGAAAATAAACCTCTTAAAAGGAGACAAAAACTTGAATACCACTACCATCCTCAGCAATAATACTGATAACAACAATGATTATTGATAGTTATTCTTGATACATTATTTGATTATACGTAGGTAGTAACTTGTGTTTAGGGGGAAAGAGAGTGAGAAGGGAGGGGACCAAAGAAAAGGAAAGAAAGCTGTTGCATGTCTGTGTGTGTGTGTGAGAGAGAGAGTGATGCCTGTGCGTGCAAGCGTATATCAGGTTTGTCATTAAACATGGTGCTTGCATAATGGCAGAAATGTATGTGTGATTGATGGAGAGCATGTTTATGGTAGATTGTGGACCAAAGGAGGAGATGAGCGATTGAACTGCTGCAGAAATGAACAATTTATGGATGTTTATCAATGCTGATACCGGTGGTCATGTATGACCAGGGCTAGGGTTAGACCATTTAATGCTTTGTAGACCAACAGTGAAATTTTAAAGTCTATCCTTTGCCTCACAGGAAGCCAGTGTAGTGATCTGAGGACTGGTGTGATATGGTCCATTTTTATGGTGTTTGTAAGGACTCTTGCAGCAGCATTTTGGATCAGCTGTAGTTGCCGAATTGAATTTTTGTTTAGGCCAGTAAAGACTCCATTACAAAAGTCTAACCTACTGAAAATGAATGCATGAACAAGTTTTTCCATGTCTTCTTTGGACAGACATCCCTTAATTCTGGTTATATTTTTCAGGTGGTAGTAGGCTGATTTGGTAATGAGCTTTAAATGGTTGTTAAAATTCAGATCAGAATCAATAATCACACCAAGATTTTTGGCTTCATCTGTTGTTGTCAGTTACATGGAGTTAAGGTGATAGATCGATAGATAGATCGATAGATAGATCGATCGATCAATCGATCGATAGATAGATAGATAGATAGATCGATAGATAGATAGATCGATCGATAGATAGATAGATAGATAGACTTTATTTATCCCAAGCTGGGAAATTGCAGTGCAGCAGCAGCATACACACAGTGAAATAAGTGAAAATAAGACTATAAAGAACAAACTATACATAATAAAAATATAAAAATTGCGAGCAGTAAAAAGATTATATACATAACAAAATAATAAAATAGCCAAATAGTAAACAGTAGTGAAAAGTTTTGCACAAAAGGAATATCAAATGCAAATGAATATCAAAATAAGAATATCAAAAGCAAATGGCAGTGAAAATAAAGTGTACCGTGACTGTAAGAACAAACTATATATAATAAAATATTGAAATAGCAGCAGTAAAAAATTATATACATAATAATAAAATATCAAAAGCAAACAGTAGTGGTAAGAAGTATTGTATTATAGGTGAGCGATGATCCTTAACCTTTCATTTTGGGGCCAAATACAATCACTTCTGTCTTATCTGCATTAAGCTGAAGAACATTCTGGCACATCCACTCATTGATTTGATGAATACACTCACTCAGTTAAAGTAAGGCACTGTCGTCATGAGATGATATAAAAATAAAAATAAAAATAAAGTTGTGTAAGTATGATAAGAAATACCATGATGCTCCATAATCTGAGCTAGGTGCAACATGTAGAGAATGAAAAGAAGTGGTCCGAGAATGGACCCTCGTGGCACCCCACACATAATCTTTTTTTGTTCAGACACATGCTCAGCAGTTTACACAAAGTAGTCTCTATCTTGTAAATAAGATTTGAACCAGTGTAGTACAGTGCCAGGAAGTCCCACCCACTTGTCCAGTCTGTCAAGAAGTATGTCATGGTCAACTGTGTCAAAGGCAGCACTGAGATCTAATAATACTAAGACTGAGGTTTTGGAGGCATCATTATTCAGATGTATGTCACTTAAAACTTTGATAAGTACAGTCTCTGTGCTGTGGTGTGGACAAAATCCAGAATGAAATGCATTAAAAAGATTGTTCTGCATAATGAAAGCATGTGTTTGTTGAAAAACAGCTCTTTCAATATTTTTTCCTACAAATGGAAGATTTGATATTGGCCAGTAGTTACTTATTACTGAAGCATCCAGATTAGTCTTTTCTAGGAGAGGTTTTATTACTGCAGTTTTCAAGGCCTGGGGAAACTGACCAGACTGAAGAGAATTATTAATTATCTGCAACACATCTGGAGCTACGCAATTAAACTTTTTTTTAAAGTTTGTTGGCAGAGTATCATTGCAGCATGTTGAGGATTTTAACTGTGATACAGTTTCTGTCAGCCTTGTATGATCTAAAAGGTCAAAATGTGCGAGATTAACTGGAGAACAGGAAAGCACAGGTGGAATTATCATTTTGCCTGAGCTGGAGCTGCACATTGTTTGTCTGATCCTTAAAATTTTATCTGTAAAAAAGGCTGCAAAATCGTTGCTTGACTTGTTGGATAGCAGTTCAGGAGGGACTGATGCTGTGGGGTTTGTCAGTCTATCCACGACAGAAAACAAAGTACGGTTACATTATTACAGTCTCTGTTGATAATCTCTGAAAAGAATGCTTGCCTTGCCATCTTTAGTTTATGGTTATAGGTTTGGAGACTGTTTTTGTAAATCTAAAAATGAACCTGGAGTTTGGTTTTTCGCCACCTGCGCTCTGCCTGTCTGCAGACTCTTTTCTGGACTTTGACCAATGTGGTGTTTCTCCAAGGTGCCTTTTTCCTTCCTAACAAAACTTTGGTCTTAATTGGTGCGATGGAGTCAATAATAGTCATAACTTTTGAAATTAAACTATTTACAGGGTCATCAATTAAAGCTGAGGGCAGTGTTGGTGATGGTGTAAAAGACTGAGTGAAGACTGCACCAGTGTTTCATTAATATAACGCTTTTTGATTACCTCTGTTCCAATTTTGTTAAGAATAGCAGGTGTGGCCATTTTAAATGACACACAGTAATGATCAGAACGGGCAACAGCCATCACCAAAACCACAGAGATATTAAGCCCTTTGGAAATAACCAAATCTAATATATGCCCTTTGTTATGTGTTGAGTGTGTTACGTGCTGAGATAGCCCAAAATGATCCAAGTTCTTTAGCACATCCATGTTTGGGATTATCAACATGAATGTTCAAGTCACCTATTAACACAACACAGTCAAAATCAATGCAAACAACAGACAGTAGTGTTGCAAAATCATCGGAAAACTTTGCATTGTATTTTGGGGGTTTGTGGAAGGTTACGAAGACTACCTGACAGGGAGTCAGTGGATTTTTATTGAATGGGAACATATTCAAAAGATTCAAACTGACCATAAGAGACTTTCTTGCATTGAATGCTATCATTAAACAAAATGGCAACTCCACCTCCTCTCTTATTATTCTATTCCAGGCATGGGCAAACTACGGCCCGAGGGCCATATGCGGCCCGTTACAAAATTTAATCCGGCCCGCCGAACTTGAACAAATTATATCAATAAACCTTGTTAATGTTTTATTTTCCCTGCAATTCTGGCTTTTTCCCAATAGATGGCGCACTCTAGATACATTGAGCTTTGTTGAGGTGAAGCGTATTACTCCACGTTTGCGCTTTACTCTTCGACCCTCAGCCCTTCTGTAAAGATGAGCGGAGCTAAGAATGTCCAGTTTTTAATAAGGAGTGGACAACTAAATATTTTTGACTGAACACCGATCAGGCGGTGTTTAAAGACTATGATACAGCAAGAAAACTGACTCCAGACTTTGATGCGCTGGATAAAAAGGGAGACCAACAACACTGTTCCCACTGAAATTAAAAGTACGTTTCTCCGTTGTGTTATGTAAAAAATGCATTTGAAACTAATTTGTTCTGTCTGTTAAGGGATGCACATATGTGGTGCTCAGGTGCACGTACGTTCTCAAAACCAAGTGCGCAAATGCAGCGCCATCAAATATAACGCGCTCCACATACTGGCGCGTTGTCACTGTTCCGTCCTCGCGCTGCTCGTTGTTGAGTTTTGGCATTAGGGATGATTGAATAGAAGGAGAGGACAAGTAGACCTGCATCTCCTACCGTTTTTTAAATGAAGACAGTCAGGAGGAGACTGATGATGATAATATCCTTAAGGATAACACAACTTTCAGTGCTTTAAAATAATAAAAAGAGTAATTTCAATAAATAGCTCAGTTCTGTGGGACTTCAAAGACAGATATTTAGTTGTCATGCTTTTGTTCATTTTCAATTGAAATTATATGTGTTCTACATATCTCATGATATTTTATTTTCTCTTATGAGGTGGATTACCAAAACACTCCATCCATCTGCTCCTGGTCCGGCCCCCCAGTCAAATTTTAGAACCCTTTGTGGCCCACAAGTGAAAAAGTTTGCCCACCCCTGTTCTATTCTATTCTTACTTCACTTATGAAACTGAAATTTGGACTGACTGCTGCACTGTTATCTTGTCCTAATCAAGTTTCAGTTAAAAGCATAAAATCAAGCTTATGCTTGATGATAAAATCATTGATTAAGAATGATTTGCCTGCCAAAGACCCAACATTGAGACATGAATCAATGAAGCTTCTGGCACAATGGGCCCTGGCTTTTCCTCAGAAAAGTCAGGTATAACATTTGCCTTAAAACCTCGACCCAGAACACAGACAGGTGGTTGTGCTGGGTTCTTATTGGGGGACTAGAGTAAGTTCAGATCAAGATGTGGAGGGGGTGGAGGTGGTGCCAGTCGCCACTGAGGTGGTCGAGGGGGGTAGGGTGATTCTTGAGGGCAGGGTGAAATTTGGGGAGACAGGATCCCAGATGGGCGAGGTCTGAAGTCTGATGCCAGCGCTGACAAGTTTGTTCATTTGGTCAGTAAACTCCAGCAGGGGAGAGGAGGGTGATGGGATACCCAGTGAACATGATGGGCTGGAGTTTGGGCGGTTGGAGATGGTGAGCTAGGTGGAGTTTTAGTGGATGGAGTCGGTGAATCCTCATGAGCAGTGGCCCCTGGTGGAGGACATGAGGCATCCCCTTTTTTGCTCTGGCATCCCTCATGGTTAGAGCATACAGGCGGGGGGTGAGTCAGTTCTAATTCATGTTTTGGTGTTTGCTCATTTTGTTTAGATTCCTCTTGTCTCTTGTCCTTGGAAGTGGGACCAGTGTGACGCAGGCAGAAAAATAGGTTGGAGGTAAAAAGTTTTTACTCCTGACTTGTTAAGGGAAATTCCATCTCCTTTGAAAAAATGTCTGCGGGCCCAGAAAAAGTTAAAATTGTCAATAAAATGCACTGAGTGGACATCACATGCAGTTGAAAGCCATCTGTTTAGTCCCAAAAATCTGCTGAATCTCTCCCCTCCTCCTCTGGTGGTAGGGGCCCACTGAAGAAGACTTCAGCATTCAGAGAGCTCACTTCAGCATTCAGAGAGCTCACTAAATTTAGCAGATAACCTAAGTCTCGTTTGAGCACTTCAGATTGTTGTTTCCCAGTATCATTTGCCCCTGTGTCATCTTCCCTTTAGCTTTTATCCAAGGCTGTGTCTTACTCTGCACAGGTGTTGAGGAGGGTGATAACGCTGGCCAGTCTGTGTCACAGATCTCTGGGCGCTGGGTTCTACCTGTTGGATGTCTCCCCATATCAGCTGATTTACTCTTTGGCTCTGCCCCAAGAGCATACCAGGGAGGACTGATGCAGGTAGATTTATTATCTGGTACATCCATCCATTATCTATACACCGCTGAATCCTTTGCAGTGTCACGGGGGGGCTGGAGCCTATCCCAGCCGTCACTCGGGCGAAGGCAGGGCAGGCACCCTGGGCAGGTCGCCAGCCTACCACAGGGCTACATATACAGACAAACAACCACGCACAACCACTACAGACAATTTAGAGTTATCAATTAACCTCAGGGAGGGGAGGAAGCCGGAGAACCCAGTGAAAACCCACGCTGCACAGGGAGAACATGCAAACTCCACACAGAAAGACCCCAGGCGGAATCGAACCGTGGACCTTCTAGCTGTGAGGCACACTGCTAACCACCGAGCCACCGTGCAGCCCTATCTGGTACACAGTCCTTTTGTTTCATGGGACCTGTAGCAGAGCTAATTAGCTGGATGTTAGCATTCTGAAGTCCGCTGTTTTGCGTCAACGGCAAAGTGCTGTCATTCCCACAAGGTCCATTCACTTCTGCGTTTATTTCCAAATGTTGAACTTTGGTTTCCAACACTGCAACCTGTTGCAGAAGTTTGCAGAAGTCATCTCCTCCGTACTGACCGTGTCCGGACATTTTCACAGTGGGTTCGCAGCTCCGCAGAGTCCGCTCACCATGCAACTTAGCTTTGCTTAAGTTACCTTTCCGGGTAAATTGTGTCTGTGAAACACGATATCAGCCGCGCCTCGAGTTGGGTCGGTCAATCTTTCAGCTGGATCTCCTAAAATCGGGTGGCCGGGTGGTAGCAAAGCTCTGAGCTGACCATTTCCATGTAGACACTATTCCCTGGACAGAGAGCAATGGGCAGCTACTTCAGCTGCTTCCAAAAACTCTGCTGTCAGCACACTGTAGTTGTGCTTTTGGGTCCAGCTGAATAAATATTCTGTTTGAATGGATGTAGTGTAGAAAGTTTGGTGCTTCTAGGCCACCTCATGATTTTCCATTTTGTAATGTTGAAAGTGAGATTCTGGGTTTTTTGTTTTTCCAGTAAATTGAGTCATTAATGAGTCAAGTGTTTTGAAGCGTTGTTGGTGTGGGAAGTACTGAAAACAAAGGTAAGGTTTTAATTTTAACTGTGGCGATTCACCCAGTGAGAGTGAGTGGTTGCTTGATCTGGTGTTTTTAGGTTATTTTCTATTTTGTAATTGAAGTTGAAGAGCTCTGACAGCCTAGGAGAGATATTAATTCCTGAATATTTTATAATGACAATGCAAAATGGGAGGGGATATGTTCCAGTTTCTTATATAGTGTGAGATTGTGGAGAAGTTGTTATTGACATTGATAGTTTCCCGTAGTGACACAGGAGGATGCTCTAAGTATAATAACAGATCATCTGCATAAAGACTTATTTTATGTTCTGAACTGGCGTCTTTGAATCCTTCAGTTTATTTGTTTTCTAGTACTGCTGCTGCGAGTGGTTCAATAAAAATGGCAAAGAGGGATGGTGAGAGTGGAAAATCACAAATTTAATGAACAATTTTGCTGCTTCAGTTTCATGGTCCTGGTATTGTTCATGTTGGTTCACTGTCACAGTGCCATGACTTACAGGGACACTTGAATAGAACAGTGAGCAATGTTGATCACTGAATTAGCTGGAGTGCTTGTGGAGAGTCTGTCCTCCTGCTTTTGTAGCATCTCACATACATATCCAAATTTCTTTTGGGAAACAGCACATCCTTGTTCCTTTTCATTGTGTTATGTTCAAAAGTAAATTTTTCAATGCTTTATGTGTTGAGGGCAAATAAATGCTACTTCCTAGACAAAAGGCTTCCAGTACACTTTTCTTTGTTTGCTTAGGACTAGTTCAGAGAACTGCAGGAGAAAGTACCACAGTACAATTTTGTACTGCTAATATGGCTTAGCTTTGGTAATATTTTGTATTTTGCACATTACATTGTGTGATCCAGGGTACTATTATTATACAGTAAGCACTGATTGGTACAAATTGGTGCAAATTTGTGGCATGTAGGGTGCAGAGAGACCCAGGAGCAGAAACGGAGAAGGTTAGCAGTGTTTATTTTCACAACAAACAGTCAATATTTTTGTGTTTTTTGGTACCACGATATGACGGTGTATACTCTGGCGTCGAGGAGCGTCTCAGCAGCCTAGAAATAGGCGTCTAGATTGCAGAAGTGATTCCAGGTGTATCCAATCACTCCTCAACGCTGCGGGGAGAAGGGTGCCTCCAGAAACAAATAAAGGTAGCCACAAACACAACAACAAAGGAAGTGGACCTTGCAAAATAAGTGCACCAGAAATACAAACCACAACACAAATTCTTGGTTTGGATCTTTGCGACCATGAGCTATCGTTGGTTCGTGCTTTCTTTGGAAAAGTGGCACATACTGCTTTTGATTTTGTGAGAAAAAAAAATCCTGAAATTATGAATGCAGAATACAGTTTTGTACAATTTTGTTTTAATGACTGGTTTAGTTTTTGAGAATATTTTATTGTGGGAAACCAAACACAATTGGAAGAAAATAATGATTTTATTTCAGGCTTGTAGTAAACCCGCAAATCAAATAGTGACAAATGCTTAAAGTGGCAACAGACAACCATTCAACCCGCTGAGTGTTTCCAAGTGGTATTACTGTTGGCGCCACAGTCTCGAAGACAGACGGATTGCATTCGGGTTTCCTCACAACTGCAACTACAAAAAACACAGGACACACTGCATTTGTTTCTAAATGTCTGTAAATAAACACATCAAAACCGCTTTGGAAATAAGAGAGAACAGGGAAAGCATGCTCACTGAAGACGTAAAGTGAAAGTGTCATAATTTGACATAAGTACAGCAGGGGTTGGTGTTTATGGTGGAGAGGAAAGTAGAAGAATACAATAAAAGAAAAAGCATGATTCCACTCATTCATTTAATTTAT
The DNA here is from genome assembly GCF_017976325.1 of Chelmon rostratus. Classification (NCBI taxonomy): domain Eukaryota; kingdom Metazoa; phylum Chordata; class Actinopteri; order Chaetodontiformes; family Chaetodontidae; genus Chelmon; species Chelmon rostratus. The sequence continues at coordinate 18,376,105 of NC_055667.1, read as the reverse complement.
AATGGAGACATCACAGCAGATAGAAATGGTGCCAGCCTGACTGGATGACCAACCAGCCTTCATTTTCTCCGGAAAACCTTACCAAGTGGCAGACAAAATTTCATAGTCAAATTGAGGCATATAGGAAACTTAAATGCCAATGTTGTCATTATTCTACAGCCAATACAACACAAATTTTCTTTACGTGTCTATTGCCAGTTTAAATATTATATAATAATATATAATATCATTGCTTTACATACATTACCAATAAAAACTCAAAAACAAATCAAACTAAAACTACTGAAGCATAGAATTCATTAATCATGAAACTGCAGCAAACTTTCCACATTTGTATGAGAATATTACAAACAATGGCGGTCAAAGTGAGGCCCTCTTGTTTATTTGCTCTGGCTGCAGGAAATTAATTCTGAGAATTTAACATGCAATGTCAAACAGTGTGGATGTGTGTCATGATTGTTAACAAGGCGTGATAGCCACCTCCATTCTGTAACAGGAAGACATAATGGGTAAAACACAGTAATAAAGAAAATGAGATTGTGTTTTATAGAGCCAAGGTTCCATTCAAGGCCTTGTCTGATGACAGAAACAGTCATTAAGCGGTTGTGACTGGCATGAGATCATTCCACCTGTTTCCAGTCACCAGGATAGTGCACCTGTACAAACTACCCTCAGTGTGTCAGTAATTGTGTTTATTTAGGACACATGTTTTGCAGTAGAAAGACACCTGTCTGACACATGCAAAGAACTCTTGGCGAAACTTGGATTGGGTGCATACATACAAGTACATGTTAGCAGCTGCGTTGCTCAGACTCAGCATGGTACCAGTGTCTGCTGCTACATTTATCCGGAGGTTGTAATCATTACGATCCAAAGTGTACATGTGAGTGGTGCGGAGGATGATCTGAGTTATAGCACGGGTGACAGACAGCAGCACAAAACTCATGGACACAGTCACTAGAAGCACTACAGATTTTCTCTTCCTGTGGCGCAGCAGGGGCATGACTTTGTTGACCCTGGAAGTCGAATCAGCAGTGATGTGAACCCGGTTGCTGAGCGAGATCAGGCGTAAAGTCAGTCCGTTAAGTGTGAGGATGATGATGAAGGGGAATATGTAAGCTTGCAGGGTTTGAAACCAAACCAGGGTATGAATGAAATGAGAAGGGGCCTCTGGGTTGTAAATACACCTGGTCTGGTTGTTCTTGTGAACTGAAGCATTTGACCAGTAGTAAGGTATGGCAAAAAGATGACTGAAGAGATAAACAGTCATTATAGTCCATGCTGCACATCTCGAGGTGCAGATTTTGGTCTTCATTTTCCATGTGTGGATGGAAATAAAACGCTCCACTGTAAACACAACCACCAGCCACGTTGAGGCATTGTATGCTCCGTAGTTAAAAATGTCCTTCAGGTTGCACCACGGCTCATAACTCCAAAACGGCTCTTGCTGATGGTACTTAAGAGAAAGCTCAAGAACCACAATGAAGATCAGAACAAGGTTGTCAGCCACAGAAATGGCCATCAGGTAGAAGGTGCTGGACTTGGAGAGCATGCAGTTCCTCCTCAAGATGATCAGAAAGGTGATGGTGTTGGCTGGGTAAAAGATTTGTGTCAATAAAGGCTTCTCGATAATGATTAATATTGCTCCGCGTACATATTAAATTAACATAATTTTAAAATACCATAGAACAGTAAAGTATTTTGGTCTGAGATCAGCCAACAGCTCTAATTCTTGACACTGAGTATTGATGTACTTACAGGGGATACCCACAGCTGCAAGAGCAGGGTAGAAAATTTCTTGTAGTGTCACCATCCAGTGTTTCTTTTGAAGGTTCATATCCTCTTGCACCACAGACAGTACCATCCTAGAAGGACCTTAGCTCATCGTGCACATATCGCTCACAAGGCACTAGATGGTCACTCCTACCTAATCTCAACATATTAACCATGTGTGTCAACAGCCTGGTGTTCTGGGAGGGATGATGATTGAAGGGGACTTATGACGGTGTGATAGCAGGAAAAGCATGAATCCTCCTTTGATGACATGCAATTTTATCTATGTTTATAGAGTCATCAAAATTAAACCTGATGACGGCAGAAACTTAAATCTGCAATAACAGGTTGTTGTTGTTTTTTTGTCCACTTGGGGCCAGCAGAAAACACTCTGTTCAGCTCTCTTTTAGCTCGGTTTCTGGTTGTTGAAATTCTTCTTGTAGATTTGAGAGTGCTAATTCTCTGATGAATTACAAACAAGGTGTAATGAATCAGATCTCTTTACTTCATGCAGCATGGAGGGAAGACCAGTCCAATGTGTTCTCTGCCAAAGTTTCAGAGCATTCACCTTATAGAGTGAAAGAACAAAGACAAGTTGCTAGACTCATAAAATGCAAATGACAAGACCAATTTTTAGAAGACACCCTCAATCAAGCATCTGTTCAGTGTTAACCAAATGGCCCTGTTGTTGTTGTTGTTATAGATGTTGTTTGTCAGTTGGCCCCTCGTGACCCTCACCTAATGATCTAACAACTGTGGTACAGAGTATCTTAAAAGAGTCCACAAAGAGTTAATCTCCCACATGGGCTCCACCAACTCCTGAGGAAAATATCTGGTTCTTTAGCTGTTAGATGTTTCACTGTGTTCACCATAGTCGCTGACGTTTTTCTTTGTGCTGTTTGGCGCTGAGCTGAGCTGGTTGTGTACGGTGGATTTTATGGCTATTTTTTTACTGAAAACCACTGAGAGTTGTGAAAAGGAGACAAAACAGTTAAGTTACATCTGGACAGCTAAACAATGAGCATCATAGAAAGAATACACTGAATCTTAATTTTAGCCACGATCACAGCATGGCAGTCTCTGTTGGTCCACCACTTTGGGCCAGACTAGAGTATCTCAGCAACTGCTTGATGGACTGCCATGAAACATTCAGAGAGACAGACATCCATGCTGCCCAGAGGATGAATTCTAATAATTTTACAATTAATCTTCAAGCCGTTGTTTTCCTCCGATGCTGCCATGAGGTCGACATCTTTTGTTTTCTAGTAAAATGTCTCCAAAACTGTTGAATGGCTTGCATTTAACTTTGCTACAGACATTCATGGCACCCTCAGGATGAAGTGTTTAAAGTTTGGTCACCAGATGACTTTTTATCTTCTGCCAGTCTGTTTGTACTTTGGTTTACGACCAAACACCTGCAAGACTGAGGACATTCCCATTAGCCTCAGCTGCACTTTGTTGTTAGAGCTAATCAGCAAATGTTAGCACACTAACATGCTAGACTGAGATGGTGAATATGGTCAACTTTACGCCCGCTAAACGACAGCATGTTAAAAATGTGATTGTGTGTACGTTACCATGCTGGTGCTAGCATTTAGCTCAAAGCACTGCTGTTAAGTACAGCCTCACAGAGCAGCTAGCATGGCTGTATTCTCTTAGTCTTGTTCATAAAATTAGGGTTAATCAACATACTGCATGCCCACTTATACCAGACAGCAGACTGTCATTTTCCACAGCAGAATATTCTGGTCATGTGATTTAATATACGAATATTTTGTTTCCTACAATGCTTTGACACGTCTCCAAATCTGAAATAAAAAAAATGAAAAAATACTAAATTTGTTTCCTGCACATCTGCACACATTGATCTACTACACCTTGTTGGCCAGTCTATTCTTTCATGTTATTGGCAAAACAGAGAAAGAAATAGGCCATTTTAACTTAATCTAGGATAGCCTGATTTTTAAAAGGGAAGTTAAGGGTTCAGAGCTCGAATCGAATCTCAAATTCAAATCAAAGAAGTGAATTCCTAAAACTTCGAATCAAGCAAAAGCCCCAAGAATATATAGATAACGTAATGTTAATGTATATAATGTCCCATAGTTTCTATCGCAGAAAGGGCTCTGTCCAAGATTGGTGCACTAGTATTAATAAGGCTTGATGCCACGTTGTTTTGGTTTGGAAGTAGCTCATCCATGGCAGAAAACCCTGGCTGGCTTTCTGATTAAGTAGCCAGATGAGTTTTCTTCGCTGTGACTAGTTCCCTGGAGCTTTCCAGTTGGAACTATGGTCTCCTTGGTTGGTCTTCCTGCACCTCCCTTCATGGCTTTCCCAGGCTGTTGATCAGACGATGAATCTAATTTTCTCCAGACACTGCGTGATCTGGGCCAATTGAGTGGGTCCAAAGGAGGAATGAGGTGCTTCTTCAGTCACATAATTTGCAAAATGTTAAAGTGCCATAATTACACTGTTGTCACTAAAAAGTGGCTATTATGATGTCAAAATGGGTATGGCGTGCAACAAAGAATCCCGGTGGTAATCAAAGTGAGGATGCTGTGGTTAAATGGTAGGCATCAAGCATTTGGCCATCTGGATCTGCCCTGAAAATATGATCATGTATAAGCCAGCGAGTAAGCAAAAGAACTGTACATTTGAATACTGTGTATTGTGTGTTTCTCATGGGACAGCCCACTATAAAGATATGATGATTTTATAGAATGTGCATTGCTGTAGATTAAAATACGCAATACCCAACCAGATTAGCTCAACCTTAAACATCCACAACGGTAAAATGTAAAACATACACATTAATGCAGCAGTAATATTAATCCAAACATATCATATACTGTACAATAGTAAAACACTGACAGGGATCATTGTACTACACAATGAGTACTTTATTTTCAAACTTTAAGTACATTTTGCTTATAATACTTATATGCTTAAGTAAGGTTTAGAATACAAGACTTTTTCTTGTGGTAAAGTACTTTCACAATGTGGTATTACTACTTTTACTTAAGTAAAGGATGTGAATACTTTATCCACCACTGACGTAGCCTAATTACAAGGGTCAGTGTGAGTTAAATGTCCCAATTTTGATGCCTGAAGATCTGGCTCAGCTCCGGAACAGCTGATAGTTGATGCAGTATTTGGGGAATCCTGGTTACACTACAGTATTCTCCAGTCAGTGAGGAGCTGTTTTTTCTTTTCTGTGAACATTATATTCCCTGAAGCAATTTCCGGCTGTTTGTGTGGTGCTGGAAAACCTTTCCAGAAGTCTTCTGCTGTTGCCTTTAGAGGCAGCCTGAAAAGTAAAGCAATATTTGTTTGACAAACAAATCTGTCCAGATGCCCCATCTGATGCCGAGCAGACCAGCTGGCTATTCCCTGTGACATGAAAATAAAATATATGTCGGTGTCTTGTGGCTAATAAATCTAATAAGCAGGAAGTCAAAGTGCACACCTCACAGTCTGATACATACAACATATGTACTGTATTTTTTTTTTTTCAACAAGGGCAATGACTAAGATGACTAATACAGGACTAAATAACAAGCAGCTTGAGATGTCTGAAGGCTACAGGTGCGGTTTAGGTGTGGTGCCAGCGAGAGAGACAACTGCTCCTTAAAGAGGTTAACACAGATGCTGCTGAAGCACCAGTTATACCAGGACTGGGGAGGATTTTTTTCATTGATGGAAGAATAAAGAACAGCACTGAGCACTGAAGGCTTTTCTCCATGGAAAAAATGTCTTCACTCCTCTCTCAACTGGTTCTACCAAGTCACGTGGTTCGCTGATCTGATTAGTCGAAGTTAGCCTGTGGAAGACAGCGATACACAAACGGTTCATCCAATCACCTGCCAAGTGTTTTTTGAAAGCTCCTGCCCTTTTCCAAGAACAGTTTTCAAGGACAACATCTCAGATGGTTCTGTGTAACAAACCATCTGTCTCATGAAGAGAGTGGCATCAATTTCACCTGAGCCTGTCGTTCTGTTCCTGCAACATAACTAGCTGATCACGAATAGATTTAATCTTTCCATTGTAGGATGCTGAGGATTACGCAGCAGAGGTATGCATGTGACTGAGAAGAAAAAATGCGAGGGGTTGAAGGAGCAGAGAGAAAGAAAACATAGATGTGGTGCCCTGTTGCTGTGGAAACCAGGGTTCAACGATCTGTTCTCAACAGAGTCATCTGGAGAGGATTTCATGTCCATGTCCTGCATGGGGTGGGGGGTCATCTAATAATTCACATGTACTGGCTTCTTCCCATGGTGGCCACAGCGATCTGGCTTCACTTAGGTCAGGGTGCAGTAGGAGTCCCTGCTGCTCCCTGCAGCCACCCACTGAGGAGGGGATGGGAGTTTACTGATGCTGTGCCAACAAAACGGTATAAAAATATGTATGTGATTACTGTGTGGTGCGGAGGTTACATAAGGCTGTAAGCCAGTCATTAGGAAATATGTTTTTAAACATTTGTAAAATCTGTATTTGGCACCCGCTGGTCTGTTAGTAAATCATGTTGGTGGTTGTGGTGTCATTTTGTTGTGGCAGATTATTTCTGTTTCAGCTCTCCTGTTATAGTAAAGCCTGCAGTCCTTTTCCAATTCCAAACGTAGGCTTGCAGACTTTATTTAGCCACCTATAAATTCAATAAACATTACAGTGATTTAAGTGATGTGACAGTTAAATCCTTTGTTGAGTTTTTTGTCTAATTGTTTTGCCATATGCTTCCCATATTTTAAAAATGATGTCCACCTGTTGTGCATTAAAACTATAAAGAGGACTAAATATTTTCAGTATGTCATCATCTCATCTCATCGTATTTCAGCTCGTCCTGGGTGCATGTCTGTTGGATGTTTTTTTAACTAATGATCCCACTTGCATCAGTTTCAGTGTAGATAACAGACTGATTGTGCAACAGGTGTGTAGCAATGCCCCTTTTGTGTTTCTATGTCAGGGTCACTGAGGTCGTCAGGCATCACTACTGCTCCAATTTACAGCTGAGAGGATCAGAAGACCAACATCATTTGGATGTAGTGATAGAAAATATTAATCTGGTTCATCCGTTTTTGGTTTTTCATCACCGGCAACATGATTTTAATAGTATCTGGTAATCCACTGACAGCGTTTTGAGCTTCTAATGTGGTTCAGTGTTCTTTCAGTCTTTAGCTGTCTATATTATTCCCCTTTGAACATGAAAAAAGATTATTTAAGCATCATTGCCTGTTTTTTGTGACTAATTTGCAGCCATGAAACAACACAGAGATGAAAAGATGTCTCAGGAATTTTTCTCATGGTATCAGTGCTTACTGGGGTATGATTGCCATGAATCCCAACAATCCTCCCAGATGAGTGTCCAAATTCCAGTGTGCTGTCGGGAGGGCAGAACAAAAAAGACCTGGAGGCAGAAACTCACATGGACTAAATCCATGAAAAAAGTTTGACAAGAAGACAAGGAACTCACAGGTATCTTATGATACATACTTAAACTTGAAAGAACAGTACTAACTAAATGGCAATGCACAATAATGAATGGTGCAAATAATCAACAGTGGTTGGACGGGGAATCGGCAGACACGCAGTCTGTGTCGCCATCTTTTGGTCACCATCCAGCAAAGCAGGAACACTTTACTGTTCAAATCCCAAGGGCACAGACCCTGTAGTACAGATGGCATTACATTTTACAAGGCCTGAACAATGATGAATTCATAATATGCTGGATCTGTGTCAGAGAAGCCACTGTGGGAACTTATGAGGACACAGGTTTGTAGGGTAGCCTCACAGCAACACTGTGAGCCTTACAGTGATGGTATTTACTGCACAGTTATTGTACTGGTTTGCAGAAGAGTGTACAGGTATTTATTTCATTCTTCTGTAAGATCTGTAATTGAAATGAAAAAGGAAAAAGTATACTATTAATTAGCACAATCTTATTGAGTCGAGTTTGATTTGTGTTTGTGTACATGCTGCGCTTTGACAGAGAATTTTTGTCCAAAAGAGACTGGAAAATAGGGGAAAACAGCAAGCCCGCCATAAGAAACCTCAAAAGCTCGCTAAACATGCTTGTTTAATCCATGCAAGTATAAAAATGACATGTGGAAGGCAGATGTTGTAACCTTTGAAAAGAGCAAGAATAGCTGTGTTCCCCTGTTTCCAGTCCTGTTGCTGAATGTAACTTCATATTAATTGCACAAGCATGAAAGTAGCATCAATACTATTTTGTAACTCTCAACAAGAAGTCAAATAAGCATATTTCCTCAAATCATCAAGGTTTCTGTGCTTCACAAGCTGAGATGAAGGGTTTAGTTGTTGCTGTACAGCATGTTTCCTGCATTCAAAGCCTCCACTAATCAACTTGAGTATTTTTCCATTAAACAACAACATAAAAAGCCAGCAGAGCTTGCTGCTGCTTCAGGCTGAACTAAAAATACCTGCATGTTATTCAGCTAACCTACAGTACAGGCGGTGCCCCCTGAGTTTTGGGACAGGCAGGAGATGCTGCTGCCTGTCACTGATCCATCAGACAGGCTACAGTACGTCATCATGCTGAGAGGATTGCACTGCTAAAAAGGATTACACCATTTGACGTTTTTCCTGACCAAAACTGCTTAACCACTTTGATTAGAGACCCAAAAAAAGAAAAAAAGAAAAACCCCAAAAACATTCATGAAGAAGCGACAGATCAATTCAGAATATTTCTGGCGGGCTGATTATGTTCTCGTGGGATAGATGGAAGATTATTTGAGGAGATAGATGTATCACCGCTGTGTGCAATACAATGAATATGTTATCTGAGTATCTTTATGGAAGATTTAAAAAGACTAAATGAAAACAGGTCAAACAAGGTAACATAAAATACACATTGTTATGTGCAGTTCCTTTTTTATTAACGATTTTACTGTTAAAAAATACAAAAAAAGCTAATAAGTGTCCCTTTAACATATATTTTTATTTAATCATGAGACAGTGAATGTGTTCATAAACAGGAAATACATATAACAATGTGTATTGTATTTTATTTCTTTGTTCTGTATTTTATATCTTCACTTTAAGGTGGGACTGATATCGGTTCATTGAAGGCTTTTAAACAATGTGTGTTTCTTTTCATCATTTCACTGTAAAACACTTTCTTTGTTTTAGTTTGCCAGGTTGAAATAATTTCTTCTATAACTACAGTATTATCCATCAATTGTATGATATAACTATAGGCATCTGTGGCTCTACAAGTGGATATATTGATTTGTTCCAGGTGTCTTCTATCGGCTTCTCCTTGCCATCCAACTTCTACTCCGTTGACCTCATGGCATGATGAATCTCATCCACAATATATCATAATATCTGCTTTACTGAGGTAGGAATGTAGGTTTTTCTTCAAAGCAGCAGCAGTCAGTACCACATCTGTGGCATGTTGTCACAGAGCTTTCAGCACAGTTGAGAAATGCAGAGTCTGAGCATTTTCAACATTGACATGGACACGAATAACAGCAGGAAACCTCTCAGTCTAACAAACGTAGTGCTGAGCCATATATCAATAAGAAATTGCAGGAGGCCCTGTCACACTGTACTTTACTGCTTTATTATTGTCCTTCCCTTAATTATAACAATGTGATATAGTGTACATAAATGTATCTGCCTCAGGTACAGACTTCCACATGACTCCCAAGTCCCGAAAACACAGTTCTGTTTCTTTCAAAGGGATTTTGCAGCATCTTTTTTACAGCCCACTTTTTATTTTAATGTGCAATCCATACTGTTCAATACAGTGACCCTCGGCTTTATTGAACCCCCTCGGGCAACTCCTGTTGAATCCGAGTGGCAATGATCAAATGGAGGTCATTCAGGGGACAAAACCGTGAATACAAGGCACACAGAAAAGTAAAGGAATCAGATGCTTGACTCAGAGGCAGGATGCATCACTCCAGGCTCGGGCTGCATACGTGTTCAGGCGGATGCAGTTTTGTACCGCTGCGAGAAATTTGCAGTTTATCTTCCTCACATGCAAATGCACTGACATTGTAAGTGAGATGGGGACATAAATTGTCAGTCCAATTATCTCTCAGTCTTTTGAATAATTCATCAACAAGGACCCCTTTCCTCGTTCCCACTCGTCTATCAACTATTTTTATTCCACAGCCCTGTCATTCTTAATTAATTTACGGCCATTTTGCTTGGACACTTTTTCAAAAGCCGTCTTCATTTATTAACGTTTACAAAGGACTGTCAAGGACAGGGGACGTGTGATGAGTGGCATTCTGAGAGAGGGGGAGCATGTTTAGGGACTGCCCTCAATTACGTAGAAGTACAATTAGTATATCATGAATTTGTCACTCTCGTATCTTTATTCACTATTAATGTGATGAGATAAACAGGAATAAAAGGCCCTTCAGTGAGAGTGTACTAAATTCGGATTGTACAGCTTGTAGCTGGTGAACACAGCGGAGCATTTAGAAACTAAAGAACCAGCAGAGACAAAAAAAAAAAAATCTGAGCTACACAACAAAAACAGGCAACAATTTTTATAGTACTGGCCGTATGTGTCAGTGTTATGTTCATAGCTTGTTTCCGCTGCCTCCAAGTGGCCAAAAAAAAAAAAAAAAAAGTCAATGAGTGCAGGTTTAAATCTTGAAGACATGGCAGCTGTTTCATGATAGTGTGGAAAGTCTCAGATCAAATTAATCATATCTGTATCAGAGTGTGACCTGATATGGAGTGTGAGCAGTGAATCGGAGCGATTTTTCCACCGTGATTTATTCCTGTTTTTCCTCTGTTCCTGATCCAGATGTGTGTCTCTGAGATTCTTGCTGCCAAACCTCAAACTCTTATTTCTCTCTGCAATGCTTTCATCATGTCAAGCTAAAACACTGAGCAAAATCACTCATTAGCAGAACAAATGCGTGCGTTTTGATGTCACCCATCATCTAATTTTACACTTAATCACAGCTGATTTTCTAGTACATTAAACTCTCTATTAATCCTTCCTTCCAGATGTACACCTCTGTTAAATCAGATTTGCAAACATTATTGATATGACAGTGTATTGATTCCACATGTCCAATCTGGTTTTCTTCGCAAATGTAGACAGATTATTAAAACATGAAGGGAATGATTTAGAATAGGAGGTGAACAACTCTTTACAAATCCTAAATGATGCAGTATTTTTTTCTGTCCGCAAGGTAACCGTTAGCCTGTTCATAATCTGCATGAAAACAGTTAAGGCTGTATGCTAAGCTTATTAGCTAAATAACTGGGCTTACCGATGCATTCAGAACAACTTGGTTTGAACACATCATACCTTAGTGAGAAGGTTCAAGTTCCACCTCTGAGTCGCTGTCTGTGCCTGCCTACACAAGCATGATTGGCTGGAAAGAGGTCACAAGAGAAAGAGAAGAAATGCAAGAACACAGACATGATTATAGATCCTGCTGCTTTTCTTGGAAAGACACACGCTACTCTGTCTCTGATTGGTTGATAATAGATACTAAAACCAGCTACTAATGCTAAGCATCACAAAATGCTCAAATTATCGTACATTATGGCACTTTTGGCATTATTCATTATATATCTTACGGTGGGCAGAAGTATTGTCCAAATACAATAATCATCCTGTATCTGCTAACTGAACAGCCCCTCACAATGTCTGTACACGTCCCTGGAAGGGGGGGTGGGTGGCTGGCAGGTGGCGGGGCAGGAGCTGCACATACTGTATGCCTTTCTGTGCCTGTTGTTCACAGAAACGCTAGTGTTGACAACCAGATGGTTTAGAGGGCAGGACCAGAGATCATTTCTGCCTTTGGATGTCCTCGCAGGGTCCAATTGAGAACAGCTCTATGTCTCATCCCTCCTCCCGACAGCTCCCAGAGCCCCATATCAGTTGTAAATCTTAAACCTCCCAGGGCATCTTAATGACAAATGCACTTGCTGCGCCTGTAGGTAATAAATGACTTTTGCATGTTGCACTCGGTCAACTTCCCGACCTGCAGCTCATGGCACAATAGTATAACCCTTTAATATAATGCATACACACACACACACACACACACACACATGATATGCATACATACACACACACACATATACACATATATAAACATACAGATGCACATACTGTACATACATAAATACACATACATATATGCATGTATATCTATACACACACAGAGACATGCAATCAATGTGTATTAATTTAGCCTACTGATGTTTTAACCAAGTTCAGTAAAACTGTGAAGATGAGAAAGGAGGGCGAAGTCTCAGGCTGTCCAGTAACAGATGGAAATGTTGTCTTAATTTTATGCTGTTTTAGTTTGTTTTTTTAATTTTTTTCTCTCTTTTCTTTTTTTTCAACTTTCTTGTCCATTTTAACTGGTTTGTCTAAGAAAATTTGATTTATTTGGATTATTTACAGTCCATAGGTCCACTGGTTCTGGCCATAGCATCCTTGTGTACAACCAAACCTTTATCAGATTTTAGTCTTTGTGTGTCAGTATGTAAGTTTTTCGGCTCAATAGGTGTGACTAACGTTAGATGTAATCTCAGTGTTCAGCTGCCAGAAGAGCTGATAAAGCAGTGCAAACCACAGAACAGGCCCTGTGCTTGGTCAGGAAAAAGAAAAACTGGATTTCAATCCAGCGTTCATGGCCTTAATCTGCAGGATTAGGCCATCGGAAAGTTCCCTCCGTTGTGTTTTGTGTCTGTGTGCATGTGTGCTTGCAAAGCTTTCTTTGTAGGTGTCTTGCATGTGTGTTGCATGTGCTTGCATGCTTTCATACATCAATATAGGTGTGAATCAGTGTGTGAACAGTAGTATCCACAGCCACATGTGCAGCAGCATCAGCAGCAGGCAGGCAGGCAGGCAGGGAGGGAGCGAGGTGCCCATGGGTTAAGAGCTAAAGCCGCTTGGCCCAGATGAAGATGGCTCTCAGGCTCTCTGCCAATCAAAGTCCAGCCAGCAGCCCACTCTCACTGACAGGGCAGGGAAACGGTGAGTTAGGCCACACGCAAACTTGATGTATTTGCAGTCTGCAGTATACTACAGACATAATGTGGCTCATGAGATAACAGAACAAAGAGTGATTTATTTGCTGTTCACAGGCGTATGTGAAAAGCACCTCTCATAGTGACAAACTCACAAACCCAACCCACACTGGGGTTCCTCTCAGTTTAACTTTTTTGGTTTTATGGTCCACAATTTATCCTCTTGCCTTACTCTTACCACTCTTTGTGTTCTTTTGGGGAACAGCAGGCAGCAGTTTTTGAGAAGAAGCTCTAAAAACCTAATTTGCACGACCTGTTCTGCATCAAACAGCAGACAAAGTTTGGTGGTGAACACTGTGGAGCACTTAGCAGCTAAAAAGCCAGATGTTTCCTGCAGGAGTTGCAGATACCAAAACAGAGCTGAAAAGAGAGTGAGTAATGGACTTGCGTTTTTTAGGGTGGCCAGAATCGCATGAATCATAATGTTGCCCCGTACATCCAGGATGCGTGATTCAAAAGTTGTTTGCAGACATGTTCACACAGCACAGTATCAACACAAAGAGCAACAAAGTCTGCGCATGTAGGAGGTTGGGGTGGATGGATGGATTAAACACAAGACTTTCACCCAGGAGCCTGAGGTACCTGTCCCGTTTGAAACCAAAAGTCAACACTGACTTTTTTTAACTTACATACAGTCAATTAACTTACATAATGTACCTTTGTACTTATTTCAAGTCAAACTATTTCCTTAACCTACCCAACTTGTTTTGGTAACTAAACCGAACTGTAACCATCACCTGAAATGTTTCTCTGCAAACCTGCATATTTATGGTTGCTAACTTGACCATGGAATGAGAACATGTTCTTTTCACACCAGGGAAGGCAAAACACGATACTGGTACGTTGGAATGGCGTTATATTGGGTTGGTTCCCAGTAAGTGCATTTCCATCAACCTAATTTTATGCAGGAAAACAACCACATGATTTCAATTAAGTGTAAATAATGGAAGACGACCACTGTTTGGTTTTGTTAATGGCTTGGTTGTGTGCTTCAACACAGGGCATTACAGAGACTTGTTAAGCGCTGAGTAAATGGCTGGACTCCAAGTGCCAGACACAGATGAACAGAAAGGCAAGGCAAAACTTAAGCAAAGGTCAAGGCAGTAGGAGAGCAAACAGGCCGAGACATATTACCAGGCTACAGAGTACAACAATCTGGTGATCAGGAAAACCAGGTATTTATCCTGTGGCTGGTGAATCATGGATTGGCTGCAGCTGTGGTGGCTGATTGGCAGCAGGATCAGGTGTAGATGAGCCATGACTGAGTAGAAAGCACCCAGTCTAGACACACACAAACAGGGATAAACTCAAGGAGAGGACTCAGAAGACACAAAGGCACAGGTCAAAAACACAGGGAAACAGCAGAGGCATCCTAACAGGACTGGGATTTATATGGACACATTGACATATTTACACTAATCTCGTCCATCGTGTGTGGTCGTGACATTTATTTATTTTTACAGTACAGTTTGGCTGAGCCTGCATGCTCTTCTCCAGCGATACCCTGTTACCAGGTACGCAGAGAAATTAAATGACAGGAACATATACAGATAATAAATAAATTCCAGGTTCGTTTGCAAGTAGAGGATGATTATTGAGATCACTCTTGATGATCCAAGGAGTGTTTTGATCTTCTAATCTAATGTCTAACAAGCTGTCTATCTTCTTTGTGTTTCTTCTGTCAAATGTGCTTGTCTCACTACTAACATACTTGATTATAGTCTGAAATGTTCTATTATCCTTTTAAATAGACTCTTCCCCTCTTGTGACCCACTCTGTAACCCTCCTCCTGTTTCCTCTACTGACCAATTTCAGCACAGTTCTCCTTCCCTACACATAGTATTACTTTCTCCTCCTTCGTCTTCCTGTCACTCAAACATCATGGCAGCTTCCTCGTGTGTCTTGTAGTAATTATAGCGGAGCTAGAAGAATGTATGATGTTAAAAGTATCAGCACCACGGCTTGACATGAGTGGACATGATGCAGTCTGTAGCTGGTGCCAGTCAGGGAGGATTAAGTCTCTGAACATCTGCCAAAACTCAGAGATCATCTAACCAGTCATACAGTTCACTGTGGCATAATATCAAACATACAAATACTAATGGTTTGAAAAAAGCTTCTTTTTTTTCCGCCCGTCATCCATTAAATTCCAGTTGTGTTTTTGGCCATGCTATCTTTATCACTTGGCAGGTGGCATGGATTAGTGATGCTCTCTAAACTTCAGTATGGGATGATACACGCACCGTACAAGAACATTTAATCCACAAGTCTGCAGCTTTTTAGTCCAGCCACCTGTATGTGTCTGTGTATGTTTCTTTGTTGTTCCTTTTTGCTTAATTACACAATCCTCCAGCCTCCCCTCAGTTTATTCCTTTAATCTTCTTCCTCTTTTGTCCCTTTTTTCCCTCTCATTCATCATTCATCACAATCTGTCATTTCTATTCATCAAGCCGCCTCTCCATGACTGCATGATGCTGCCATCCTTACAAATTTCACTGGAGCTCAGTAATTTGTCACAACTTCTTAATATTAAGTTTCCTTTTTGAAACCAACAATTCATACAATTTAGATAATATTACTAATATAAACATTATTTGCATATCACCATATCGCCTTGATTGAATCTGCTTTGCCAGAGTTTTATCTCTTTTAGGATCTGCATCTGGATCCAATCTTAAATGTTTTTAAGAGATTCTATCAAACAGTTCAAACTGTTGTGATCTTTAGGTGTTAACAATATGTGCAGTCAGTGTCTGTCATCCTTGTAGGTATGAAAATTTACACTGCACACAGTTTGAGTGGAAGTAATGAAAAGAGGAGTTGACCAAGTATTAAACCCTGTGGAACACCAAATGGAATGGAATGGGATTTGAAACATGCCCAAAAAACTGTCCTCCTATTATATAGGTATGGAAAGAGAGCCTTCCCTGAGATACTAACTGCATGTTTCAACCATTCATCATAACATGGTGATCTATTGTATCAAATCCAACAGTGAAATCACAGAGAAACAGTACAATTAAATAATAAAAATACAGAAAACTGCAACCATACATTTCTCATCGCTGTCTAGAAATCCACTCAGAACAGCTCAGTGCTTCTCTTTCCCTTTCAATTTTGTCATTTTGATAAAGTTTTAAAATAAAAGGCAAAACATGAAAGCTAAAATTCAGAAAATAGTCTCCCCCACACTCATATCCAGGAGACAAAAATAATGCAAACAGCAGGGCAGCTCAACCAGTGCGTGTGGTAACGGTGAGCGGCTTGCATTTTAAGTTCAGAGTTATACAAGTGCAGCCTGCAGCCCTTCCACAGATAATGGGCCATGACCATGCAGGAAAATATAAAAGAGAGTCGCAGCATGAGGGGAAAATAACAAAAGAGGGATGAATGCACAGTAATGAAATGAAATCTCGTCTTCCATCTGAAAAGAACATCAAAGGAAATGCTTAATCTCAGGAGGCAGTAATTTGTCATCTAACGTGCATCCGCTCTGTCTCTCAATCCCTCCATCCATCCCTCTCTCATGATGAGATGGATGATGATGAACGTGCGTGAGGGAGGGAGGGAGGAAGGGATAATACCTTCTGAATACATGATGAATGTAGTCATTGGGCTTAAACTGACTGGAGGGCGAGTGGCGCACAGAGACCGAGAGCGTGCACGTGGGTGACACCAAGCACCATCATCAACTCTCCCCTGCAGCCTCTCTCAGTCTCTCCATCCTCCTCCTGGAGAGAGACACAGGGAAGCAGGCAACAGACAAGACAAGTGAAAGGGAGGATAAAATACTGCTTTTCTGTCTTTACTGCTTTTTGTAACTGATCTATTAGAAGCAAGAGGAAAGAGACAGTGAGAAGAGGTGATCTTGTCATAGACTCCAGTCAACCCAGAGCTCTTTCCTAAGCAACAGGATCAAGAGCCGTGCTCAGTGCGCACAGCCTGAGGAGGAGAGAGGATGCTGAACAACATGACCGACTGCGAGGAGGGAGAGGGGGGACCCAACAGCCAGGGTGAGTGACGAAACCTGCCACAGACTGGTGAGAGAGGAGCGTGCGTGGTTATTAGTGCGTCGATTTCTGGATGTGTGTGTGAGCGTTACTGCGGGTGCTGAATGCTTGAGCGCAAACGTGTGACTTAGGGAAAGTTCGGAAGACGAGATTATGTAAGTCCTCGCACCTGCCCTGAAAAACAGAGATGGAGAGGAAACTCTGGTTTTATGTCTGGATGGTACATAAGGTTTATGGGACACAAATATTAAAGGCTGATCATGTAAGAACTGGTGTTTTTTCCCACTTCACTTTTACACCTCTGTCCTGGTGAAGATGACAAAGCCAAAGAACGATGTCAGCTGACTAGAACCAGAGAGCCTGAACCAGACATGCTATGCAGCTAACACCTGCCTATTACCTGCTAGCGGCTCTATCGAAATGGACTGACTTATGATCAAAAACTAACAAGTCAATAACTTTGTTAACACAGCCGAACATCAAAGAAACTGCAGCAAGACACAAGACATAGAAAGCCAGCTAATGTTACCCACTAGTCCAACAGCAGGAAGGCCAGCTCGCTGTCTGTCTTACAGCGTTTTACTTCGGAAAGTTCTCGCCAACGACGTCAGAGATTTCCTCTTGCTCGGTCACGCCTTCTTTTTCTCTTCTTAGCTTCCTCCGTCAACGTCTCTTTGCCTCTGCCATGATGTCCGTGCTGAGAGTACTGAGTTGGCTTCTTCTTATACGTAGCTGAAGACCCAGAGTTGGTGGTGTGTGACGTAGTGCCGCAAAGCATTACGCACTTCTCGCAGGAGATCGTAGCCGCTCAACCCAAGTCGCGTAGTGCAAGAAGAGGCGTAGAGTTAGAAAGAAGGAGGCGCGTTGTCCCTGTTACAAGTCAGTGTAGCATCAGAATGATTTTTAAGATGTTATTTTAAGGTAAAATAGTTGCATAATGTTGCTTTAATGTTCAGCAAGTTTAGACAATGGAAAGAACAGTCAAGGATCTAGCTGCGCCATCGCACCTTCACTTGCCTATCATACACCGCACCGACTAGGCTGCATATGTCAACCTTCAACAAGTTCAGACTGCTCCCTCTTGTCTGCTGTTTCTTTCTCATTGAGCTGTTTGGGTCAGTGGACGGATGAATGTTGCCTGTAGATTCGTACGTCCATGTCAAGCACTTTTAACACTCTACTAAAAGGACTGAGTGCAGCCGCTGCAGAGCATCCGGGGAAAACCAGCTTTTCACTCTCAAACTCACTCACTTCCCTCCCCATCAAAAACATCTCACCAGGGGCAATATCTGCCTTTCATTATGCTGCGTGTGTGGCTCTGAGAGTACACGCATGTGTGTATATATATGCAGTCTTTCCAACCTTTCCATATGTATTGCAATATGTTTAAGACGCAGCACAACCTTTTTCACCTGTTCTGTTTACTTTCAGTTTGGTTTCATTATTACTGGATTTGCTTGATTAGTCAATTCACAGAAAATTAATTGGCTACTATTTTGATAATTGGTTCATTGTTTCAGTCAAGCAAAAAATATGTTTTTCTTTTGATTATCTTTAGGTTTTTGACTGTTGATTGGGCAAAACGAGCAAATTAGAGATGTCACCCGGGCTCTCCAACATTTGTTTTCAATTTTAATGGACTCAACAATTAATTTATGTTAAGGCAGATTAATTGATAATGAAATGATCATTAGTTGCAGCACTAGCTATTACAAATTTTGTTTTTTCATTGTGTGTGTCGACACCAGCAGCAAACGTGTATTTAAAGACAAAAATTTTCTCCCACTGGACGATTTTATTCTGTTCTATCAGCTGGATGACTTGGCATTTCCCCCAAAGTGTGTTGTTTAAAAGTGTTACGGCAGAAAATTGGATTACAACACTATAATATTATTGTATTAAGTGGAAAATCAGTTTGCTGTGACCCTCCTGTGTTCTCTTAGAGTTTCCCAGTACTGAAATAACTTTGACACCATCATCCTCTCAAGGGCAAATACACAGTAACTAGTAGGCAATGCACCACACCAGTGTTGTGTGGGTTTAATGATGATGAAGTTATTGTCCCTGTGTTTTCACAAGCTCATAAATTAACAACAGTAAAGTAGATCATATAAAAGAATGAATGAAAGAATGACAAATAAAAGCTAAATATATCTGATTATGAAACAAAAAACATGGTTGCTCCAGAAAACATTTAATTATCTTGGACAGTCGTCAATCTACCTGCTAATAATTGCTCAGTAGATTTGATTATGTTACACATTATTTGTAGAGATCTCAGGTTGTCCTCATTTTAGCCTCTGGTAAGGTTTTGCCTAAAGCCTGCACACTCCATAATGTAGCCTTAAAAAAAAACATTCATTAAAACAGACAGATGAAGGATATTCAGTGCAAGAACAACATTAAAGCAAGACAATGGTTGGAGGAAAAGTCAGTAGGAGTCTGTATAAAATTTCATGGCAATCCATTTAATACTTGTTTAGATATTTTAGACTGGATCAAAGTGGTGGACCGACCACGAGACACTGCCATCCATAAAGCCATGCTGCTAGCACGGCTGAGAACCAAACAAGCCTAAAACATTGCTGCAAACTATGACATAAATTGCATTTATGGTTGCATGCAGCAAATTCTGTAAATGCCAGGAATTTCAACCCCTTTTGTGCAACAGAGGGACAATGACCTTTTGCTTCTTAAAGGTCACGATTCGAGCTACACCAACACATCACAGGGGTGAAAAAGAAGGTGGATTTCCTGGTGCCAGTAGAATGTGATCACCACATAAACAGAGCATACTGAACAAGAGTATATAAATGACCAAGATGGGTTCACACCTGTTCTGTCTTATTGAATTCCTGCCTCTCTTAACAGGGCAGGCAAGATGATGGATTTATGAGATCCCTTGAGGCTGCTGGGCGCTGGCCACTGGCAGTAAAAATGGATGAGCTGTGGTCAATAAGGTCAACAGGAGTAATTGCGCGGTGAACAGGGGAATTTGTCATGGATGGTTCAATCCTGGTGTAGGTGCCCTCCTCAAAACATTTAAGTTAATTTTGTTTTCAGTGGAAAAACTACTGACTTTTTTGTAAATGACTTTCTTATTCACTTCCATATTGATCTGCCTATATCCATTTTGGCTCTGTCTCACGATTTGTAAATTACTTTTTTTAATTAAATCAGTATCCCTGAAGAATTCATTGTGCATTTTGTACATATTGTACTACATGGTGTTTTTTAGCGATCAAAATGGAGCTTATCTACTGTTGGGTAATTAAATCTATAGCAATGTTAATCTAAGAAGTAGCTGTCAAATAAACGTAGTGGAGGAAAGTGCAATACAACCTCCTGAAATGTAGTGAAGCAGAAATATGAAGTCGTATACAATAGAAATACTCAAGAAAAGTACAAATGGATGCAGACAAAATATAAGAAACAAATTTTTAACATAATACATTGTATTATGACACAGCCACAACCTATAGGGCAGCACAGAAAATGGCTTTAAATTTTTTGATACACAACTTTGACAGAGACAGGAATTAGTTGTCAAAGTGTCCTTAAGCAAAGCTCCTAATCCTCAAACATCCTAATTAGGACACAGTGATACGTCCTGAGTGCATCGTCAGGCTGTCAAACCCATCAAACACACAGTGAAGTCTTGGAAATGGGTGGAGCAGTGGCCATTCGCTCCACGTTCACAGCACCGCAGAGTCACAGTGTTTACGGTGGAGCTGCAGCCACCAAAACACAGCTTGTTTTATGTGGAGCAGCTGGTGCAGGAGATAAACAAAGGTCATGTCAATGTCAAATTTTTGGCGCCATTTATATAAAAGCATGTAATGACACCATGTGCGAGTAGTGCAGGGTCAGAGGTGAGGGTTTTATCATAATACTGGGAATGATAGATGAAAACAAATATACATGCAGGAAATAGATGCAAACAGAAAACGGATGACACGTACTATTAAAAAAAAACATAAAGCAGACAAATAAATGTACTTATTGTGGCTTTGGACTACAGACTAATGCATCAGCTGTCTGAGAGCATCATGACAGACACAGCTCTACACATGACAAGTGCAGTTAGTGCCCGTTAAAACATGCCTTTTTAGAACGGGCCGATGGCTTGGCCTCAGGTTGCTGCTTGCAGCTTTCTCAGCATCAACATGGACCTGCTGCACCAGACCCACTGGTAGTACCGGTAGTCATTATTGTTAGCTATGCATCTCTGTTAAATGACATTTAAACTGTAGGCCAAGGACATGCTGCACATGTGTAAAGCAAAATGTATCATTTTATGGATTAGAAATTTAAAAATATGCATTAAAGATTTTATTACAGACCAATCCCTCCCTCTTCATGGCTCTGGGTATAGGGACATCATTTGAACTCGCACATACACAGCGATGTTTCTCTTTTTATGTTTCCACATGTTTTACGTATGTCTGTTTTTTATATCAAATGTGTGTTTTAGCTGTTTGGATGGTTGCTTCGCTGCCGTCCGTCTCAGTGTCCTTGTCATGTTGGTCGGTCAATATGAGCGGGGCAGATGGTCTAGAATTGCCCTCTTAGGGCTGTTTAGACTGGGAGAGATTAAACCTTGGTTGGAGGTGCATGCACACACACACACACACACACACACACACACACACACACACACACACACACACACACACACACACACACACATGCAGTGTGTTTTGGCTTTGCTTTTTGCAAACAGCTCCAAACATTCAGGAGCCAGAGAAAACGTGCCACACAAGTACGTGAACGCAGGCACTTCAAGCCATGCATGATCAGTTTCACGCATTGTTCTGCTCACAAGGCAAACACAAGCTGAAGTCTAAGCATTGCAGCTCGGGGTACTAAAGCATGAAACAACAATAAAAAAGTTGACCCCATCTGATCGGGTTCACCTCTGCTCTTGCAGAAGATATTCATGACACTTAATGATTTTTCATTCAGACCGGAACGCAGATAAAATCACACACGTTCTTAGCTTTGTGGGTACAGATGATATCGACGGATCCCTTGGTTAGCCAGAGGACAGCCAGAAGAACATCTGCAACCACTTAAGTTTTCACTCTGGACAAAGAATGTAGTGGCCCTTCAACCTCTGAAGTTTTATGATTCCATATTTAGTCAACAGGGTCTACCATCTCTCATGGAGAGATTATCTGTGTCCGATTTCATGAATTTATTCAATAGTTGTCAAGATATTTCACTCTAAACCACAAATGTCAAGGTGGTGCTACAGGAGAAGTCAAGCAGTCACCACAGGTAGCAGGATCTAGGGTCTTTGGATCATGACTGTCTGGACAAAATTTCATAACAGTCCATCTAATCCTTGAGATTTTTCAGTCTGGAGCAAAGTGGTGGACTGACTGACCTTGCTGCATTTCAACAGGCCTGAGGAGGTAAAATAGTTATGTAATTTTAAAATAATAACTTTTTTTAATCATAATTTTGTGTATCCTGTTAATTATCTCGTAATCTCTCAGATTTATCTCGTGAGCCTCGGGGGGGGGTCCTGACCCACCAGGCTGGGAACAACTGCACAACAGGATACTGGTTACTGGAGTCAACCAGTTCCAACAGGATCCTTTTAGCCAAATTGCAGAGTCACTTCTGTTCTCCCTCTCTGAGGTGAATGATTGATGGCTGACAGAACAAATCAACTGACGAGCTCTTCCTTTGTGAATGGGATATGTCTGCACCTCGTGCCTTCCATAACACAACGCAGCCCTGCTGAGATGGACTTAATCTGCTTGCCAGATGTCGTTAGCTCATCCACTGGTGTTTGAATCTGAATCAATTTGTCTGATTGCGCATACGTTAATGCAGCGTCCACCGTTGTAATTTCACAGAGAGAGACAGGTGATCTGACACATTAGGTGGAGGAGTGATGCGCAGATAAAACCTCCTTCTCCTCCTAATGCAGAAAACAACTCATTGTCTTTGCAGGGTCATAGCTGTAGGCTTAAATAGGACAATAAAGTCAGCTGTTACTGTATTATACCGTTATTAGTGTTAACTTTAACAACAGAGGCAGCACATCATTGTTATGACTGGTGCCATAACAAACAGGAAATGAAATGGAGAAACAACAGCAGTTATTAAAAGCTTAAACATGTTTATGTTTCACTGAGCTTTCCGTTCTCTATGGCTGAGTTGTGGCGGACAGCAGTCGTCATGTAATTGTGCATCAGGTATTATCTCATTGTAGAGGAGTGCTGCATTATGTAAAGCTGCTCTCTTAATGCCACATAAAGGATTTGAAGGTTGTTGCTTCCTTGTAATTTCGTTGATGTGTCCTCAGATTTAATAAACTGGCTCAGAGCAGAAAATGCAGCGGCCATTTGCCTGCAGCATCAAACAATACTGATGCAGTTCTGACGTATCAGACTCACCTTTTACCTCCAGCGTGTGACGGAAGTGCGGTACACTTTTCGAACAGGGAGCACATCATTGGTTGTCCATAATCCTCTGACTTGTTCTGGCTCTTCAATTACTGAACACTGAGTGAAGAGTGTGTCGGACAACGACTTCAATCAATATTAAGTCCGAAGGTCAGAATGTCAAAGTTGGATTAAGAAGGTCTTGACATCTTGTGTGTATGTGGATTGATCCAAGTCAATATACTTAATGTATGGATGTGGTCCATTTTATTTCAAGACAAATCCACCGACATCACATTTCCTGTCATGTCTGCTTACTGGATGAGCCTCTGTACGTCAGATAAACGCTTTCAATCACCTGCAGCAGATAATGTAGCGTCACTGCACTGCTGATGTTGCAAGTTGTAACATTAATATGCGTCGTTTTTATCTTTATTTTGGTGCTTACTTTTGGTAATGTTGTAAATTAAGCATGTCAATTTGTGTGACATCCGCATCCATCAAGGAAAAATAGGTGAGAGACAAATTTAGCTGTTTGTCAATGTCTTCGGACATTAATTGCATTAATGTGTTCATCATTTTGGTGTTGTTATTATTATATATTCTGCAGGGTAGTTTGTAAATTTCTCCCCTTGGATCAACAGAGTCATACCTTATCTTAGAATAATACATCATGATTTATTTGTTGATTATATTCTGCATTATGAATCTGAACATGCAAACCGACTGAGGAGTGAAAAATAAGATATTTGGTTCTGAACTGTAGTATTATGCAGCATAAAATGGGAATACTTTACTAAGTAAAGTACAGTAGTTGAGTACTTTCCCCCACTGTCATCTACCTCTGTATAAGTCTCACAAATGGACTTCCTTCCCTGTGACACTTCGCCGTGATATGAGTCACTGGGGCTTCGATGGCCTCACTAACACCATGATCCCGCGACAGAGGCCGACACTTTGAGATCTGGAGAAGGAGAAGTGGGAATAGTGATAGTGCTCGCCTCTAATCCCCCCACTGAGCTACAACATCTCTACCACCCAGTCGTCTTAGATTGGAGATTATTAAATACAGCGTGGTCTAATCCTTCCTTCCTCATCGCTTCCCCTCCCACGGCTCGCTCTCAGCGGTCCAGTCGCATCAGCCGGCCTGTGGAGGGAAGCTAGCCCGTCCATTGTTAGTGGCTAGTGTCAACTGAGGTTTATTTGAGTCAGAATTTAAAGGTGAAGTCTGATGATATCCTATATTTTCCTTATTGTCAACAAATCCTTTAAAAAGGCAATTAATTGATCCTTCAAACAAGTCTGTGTGGCCAAAGACTGACATATCAGACTGACACGCTGTGGGACTGGCTGACATGTATCTCTATCACAGTAAACACAGTAGTTTCAACAATCCCACATACACTGACCAGCTCCTGGAAATACTCCTACTGCAAGAGCACAAAATCTGCACACAATAGTCCACAACAAATACGTTAATCACTCCTGTTGGAGGAGCATTTGCTAAAAACTACAGTGCCCAGCTGTTTTTGATAAATGATAGCCTTTTTTTTGTTGTTTGTTTAAATTAAAGGTAAAGATTTATCACAGTAGGAACCAGTGGACGTCCACACAGAGTGGAGAAGTCACAAAGTTTTGAGAAACAAACTAATGCATTGAATTGAATTCGGCCTTTTTACGGGGTTTGTTGGCAATAACAAAAGAAGTAGAAGCCTCGTCCTTCAGCAGCAGCTTTTAATGTTAAAACTCAATGTCACCTCAGGTCTGTGATTGAATCGGCGTTAACTGACTGATGGCTGATGGGCCGAGATATTTGTAGAAGTGAATGGGAAACTTTATTAGCACTTTATAAAATTACAAATCCCCCTTATTGACTTTCATACACCATGGAGGGGCTGCTGAATCATCTGAGGTTCCCTTGTTGTTGGGGAAAACATGGTGAATAAGCTGTGGTTTTATGTACAGATGAGTCATTTCAAAGAATTTTCTGGTTAAAACTTTCCTCATTTTTTTTTCTAACACATAAACTGTGGAGACTTTGGGAAAATCGGTTTTAGCTTGCACCAATCATTAAGCAGAAGATTAATTAGATTAGTGGAGAGGTCCAACAAATAAAGCACCAAGTGTTTTTGTTTTGGCTGGCTGATAATTGCTGAGATCTGAAAAGCATTTGGACCGGTGCTTTTTCCAACATCAAAGGCTACATTCTGTAATTGAAACCAAAAAGCACTTCGTCTTTCACTGGTGGGCTCTGTTTTAACGACTGTCCTTGCCAGAAAATCATTTTGGTTGTCAGTTCAAATGGCTCCAAACCAAGCGATTTTATTCGGCAGCCACTGGCATGACATTCTGATTCCACCGTGAAAAGTGGTTGGCATGAAGCTAGGTGGATGGGTGGACAAATATTTTGATTTCAAAACCAGAGACTTGAGTCACATATTGTTTCTTTCAACCATGAATCCAAAATTTACATAACCATAACCAAGTAGTCTTAGTTTACAAAATTGTTTTGTTTTCAATTTGATCAAACGATTTTCTTCTAATCATGCTGTTTTTGAGCCTTCACCTCAGGTAAAAATTAAAGGAAAAGTTTGGCACATTTGGAAAAAAATGTATTTGCTTTCTTGCCGAGATTTAGACGAGAAGATCGATTCCACTCATACATGTGCTGTGTGCTGAAAATGAAGCCACCAGCAGCAGCTGGCTAACATAGCTTAGCATGGAGAATGGAAGCAGGAAGAAAACAGCCAGCCTGGCTCCTTCTGAAGGTAACAAAAATCCCATCACCCCAAGTAAACCAGTATTTGTCTCTTTTATGCGTCAGTTACCTTTGGACAGAGCTAAACAAAGTTAGCCAACAGCTGGCTGTCGCTTCTTAGTCTGCATACAAGCATGAGAGCGGTGTCAGTCTTTTTTAACTCTCTGCAATAAAGTGAATAAGCATATTTCCTGCACCATTAGGTTTAATTGAATTTATGATAAAGTTGTCAACCAACAGCAACTATACCGGGATACATTCACTATTATGTTTGATTTAATACATTAAAGGTGATGGAGAGTACATGCAGGACACACACTGATCTATTCCACGTGAAGGCAGAAAGCTGTTGTGGTGTGACTCTTCTGCAGCTCCTGCTCATTACTGCAGGGTGGACAGTGCAGCTCTTTGTCTCATCACGACTTATTTCTTCACTATGTGGGTGAAGCAGCAGCGTATTGAGCCGGTGGAGAAATCGGACTACAGGAGTGTAAAATCATGTGATATTTATTTAGAAAAATGATGTTGCTTCTGTTTGGTTGAGCCGAATCCCTGGCTGTATACAAGCTATACCACCTGTATTTATTCACTGTGTGTATATACAAGGCATGTAAGCCTGTATTTTGTTGGCAGCCAATCGCAATTAATCTTCTCTCCATAGTCTAATTTCCTCTGACCTTCAAGCCTGTGAGCAAACACAGGAACTGGGTGGTCTCATTAGCTGAGTTGCACACCGAATGCCAGTTTTCACCAGTAACCGAGTGTGCTATTTGTGCCGGTTGGTGATCATGCACATACGTGCCGGAGAGGCAGAAGTGTTGAGTGATTTCAGAGGTGGCAAAATTGTTTTCTGTAACACGTAAAAGCTTCACATCTGGAAGTGCTGGGCCTGGTTCTGATTTTCAGCAGTTTTTCACCTCATTTTTTTCCCCCCTTTTCTGACGCACAATTACGAGAGCTGCTGACAAGCTGGCGGAGAGAGTGAAGTTTATGTGCGCATGTCGGTATTTCTTGGGACTGGTAAAGCATTGCTAGTGATCGAGTCATGTAAACTCATCACAAGAGGATTTTATGCAAATGCAAATATGATGCAGCTGATGTGAAAGAACTTGAAGTTGTTGCTACATGTAGCGGATTTCTCTCCAAAGTTCTTTAGTTGGGTATATCTGGCTATACGAGCATCAAAGTGACAGCATCATTCAACATATGATATTGCTCCTGCTGCAGGAAATGCCACATCATTGCTTTACTCGATATTCTGTCCTCATTCCTGTTTAAATGGCAACTTTTCTATTGAAAGTCTGTCCATTTTTGGCAGGAAGCATCACACCCCTGCTGACTAGAATCTGCCCCAGAGACAGAAATACAGGCAGGCAGCAGACAGTGAAAGGGTGTGAGTGAGGAGATGGATTAAAATTAAACAAATGACTTCATGGAATTAGCTTTAATTCCTCAGTTACAGCAGGCGAGGTGAAAATGAATGAGGTATTTGTGTGGTTGACTGTCCTGTTGCTGCGCAGCTGATTGGTGCCGTTCTCTCACATGCAGAAGTTAATTTCTGCCTTCCTCTGTGGCCTCCAGCAGCTGCTAGATAATCCCCTTGAGCCTGCGTCCTATTAAGCTTTTAAAAGCCGGTATAAACTGTCCATTTTGTAATAACCATGTCACATCAAGGGTACAAATCTACACCGCCCACTGCCTTTCATCTGCGCGCTGTCAAGTCGGCAACAGCTCTGCCTGCTGCTGCGGCATCATGATTTTCAGGTCTTATAATTCTGTGGTGATGTCATCTTTCTGAGCCGATCACTTGAGATCAATAAGTCATGGCTGTCTGTCATGAGGCTAAAACAGGGATGTAGACGGAGTGATTATCCGTTAGCGGCAAACAAATAATTTAGAGCGCCTGAACTCTTGAGTATGTCACACACTGATCTGCACATGTTTGGCACATTTAGGACAAATTATTTCATTTAGCTGTTTGCTTGCGTGTGTATGTGCACACGTTTTGAACAGATCACTAACTCGATGCAGAGATCCTCCTCAAACTTAACCGCTTGCACTAATTTCCTCACCGACATCTGACATCATCTGCAGAGATGTCGTAGTTTAATACAGAAGCAGAGCAGAGCTGCAGTGAATAAACTCTATTAGCCTCGTTCAAACAGTCTGAGGGTTAAGGCTGCAATGGCAGCTCATTTTTTATTTAAAATCTGTAGTTTAATGACTTTTGCGGCCTTTCCCCACAAGCACTAGATATGTTAAGTACAGATATGCTAAATCATAAAGCTTAGAGCACTCTGGCTAATTAACCTTTGCATCAGAGAGGCTTTAACTGCACTGAAAATGCACGCAATGCTATGAAAATGTTATTGCTCTATAGGAGTTCTTATATGAGTTATACAATAGCTGATTCCCACAATTCTATAGATATTTAGAGGAAGTCATTTAGCGCCACCTATTGGTTGGCTGAATTAATACCCTTGGCAGAGAAAACAGAGTATGAGCAGTTGCCATGTGGCCGATTTTACAGAGCAAACACACGTGATAGTGTGAATTCGTGGCATGTCGTAAGTAGGACCATGCTAATCTTATAGTCTAATTAGCGTGCTACCGATGTTTCACCCTTGTCTTTGTTCATGTGCGGAAATTCTTGACTTAATTTAGTACTTTGGGATTTGTTTTATGTTGTTGTCCTTTTTAGACTGGCTAAACATGTCAAATGATTGTGTTGAGCTCATGTTCAGTCTGACATTTGCTGTCAGTTGAGTTTCACTAATTAAGGCTAATTGGCGATCACCGACCATGCCCAGTAACAGCCACCAGATGTCACTCCTTACACTTTATGTTAATTTACCCTACAGTGTTGTGGTAAACAGTCTGTATGATCTATTGAAAGAAAGGGGTTTTATACAGTTGTATGGTTTGTGTGTGTGTATATGGATATATTGATATGTTATCATCACAAGATACCCTGCTGTCAGTCAGTAAGATGATGTTCGTATTGTATTTACTCTGTCTTGTTTCTGTCCAACCACACACACATACATCGCCAACTGTACAACCCAAGCCAATAACAAAGAAGACAGACCAGTTACCAGAGGGTTCAGTTTTGTGTTGTCACCAACACTCGTTGGGAGCGTCATCAACCCTCCAGGCCAAGACAGAGATTTGACCTCTCAGTTATACTTTCTTTCTCCCTCCCCGCCTCACTCTCCACAGCTGAGGCCTGCCAACCCCATCTTTTTCTTTGCTTGACGACTTAGAGTGAAGATCTGAGACATCAGGGTGCATGGACCTTGATGACTGTTCAGTATTAACATCATGGGAAAAGTCCTCAGACTTTCTCGGACCAACAGGTTCAGGACGAGAGGAAGCAGGTCCTCTCAGGGTTTGCCTCATTGCGCCACCATGTTTCTACAGTAGCCCAGAACAGACAAACCAAACACTGGCTCTACAGAGCACCTTAAACGTTTTTCCTACCTTAAGTAGCCACCGTAGGTTCTCCTACACGCTTTGAAGGGGAGGGTCAGGGGAGCATCAGGGGAGGGATGTTCAGTTGGTTGCAATCTGCAACTTATTGCTAGATGCCACTAACACTGATCCTTTAAACCTGCATTAACTGCTAGCTCGAAGTTCACTTCACACAGACTCAAATGAAGAAGTTCATGTTCATAGTTCACAATTTTGAATTTTGTTCACAGTCCCAGTAATGAGATAGGTCATGTTCTTTTCCTCTGATTTTTTTTTTTTTTTTAATGAGCTGCTATGGCTGCATGGTTACATTCAGTTCACCATTCACAGTGTAGTCTAGTAAGCTACAAATCTGTCGACTTGTTTTTGGGAAATGAAGGCAACCAAACCCTTTATAAAATGCTGTGAGTTTGATTTGGGTGGAGGACGTTTGTGGCTCTTTACTCGTGGTCTTACCCTTTGTTAAAGATTGCTTGTGGTCATCATTCACATTCCCGAAGACTGCTGAGATGCTTCAACTCGATGTGTGTTTTAAATTCGTTGCCGATGTGGCAGATGTTTGGGATTGTTTTTTCAGACCTAGTGTGCACAGTTTGCCGAAAAACATTTTGTTTTACGTCTTGTTTTACTTACTGTTATTTCATGTCTTTTCTGAGACGTGACTTGGCGTGTGTGCGTGTGTCTCTGCATGTGTTTTTTAGCATATGCACACAGACAAAGGAATACAGAGAGCTCATCCTGGGGCAGTAATTTGCTGTGGACCTTATGAATATGGGTCAGACGAGGCAGCTCGTCCTGATCTGACCCGCACATTAAACACAGTCCACACAGCTCTGTGTGTTTTTGCTTCACATGTTCACATGAGCCCCACAGCAACCTCAAATGCACTCACTGTCTGTTCCCCGATGCTTTAATGAACTTCTTCAACTGCTTTGCTTTATTTTCTACTTCCATATTATATTTTATTATATATATATATATATATATATATATATATATATATATATATATATATATATATATATATATTATTTATTTTACACTTAACTCTAAGTTTTTATTGGTGTTTGGCAGTTGTTGCTCTGCATATTCTCAGGTATCAGAAGCTTTTACAGCTGAAAACAGATAAATCTTAAGTGTTGTTAACACCAGTATAAACCTCTTAGTGCTCTTCAGTTGCAAGAATTTGTGTATGTAGGTCACTTTTGACACTCTAATCTCCCAGCCAGTGATTCGTCTGTGTTGTGTAATCAAAGGGAAACTGTTGTCAGTGCTTTGATTTCATCAGATGTGCACTATGCTTCACAAGGCTCACCTATACAGGTACTCCAAAGTGGCACAGGCAGACAGGGATCTTTCTTTTTCAGGTTACTTTGTCAATCAACTATAGAACAGTTGGATTAGCGCCAAGCTACATCTTTTAGCCACTTGTGAGCTCAAAATCACCTGCAATCCCTGGGACTTTTTCCTGCTGCCAGTCCACAGTCCATACCAGCAGGTCTGTGCTGGACTTGAACCTGCAATCCTTTGATTCCAATTATCCATGTCTGGTACATACCGCAGTGCCATTAAGAGCTTTGTAAACCAGGAATAAATTCTCAAAGTTGATGCTGAAATTGATGGGACCTTTGAGAGATGGAGCTCTGTGCTCAGTTTTTTAGCCCTGCTTAAAACTCAAGAATTCAAATCTTCTTTCAGATGCCTGAAAAGAGCCATAAACAGTCAAGTTACTCAGAATCAGATTTGGGGAATGTTCTAGAGGTGTCCAGTTGTGCTGAAACAATCAACTAATGGATTG
Organism: Chelmon rostratus; assembly: GCF_017976325.1. Lineage (NCBI taxonomy): Eukaryota > Metazoa > Chordata > Actinopteri > Chaetodontiformes > Chaetodontidae > Chelmon > Chelmon rostratus. The sequence goes on along the minus strand of NC_055667.1, from coordinate 18,344,866 downwards.
ACTGAAAATTAATCAATGACAACACTGCTAATCAGTATGTTATTCGTGTCTTTTATCGCATGAAATACTGAAGATTTCCTTGTTAAAACTCGACAAATGTTCAGATGTTTTGTGTTTCTACAGAACTCTCAGCCATCATGGGGTAATAAATAGTTGTGCATCATCAGCGTAGCTGTTTCATTACTGGTAGTTGTTTTAAAACTGGTGATATTAAGAACCACAGTTTTATGCCTCTGGAAATAAATGCAGTTACTTTCTTACACTTGGGAAATTTGGGGTCTTCACAGTTAACGTCTGTGGGCCAATTAATACAGAATCCAGGCCTTTGTGCTCTTAGGTTTAAGAGGAAGACCTGCAGGAGTAAAAGTCGGCGGGCTTGGTTCATTGTGTGTGATGCTTCACACAGCTGAGCTATCCCCTCTGGGCAGGAGGATTTGTGAAGAGATGGGAAACGAGCTGGTTTTAATTGAAAATTGCGTAATAGATATCTTACCTGTGCAGGAGTACCACTGTGCAGACAGACAGCAAAAAATAGATAAAAATGTAATGTGTATTTGTTGTATTTGCATGTGCTATAAATGTGGATCCCATTGCTGTATATGTGCAGCGTGAAGCATTAAGCAGCTTTTTGTTGTTAATTTTTACAGATAAAGAAGACTTAGTGTCTCTGTGAGGCAGTAATCACAGCGATGCTAACATACTGGTTTTTAGCAGGTATATTATTTACCATATTCACCATCTCATTTCATAATATCTGTACCAAAGGCAAACAGCTTCAGCAATGTGGTGTCAGCAATGTCAAAGGCTACAGAGATTGTGATAAGTAACAGTAAAGTAACAGTCAATTAGTGTATCAGCAGTTAATGATCATTAAGTCACAGTTACTTAATATACGAATTGTTGTCCGGTTGCATAGAAAAGGGCACTTCAGACCCATCCACCTCTCTGAAAGCAGAAAACTGCGTATTTCTATATAAATACGAAGCTGTTTTAATCAAACTGGTAGTCAAACATCTACATCTTGCTGCATGACTTCTAAACATAGCACGATTACATCAATATGCACAGAAATGAGGTAAACTACAACTACAACTGATGGTTTTTTTGGAACCTCATCTGTCACAGTAATGGATCAGTATTTCAATTCAAGCGAGGCCTCTGGTTGGTTGGTTACACTCCAAGGTCACTCACTGCACCGGAGGATGATACGGTTTGAAAATGGGTGATTGTTGTTGACTTTTGGGGGACACAGATATAGTAGATATAATAGCTCTGGAAATGCAGTGCAGCTTTTATGGGTGTGTGAATGTTCTGCAGTGCAGTGAAGGATGTTTATTACACAACACACTCATCCCACGGGTGAAACAGCAGGTCCGCCAGCGACAACTCATCACCGCTCGTTCGCTGACTTTGACACGCAGCTTCATTGCGTGATTACAATGTGTTAGCAGGAAGCAGAACACAGAGGTTAGATCCAGTTTGTTTTGATGGCTCAAAAAGACTTTTTTTAAAGCATGTTAATAAACTTCAGCCTCATTGTTTTAAATCAAGGATGCAGGAATATGAGCAACTTATACTAAACAAGATATGTCACAAACACGCTCAATATTACACACGTACAGAGAGGAGTCACACACACACACACACACACACACACAAAGGCATTTAGTAAAACGTGGTCAAATTGCAATTTTTTAAAAGCTGATTTCACTCTAAGCCAAGATCTGAAATGAGCTTTTAATGCAGATTTAAAAATCATGGTGGATTACAGAATATTCAGGTGGTTGGCTTCAATATAATCTAAACTACAGCTAAGAGTAGAAATGAAAGCCCTGCTGTGAGTTCTGCTGTCACAGAACGTGGTTCACCTGGCCTCATCTTTGCAGGTGGCAATCACTGTTGTCTTCTGCAGTCTGAGCACCTGATCTCATTTACAGCAGCTGCAAAAATGTTTCTTAACCTGCATTTTAAACATAAAACACGTAGACAAAAATACTGTCTGAGGAAAGTGGCGTATAGTGTCCAGGCGTTTTGACTGTGTTGTGTTCAGGTATTGATAGAAAGCTGATAAAAGCTGTAATCCTTCATGCAAACTCTAAAAACAACATAAAATTGAAATGGTTTCTGATCCAATTTGACGGGCAGCGCGTCTTTAGGCAAGCAGTCCGTCGTTCAAAGGATTATGTGCCGCGTGAGAGCGGTTTGGCTGGCATTTGACTGTCCTCTTTGCTTTAAAGATTAGTGTATAATGCTGCTGCCGCTTGGGGAATCGAAAGAGACGACTTGATTGTGTTGCTTTCACGTTCAGCAAGGAGCTGCAGGATGCCCCCTCATGTGGCTCTTTTCACAACTTACACAGGCTTTTAAATGTCTTTGTACTCTGAGATGTGAGCGGACCTGAGCCGAGGTGAAACTTTCATTTGTTCGATGTTGTGCAGGAGGTGTGGGATTCCCAAGCTTCTTTGTTTTTGCACTTAGTGCTTTAGAGGTGTGTAAAGAGGCAGAGTGGAAAAGAGAGTCTGAATGTCTCAAAATGTGAACATAAATTCAAGACTGTCAGCCTGTGGATTAAAGAGGATGTGCTCACAGTGTAGACTTAATCCTATAAAAGGAGGGTTACATTAAACTGATATGGCTGCCTGTGGTTTGAATGGCTTGCAATCAGAAACTGTGATGAAACTCTTGTGCTCTGGTTTGTGAGTCATCATGGCTTCTAAAACGCAGACATTAGATGCCATTTTTACTTACTAACCCAACCAAAGAGAGTGAAAGCTGCTCAAATTAACATTTATTTTATTTTTGCTATCAAATGATGATGATTTAATCTGAAAGGTGCTGATCCGAGTGACGAACCCACCGAGAACCTTCCCCCAATTCTGTTTCCAAGTGTTTCAGCATGGTTCAGTTCATTGTTCGGTTTTTGAACACAGGGGAGCATTTAGCAGCTAAAGAGCAGGTTCACTGCAAAAATTAAAATCGAACTGAGATAAAATATCTTAAATTGAGGCATATTTGTTTTTTGACGATAAATTTTCCTTAATTTTCATCATAACTTGTTAGGGTTAGGGTTAGATTTAGGAGATTATTACTGGTTCTAAGTGACTTAATGCTTGAAAGTCAAATTTCCAGAATAATAAAGCTGTTTAATCAACGCTGACAAATACAAAACTGCTTTGTCAAAGTCAGAATTTCTTTGTATCCAGCTGTGCTTGTTTTCAGTCTGTTATTAAATAACTGTGTTTCTTTAAGACAAAATATTTCTGCTTTTTTTAAAAAAAATTGTCAGTTCAATTTTTCTGTTCTGTTCTGTTACTTATTTTAAGTAACATTTCCCCCATGTGTTTTTTTTTCCTTTGTATTTGAGACATGACTTTTTGCAGGGTTGGTGGAGACCAAAAACAGAGATAAAAGAGAGTGAATGGTGGTCTTAGATACTGTACATCAGGTTGCCTGGAACTTGCTGGAAGTGTAATTGCGTAACTGTTTGTGAACACACATTTCAAGGTGATAACATGTTTACAGGCTTTTGCACTGAAAATTGATTCAAATAAAGTTCTACGCCTCACTTCTTTCTTGATTTAATCACAGAGGATCAGCAGCACTGTTGTGAACGGTGCTGTACTGATAACATAGTAGGAAAGAACAAAATTTAATATCTCTTTTTCCTGGATAAAGGAAAAATAAATAAAGGAAACCTCAATAAGAGAATTATCAGGAAGCGCTACCTGATGCTGAGCTCCATACATGCAGTAGATCTAATTTCAGTAAAACTGCATCCTGCTGAATTATGTAATGTGGCTCAACATGTGCTTAAAACCGTGTTGGAGGAATGCTAACCTTGTTTAGCCATGTCCATCTGTGGAGAGGTTTCCCAGTGGGATTAGCAGGGTGTTCACCCTGCAAGCAGCCCGGTTAGTGTGTTGTGTGATTCTGGCCACTGTGAATGATTAAAGCAGCTGTGATTTCACACTGTTTCACAGTTTTAGTCTGTAGAGTTTTTGCTTTAGTCATGACATCATGAGAAAATGAATAAAAACCTCATGAAAATAAATCTTTAGCCTGCAGTCGCCTGTGTGGTGAAGTGACTATGATGAACTGCAGGTGGTCTGTCGTATTCTTCTGCTGCAGCCTGAGGAAAATGTCTCCTGGGACTCATATGGAGGAGAGGCGGGTTGAACCCACCTCTGCTGCAACAGTGACACATTGTTAATCGACATCATGGTGGTGTCTCAGCTGCAGGGATCAGACACAGTCATAGCAATCATGAGCCTGAATGAAATGCAAGCAGGGCTGACACTCAAGAAGAAGAAGTCAAACCAGCGCACTTCTTTTAAAATCTTAATCTTAAAAATCGTTTTTCCTTTGATTTTTCTTGATTTTAAAACATTTACTTTATAGCTCATGTGTTGTTTTCTCTGCTTCTTCTAGCTTTATTTTCCCAGCCCTGGAAATTACATTTATATATTACATTCAATAACTGACACTTTTAACATTCAAACCACCAACAAAAAGTGTTTTTTTTTTATTAGAAATGTTAGCAATAGCAAAGGTCTGATGCACATATGTTTTGTATGACATATACTCAAATAATATCTCATTTCCAGCCTTTAAATAAATTCCTTGGTCCAGCAGAAATCCTACATTGGTGCATTGAACTTTTACAGCACTGTTCAGCACAAAATCCCAAATGGTGGATAGTTTCAGTGCACGACTTTAATTCATTAACAAGCTGACAATGTTCATGTGCCACTGTATGAGCGAAGAAGCCTCTCTGTGTTTCAGGTGATGGGAACCCCAAAGAAAGCAGTCCATTCATCAACAGCAGTGCAGCCAGTGATGCAGAGAAGAGTCAGCAGTATGACGGCAAGAACATGGCTCTGTTTGAGGTGAGGACAGATTTCAAAAACAAGTATAAAACTGACTGGGATGTGAAACCAGTCCTTGCTGTTGTTATAAAGTTAAAATGTGACTGCGGGAGGAGAATTCATATTAGATCTCATGGTCTAATGTGTGTGTGTGTGTGTGTGTGTGTGTGTTGCAGGAGGAGATGGATACCAGTCCAATGGTCTCCTCTCTGCTCAGTAGTCTGGCCAACTACTCCAATCTGCCGACGGGCAGCAAAGAGCACGAAGAGGCCGAGAATATTGAGGAGGGGGCGCGTCCATCTAAAAAACCTGTCAAGGTAAACTTCTGCATGTGATGCGTTCATCTGCGTCCTGCACCAGTTTGAACCAGAGGAGCTGCTTTAGCCGAAAAAAAAAAATCATGAAACTAATAGGTGTCAGAGAGCGAAGCTTATGAGTTTTCTTTAGTATGTCTGTGAGGTTTGGTCTTAATAAGAAACAGGAAATCAGTGTATGCCAAATCAATAATAGTATAAGCATTATTGTTGATATTTGAATGCAAGTGTACATTTTATGCTAACAGGAAATGATACAATGTGCACCAGCAGCAGACTTACTGTCAATGTCCTCAATTCCACTTGGATTTCTGCAGTGCTGTACATTGCGAGTCATAAACCATCAACACCGCAGTCAAAAATCCAGTGATGTTACATTATTAGCAGTTGTGGTAATGCAGCTTTTAATTTGATCCAAGGCTGTTAAGGAGAGCATCGTGGCAAACCTGCTTTCTAGCAATGACAGCAGTGGATGGACCCCATATTGTTGTGTATGACAAGCAATTAACCAACTGAGCGAATGAAAATATCCTAAGTGAAGAAGGTCTGACACCTGCCTGTACTTTGTTGCCTCTGGCCGGCTTATCGTTTATTGGCTGTGATCAGGGTTTGTGTCAGTCGGCTATCCTGCGTTTGTTCAGTGGAGCATAAAACAGGGTTAGTCTCACAATAACCTGAATCCTCTCTGGGCTTTACTCCACTTTCTCTACTGTTATTTACTTTGTCCAGAGGATCTAAAATAGACCAACACAAGCCCAAATAGATTTTCTTACCCCTTTTATATATACATAAAATTCTATTTCTTTAAAATGTAAAACGATAAGATAACAGTAATATTATTTGCTGGTGTCTTACATGCTGTTAACTTTTTAGTTGATAACTGCAACAGAATATACTCTGGAGTTGATTTGTGTTGGAGAGCTGCTGCGTTCCCACGTACAGAGCACTGGAGGTGGTGAGCTGAGGTCACACACCTACAGGCAGTGAGCCTGTTAGCTGAGGCTCAGCCAGCACCGCTGCCCTTAGTGACTGACTCGCTCTAAGAGCCTCACGGATGCTGGATATTTGAATTATTCAGCTTTTTCTGCTGTTTCAATGAAGAATGATCTCTTTCTTGGTTTATTATTTGAACAAGATGGTGGGAGTAACTGTTACAGGACAATTTTAAAATCTAACAGGGCGACACTCTTTACTATATCCCCTTATTCAACATTTATCAGCAGTGTGTTAAACATAGACTGTAGTAATAGTGGACGTGGCATCTGGATCTGAAAAGTGATGCCAAAGAGGAAGGGCCTTAAACCTGCATTCTTTCTAAAGGCCACAAGGGGGCGACTCTACTGCTGCAAAGTGAGGTCTGATTGTATGTATCCTACTTCAATTCAATTCAGTTTTATTTATATAGCACCCGAAGTTGTCTCAGGACACTTTCCATATAGAGCCGGTACAAACCAAACTCTTTATCGACAGAAACCCAACAGTTCCCTCATGAGCGAGCACTTGGCGACAGAGGCGAGGAAAAACTTCCTTTTAGCAGGCAGAAACCTCAAGCAGAACCAGGCTCTGGGTGGGCGGCCATCTGCTTCTCACTTGTTTTATTACCTCTAAACACTTTCTTCACGAGTTTCTGTTCTCAGTCACTCGTTTCTAGTCTTCATCATTGCAGCATGATGGTCATTTTGTTTATTATGTTCCTTTTCGAGCTAAACAGACGATAAAGCACGGTATGCTTCAGGGCTTGGCTACCTTGTGATTGACAGCCGCCACGTGTCGTGTCCTCGGGTTCTCAGTCAGATCCAGGATCGAGGCGTAGCAGTGCGCATCCTCCCCAGCTCCACCCTCTCATCCAAATATGATCACTTCTGGCTCCAAAAAGCTGTAAGCAGTTATAAATTAACAGCTATAACTCCTCCTGTGGCCGCTCAGAAGTGTAGCCTGTAGATAATGAATACAGTTACAGCTGTAATAATATAAAATATGTCTTCGTAGAATTGTCAATACTGCAATTTAATGAACACATGCATGTATTTATATGTGCATACAACTACATTATAGTGTGTTTTAAAGTACTTATTAAATGTTTATATGCTGTTTATAAATGCTGAATAGGGGGACTTACAGTAAAGCATCACCCATGCTGAGCAGCAAGACATTTCTGCATATTTGCAAAGAGAGAGGGCCTTGAGACCCTTTTTGCGTTCATTGGAGAAATGACGTCTGCAGGAAAAGACTCAGACAGAGGAGCTGGTCACCAGACGCTGACGAAGAGTCGGTTCAACATGAAGACACTCCTCAGACTGAGTCAGCCGAGAGACCCTGCAGAGATCCTCCTCGTCACACACGCCTCCTCATAGAGGCCTCTGAGGCCTTTAGTTAGACAGGCAAAGACTTAATCTGATATCTTATTTTGTCTTCTGTAGTCTTAGTGTTAGTATTTAACATTTTCTGTCCTCAGCAACCAGATACAGTATTTAAAACATTATTGTAATTAAAGGGTGAATGTCAGTCAGAGAAGAGGCCAGCCACACGCAGAGGCTCAGTGAGTCAACTTTGTCTGGATATTTGCATTTTCTTCTACACACTCATGCAGAATTTGAGAGCCGTTACTAATAGAGCATAAACTAGTTTCAGCTTTTATACTTTATAACTCAACATTTATGGACAGATGTGTGCAGATCTTCACTATGCAGATTAAATATGTTGTTTTTATTTGTATTTGATTTTATATTTTCTAATTTCCTACTTTAAAAATCATGTCTCAATTATTTTGAGGTTCCAGCAGCTTTACTGACAGAAGAAACGAGGACAAAAAAGAATAAACATTTTACTCTTCAGAGAGTGGACTTAGAGGAAATGGAGCCATTTCAAAACAAAGAGCTCGTCGTCCTTTTCTCCACAGGATTACCATCTCTTTGTGTTTGAAGAGAATAAAGCCTGTAAAGGGCGGAATAGAATAAAGGCAGAATAGATTTAAGGAGACTGAACCACAAAGTGCACTCCTGACAGATTACAACCCCCATTTCAAATCCATTCATGTGGAAAGTGAAATGAGCTCGACTGACAAATAAGACACACAAACCACTCTTCATGTTTGTGTTTCTCAGGCTCCACAGCTGGGCACTCTGATGGGAGTGTACTTGCCGTGCATCCAGAACATCTTTGGGGTGATCCTCTTCCTGCGGATGACCTGGATGGTCGGGATTGGAGGCGTCTTCGGCTCTTTCATAATCGTCTTCATGTGTTGCTCCACAGTGAGTGAAACTGCTGACATCCCCGCTGTCGTAAATTGGTTGTGTGATACCGCCGCTCTTGGTAATTAACAACCGCAGGCCATTCAGAAAGCAGATGTTGCATCTGCAGCTGGAAACATCCATTTAGAAATTTAAAGTGGGTCCTCAGCACACACGCATGCAGTTAGAGGGTTTGTGATTAAACTACATGCTGTGATAACATCTAACAGGCTGTATGATTATAATTTGCATTGCACAGATGCTGAAGGTGACATAGTAAATCCTGGCAAAAGGCAATCTGCCAGTAAACCCACTAACACTCCACCAGCACCACCTTTCCACTGATGGAATCTGTCGTTTTGCTGCTCTGTCAGCAACCAGGTTTAAAAATGGTGGTTCAAAACATACTGAAAGTTTTACAAGAAATTAAAAATCGTCATATGCGTCATATGCAATTCTTAGTTGCATCTATCAGAGCTGCGTAAACATCCCGGAATAGTCTCAGCATGCAGGACGGGGTTCATTAAAACAAGGAGCTTCTCACACATTACATAGACATATATAATATGCCTCTAGCTCCTCTTCCTCAGCTCACCCTGAGTTCTCCTAAAGAAACACTTAAGACCCACACTCACTTTATCATTTTTAGGCTGTCAATGTTGGATAGATCAGACCAGAACAGGGTCTGCAGAACTGATGTGTGTCCCAGCAGAGATATCTTTCACACTGCTACCATTGTGAGTTTGTTTGTTGTTCGCCGATAGCCCTCAATTTTAAGCAAACCCTGCTGCAGTCCTGTTTGACTCGAGCTAGTCTTACTGCTTTATCAGTAGTTTATAACTGCTATGTTTTGGAGCAGGTCCTCAAGTCCCACATGGCTCCTCAGTTGTCCAGCGAAGGTTTTGGTGAACCCTTTAGGCAAAACACCTTCCACAGTGCCCTTTATGTTTTATACATGAATGTATTGCACATAGCAAGTAATTAACAGTACCTTATTTATTTTACCACAATGGTTGAGATGAAGATTAATATGTATTTTTCAGTTTGGAAGAGTTAACGTCATACTGAATGTCAAATTTTAGTTTCCATGTGGGAATCACTACCAGAGGATCTCAGGCTACACGCATATAGTGTTAACAGGTTAGGAACATAGTCAGGAGCTAGCCAAGCCAAGTTGTCAAGTTGATAGTTATTATAACTACAACTGGAAACATTGTTGAAATGCTTAAATTGGAGATATGGAGTCTCATATTGGACTTGTGAGGTGTCTTGCTTTCACATTCTGAACAAGCTAAATGTTGTGGAATAAAAGTCTCACAAAACAGAAATATTCAATGAGTGAGCAGGTACTTTTAAAGTGCAGTTGATTAGAGTATTTGTATTCAGTTAATGTAATCAGTGTCTTCCTGCCTCCGACTGCAGCTGACAGTATCACTGAAGCCACAGTATGAGATGAACTAGCCGTGTAGTGACCACATGAGTCAGATCCACGTGCTGCTGGCTGTTTCTCTCTGCTCGCTCCCTCAGCCCATATAGGCCTCACCGTCAGCCATATTTAATTTGATGTGCCCACCTGCTGCCTCTCAGACTCCAGTAACCCTCCTCTGCTCCGTGCTGCTTTTTTCAGACGATGCTCACAGCCATCTCCATGAGTGCCATCGCAACAAATGGAGTCGTACCAGGTGAGCGGACATCTCAGGTAGGTGTAGCGTCGTGTGTTTGTGTGAGGCAGAACTGTGCGCTAACTCCTGTGTGTGTTTGTGACTCACAGCTGGAGGTTCATATTACATGATCTCGCGCTCCCTGGGCCCTGAGTTTGGTGGAGCTGTTGGGATCTGCTTCTACTTAGGCACCACTTTTGCAGGTGCCATGTACATTCTTGGCTGTATTGAAATTCTGCTGGTATGTAGCCCTTTCTATCAATTAACTGACATGTTTACTGTTTTGCATATTGTCATGTTATATAGACAATATATAAGACAATAATATCACCCTACTACAGCTGCATTGTTCATTTTGTTGGTTACACCTGTGATCTTCCTGCTAAAACTACCTAAAATGAGGCTTTTGAAAAGGGATATTTCAGTTAAAGGGAGTTAAATTGTTAGCAGTAGATAGGAGCAGTGGCCCGTGGCCCAGTATTTGAAAAAAGCGCGCTAAAGTGCCCTCTTGGACTCCAAAACGCGTGCTAAAGTGCCCTCTTGGACGCCCCTGGTTCCAGAAGTTAAAGTCCCATTCATTTTTTCCACTGACAGTGTTACATGGCTTACAGATGGTGCTCTTGTGCATTAAAATCTCCCACTAAAATCATCAATAGAAAAGATTAACGGCTGCATTACAATTATCTGGTTCCAAATGTATAAAAACACTCATTCTTGCACAAGAGTACTTTGCTTAATTTTCTTCTATTATTATTTCCCTGTGCCTCCACCCTTCTCCACCGTACTCCAACACACCATGCTGTATTCTCCTCCTTCCACTTCCTCTGCCTCCACCTTTCTCCCCTCTTCTTTCCATTCTTTCAGATTTATATCATTCCTCAGGCGGCCATCTTCAAGATCGAGGGGCTGGAGGGGCCGGAAGCAGAGGCGGCTCTCCTCAACAACATGCGGGTGTATGGCACCATCGTGCTGAGCCTAATGGCGCTGGTGGTGTTTGTGGGGGTCAAATATGTGAACAAGCTGGCGCTGGTCTTCCTGGCCTGCGTCATCCTCTCCATCCTCGCTGTTTATGCCGGAGTCATCAAGACCGCCGTTGACCCCCCCGCCTTCCCGTAAGTGACCTGTTCATTCGCTGGCCAAAGTCCTCGCAGATGATTACGTGACAATGACGCCTTTGTTGACTTCCTTTCCAGCGTCTGCCTCCTGGGAAATCGAACTCTTGTTTCTAAAGGGTATGACGTCTGTGCAAAGGTCATCGAGATAGACAATGAAACCGTCACCACCAAACTGTGGAGGTCCTTCTGCGATTCCGACTCCCTCAATGCCACTTGCGACGAATACTTCTCCAACAACAACGTCACAGAGATTCAAGGCATCCCAGGGGTCACGAGTGGCATCCTGGCAAGTAAGAGATGCCTTATCAGATAAATGGAGGCACCTGCTGAGGATCAGTCTACCTAACGCGCTCATTAAAACGCTCTTCTTCCTTTTAGAGAACCTGTTTGGTAACTACTTGGAAAAAGGGATGATCCTGGAGAAGCGTGGGCTTCAATCGGACATGGATCCAGACAGCCCTGTAACCGGCTCCAACCGCTACGTCCTGGCTGACATCACCAGCTTCTTCACTCTGCTGGTCGGGATATACTTCCCATCTGTCACAGGTTAGCACCACAGTTAGAGGCAGGTGTAGCTCTTTGGAGTTGGTGGAGACTAGCAGAGCTCAGAGTGACAGTTGGACTGACACTCATTAGATGCTCAGAAAGATGACTGCTCATGTTTCTACTGGATGTGTGAATAAAACTGTTAGCTAACAGTTTTCCATATCAACTTTATATGTGATAATACAGTACAACATGTCTCTACTGCCCCCATGAGGCCAAAAAATCTACTATTGCCGGTTTAAGAGCAATGAAGTTCGGCTTGTGAACTTATGAATATCCACTGGACCTTTTTTTTCAATCAGCCTTGATTTAATGCTCTGTTTTTAAAAATGATTAATTAAAGTTTTAAATAATCCGCAGTTGTACCATCTTTCCAAAAGCAGATATGGCCACCACCTGATTATTGTGATATTAATGATATGAATACAGAGAACAGCGAAAGAAAAAGAAATATTACCTTCCCATTAAAGGATGAAGCTCCTGATTATTTCATCTGGCTCCACTCACAGGTATCATGGCGGGCTCCAACCGCTCCGGAGACCTGCGCGATGCTCAGAAGTCGATCCCCATCGGCACGATTGCAGCCATCAGCACCACATCTACTGTGTGTATCCTTCACCAGGCCAAAGTCTATAAAGCAGAATCTGTGTGGATCTGAAAGTGCTGATTCATGACTGTTAAATAGCCAGAAGAAACATTTTTTTAACAGCTTTTCCCCCAGACATGTCATGTGTGGTGCTGTTTGGTGCCTGTATAGAAGGAGTAGTCCTGAGGGACAAGTAAGTCTAATTATGTAGACTGGAAATATGCAACTTATTAGTATTACTTTTTTAATCAAAGTGTGTGTTACTACAGCGGAATATTGGAATGTTTTGTCTTCGCCTCGCTCCACAGGTTTGGTGAAGGAGTCAATGGTAACCTGGTGATCGGGACTCTGGCCTGGCCGTCTCCATGGGTCATTGTGTTTGGCTCCTTCTTTTCCACCTGCGGAGCAGGACTCCAGAGTCTGACCGGAGCGCCACGTCTCCTGCAGGCCATCTCTCGGGACGGCATCATCCCTTTTCTCAGAGTGAGCAGCATTCAAATGTATCTCCATCATAGAAACAGAAAAGTGTTTAAAACTTCTCAAAGACAGACGTACACAGGTCATCTGGACTTGAACTTTCATGGTGGCGTGTGTATTTTCTGCTTTAGGATGCAGAGACAAACATGAATAATTAATTATTAAAATCTCAGGCTTTATTTGTGTAGCACTTATCGTGGTGCTATAAAATGTGATTTAATTGAATTCTTTTTATGTTGCTGCAGGTGTTTGGGCATGGCAAAGCCAACGGGGAGCCCACCTGGGCCCTCCTGCTCACAGCTAGCATTTGTGAGATTGGCATCATCATTGCCTCCTTGGATGCAGTTGCACCCATCCTCTCCATGTAAGCACACAGCAACTTCACACTCTCTGTGTGTTTGCTGCTGTGCAGGCCCACCGTAGCTCACGTATCTGTCCTTTTTCTTCTCTCTTTAGGTTCTTCTTGATGTGCTACATGTTTGTCAATCTTGCTTGTGCTCTGCAGACGTTGCTAAGGACGCCGAACTGGAGGCCGCGCTTCAAATTCTACCACTGGTGAGCATACATACATGTCAGGGCAATTAATTTGATTTGTTTTGAAAGCTGCAGGGTAATGAAAGTGTATCATTTTCATGACGTATGCACCATTAACTTTGTAATTCCTGCATTTGACGCAAATTCTGAGATCATATTTGGTGACGATATTATCTAACATTGTGTGCACCTAAATCTCCTTGAGAGTTTAGCAGCAACAGGCTAAATACAAGACTTTCTATCTACAAGCTGCTGTCATTGCTGTGTGAAGTTGGCATAAATTCCCAGTTAGACCAAACATGTGGATTCCTGTCCCCTACAGGGCTTTGTCGTTCTTGGGTATGAGCCTGTGCCTGTCACTCATGTTCATCTGTTCCTGGTATTACGCCATAGTCGCCATGGGCATCGCCACCTGCATCTACAAATACATTGAGTTCTGTGGGTGAGTACTCATCATGACGGGACAGGACTTGGATCAAAACCAAGACTGTATTGCAGCATCCAGTCATTATGCCAGTGGTTATTGTCTTAGTTGTATGATCGCTATTGAGCATATACTCATACATGATGATGCCTAGATGATGTGCCAACCCATTAATGTGCTGTGTCTCAGAGCTGAGAAGGAGTGGGGGGATGGGATACGTGGCATCTCTCTCAGCGCTGCACGCTTCGCTCTCATGAGGCTGGAGGAGGGACCGCCACACACCAAGAACTGGAGGTCAGTCCGCGCGTCTACGACTTTTAAACTCTTAACAGCTACGCTTATATCACGTGTTGACTCTAAAACACACGCCTGTCGTTTTATCAGGCCTCAGATCCTGGTTCTGGTGAGTGTGGATGCTGAGCAGAACGTCGAACAGCCTCGTCTTCTCTCTCTGACCAATCAGCTGAAAGCAGGGAAGGGTCTGACCATCGTTGGCACCTCAGTTCAAGGAACCTTCCTCAACAACTATACTGAGGCCCAGAGGGCAGATCAGGTCTGTCCTCTAATCCCAAACGCACACACTTCCATTTATTAATATCACACACCTCTTACTGTGTCTACAGACAACCACAGTTTTTCACAGACTCTACAAACCTCTTCCCCTCTCTGTGTGTTTGTAGTCTTTGCGTAAGCTGATGGAGACAGAGAAGGTGAAGGGCTTCTCTCAGGTGGTCATCTCCTCCAATCTGAGAGACGGGACATCACACCTGATCCAGGTTGGAGGACTGGGAGGCCTGAAGCACAACACTGTGATGGTCAGCTGGCCCCGAAACTGGAAACAGCCTGAGTACCATCAGCAGTTTAGGAACTTTATTGGTAAGTCTTAAGTCACTGGTTAAACAATAGATGCCTTTAAGCCAATGGCAGAGAAATAAGGCTTATTTCACGATATGTTCCCCCTGATTGGATGCATTAAACAAATATAAGTGAGGTGACCCTTTCTCAGATCCTTCATCATATGTTGTAACAAATCCCTTTTCTTCTGTGCCTCTGCAGAGGTAGTTAGAGAGACAACCATAGCCAGTCTGGCCTTGTTGGTCCCTAAGAATATCTCCAGCTACCCGTCCAATGGAGAGCGCTTCACTGAAGGCCACATAGACGTGTGGTGGATTGTCCATGATGGAGGCATGTTGATGCTGCTGCCCTTCCTGCTGCGCCAGCATAAGGTGGAAAACAAGTCGCTAAGATGTTGTTTAATATGATTTTGCCCATGAAAAACTTGTGTGGACACAGCGACAGACCGTTAACACAGAGAACATTTTGTTATCTGCAAATCTTCCTCTTTTGTCTCGTAGGTGTGGAGGAAGTGCAAGATGCGCATTTTCACTGTAGCTCAGATGGATGACAATAGTATCCAGATGAAGAAAGACCTCCTCATCTTCCTCTATCACCTGCGCATTGATGCTGAGGTGGAGGTGGTGGAGATGGTGAGGGAATTGTCCGACACATAATCTGAGTTCACAAACTTTTTTCTTCTGTATGGGAGCCTAGATGGGACAACATTACAGTAACAGAGACAATGTAAACTTGAAAATGAAAATGTAATTCCACAATAGGATTGGAATTTTCCATTTATGTATGTGTTAAAATGAAAATGCAATTATCCAATTTGTATTTCCACTTCCATTTTGTCACCAAAAGAGCAATGTTGGCAGGTAAATGTAATACAGTTTAACTTAAAGTTTTTTTTAATATTGTGCACTTAAGAGCAGGTTTAGTATTCAAAAGTTAAACATCAAACAGCTCTTTTGTTTTAATACAGTCATCAAGCACCCATCTGAGTATGTGAAATGAAAATGCATTTTCAATTACTGAATTTTCATATTCACTCCAATGAAACATACATAAATGAGACAATGCTGTTGTGGAATTACATTTTCATTTTCAAGTTTACATTATCATCTAATCTAGTCTCCTATGGGCTTCCATAGTAAAGTCTTTTTTAAATCCATAAAACCAAACTTTTTACATGGCTCCTGTTTCTGACATCTGTGTGATAAATGAAAAATGTCTTTTCGCTTTACAGCATGACAGTGACATCTCAGCCTACACCTATGAGAAGACCCTGTTAATGGAGCAACGCTCACAGATCCTCAAACAGATGCATCTGACCAAGAATGAGATGGAGAGAGAGGTAAACCAGGAACTAAACTATACATAACTGGAGAAACCTCAGTATCTAAAGAAGGCTCATATCATCAGAAACAACTTTTATCAAAAAGAAAAACTAGAAATTTTTTCCTAAGGAACATGACATTAATTTTGTCATTTTCATCATGTTCTTGCTGATCTGCAATAAATAAAAAGGAAATTTCATATATAATAATCTGTCTGCATAATCTGTTTGCTCACTATAGATCCAGAGCATTACGGATTCATCCCGTGGGTCCATTCGGCGTAAAAACACATCTGGCTTGCGCTCCCAGCACAGCGCTGAGGAGGGAACCAGCCTGGCAGAAAAACCAGAGGACGAGGTAATGCTGCCATCACCCTTTTAGTAGGAAAAACTTGTTTACTTAAAGTACCTCTGTCCTCGTTCCCTCCACACCTGTTGTCTCTCTGTGCTCTGGCCTGGGCAGAATCATCTGTTTGTACTATTATGTGACAAACATGTTTTACCTCATCACAAGCGCAGCCATCACAGCAGTGTTTTGCTTTTTCCACTGGCTGCTCAGTGATTTCCCACTGGCCACTGCCTTCCATAGCTTCACCTATACTGACAGGTGTCTCTTTTCTCTCTTTCACCCTGTCACACTGTCATGTCACGGTGTCCCTCTCTCAGTCTGTGGCTGTCTCCAACCCAAAACAGGTACAGCTGATCCACAGCAAGAACGCATCGACTCCAACCAGCCCAACAAGCCCCACGTCTCCCGTTGGGCCTGCAGGGGGCGCTGCCACCTGGACAGACAACAAGGGTGCAGACAAGGGGTCGGCCTTTTTATCAGCAAACCCGGAGGCGGCCAAGGACCTCTTCAACATGAGGCCGTGAGTGATCTGTCAGTTTCACTCAGCTCAGCATGCTGCGGAGGAAGCAGACATAACACGTGACATGCACACAACAGGGCCAGTTGTAAATATTTGAGTGTATCGACCCATGTTCAAGGGTTTAAAGAGATACATTCTGTTCCTGCATATGTGGCAAACAAAACTTTGAACTTAAACCCTTAACAAGTGCAGATTTCTGCGTGAACACATGTCTGTAATTCACCGCTTTTATTTCCCTCCTAACATGCTGCTGCAGGGAATGGGAGAACTTGTAAGTATTAACATTTTGTAGTGCGACATGCTGTGTGAGCTCAGTAGCTCACAGGCTGATTCGCAAACACAACGTGACCTCATGTTTCTTGCATTAGGAACCAGACGGATGTGAGGCGCATGCACACAGCAATGAGGCTCAACGAGGTCATCACAAAGAAGTCCAAGGAGGCAAAACTTGTCCTGCTCAACATGCCTGGACCACCCAAGAACCGTGTGGGCAACGAAAACTGTATCCTGCATCAGGCATACAACATACTGTGTTTCCATAAATGTTTGTGTCCCTAGTTCAGTTCAGTTCAAATCCCTGTCCCACAAGAGGAAGTTCTTTTTGCAACAAGGCAGCATTAAAGCGGAAACACAATGAAAACACCATGAGACAACTAAAAACAATAAAAAGCCTGTTACTACACATGCTGTACAGAATACAATAAAAGGTTTAGCTGATAAGAGCAAAGACTGCAACAAACAGAACAGGAATTCAGCATTTTATTGTATATTAGAATTAACAGCTCTAGTTGAGACCTCTTACCTTAATTGGAGGATGCTCTGGATTTGCCAAAATGGCTTTAGCTTTCTGTGTAATTTGCCAGCAACAGATTTCAAAGACGAAGGTTTATACTCTCTACCTTGACAATGTTGCCGATGTCGATTCCTGTTTTGCATATTTACATTCCCAGTGGTGGAAGTAGTAAAAGAATTTAGATGCTTTCTTAAAGTAAAAGTGCTAATACAGCAATGTAAAACTACATCATTCCAAGTCAAAGGGCTGCATTATCATGCAGGAAAATATGCTGAAAGTATAAAAAGTAAACATACTAGTTCTGCAGAGAGCTGGCAGCTATAACTGATAAACTACAACTCATTATTTTATTTTATGTGATATATGCATATCTCATTATAGACAGGAGGATTTTTCCTGTTGTAGCTGTTCAAGGTGGAGCTGGTTTGAAATGCTTCATATTCAGATTTTCAGTTTACTTAAGTGGTTCCCAACCTGGAGGTCAGGCTCAGGAAAGAATAAAAAACAAAATTCAGGTCCATAGTTTGAAAAAATAATGAATAAACCGTTGAAATAGTTAAAAGTAACCTAATGAATGAGTGATTATAGTAGATAAACGTTAAACACAGGGGAAAAAAAGTAAAACAAAAATAGTGTATGGTTACAATTGTGAGCTAAAAGTAATACATATGTGGTTGAAATAGTTGAAGTATTAAGTATATAGGAGATTAAAATGGTAAGCTAAAATAATGAATAAATGGTTGAAGCTGTTGGCAACAAGTAGAGGAAAAGTGGTGAAGAGGCCCTCCTCTTTGTGTTCATCGAGGGCTATTGCAGTTCATGCAGGGTTGTAAGGTTGCATCAGACAAAAAGTTTGCAAACAACTGCTCTGCAGCGTGTTGTGTTTTACTGTTGAATGTCCTTCACTGTTGGTCTCTCAGACATGGAGTTCCTTGAGGTTCTTACTGAAGGTCTCAATCGGGTCCTCCTCGTGCGTGGAGGTGGACGTGAGGTCATCACTATCTACTCCTGAGGGGCTTTTAACAGCCATTACACGGACTCTGCCCTCTCCTCCCTCTGTATCATTCCAGGAAAATCCTGCCACAACCTCACCTCACCATCTGCTCATCTAACCTTTTAGCACGAAGAATTATGCAACAGTCCTCGCTCTGTTCTGGACGGCTGATACCAGAGGATAGGTTTATGGTTCGTTCTGACAGTTTTATTCTCAAAACAAAAACAACTTGTTCTCAGACAATGGAAGGTTTTCCAACATTTCTTTTCCCTTTCCTGATGTTAAGTCAACCTGCTGTTCTTTTCTTTTTGTTTCTGGTCTGGTCAGAATGTTTTTTTCTTTGTCATTTTTTTCTTATTTTCTGTTATTTATTATTGATGTTATTCAGATATTTATTCATCTAATCATGTCTTTCTTTGTCCTGGACTGGAAATGACATTACCTCATAGTGGCAATGTCAATATTTACATATATTCCCCAAACAGACCAACTGGATGAAATAGATTGACCATTTACTTTGCACTAATATCAGTGTAACATTACACCATCTGTGAACTTCCAGGGACAATATGTGTGATTTGCTGTTAATGCTCCAGCCATCAACATCATGAGAAAAACAGTATCATCGCTGGCTTGTCCTTGTCATGGCAGGGATTTTTCTGTTTATTTATTTGTCAGTGTGCATCACTGTCTCATTGCAGAGAGCTTGACAGAAATTAAAATCAAAAGAAAATGATTTGATGCAGATTATCATGAGCCCAAACCTGATTGTTTGCCCTCTTTATCCCCACAGTTGGACAGGAATCATATAAATTGAATGAACTCAGTGACATGCTGCAGCACAAAGCCTTCGTGCTCAGCGACAGTCACTTTAAATACTGCACATTTGACATGTATTATCCCCAGTGTTTTCCCACAGAGCCCAAAAAACGCCCCGTTGCAGATGTTGTTTCAAATTTCAAATCTGCATTTAATCTCAGTATAAAAGTTGTTTTCATCCCTTTTTTTCCCTTTGTGTTCAGAAGAATGCTCTTCACAACTCTTTTATTAATAAATTGTTGAATACTATTAATTATTAATAAATCCTACTTCCCCCTGAATAATACAAACAAAATGCACCAATATGTAATGTAAAAATGTTTTGATGTTTTGATACCAACCTTAGAATGAAGACAGACAATCAGACAAAAGCTTAATAAAACATATTAAGTGGGATTTAAATGTAAAATTCAACAGCTTTCAGACCAGGCATGTACACAAAATATTATAAAATATGATGTGTAGAGTTGAGGAAAAAGATTAGATTAGATAAGACTTTATAAATCTCACAATGGAGAAATTCACTCGGACAGAAGGTCTTTAAGGGGGGGTGCAAAACAGCAAATGGAGGTGCAGATAGATAGATAGATAGATAGATAGATAGATAGATAGATAGATAGATAGATAGATAGATAGATAGATAGATAGATAGATAGATAGATAGATAGATAGATAGATAGATAGATAGATAGATAGATAGATAGATAGATAGATAGATACTTTATTCATCTCCAAGGAGAAATTTGCAGTTCCAGCAGCTCAAAAAGGTGGACACACAAGGGCATGCAAAATAAGAACAGGAACTACTTTCATGTAATGAACAACTTACAAGTAATGAACAACTTACAAGTGATGAACAACTTTCAAGTGCAGATCAACCTTCAAGTAAGGCACAACAAAATAAGAGGCAGAAATCCAATACAATATACAAAATAACAATATAAGAAAAAAGAGAGAAATAAAAATAAAGAACTAAGCTATACAGGATAAACATCTGAACCACAGAACATTTAAGAACAATAGGAAGAACAAGAACAATAAAGGTGCAAATACGAACAAACGGAGCAATAAATTACAGCTGTGCAAACCACGAAAAGAATTTCAAAAATGTAAAAAAAAAAAAAAGTTAATGAATGTAGGATTCATTTTACATTTTGACAATTATGTAAAGATATATATATATATTACCTTATTACTTATAATTTATTATGTTAAGAAACATACATTTTAAAATATACAGTAAGTCAGTGTTGATACACCTTGACAATATATCAATGTATCTTAAAGAATTTATTTTTTGATAGTGTGGTTCAGAAAAAGTGACAAACTTGATTTATTTAAATCATTTTAAATATACTATATTTTATGCACGGTGAGTGCACAGTATTAAAGGGGTCGTTTGACATTTTGGGAGATCTCTTTGCGTTAGAAGAGAAGATCAATACCACTCTCAGCTGGAGCCACAACACAGTTATCTTAGCATAAAGTCTCAAAATAGCTAGCATGGCTCTGTCTAAAGGCACCTCTTAAACTCACTAAATAATGTCATCTAAATAATGTTCGCTTTTTGTACAGATTAGCAAATGACATATTACATGCTTATTTGTGAGCTTTAGAGGTGCTTGCAGGCCAATTTTCTTTTCTTTTCACAGAGCGAGGTTAACTGTTCCTCTGGACTCTCAGGAGGTGCATATTCAGCATATTCATCAGTCTGATTTAAGTCTCTCAGACATTTTCTGGGTGTGTGAGAGCGTGTGCAATGGATGTTTAGTTTCTATGTGTGTGTTTGTGTGTGTGTGTGTGATTTAAATCATGCACATACTGTACTCTGTTTTTCATTCATTCACTGATCATACAAATCAGCTGATGCTGCAAACATTTCATTGGATATGACCACTAAGAGTGTGGCCAGTGTACATTATCTTGCCCCAGAAAGGGCACAGTTTATGATTTCATTCTGGAAACAAAGTGTCTAGTATTACGACTTTTAGATGAAAGTTTTTGTCCAAACGCGATGTATACACTAGTTGACTTTATTTCCCTCAGCCTCTTGGCCTTTTTTGCCATAAAGTATTTTACTTAAGAAATAATGCGTCAATTTCTAGCAGAACAAAAGTCATCGGCATTCCAGATCTTTTCCAGAAAGTCGTAGTCGTGTGAATATCCTTTAGATTTGTTGTATACATGTATTGTCTTCAACACTGTAGCATATACAGAACCTCACCTCATCACACACATACTGATACGTCTTAGTTTTAGTGAACATCTGTGCAGCCCTCAGTGTTTTTCCCTCATAACTCTGAAAACTTTGGGTGCATAACATTCATTTGATGAGAGGATGGTGCAGTTCTACAGACTGATATATCTGTCATCGGCCTGCAGGAGTTTAGAGTCACAATTTTGAAACTCCCTAACCCAGAGTGTGTGTGTGTTGTGAGTACATGCCAGTATGCCGCGTCTGACTGAGGACAGTGTAACTGAACAGCAAGATGGAGTGAAGATTGGACATTTGTAAATAAATCTGTGACTATAGGCTTAGAGACAACGTGTGTAATGTGTGTTCATACAGTTTTTATAGGTATAAAATAGGCAGTTTGTATTGTCTTTTAAAATGTTCTACCATGTCTTATGCAATTATGTACGAGTAATGGTTTAAAGAAACCATTTTATATGTCGGCTCAAAATGCAATAAATTAGAATCATTTTAATACAACAGTGACAGTTCAAGCGTTTGTGTCATTTTTCCATGACAGTGTCTGCTCTCAGATTCATTTTGTTGGCTTTATGGTTTGTAATTTTGCAAATGTCGACCCTGCGTGCGTCCTCTGCCTCAGCATCACTGATCTCTGCAGTCATAGGTTGGTGGGACTAGGATTAAAATGGCATCACATTAGACACAAAGCAGTCTCCTTTTTCCTATTTAAATTTTTAGAGCATCCTTCAAGGACCATAATAAATTGTTAAACACGTATATCACACAACCTCAGCACTGGCTGGAACTGCTGCTCTTTAGCAAGCAGGTTGTTGCGTTGCAGCTCAGTGATTTCATGTCGCAGGTTGTCAGGCACATCAGCTGGTTCCACATTAAATGACGCAGCAAATATGTTCAGTTCCTTTTGTTTTGTTTTCATGTCCTGGATCCTCTAACCAAACGCCTGAAGGACTTTTCACACTCAGCAGCACATTCAGATGTCACAGCAGGCTCTTGTTCTTGCAGAGCAGGAAAATGCAGTGTTTCCTCGTCCCGGTTGCACTTTCCACATCTTTAATTCCACTTCAAATTGTTTTAAACTGGAAGCAAAGGGCAGAGAAGCTCAACCTCATGGAGGTGCTAGAGGGAAAGTCATTGGATCACCAAAGTCATCACTGATTCTACAATTTAACAGATATTATATCCCGGCTGATTATTTTTCCGATTGGAAATCAGCCACCCACAATGACAGTATGGTACGTTTAAATGCTCGCCATGTTTACTATATTGTGAGAGCGTTAAACTTTGTGAGGTGACACTTATTTGTAGTAAATGCGTTAATCGCTATCTGATCAAAACTGATTCTGATGTCAGGTGCACCTACACTTTTCAAGGCAAGCTACTGTAAATACACACTTGTAAAGGTGTAAATTGCTTGAAGATAACTGCAAAAATGCTGATGTGTTAAAACAGTTACATGTGCTCTTAAAAATGGCCAAAGTCCACGCAGCAGTGTTTCTCTGTGGGGGGAATATTGCTTGCTGCTATTAGAGAGAGAGAGAGCAGACTTGGCCAATGCCTTTCGTCTTTCTTATCTCCACAGATATAATGCAGGCTGCAAAAGAAATGACTGTCATTGCTCCAAAGAGCTGTCAGGATGAAGTCGCCGTCGGCCAGCCTTCGAGTGAGTTTACCTGTGTTTGTGTTTGTCACACAGGTCATAATTGTCGCCTTGTACGCTGCTTTTGTCACCTACGATGAGCATGCAGACTCCAGATTTCAGACCAACGAGACGAACCCCATGGACAACGCAGTGTACAGGGACTACCCTTTTTTTACCGACATACAGGTCATGATATTCCTCGGCTTTGGGTGCCTGCTGGCATTTTTTCGACTCTATGGCTTTGGGGGGATGGTTTTTAACTTCCTCACGGCTACTTTTGCCATCCAGTGGGCAATTTTGGTGCAGGGGTACTTTCAATTCAGCCATGACGGTAAGATCCACCTCGGTGTGGTCAACCTCATAAATGCAGAGTTCGCCTGTGCTGTGGTGCTGATATCTTTCGGGGCAGTGCTGGGGAAGACGAGTCCGTTGCAGCTGCTGGTCATGGCTCTGTTGGAAGTGCCGGTGTTTGCAGTGACAGAGTGGGCTGTGCTCAAGTATCTGAAGATCAATGATGCAGGAGGCTCTATTCTCATTCATCTCTTTGCCTGTTATTTTGGCTTGGGGGTCACTTTTGTATTGTACAGGCCGAGCCTAAATGAAGGCCATGCAAAGGAGAACACCAGCTACCAGTCTGACATCCTTGCTATGATGGGAACCTTGTTCCTCTGGGTATTTTGGCCCTCCTTCAACTCAGCATTGACCCTGAAAGGAGACGACCAGCACAGAGCAATCCTCCACACCTTCATCGGCCTCAGCGCCTCCACCCTCACAGCCTTCGCTCTCTCTGCCATGCTGAACAAAAACGGTAAGCTCACCATGGCCGATGTTCAGAATGTGACCCTGGCTGGAGGAGTGACGGTCGGGGCATCTGTGGATATGATGATATCGCCTGCAGCTGCATATGGTCTGGGTATGATGGGCTGCACTGCATGCATGCTGGGCTACAAGTACTTGAGCCCCTACCTGGCACTGCGCTTCAGGATCCAGGATCAGTGTGGAATACATAATTTGCATGGCCTAACAGGACTTATATCCTGTACTGCAGGAATATGTGCTATACTGATGGCTAATGAGGAGGTTTATGGCCCCAGTTTGTATGAGATCTTTAGCCACAGAGCACCGATGGAAGGAGACCCAAAGCTGCAGGAGCTCCAGATGCTGATCCCCGGTTTACGGCCAGGGTTGGGGAGGACTGCCCAGGAACAGGCTCTCTTCCAGGTCGCAGCTGTGTTCTCCACAATAGGAGTGTCGGCGCTGGGAGGCATCCTCACAGGCTTCATCTTGAAGCTGCCGTACCTCGCACCACCATCCGATGAGTTCTGTTTTGACGATGAGCTGTTTTTTGATGTTCCTCCGGACTATGATTCACCACCTAAACTCAAAAACACAGTTACAACAGAGGATTCTGCTGCCTGACATGCAACAGCCAAGTGTGGCCAATGTGTGCCACTGAGGAAGGAAATGTAAATAAGCCTATAACTATTAACTATTGATTAAATGTTTATATCCATTACATTGTAAATAAGTTGAATTAGTGATCATAAATTATGATGGAAAACAATGGCACTGTGCAACATTACCTAATATAATGAATAATTGTGTTATTTATTGTCCTACATGCAAACATAAAAGGAAAATGAGTGCTGGACGTTTGCGACATGAAATAAACTCTGTTTAAACTGTATGCATTTTTTTCCTAGTAATTATGTTAATAATCCAAGATGTGAAGAGGGAGACCAGTCAGCTAAAGCTTGAAATTTTAACATTTAGACAGAAGAAAACCTGTGAGATGCACTATCTTGTTTTCAAGTGGGTCTTAGGACAGAAAAACATGGACATTAACAAACAATTTAAAAAGGATAAAATTCAATCGATAAAAGTTCAATGCAAGAACATAAAACACATACATGAGGCAACAGGACTCAAATCTCAACTACAAAAAACCGACAAGGATTGAAATTACTGACGATTTATGATGAATTATTACCAAATAAAATCATGTGAACAGTACTGAGAAATTGTACAATAAAAGATACAGTAAACGAAAAAATCCATGACAACAAAATTTGTAATGAAAGATAAGGTAAATACAATCAAAAACAACAGCAACAACACTGTTATAGAGCTAAGCAGTTTTAAGCATGGACTAAGTGCATTTAAAAGCAAGTTTCCTGGAGTTAAGTGGCCAAAAGTTTAAGTGTGTCATACATGAAAAGAAGACATTAAAATGTGAAAATGGATTCAGTGGTGTTCTGATAAATAATAAAGCATAAACATAAACTATAGCAGGAAATAACAGGTGGGAGACTATTGGTCTTGTCACATGGATGTCGATGTAGTGTGGAGAAGTTTCCTCTTAATAATCACTAGATGGCGACATAGAGCCGTGAAACAAACTAACGCTACTGTGTTCTCGCGTGGTAACGCGCGATTCCAAAATACATTGGGTGTTTGTGCCCTCGGCACTGTGTTAAAGGCGACCAGAGGGTCGTAAGATTCGGCCTGCAGAGGGCGCTAAGGCAAATGATTAAAAAACATGGGCCTAAACTCCTGTGTTGACCTTACATGTGCTCTGTAACTTTGTCCTCTAACTTCCTGTCTACACAGGAAGTGGGGGTGTACCGCGTTGTGTACTTCTGCAGGCCATGATAGTCTTGTGCCGACGTTTTAGCGAATATTTGACCAGTTTCATGACATAACACACAGAGGACTAGCAGAGCTGGAATAAATGACACTTTCTTCTACAACAGTCTGGCAAACATCAGCAGTTATTTACGTTACAGTGGTCATTTGTTATGTGTACAATAACAAGAGTTGGCTGAGTGGCGAACTAGTGGCAACAAATTAATTATTCCAAATTAGATTATCAATAAAAATTTGTATTACATAGCTTGAAAAGCAATATTTAAATCAGATTTAAAAATTACCTTTCTGTGGGACAGAAGGATTACTTCAAGTTTAATAGGAGTTTGCATGGAGATGTAAAACAAAGAACGTTGCTTGTCAGTGTTTTGGCCAATATTAGGATATTTAACATTTAACTCCCTAAATTAATTAATTAATTTATTACTTTATTTGCTTGTTTCTGTGTTTATTTTATAGGGACACTGCACGTTAATAAAAATCTATTTCAAATTACAGGATGTAAACTTGATTTTGGTTAGAATTAACAGGTAACAGGCAGGTAAAAAAGCAGTAACTTTATATGTAACATGATTTTTTACGTAAATTTGAAAAGTAAATTGCTACATTGAAAATGTTACAAAAGTACAAGAGTACTGGGCTGCAACAAATTATTAATTTTATTATGTATTTATCTGCTAATTCTTTTCTTGATCAATATATTTTTTCCATATCATAGTCACAATCACAGAGCTCCGAGCTTTGAGTTCACACTGGGTCCAACCAATTGTCCAAACTTCAAAATTGTGTAGTTTACAGTAGACAGACAGGAAAAGCAGTAAATGTTCACATCTACATTCATTAAAGAATGAATCAGTTGTCAAAACAGTCACTGATTACTTTTGTGATGAATGAGGAATTAACTAATTGATTGATTATTGAGCTCAATTTTTCTATTGTTTTTATTGCAATGCACCATGATTAAAAAGTTCCTCATGTGTTTTTTGATTACCTTGATTTTTAAAGTAATTAGTAGCTACAGCTGTCAAATATTTGTGTAGCGTACACCAAAAAGCACAATATTGCTCTCAGTGTTGTATTGTGTACCTATGGATGTTGAAAGCAAGACAGAAAGACCTCAGTTTCAGGACGAGAGCGGTGAAGTGCTACTTATCTCCAGTAGGTGGCAGTAAGGCAACACCAAATATTGCCGCTACCATAAAACATCAAAGTAGAGGAAGAAGACGAAGAAGAAGGAAGGCGAGCATTTTGGTACCAGGCCACGACCAGCTACGGATAGTTGCTAACATTTATATATAAAAAAAAGGTTACATAACTTCGAAAATAGTGATTTCATCTTAGCATTGTGTGATCTGCAGAGAGTGAGGCGTCGAGACGAGTCTCTTCAACAGCATATTTTCCGTGATATTTTGAGTTCGGCATCATTTCATCACATTCAAACGGTAACGTCGATGTTTGCTAATGAAAGCTAATGTTAGCTCGCTGCCGCGGAAACGCAGTTAGCTGGCCATATTGGCACTCTAACGTTACTGTTAAGTTGCCGCTTGTTTTTTTCAGTGTAAACATTATTTGGGCAACTGAGTTGGGCCAGTGAGTTTAAAAATTGATCCTTACTGCACATATTTACATGTGTATTGGTTTCTATACCATCAGACAAGTCAAATAAAGCGCTAAATTAATATATGGTTATTGAAGTAAGCTATCGTTGAAACGACCGAGACGAGGTGGCTAGTTAGCGTTAGCTTCGCGTCTGATAAACGCGTGTTTATCCTTTTTTGTTACCTCCAATTTAGACTATATGTTGGCCTTTGAGCTCTCTTGAATCTGTGACATTGGAATCGGTAAGTCACTAAGATAATTTATATGTAAGTTTATCGCATTCAAGGTCAATATAGTGATATAATGTTTGAGGGAAATATACAGGAAGTTACGGCGAACTCCTTAACACTTTGTCTCATATCGTTGCCACATAATTTATTTTTTGCCAAACTTTAATCCATCTTTCATTCACTTGGTCTATTTAAGTGGTCATTGTTTTCGACCATAACTTAATCACGCAAACGGAAATCTGGCCTAATTTCCCAGGTTAACTACGTGAAAGCTGTTTCATACGTACTTAAAATTTACGTTGACGCAACGTTGGCAGCGTAAATCCTCAACCAGTTTCTGAAACTTGTATGCAGTCACATGACATAGGTCCACAGTAATAATATTTTGTGTGCTTATAAAAGTAGTCATTGTTGTCTCCTTTTCACAGGATCATCATGGCTGATGATTTTGACGTAGAGGCCATGCTGGAGGCCCCATACAGAAAGGTGGGTTGCAGATTACAGAGATGAGGCCTGTTTCACTGTTATGATTTACTCTTGAGTCCTTTATATTTTTTGCTACTGTGACAGTTTACTTGAATGTTGTGTGGTGTGATTGAGTATTTAAAACGCAATACAGAATTATAAATAAATCCACATCTATCTCTCTTTATAGACTTCCCTAATGATATCTCACCTCTACTCCCATGAATTCATCTTTGATTCCACTGTGAACTGTGAAAAAAAGGAAGGTAGTTATTGTGCATATACTGATGTACTGTGGTTCACCTTAGGACTAAAAGAGATTCAACCTAGAACATCCAATCCGTATTCGGTTGCAACAAGGTGAATGCCAATGGTTAATAAGCCCATCCTTACCTGTCCAGCAAAGGAGGCAGTATTCAGATTTACAATCTGCATGCCATCGATGCTTCTGATTGTGCAGTTTTATATAATCAGATTTAAACCCCTGCTACACTGGGTGGCTTTTAGAAGAGTGTACCACTCTGTCACCTTGGGTAACACCTTCACCAAATTGATCTCTAATAAGACACATCATGTATTAAATCGTGTTTGAAAAATGACTTCCCAAAATTAATAATGGACACTGAATCATGTTTGTGTCAAACTACAACTGTTCTAAATAAAAAAAAAAAAAGTTGTAGTTTGTCATCAATATAATTGAAAAAAGAAGATATTGCAGTTGTGGGGCTTCACTGTGCAAACACATGAGCCGTGTCATGGTTTTAAGGCAAAATACAGCTGAATAATTACCTGTGTAAATATGAATATTGCCTCTTTGCCTTAGTCAACTGTAATGTGAATCAGCATCTTGATTTTGCATGCTACACAATACCACAGATATTGAGATATTAGTAGAATGACTGTAAAATAGATGCTTCTATCATCATTGTATTATACAGTGAGTTACTTTTCAGTAGTTAATTCCTTATTCAAAAGTTGGAAATATTACGTATATATATTATGGAAAATACAGATAATGGAAGTGTAACACGTGGCTGAATTAATGGATTTATTTATTTATTTTATTCATTTATTTTCTTGGGCGTCAATATTACTAAGAAGTGTGAATCCCTGTTTGCTTCAGGGCAAGATGTGTGACAGAGGTGGCATCGAGCTCTTACAGTCCAAGAACGAAAATGGGTGAAGATCACTGGACTGACACCAACCACACAGGATCTCTTTTAGTGGTCGTGGGCCACGCGTGGTCACATGATTAGGCACAAATAGTGGCAGTGGCATTGGTACGACCTATTAGAAGGGGAATGGTGGAGATGATCTCACTACTGTCAAAGCTTCCTGAACTCAGCTAATTGTTGGACACTCTCCCTTAACTTTTCTTTGTTGCATTAAGTACTGTGCAGCCTTGTTTAAAAAAAAAAACAAAAAAAAAAAAAACAGGAGTGGGATGGGAAGCTATTGGGGTGGTGGAAGGACACTGTCCAGACATGACAGTAGAAAGTTTGAAGTATTATTATTAATTGAATATATTTTGCATTTTCTCTTGTCCCACCCCATCCCCTTTACCTTGACGACTTGAAATGTTTCATCTACGTCCTCATGATGTTCTTCTATCAACCTTGCTTAGGATGAGCTCAAGTCCTCTCATGCAAATGGACATGATGACCAGAACAAGAAGTAAGTTTTGAATTTATGGTATACTAGCTTAATATCTCTGAACTACATATGGTTTAGTTAAAAATGTGTTAATTTTGCATAGCCACGATAGCAGTGTAACATGTTTCAGGAAAAGGAGGAGTCGAAGCAGGAGCCGAAGCCCAGGCTCCAGGAAAAGAAGAAGCAGAAGCAAAGACAGAAAGAAGGGTAAGAAGAGGAGCAAGAGCCGAGAAAGAAAACGAAGCCGCAGCAGAGAGCGCCACCGCAGTGGCTCCCGGAGCAAGGAGCGTTCTGGCCGATACAAAGCACGCCGGAGCCCCATGTATGTGACCTTTTTAACCTTGATGACATGTACTCAGTTGTCACCTTATTCTGTATCTTTACAAAGCTCATAGTGCCCATTTTTGGGTAGCATTATCAGATATGTGGGACATGTGGGAGAACCGAAGGCATTTATGATGCCGGAGCTGGAAATTACTTGATTCTTAGTTTTTCAGTGTTAGCAGTACACATGTTGAACTGTAGAGTTTGAATGTCTTGCTCGCACACACTGTTTTAAAGCTTTATTTTAAAATTGGAAATTTTATATTAAATATGTCTTCATGGTATTTTAGCCGGAAACGTTCCAAAAGTCGGAGCCCCTTCAGAAAAGAAAAGAGTCCTATCAGGTGAGATAGATATTCAAATTACTTTTGAAATTCCCATTTTCAGTTTTGCTTGTTTTTTTTTGTTTTGTTTTTCCTCCATTATGTGTTTTTACTCAAGAAGTTGTTTTTGAGTGTTTGTTCTATGATTTCTAAGTATTGCTAAATTCACCCATTATTTATTAAATGACTTGTTTCAATGTTTACAGAGCCATTCCAACATTATTTAACAATAGGTATTTTTTTTCCTTTTTCAAGACAACCAATTGACAATCTAACCCCAGAGGAGAGGGACGCCCGCACTGTTTTCTGTATGCAGCTTGCTGCGAGGATCAGAGCTCGAGACCTGGAAGATTTCTTCTCAGCTGTCGGAAAAGTCAGTCAATTTCCAAGTTACTGTCACTTATAATCCAGTGAATCAGTATGTAGAAATGATTGATTCATTCGTGTCCATTTCTGTCTGTAGGTGAGAGATGTGAGAATGATCTCGGACAGAAACTCCAGGAGATCAAAGGGCATTGCGTACATCGAGTTTGTGGAGGCTTCTTCTGTACCACTGGCAATTGGATTGACTGGCCAGAGGCTTTTGGGAGTTCCCATCATTGTCCAGGCCTCTCAGGTTATGGTAACTTCATCTAAATACATGCTGCAACTGGACTTCTATCTGATGTGACTGAACACATTAAGAGACAACTGCCATGCACATAGTCTCATTGTCGACACATTCATGATGTGGCGAAGTGTTAGTAAATTTTCAGGAACAAATTTAGCATTTCCACATTGATGTACTGAATTGATATAAATACATCAATGTAATTACAGGCAGAGAAGAACAGAGCTGCAGCTGCTGCCAATAATCTGCAGAAGGGCAGTTCAGGTCCAATGAGGCTGTACGTGGGCTCACTGCACTTCAACATTACTGAAGAAATGCTTCGAGGGATCTTTGAGCCTTTTGGGAAGGTCAGGAAGAAGTTTCAGTTTTTTGGGTATTTTAACTAGTTTTGTTGCTGCATTTGTTAAAATTCTTTGTTTTGGTGTGTTTGGTTTTCAAAGATTGAGGGAATCCAGCTTATGATGGACAGTGAGACCGGACGATCCAAAGGATACGGCTTCATATCGGTAACTAATAAATATTTATTTCATAGTCAATGCTTTAAAGTTTTCAGCTAGTTTGAGGCTAACCTCATTTGCTGTTTTTTGAAGTTTGCAGATGCGGAATGTGCAAAAAAGGCGCTGGAGCAACTGAATGGCTTTGAGCTAGCCGGACGTCCGATGAAGGTGGGGCATGTTACAGAGCGCTCAGACTCGTCGACAGCCAGCTCGTTCCTGGACAATGATGAACTGGAGAGGACTGGCATCGACCTCGGCACCACAGGACGCTTGCAGCTTATGGCTCGACTAGCAGAAGGTTTGTTAAAACCTGCATCAGTTTCGTATCAACAGCACAGGGACCCAAATAATCCCCTTAAAAGAAAGTCCAAGAAAGCTTCAGTGACTTTGTCATAAGGGATCATTATTTCAGACATTTCCACACAGTCCACAATTATGGGAAGTAGTTACAGAGTCGTATCAGTCATTGATTCAGTTTCTTCCTTATCATTCAAGGTGTCAGACCAAGTTATTGTGACATTATGGGTCTTGATTCAGTGCAGAGGTCAGCTTTATTGTGGGTTTTTATAAAACATCAAATTGATAAGTTTTCCTTTTATTTTTGGAACAAAATATTTTTTCAAAGGCTTTGTTACCCATCGATGGGCTACAGTTTTGTAGAAATGACCCACAGTGAGACTTAATGGGTTTACATGGCCATAAATACCACAACCCTACAACTGAATGTGTGTGCTTGTGAATAGTACAGCTTTGCAATAGTTTTGAGGTGTGAGTGTTCACTTCCTCCTATTTGGATGCATCACAGTGAGGAAATTGATCTCATCAAACAGTGGTCTGTTTAAGTGTCACAACCTATGTCAGTATCATGAAACCATCATAAGATCTAGTTTTTTTTTTAAATTAAGCCTCTCTCACTGCAGGAACTGGTCTGAAGATCCCTCCTGCTGCTCAGCAGGCCCTACAGATGACCGGCTCCATACCCTTCGGAAACATCGCCGCTCCAGCAGGTGAGAGTCTTGATTACAGAAAACAACACGTGTGCATTTACGGTTTTTAGAAAATTTGGTGATAAATCATTCTGTTTGTTTCAGCTGTTCCGACTCCAGCTCCAAGTCAAGCCCTGAACCTCCCATCACAGCCGCTGGCCACTCACTGCCTTCAGCTGTCCAACCTCTTCAACCCACAAGCGTAAGGACATTATCATCAGGATAAGTTCGTTTTCAGCTCGTCTTAAAACAACACTCACATGCCCATATGAACATTGAAAGAGTTTTAGTCTCTGTAGCTGTTCCTCCTGTCCAAACTACCTGTGAAGAAATCCCTTAAAGGAAAACTTCCCTGATCTTTCTACCAGCTTTGCATCACAATGTGCAGAGTGTATGTAAACGATTAATGTTGCACTTCCCTCCATGTTACGTGCACCTGGAGCTTCCCACTCATTTGGTTATAGGACTGCTGTTTGAACAACAGATTGTACTTCAACATTTTTGTATACCCACCTTAACGGACACAAAGAGTATAGAAGTCCTGAACCTGAATCAAGATTCTGTTCCTGCATCAGTTATTTCAATCCTCAAATGTTTTCAGAAACATTTTAGTGTACTGTAATACAATGTAGCACCAGTTCTCATCGTATTTTCATCTCTAATGCACACGCAGCCCAGTTTTAATAAAAGTCTCAATACCCCTTAAGTCATTTTTACACAGAGAGGGGACTGTGGATTTTGTCCCCACATGCTCCATATGGACTACGGAACAGTTACAGCATCACATGTGTGTGGGCAAGTCAGTATTATTTTGAGAGGCAACAAAATGTGACTCTATTCTTTAAATTGTCTTGTTTTTACTAACAATTGAAGCTTTTGAAGCCACAGGATTTTTAATATTACCAAACATGTTTTTCAGAGAAAACGATCCCAGCTGGGCCATCGAGATCCAAGATGATGTTATCGAGGAGTGCAACAAACATGGAGGAATTGTTCACATTTATGTTGATAAGAACTCTGCTCAAGTAAGTTCCTGCTTACAGATGTATTTAGAAGCAGATTTCACTTAGCCCTAATAGGTCAAGTTCATGACCAGTTGATCCACAGACCTCACTGTGGACATTTAGTAGAAAAGTTTTAAAGGAATATTTTGTCCTCACAGGGTAATGTGTACGTGAAGTGTCCCTCAATACCAGCAGCGATGGCAACTGTAAATGCACTTCATGGACGCTGGTTTGCCGGTATGTCATGCCATTTTCTTTAATCCTTAAAACAGTAAAAAGCAGAATATGAAGAAGTTTTCAGGTTTTAACTTTTATTCTTTTCTCTTTTTTTTTTTAGGTAAAATGATAACAGCTGCCTACGTTCCTTTACCAACCTACCACAACCTTTTCCCCGATTCAGTAACGGCAAAGCAGCTTCTAATGCCGGCACGTCGATAGTCTGAGACATGCTTATGAAAGTCAGTGTAAATACATTTGTTTGCATTCATGGAAATGTCACTGAGACAGACACATTGAAATTAGTTGGCTGTGTGTAATAAAAGTTGCCTCAAGTTCATGTGTTCACCATTGAAAATTAGACAGTTTTCTTTTGAGTTGCTTTTCAGATTTTGTGGGTTTGTGTTGTAAACTACCACTGAGAAGTAATCTGCAGGTATCTATTGGTCCGTATGTTTTTAAATATTACTGTCTTATCTGCTTGTTTAAATCAACAATTTTAGATTTAAAATAAATTGCAAAGAGTTACAGAAATGTGTTGAGTTAATAGGCCTTAATGCCAAAACTATATCAATGTCAACAATAATCCTTTGTAACTTTTTACAGCCATAATTTCATTTTTTGTATGAAGGCTCCCAATAAACTTTGGCAAATTTGACAATTCAATTTACATTTGTCCCCTTTTTTAGAACCCATGCTTCTGTTGCTACTTACTTTAATTTCTTAAGTGTTTGGATTTCGTGTAGATAAATTTAAGGCCAGATTGATAAGATTCACATTGAGGCCTGCTGGGATAAAGCCCTTTAAATATACAATGTGTTGTCATGTTTCTCAACATTGAACTGGCGACAAAATAATCTAAAATCAATCTCTTAAATACTTAGTATTTGTTTGTTGGAGTTCATTTGAGCTCCTCACTCAGTATATGCTGCCATGTTATCGATGGGCATTTTATCCACCAGAGGCTGATGTCCCCCATGATTTCATAAAACGGTCTCAAACTGTACAAGGGAAACATGACTGACATGTCATTCTACAATTTTTAGAGTGAAATTGTGGAACTTCAAAGATGAAATGTCACGTTGTTCCTCTTACAAATAAAAAGCTGAATTCATAAGCCAGTAACAAAACCACACCCTTCCTCAATTGCAGCTACAGCCTATTCTGGCCTAGTGCAGTAAGACAAGTAGCTCTGTGGCCAATATCAGCTAATGCTCCCTTACTTCAGATATTATAACTGACCTTACAGACCAAGTTATCAAACTTTTTGATTCCCCTCATGCTGAAAGGTCACACAGAACAACTCTGGCCAGTTAGTCTCATTTTCACATGGAAAACCAAAAAATACTAAAAATAAAAGATCTCACGTTTGTCACTTGCCAAGGTTAGCTTTTGAGACGTGGACAGTGAAAGGGGACAAGAATCATTTTAAACATGAAGTAGACGCACTGCTGCATTGACCTTTTGTATTGAACAAATGATAAGATGGGTTTAATGCATATACTGTAAACTTTATTTTCTAACAAAAGGTATTGCAACAACAAAAGAGTTTTAATTTCATAAATCTCTTCACTGTTAATCCACACAGACCTTTTTTTTTTAATTTTCCTTTTTTTTTTTTTTTTTCAAAATGTTACTTTTTTCCCCTCCTCCAGAAAGTTGCTGAGATCTGGAAAGAAGCATGACATGGTTAAGTCGTTTTGTGGTAATTAAATGTCTGCAAATGAGCACATTTTCTATGAAACACAGCTGTGCAGGATTCTTCCTGAACTGTCAAACTGATTGTCAGTACATTTTACAACAAGCTTACAAGTCTTGATTTCCTGATGCTTCACTCAGGAGTATTGACAAAGACAGTAAAGACTAAGAACTCCTTCATTTAACCAAATAAGCAGACAGTAACTTGTTCCTGATATTTGCAAAACCATTTGGGATTGTGCAGGGTTTAGCACTGATGTGTATTGTGTTTTTAACAACGGGTGAACCTCTTAACATTGTTGTTTCTGACCTGAAAGGGCTCTTTACTTCTTAGGAGAGCATTCCTTCACCTGGTGAGCCTGCAGGACAGCAATTGCCTCGTCCACCTGACCAAAGGAGAGGAAGAAGATCGTTCAGCAACACTAGTCTCATCATCGCTCAGGTCTGCACAAGAACAATGACGCAACAGACAGGAGATGGTTAGTAATAGCTTAGCATAAAGACTGAAAGCATGGAAGCAGCTAGCCTGGCTCTGTCCTAAGGCTCAAAAATCCACCTATCAGCACCTCTAAAGCTCATGAACACTAAAGCCATAACATGATATGTGGAGGGAGGTTATATTTCATTGACCTCACACATCGTCTCAGGAACACTTCGTAAAACTGTTGTTGGTAAATGCAGCTTGTTTGCAAATGACTGCATTCGGTTTTTATTTACGATTTACACAGCGTCCAGTCTTTTCTGGAATGACGGTTGTATAAAAAGGCACAAAATCAGATGAATGAATACCTCTCAGTTACTGCGCTGCTCATTATTTGTCCCAGACTGTTGTCACATTGATATGAAGGTGCACAAACTACACAACTGATCTCAGACCAGGTGCACTGATGGCAAGATTATTCCACAATGAGATATCCAAGACTGGATACGATTATTGCAACAAATCAAGTTGAGGTAGTTTTTCAGGAGCAAATGTGTTGCATTCTCTCTTAACTACTAATACTGTATGTGGTTTATGTATCAAACTAAAAAACAACCGTAAAAAGCAAAGAATGGCGATAACACATGAGGGCATTCATCTCAGATGTGAGATTAATCGTGGAAAAAGTTTTGCTCTCTGCATTCGCCCAGCAAGTATGCCTGTAGAAAAGTGAACATAGTTATACCTTAGAGTGCAGCGACTCGGACGACTCCAGCATGTGCAGAAGCTCCGAGTTGTCGATCTCCAGCAGCATCCCAGTGATTTTTCCAGCCAAGTTTGGGTGAAGGGCATGGATCAGTGGGTACAATCGCTCCCCTGTGTCACGGCAGAGAGAGGGGATTAATGACCAAATGCACAAGTTGCTTCAATCCACATAAAAGACAGGACAAAAGGGGCAGAACTGAATGATGCCACACCTAGAAGCTGTTTCTGATCCATGAGCGGAGCTGCAGCCAACATCGAGGCGGTGAGCGGCTCCTGGCCTTGGCTGTGCAGCGGTGGCTCCATCACAGGTGCAGGAACGACCTGCAGATGCGGAGTACAACACAGCATTAGTCCAAGGACTATTGTTTCTGGAATATCACAATCTCCCAAAGATTTTGTCTTCACTGTACCATATTTTTAAAAGTGAGCTACCCAGCGACCTTTAACTGCAACATCAAGCACACAGAACATACTGCGATTCAAGGATTGCCTCATTTTTCCAGCATGCCAACCATAGCTGAAGCACTTTTATACATTTAATTTCAGCCACGAGGCCAAAGCCAGCTGCAGCTTCCTTAGAGGAGGACTTTAAATGACACCTGACCAAACAGCGATCACCACTGTTTGACTTTCAGTCATTTCTGGTCCTGGGTGTGTATTACAATTAGAGAACAGTACAGACGGAGGTACCTGTAGTCTTGTCATGGCTGCAGGTACAGCAATGACCTGCTGGGCATTTCTCACTGCAGACGAGTACTTGTACTGGCTGCTTCTGGTCACTGCAGGCATGTCAGTACGCCCTCCTACAGTCTGGGTCCCAATGTTATCTAAATAAAGACGTCACACGTGTCAGACGTTACCATGCACGTAAATGGCACATTTCAGAAGGGTGGAGCTCCTCGGGTTGTCACAGATCTGACACTTGCTTGTCTTTTGTGTGGAGCTGACGATGCGCGGCGCCTGGGTGGAGGCCTGTCTGACTGTAGCGATGGGGGTGGATCCACGTCGGGGACCAGAACTACCGACAAACTGGGTTGTGTAGGGGCCTAAAAAACAAGGGAGACAACATTTAGAAACACTGCATATAAACAGATGTGTCCACGTGAAGATGAAAGTAAATGATCCGCTCACCCTGAAGTCTGGGTGGTTGTCCTGTCCAGCGTGGTACTGGTCGCATGCTGCTGACAGCGTTGTGGTTGTAGAAGGAGCGAGTGGGAGGCTGCAAAACGAACACTAATTAATGGAGTCATACTGCAGGTCAACGTCTGAAACAATAGCAGTTCTGAACTATGATGATGAAGGAATTGAATCCATATTGGACTGGTTATGCTACGTAACACAACACCTGCCAGCTATCAACCACCATTCAGACTGGATGTATTTCTGGAGGGGAGTTATCTGGCCTGGTCAGTGACATTAACCCCATCCTGTGCATGTAAACTAGCCACCTACTGTTTTTATGACTGCTGGTCCTGTAATTTAAATCCCCTCCAGAGTGAGATCCTTGTATTTTAAAGATCTGAGCTTCTCTGCACGAAGACCTGCATTTTATCAACTCAGCGGGAAATTTGACTTTTGTGTGAAAATTTGTGCAGTTGAAATGTTTTTTTGTACATCTGATAGAGGGAAACAACTACAAATATGCGTATCTGGAAACCAATTCGACAACAAAAAACTGAAGCCATCAGGAGAGCAAGACCCCGTACAAGCTCATCAAAAGGCTGCTGGTACGTACTGATATTCTCTATTGGTTAGTCCTGCTGTTACAGACTACATCCTGTGATTTCCTGGAACGATGAGTTCGGGGTTCATGGCTAAGGGAAAAACTACATCAAAATAAAAATCGGGGAGGTTGCTGCCATATTTTGCCATTAATTTTTTTAACTAGTTGGTGGCCACATAAATATGTTAAATTCACACTGCATGCAGCATGGAGATGTAATACGAGTGTCAGCACTCTGTGTTTATTTTCATTTTTACAAAGCAAAAAGTTGGGATGAAACTGACATAACACACTGTCTTTATGCAGTGTAAGGCAAATACTGAGAAGCGATGAAAAACTCTTCTGTTCAACATGCTATTGCTCTATTCCCTGTGTCACTGTTCATACCTGTGGTACAGTCATGTAGTATCCAGCCTGCTGGTACGAGTCAATGATCGGACTGGTCATGGTCCTCAAGGTAGCCAGCCTCTGCATGTATTTATTAGTGAGGATGGCTTTACGTTCCTCCCGCCGCTGAGCCAGAGCCACGTACAGCGGTTTGGTTGCTACAATCCTCCCGTTCATTTCAGTTACTGCCTTTGTCGCCTCCTCGGGAGAAGAGAAGCAGACGAAGCCAAAGCCCTTGCTTTGGGAGCCATCTGTCATGATCTGCAGCAAACAAAGAAGCTCAAATTCAGAAATATTTGAGGTGTAGAGTTAAGGCTTGGACTCGTCCGCTGTGAGACTCGACTTACTTCAGACCTGAACGCCTAAACATGTGACTTGACTTGAGGGCAAACAGCTGACACTTGACTTGGTGACCCATACATTTTGAAAAATGATTGTAGCGTGAAGCAGACTGTGGCGCGGAAATGGTTTGATAACTTTATATCATATTTTCAGAATTGTATCGTACAAGTTGATCAGAGCTGCTGTTTGCTTCCTGTGAAAAAGGATGTTGTCCAGGCTTATACAAGAAATGCAGTGATAGTTGCACGTGTGAACATATCTCATTACAATACCTTGGCACTGGTGATGGTGCCATAAGGGGCAAACTCCTTCCGGAGTCTCTCGTCATTTATGCTGTCGTCCAGGTTCTTCACGTACAGATTCACCCCCTGGAATGAGACAAAGCAAGACATAGTGAGTTTCACTGTTCCCAACCATCTCATCTGTGTGAAGCTGATAGGGTCATCTCCAAAAACACTACACGACAACATGGGTCCTTCCTTATTCCTTTCTGCACCAGTGTTTTACAAGTATGTACAGATACTACACATTTAAACTTTGCTTTATATATATATATTAGTAACGATCATCCTGTGTCCAAGTTGACAATCCTGAAACTACTTACACATCAACCTGACTGTGGACACGATAGTACAAATTTTAAGTGGTGCCTTCGTTCTAAATGTTAAAAACAGATGTCTGACATTCTGGAAACACATTTTATTTTCTTACCAAGAGTTAGGTGAGAAGATCTAGCCCACTCTCATATCTGTGTACTAAATAGGACGCAATAACCAGTAGCTGGTTAGCTTAGCTTAGCATACAGACTGGAAACAGAGGGTGTCTGAGTGCGACAGAAATCTGCCTGCCAGCACCTCCAAGGCTCACACTCACTGTGTAAAAACAACAACTTGCAGTTTTACAGAGGGTTATGTGCCAGACTATTTCTTGGCTGTGTTCAGTTGCTTCCTGGTGTCTCTGCTGGTAACTTTGCAGCAATGACAGGACTTCAGGATATATCGAGTTCACTGGTGAGCTTTAGAGGTGTTGACAGAGTTAGCTACCTTTAGCTAGCTGTTTGCAGTCTGTATGCTAAGATAAGCGGCTCCGCAAAGCTGCCTAAGAATTGAAATAATGTAACCTGTTTGTAACTCAACATTACCCATGGACCTGTCACAACCTGCTTTAAATGATCCTGCATTCTCTTGCAGTTTTTACCTTCTGTCTAATTTATGTTCTCCATTTTTCAATGTAATTTAAGCAAGGTGTTGCTGTGTATTCAATGCAGCAGCACCTGATAGCGTTGGATTCGGTCCTGTTTGATCTGGTCAAACTTGCGCTTGAGCTCTCCTTGGCGCTCCAGCCGCTTCTGAGCCCGACCTACATAGATGATTTTCCCACTGATCTCCTTTCCATTCATTTCATCAACTGCCTGGAAAAACAAGAAGAACATCAACATGTTACCTTTACATAGTAGTAGTAGTAAAGGTAGTTTAGGCAGTTTCTCCTACAGAGCTTTTAGTCTCTCTTCTGACATGGACTGTCTGACACTCCTGAACACCTTTACCAACCTTAGTACATTGGGGCTGTGAACATATATTCTAAATTCAAACATATGTCCGAATTGTAAAAAAATCCAGACATTCAATTCTGAAAATTAATATTCGATTGTGGGGAAAAAAAACAGGCAGCGCAACCTTTTGTTCCTGTTGTGTTTGAATGAAGTCGGTTTTACGAGGATAAAATTACTGTTTCTGTAAAAGAAGTCTGGTGGCTTTGGCATGAGACAACCAGCTGTTTCTGGTTAAACGAAAAGGATCTAACGCTTTAACAAAAAGGTGCCACTGTAGGGACACTCAGAATAACAATCTGAGCCTGTCAGCAGCTCAGATTGTTGGATGTACATTGACAGTGTGCAAACGCCCAGA
Source organism: Chelmon rostratus (assembly GCF_017976325.1). Taxonomy (NCBI): domain Eukaryota; kingdom Metazoa; phylum Chordata; class Actinopteri; order Chaetodontiformes; family Chaetodontidae; genus Chelmon; species Chelmon rostratus. The sequence goes on along the minus strand of NC_055667.1, from coordinate 18,303,813 downwards.
GGGATTACATTGCAGGTTGCTTCATGGCTGCAGCACACTCTTTCAATACTGAAAAAACTTCCACAACTGTTGTCTCCATCGGCCACCTGGACAGAAAAACATGGGAAAATAGGATCCACTATGAGATAATAGGTGACCAGAATTTCTCCCAGGACACTGAAATCCTCTAGGACATGTGGATCAGCACCAATTACAAACTCTGCACACGTCACTTTCATTGATTGAAACTGAAATGTAGGTGAAGCTGAAACATGCAAATAATCCAAAAACACGGTCTGAGAATTCTATTTGCTTATTTTATAATGCGTAGGTATGTAGATCTTTTAAAGGACATGTTTATGTAAGGGATAATGTATAGTGAGCAGGTTCCTATGGAGAAATAAACCCCAATGGGATGACATAGAAGCCCGACCCAAAGTGGGACATGTCATAGGCATATTCCTGAGCAGGTGGTCGTCTATCGAGTAATAAACACCGCTGCCGTGAGGGGCAGACACACACACGCACAGTGACTGCCAACAGTCGGGATGAAAATGACACAGTGATTGGTGTTTTAACAAATTCTTGTGTGGAGTCTTTTGTATTCAGTTGCTGCCCCAAGTGTGATTTACATAAGTGAAATCAGGTTAGTCGATATCACAGTTGTGAGCAGGAGAAGTAATCAGGCGCGCATCCTTTTCCATACACGTGCTGGCTTGGCTTTGCTTGACTCAGCAGCGCAGCAGGAATTTGCATCCCCATTACAACAGAAGCCCTGCTTGAAGGTGTGTCTTTAACTAATGACGGGCTTGTCTTGAGTCGATGACGTTTAAAAGCAGCGCCCTCTGTTTACTGTTGCACTGTAGGCAGCTACTTATCATTTATTTTCAGGCTGTTGCTACGATTTCGCTGGACATCTACCACTTATTACTGCCAACTGTACGGATGGAAAAGCCCTATTTGTGAGTGTTACTGCCCAATGTCATCATTGTGTGTAAACACAATGAAATATCTGGTCAGTGATATGGACAGTGATTTTTACACACTGTCCATATTTCAGCAATTTCTGCAATATTCCACATTTTATTATCACATTGTGCGATTCTGTCCCTGTTTTCTGCGCGGCAGAGGTCAAAGGACCCTATTACTATTTGCAGGCATGCAATCTGAGTGGACATACAACCTTAGCACACACTACCTTCTGAGCATCCTCGTGGTTAGCATAGTTTACAAAGCCGAATCCTCGTGAACGGCCCCTCTCGTCCTTCATCACCCGCACACTGAGAGTCCTCCCTGAGAGTTTGAGCACAAGCCAGTCTGTAACTATCTGATATGCAAAGTGATAGTTGTCCTAACTGAATATTTTAGCCACAGTGGCAATCCATTCATTGAGGGCAGGCCCCTAACTGCGCAGGAGCAACACCGAGAATTTGCTTTCTTACCAAATGCAGAAAAGAGTTCCTTGAGTTTCTCGTCAGTGTAGTCTTCACCAAAGTTTTTGATGTAGACATTGGTGAACTTCATAGCTTTGGTGCCAAGCTCCACCTCTCTGTCCTTGCGGGACTTGAAGTGGCCGACAAAGCTACGGACAGAATGGAACCCATCACCAAGGCAACATTGATGACCAGATAAAAGAAGTATGTTTTAATTTCTCCTACACTGTAGAAACATGACAGCTTTCTGATGATCTTGCTTTGCCTGTTTAGTCCTAAAACTAAAAGACACACAATGAGAACAAATCTAAACATACATACTACCTATTCACTGACCTACGCAGGAAAAACTGACATTTTTTCCCCAGGAAATGGGCCTTTGCGTTGACATTGCCAGATTCCCAATGAAAACGTGTCCCTCGACTGAGCAAAAAAAAAAAAAGCAAAAAACAGAAATTCACATGGAGACATCACATGTCACATGCAAAGTCTGTGACATTCCCTTATAAGCATTCATGAACAGTTTACACAGTTAACACACACATATTTCTGCTCTATTCTTTGCCTCAACTTGCTATTTTTTTTTTTTTGCCATTGTTTGATTTCACCAGTTTAGTTTTTCAAAGTGTTTAGTTTACTCACACTTTCCTATCATTCAGCAGCATCCCATTCATGGTCTCAATAGCCCGGTTTGCAGCCTCATGAGTCTCAAAGTGTACGAAGCCATAGCCTTTGGATCCTTTCTCATCACAAACAACCTGGAAAAGACAAAAGGCTTCAAATCATGAACATTACACAGCTTTGGCTACAAAACACTGTACAAACAAACAGCTGGTCATGCAGTAGTCAAAGCGATGACGCGGGCCACTTACCTTGCAGGACAAAATATTGCCAAAGGCTGAGAAGGTGTCATACAGTGCCTTGTTGTCAATAGACTCATCCATGTTCTTGATAAAGATGTTTCCCACACCAGACTTCCTGAGTCCCGGGTCTCGCTGAGACCACATTATTCGGATAGGCCGGCCCTTGATAACGTCGTAGTTCATTGTATCGAGGGCGCACTCCGCTGAGCACAAAAACAAAATAAAATTTATAAATCGTCATCAAGAGTACATTTAAGTCATACAAATCAATCTAGTTACAATACTTTCATTATATTAGTCGTACAGCACCACCACTCATCATGCAAGATGATGGTACAACAAGAAGAGTCCTTCGTATTTAGACACCATTATCAGATCAGTTGAGCGACACTAGTTAAGAACTTATTTCACACTAATTTTAATGTGTGCTTGCTTTATGAAAAGTGTCAGTTACTCGACCCCACTGCATTTTCTTTTATATCACATACTGAAAGCTGTTGCTTATGTCTGTAATTCTAGATCTTTGCTGTAGATCTGTAGTGGTGACATCATGTTGCACAGTGGCTATTCTAGTGTATTCAGCACATTGTATACCCCCTGCCAATCAGCAAATGTCAGCAGAACTGCGAATGTCTTCTCTTCAGTGGATTAATTTAAGTGAAATTTCATAAGACTTAATTCTCCCGTGACAAAAACTGCATTTCTAAAGTTTTAGTTTGGGCGTAACATACCATCAGCTGGTTGCTGGAAGTTAATGTAGGCATATCCCAGAGATCTGCGGGTGATGATGTCCCGGCACACACGGATTGACATGATGGGTCCAGCAGGAGAGAATTTCTGAAAGAGCATGGCCTCCGTAACATCAGGATGCAGGTCTCCCACATACAAAGATGCAAGGGGATACGCTGGTCCACTGCTGTTCATCTTGGCTAACAGCTGGTTCAAGAAAGAAGAACTGTAAGGAAAAAGTAATAAGATAATCCACAGACCTTGTTGTGAGCAGTTTCATGTTGGAACTATTTTATCTCTCCCACAACACACCCAACCAAATGTATCACTGTGCAGAAGGAAGCATGCATCTACTACCCCACGCTAGTCTGACGCTGCTATCTTGTGGAGATTAGTTTATAGCTAAATGATACAGCTAGCTAACGCTACAGCTCAGCCACATGGGCACAAGCTTCTTGTCCATCCACATAATAAATGTTGCGCAGTGACAAAATACACACATCATTCATCAACAACAATCACATAAACCACAACAAAACAGGACCTCAGAGACAACAAGGGTAGACGAAATAAAAGAAACACCTCTCTATATAATGCAACACGAACAGTACCAAAGACCACAAAGTTGAATCATCAACAAATCTTTACATTATATTAAAACACATTATCTTATCATACCACATACATTTATATACACACATATATAATTCAGAATAGTTCTATGTTTGATTTGATCTATCTTTGCTGTGTGCTGTTGTCTGTGCTTTTCAACTGTGTTGCTATTTCTAGCTTCCTGTAAAGTTTTATTTTTGGATCTGTGTTCAAATACACTGAGGGCAACTTAAAACTGGGGTCAAATTCGTTGTACGTACACATACTTGGCTAATAACGTCAATTCTTAAATTAACTAAACCGATTCAAGTTAGCTACAAAGCTACAGTATTATTAGATTATATGTGCATTCAACGAATTGGAAAGATGAGGAGGGAAAAAGAAGAAGTTTTGTACAGAAAAATAAATGAATAAATCAAATGCAAGTCTGTGATTGTGCATATGGATAGTTATGAGGGTTACGATCACTCTGCAGACAGGATACATAAAATGTGGACTTCAATTTAAGGAGTTATGTTTATGTCCACATAAATTTATATCAATAAGGGTGGACTGAACAGAAACACTCTCTGTATAGTGCAATATGATTCAGCAGCACCGTATACTAACATCCTACAAAATGTTCAGGAAGTTGAATCAACACCTCTCTAAAACAGTTTCATCAAAAACTAAACATTATAACATTCATGAAGGACGGCAGGATGGATGAATTAGAGTGCATTAGTTTTAGCTGGGTGTATCTCATGAACTGGAGTATATCTGTGGTTAAGGGGGATCTTAATAGTAATAATATGCATAAAAAATCATATTGCAATTATTTCTGACAGATACTGCTATGTTTCACAATTTTAGTGGGAACTGTAATTTTTGCTTATTATTTTCACTCAAAAAACATATATATAAAAATGAAGTGATCTTTGCTGGGGTCTGTACCAAACATGCATGCTCCCTCATTGCTCAGCCCTAACATTAAATCTTTATATGAAAACATCACCTTATGTGAATAGAGAAAAGGTGTGGCTAAATACAGGGGTGAAAAGAAGCATAAATTAACCTTTTCCAAACTTTTATCACCTAATTTAAGTTATAGCGTAGCTTAAATAAAGTTGTCAAGCTAGGGCCTCCAGGAAGTAGTGTTAAAAATTCAGAGCTCAAAAATCAGTTCAAAAAATATTGACTGACTTGTTGCCAACAACACGATCAAAGCTAGCTAAAGCTAGCTAAATTTACTTTCTTTCTGCACTTTACGTCAAAAATTTGTTGATATCTGCTGCAGGTGAAGCTACTAAATCTCAATTAAACAACAACAATGTCTTCAAATTAATGTTACTTACAGCTTTTAGCTAGTCGTAATTCTGGTGTGTGATTTTTCAGAGCAGTAGCTTGTGAGCGCAGACCACTTTCCACATGGATGGTACGTTGTTTTTGTTTAATTGCGGCCGTGGAACACCTGCATCGCCCTCCGCACATCGTTATTTCAATTCTAAACTGTGACAGGGCAGAAATTAACGAACGTGACACTCCGCGATGAAAATTAGTTCCCGCACATGACAAGGTCAAACTCGATGTATTTTGCCCCCTAGCGGTGAAGGAGGGTGGAGCCTTGTCACCAATTATCAGTGATGTCATACTAGCTCTTCATATAGACATTTCTTGCCACCTCTAAACCATATAAAAAAAAGTATTTTGAGTGAAAAAAAATGAAGACGTAATTTGCCTGTTATCTTAAACGAAACTTTATTTCACTGAATGGTCTTTGACACTTTCCTATTTCTTACATGTATAGTGAAACTAGAATGGTTTTAAGATACATAAACACAAAGCTAGAATTACACCAACCATTGTTTATCTCCATTTCGTCATTGCTTTTTAGAGCTATTCTAAATTTTCACAACCACGTGTGTGCACTGGGTAATAGACTGTTACAGAAGCAAATTTTAGCCATAAGACTTGTCAGTAAAAACAAAGCAAGTAGATACCTGATATACAGACAGGCTTCGTTCCACATTCACTAACTGCATTTTCATCAAGCATAATAATAAACTGACATGACTTTTTTTTCAACATAAGATTATTTCAATTCATTGGAGCATTGTCAGAATAAACAGACTGTCAGCTATAATGTGGAATGGTGTCTTCAACTACAATATGTGGAATGTAGTGGTGATACATGGTATTGTGACACTGAGCTTCTTTCCAAAGTGATGGAATGGGCTTCCCCAAATTGCACCTTCAAAATAGACCTGATTTTTGAGGCGATCATTCACACTAGCTATCTTTAAAAGCATAGGGATGTACCAGGGTAAAAACTGAGGTCAAGATTTAGCTATTTAAGTTTGTCTGGGCTAACTCGTTTTCTTTAAAATATCTTAAAACAACAAGCAGATGCTGCCACCTTAATGAAAACCAAGGCTGCAAGAGAAAGCCAGGCAGAGATTTTTTTTTTTTTTTTTTTTTTTTTGGTAGGGGAAAAAAACGCCTTAAAAGGAATACTTTGCAAGCAGGATCGATACAGTGTGGTAAGACATTTTCAATTAACATCAATAAAAGGTTACTTTAGGTTTTACATACAGATGATAGTCAATCTTGCAAAATACATGGAACCACATTTACGCACATACAACTTCCATTGTACTGAGATCAAGCAGCACCTGAACAGTGAGTAAAACTACAATGACAACTCATACTTAGTTTTAAAAAAATAAAAGAAGAAAAAAAAAAGAACTGCCTTTCCAAAAGCCTAATGTGGAATGTCTGATGACTCAACAAATCTAACATGACAATTTAAGGGGTCCAGTAAAACTTTTGAAACTGTGAATTTGTGAACATGATCAAGGAGCATTACACCAAGACGTCAGTGTCACAATACAGCCTGCCTCCTTTCTGTATGAGCCCACAGCAGAATTGCAGTTTGTTGAATACAGGATTGTACGTGTCTGGAAGTTCAAACACAAAACTGTTTTGGGTTGTGAAGCTAATGGAACGCCTACCATCACAGTGTTTGGTGGAAATCAACTGCCAGTTAAATTACCATACAATAAAGCCTGCAAATATCATGAGGAATCACAAATAAGAAAGTAACAAAAAAAAAAGGGATGAAAAATGCACAACAAACTAGCTGGGACAAAGGGATTTGGAAGGACGATTAGAATTCACAACACCCCCCTCCCCCCCAGACCATACACACAATCTTTCACTTCCTTTCACACTTGCTCACTCACTACACACAGACATACACACAAAGCCGACAAAAACAACAGCAACATGGACTCACTAATCAATACAACATGTTTCCACAAAGTGACTGAATCTGCTAACTGAAAATTACCCTGTCACCTCACAGTGAACTGAGAGGGGTAAACTAGTTGGTCAGGAGCAATTCAGGCTGCTTGTCATACAGAAGAGGGAGGAGCTGATGGAGTGGAGGGGGATGTATATAAGCTGTCTGTGTTTAAGATAAGAGTGTAGGTGGATAACAGTGCAATTCCATTAGTTTTCCCCGTCTCCGGTCTCTCCCTCATCTGCCTGGTTTTCTGATGTCCACAGCTGGGAACATAGAAAAAAATAATGTTATGATTTGCTATGAATAATACATCAGGAGCAATCAAAAGCAAAAACAGCATGGGGCTTAAAACTCACAGTCAGGTTGTCCCTTAGTAGTTGCATGATCAGGGTGCTGTCTTTGTAAGAATCCTCGTTCAAAGTGTCAAGTTCAGCAATGGCTTCATCAAATGCCTGAAACACAACGATTCAACTCGTTATTTAAACTTGAATAATCAAGCAGCATCCTCTAAACACTGTTTGGCAGTAACAAAGCAAAACTAAAGTTTCTTTGAACTGGTCAGCACTGAAAAAAATAAATGCTCAAATTTTCCTTACAATGTATGTAAATACTTATATGCACCCAAGATTTCTGGCTATTTTTGATGTTTATAGACTTCAAATTTTAAATAATATAATTAACATCTAAAAATATTTCAAAAATATGTCTTAAAGCTTCAGGTCATACCGTCTTAGCCAGGCTGCAGGCCTGGTCCGGGTTGTTGAGGATTTCATAGTAGAAGACTGAGAAGTTGAGGGCCAGGCCAAGCCGGATAGGGTGTGTTGGCTGCATCTCACCCTTGCTAATGTCAAAAGCTTGCTGGTACGCCTGCTGGGAGTTTTCCACTGTATCTTTGGGCAAAAACAGATAAACAAAAAAATATTACCAACACTATTTCTAATACATTTTAAAGCAGTATTAATTTATTTGTTTAGCCACTTGGGGGCAGCAGAACAAGCAAAAGACATGCTGCATTTTCACCATATATTTGAAATGGCAGATGTATTGGCAAACAGTTGACCATTACATGCTGAACAGACACGGTTCAAGACTAGCAAGAATTACGAGACATGTTTGTGTCTGCCTCACTAATGTAAGCCCAATATTCACTCTCCTTCTGGCTCTGTTTTAGCCTTTGCTAAGTTCTGTGGGAAGTATCTTGCTCTTTAGAAGTGAAAAGTTCCACTGTGTTCACCAGCTAAGGGACAACTTTAGTAGTAGTAATTTAGTAAAGGGCAGGTGGTCTGCCATCTGTATATCAGAAGTGGAAAGAAAGACAAAAAAGGTGCTGAAAGATGCTACACAGAACTGAGGGGAATTGTAGAGTTGGGTGATGCACTGTATGGGCTTGTCACTTTCAGCAACACTTTCTTATTACAAATAGTTATTTGACCCACTGTTGACATAAAAAAAATTTCATTATTAATGCAGTTTTAAGCACATTAAAATTTATTAAATTACTTTATAAATCCCCTTGGGGGAAATTCATATTTATATTACATTACAGCATAAAACCATAATGTAAATCGTGTCCTCACTTACCCTTCTTAGCATCCCCAGATGCAACCTCAGACAGGTATCTATAATAGTCGCCTTTCATTTTCAGATAGAACACCTTGCTTTCAGCAGCAGTTGCGTTGGTAATGAGAAAGTTGTCCAGTAGCCCCTGTAAACAATAGTTGAGTTTGTCAATATTGAGATAATCAAACTAAATTTCACACAGGCACTGTGTTCATAAGGGTATGAGTTTGTACGGTTTTTAAGCACCAAAGAAAGAAGAGAGACCCTTACAAGCACATCTTGGCAGATTTCCTGCAACTCATTTTCAATCTTCTCCCGGTATTCACGTGCCATCTGCTGTTTTTTGTCATTGCCCTCAGTCTTCTGCTCAATGCTGGAGATTACACGCCAGGATGAGCGGCGTGCGCCTACCACATTCTTGTAGGCAACAGAGAGAAGGTTGCGCTCCTCATTTGACAGCTCCACACCTTGCTCTGTCACCGACTTCATGGCTGCAGCCATGTCATCATAGCGCTCAGCCTGCTCAGCAAGCTTGGCTTTCTGTACCAGGTCGTTCTTATCCATTTTCTAGACTGAGGGACAAGAAAGTATAGCATTAGAGGTAGTTATGAGTAACTGACTTTAACAAAAATAAAAATATGTTTAACAATAGTCATAACATTATCCATTCACTTCATGGTCATAACAATGATATAAACTATTCGCTACATATTGATTTTATTTCGCTTCATTTCAGTGAGCAAACCACTGGATTCAAAGTGAACAAGGCATTGCGAACAGGGCCCCTTGGCAAGTGGGTCAACCATACACATCACTGGCTAAGGTTAGCTGCTAGGTAGTTGATAGCGCTCTCCAATCTTGTCTTTATCATTTTGACAAAATAGAACTGAATCCACTTCGTCAACAGTCTAAGCAACTGCCACAAAGTACAATTTCGTGGACAGAGATGTTTTACTGGCTTGTTTAATGTTGTTTCAACCGATTCTTGCTAAATCAGCGGAAGCCTTCCCGGGTCAGGTTTAATGCCCTCCCCTAATGTTGCGAGCAACGCTAGCGCGATGATACATTTCGCTAACTGATGTTAATGTTCGCTTGTTAAATTTGACCAATCCATTACATCTTTTGTTTTGTTACTATATACGTTGGCGCTCTAACTCGATTAGATAACGGCACGGCTGCTAATCTGTCGTATTCACGATATTGCAACGCGAGCGGAGCCAGCGACCGTCATCTATCTAATGTACTATTGCTAACGGTCTAACGGTAACGTTCGTTAGCTAGGCCACCAAAAGCAATGACTGGCTTTCGATTGAAAACCACATTTAGGTCATTGGCAATCGACATTCGACATTTTTATAATCAACAAAAAACAAAATCTTAGGTATTGCTTTAGAATTTAATTCATTTTCAGGAGCTGTACCACGGCCCGCCCTGGCCGACGAGCCGACCAGCCTGTCAGAACAAAGTGTCATGGAATCCGACCGTCCGTTAGCTCGCTGGCTAGCATTAGCCGTACCGTTATCTCGCATTAGCCAGCGAGCTAAACGCCTAGTCTTTCAGAAACCCAGCTAGCTTGCTCCGTTAGCTTGATGGATTCTCAACAGGATTCAACCGGACACGATGAAACAGCCATTCTAACATTGAGCTACGAATGAAAATCTAGTATTACAGTGCGCTACTGATTATTACACGATTATTACACTTACAATATTGGCGACTTTTAATCCTGCTTTTTTTCTCTCTCTGGACGATTCAGCCTCCGTCCTCCGTCTCGCTCAGCGTTCAGGGCAGTACCACTTCCGCTACACTGGCACTTGTGTTTCCTCTTTTTTTTTTTTTACCACACATCTGCCTTACGTAATGCGGCCACTGCTCATATGCTAAATACAATAATGAATACAGCCAAACTTAAAATTAGGCTTACCAAAAACACGCTTCGTATGTATGCTTGCATCACTTCTTCATAATCTAGCGGTTTACAAAAGGACCATGCCACCATTTTCACAGCAGGCTATGTTCGGATTTAGATGATTAACGTTTCATGAGGATTCTTCAAACTTGATTGAAGCAGTTCTTATTATTGTAGCCATTGATTCTTGATTCAATGGCTTCCTGTTTATTTACTCAGAGAATATTAACAGCATGCCGACGTTTTTAAAAGATGGGGCACAACAGTAGTGGACAACCCACTTCTGCTCTTTAACATTAGAGCTGTCTGCACCATTTAAAAGCATTACATAATAAACAATTGAGGCAGGAAATTGGGAGACTAATATTGGTCTTCACTTAATGAGTACATGTCATCAGTAAGTGTCATACTTACATGTGTTTGAAAGCTCCTTTTGCTTTCCACCCTGTACAGCAAGGTCAAAGGTCAAGGTCAGTGGCAGAGTGGCACCTCTGGAACTAGCAGGGCATCAGGGTTTTGCTAAAGGACATTTTAGCAGTCCAGATGTTTGTCACTGCACGGGTTTGAACCTGATACTCCTGCTGATAAGTGGTTTCTGTTATCAATACATTTTGCCGTACAATCAATAGTAAAATAGTAAAGTAGAAAAAACTACCTTGTCCATCTGTCTTTTTTATTATTAGTATTATTTTCTGATTAATCACTTAGTTTTTTTAATGTTAGAATGTAATTAAATTTTCCCAGGACCTAAAGAGGCATCTTCAACAGTCCAAAACCCAAAGATATCACTTTTTTCACTGTGTGTAATGCTTACAGTCATGGTACACTTTATTTTTTACACGCTGTCATTTGCTGTAGATGTTCTTTTTTGTGCAATACTTTTCATTGCTACTGTTTGCTATTTTATTATGTATAGTTTGTTCTTTATAGTCTTATTTCACAATTTTTCACTTATTTCACTGTGTGTAATGCTGCTGCTGCACTGCAATTTCCCAGCTTGGGATAAATAAAGTCTATCTATCTATCTATCTATCTATCTATCTATCTATCTATCTATCTATCTATCTATCTATCCATCCATCCATCCAACCATCCATCCATCCATCCATCCATCCAACCAGTGGTGTTTGACAGTTTTGCACAATAAAGGAGTAACAATTCCTAGTGACCATTCATTTCCTGTCAATCAATTAACCGACCAATCGCATGTATATTATCCAGGTGGGAAGATTGGACACATCACATATAACGCTGTTAATACATATGTATTACAGTACCTGTTTTCAATTCTGATTCAAGACACAAAGCCACATCATCTCCTGGAAAACTGCACTACTGTTGAGGACATCTCGTAAATGTCCAGCTGCTTGAATGCCAAACTTTTCATCACATTATTCATTATAATTCAGAAAAGGGAAAGGGCTGCACACGTTCTCAAAATACACCATCATCCTCAAAGATGGCTGCTCCTTCAGAAATAGCAACATTTAATAGGGGAACAGCCCTCTCCTAAAGACACAGAGGGAATTCGCTGCTGTTATTAAGTTGGTATTTGAGCTGAAGTATTAAGTTAAAAAACTGACATATTCAAAATGCTTTTCTCTCTGCAATTCAGTGCTTGCTTTGGCAATATATTTTAGAAATCACTCAATTTTTCCCCCATGAATTACTGGAACCCAGACCACTCTATTTTTCCAGGAACATTCTTTTGTCACTCAAAGTAAAAATTTAAAAGCATCGTTCGTTAGGTTTACTTAATGACTTGCCTATAACCAATATTCTAATCGGCACTCAATGCTCCATATTTTCAGCTCATCATCTGCACTTTCCCTAAAACTGCAGTGCATCTATATAGTCTTTAGAATCATCCTGACCACTGAGAGCAACATACACACAGCACATATTGAGTTAAAGTTAGTTTCCTTTTCTTACTCAGCAGTATACTGGCAGCTTAATAAAACTGGATGGAAAATTTTTCTGCTCACATGTACCTCAGATCCCAGCCTTGCAGACAGTACTCTGCTCTCTCACCAGCAACACACGATGATGCAATTACGGACTTTAATTTTGACGTCTGTTATGCTCCCATGGATACTGTCTTCTGCGGCAAAAGATGAATACATGGAAGTAAGAAAACCAAAGGTAAAAATATCTTTTGGGGGTTTATACAGTGTGTAAATGAGCGGGTGGAAGAAATGCATAATAGTCTTGAGTTGGGAGGGAAAGTATAGCTATTAAGATTTTTTTCTTTTTTTACAGAAAGACATTGTAAACTTTCCAGACTATGCTACCCCTCAAGACCGGGACACTGACCCAGCAGTAGCTCCTAAAGCCGATGGTGAGGTTTATTTTAACAGACAGTTTTCAACAACTGTTTCAGAGGCTATTATGCAACACGTGCTGAGGCATTTTTCCACGTTTTTGTGAATGTCGCTAAAACACATATTATGTAATAATGAGGCTGATCAAGTGTCCTCATCTAAACTGTGTGTAGCGCATTTTAAACTGCACAGTCGCATCCCAAAGACAAACAAGGAAAAAATTTAAATGTCTTTCTATAAAAACAAGGTGATGAAACAACACTGTGATCTTTTCAGAGCTGCCGACATGTCTGCTGTGCGTTTGCCTGAGTGGATCGGTTTACTGTGAGGAGGTGTCCCCTGAAATGTCGACTGTGCCCGCACTGCCAAAGGAAACCGCATATCTCTATGCACGTTTCAACAAAATCACAAAAATAAGCAACAGAGACTTTGCAGACATGGGTAAATAAAAGTCAGTATAATGGTCAACTATAATGAATAATAACTATAAAGAATGCTGTCTTCAAGCTCTCCCTCTGCTTTTTTTTTATAAACAGCCACATTAAGAAGAATTGACCTAAGTGGGAATCTCATCGCTGAGATAGACGATGGAGCTTTTTCAAAGCTTCCCAATCTCGAGGAGCTCATTCTTGCAGAAAACAGACTAACTAAACTTCCCATTCTTCCCACCACACTAGTATCATTGAATGCAAATTTCAACAAGCTTAGAACCCAGGGTGTGAAGGCAACTGCTTTTAAAGTAAGTTGGCAAGCAAGACAGTCGATCTCATTTTAAATGTTGCAGATGTTATGTACTTTGCATGTTTTTAGATGTTTGATACAACAGGCAGCCTAATTCTAAATAGTGTTTTTTTGTTGTTGTTGTTGCAGAAACTTACAAGACTGGCATATCTTTACCTCGGAAACAATGAACTGACAGCAGTGCCCCAACTTCCAGAGTCACTTCATGTTGTGCACCTGCATGTGAGTTCATCTGTAATTCACCGCAATCATAACAATTAATCAGAGAAGCTCCGTAGAAGCAATCAGATTTCTGTCTGCTGAGCCAGTGGTACAGGGCTACACGACAGGCCAATTTTGTGTCCTTAGATTGGTCTCCTGTGTCTGTTCCGTAGAACAACAAGATCTTATCAATAACAGATGAGACGTTCTGCAAAGGAAACACCAGCTACTACATCCGGACCAACATGGACGAGGTGAGACTGGATGGGAACCCCGTCATGCTGTCCAAGCACCCTAACAGCTTCATCTGTCTGCACTCCCTCCCTATCGGATGGTACAACTGAGATACCAAAAGCATGCACTTGTCAGAGATAAACCTTGGAGGGGAAGTATTGTGTAAAATGAAGGATGCAGATACACAGCTAATACAAATAACATTTGCAAAATATAGTTATTACATTACATTTTATATTCTCAAATTCACTGTATATTTCAGGCCTCTTATAGAAATCGTACAATTACATTTTGTGTCTTATCAAATGCTATCCACCAGTATTAAACACACCTGTGCAAAATCATCCAAGATGTCCAAACACAAAGAACCTTTGTATTTTTTTCTTTTGTAACAATTTGGCTGAGACTGTTTTGTCTTGGCAGATGTTTTTAACATTCCACATCAACGTAGACTCTGTAAAATCAATATAAGGCCAGTGTTGAGATTTTTTCACTGGATTTCACACCAGTAATATTATTACTGCTCATGTTTCTTAAACTGAATACCATATTAACAATAAATCCTGCATGCTGGAAGTGATTTTTCCATCAGCCTTTCACTCTCGACTCCTTAATAACATTCATGACTGTGATACAGATGTTGTAACTCAGTAACATGCTATGACGTCCATTCCAGCCTGTTGGAAACAAGGAAGGGAGTAGGAGTCCAAGAATTTGTCCTTAGACGACACAAGTGAAGTCCACAGTAAATCCAACCATCGTTCACTTGGCTGCAGGCTCACTGTGAACTATCAAACCATCTGTTATGTTCTGCTGGTACTCGCGTTCTGACTTTTTCCTTCGGTAGACATCATCTGGAAAAACAAAAACAAGATTAAGAGACTGAGAAGAGACGGTTGTAATATAGGCAGTTTTGATGGTGGACTACTGAGACTACACTGTGAATGGTTGATGCTTGCCACCTATGTCTTATTAACAATATAGTTTTTTTTTCCATGGCAGACAGCTGTCACAGCTGGGAAAGCACAGGTGAAATTAATACATTAATGATGACTGCATTCCATTTAGGTGAGACAGTTCCAAGATGCTGGCTCACTGGCATGGCTTTCTGGGACACTTAATGGAAGTGAGCCGTCTTTAATGAAATAATTAGTTTCACTTAGTTCCTGTAAAAAGGCCTATAGGTTATTCTGCATATTTTTCTGCAAAGTTAGAAAAAGTAAAGAACGTGACTGTAAAAAATATGTAACAAGAAAAGTAATGACAAGCTAATGAAAGAAACTAGGAGTGGGAGTCTGTTCTCTGTAGAGGAAAACATTTTTCTGTATCCCTACATGGCCTCAGATTACTACACAGGACAAAATATGCAGGGCAGCTTTTCTATTTTTTTTTTAACACAAAAGGATTTTCATCCTTTTAGTTCTCCTGATATGGCACATTTGAACACAACACGAACGAGGGGATGTGGGTTCAGTGAGAGTAGAAACACATTAGGGTTCTGTCTAGTCCTAAAGGTACGTATACTTGAGTGTTTTCTTCTACTCAGTACTTGGACTCCACTACATTTGAGTTTGTAATATTACATATGAAGAATGTGATCAGTTTATAAAGTATGAAGCACTTATACTACTAAACTACTAAGCAGTACAAAAGGTACTACAACATTTATACATATATATATCATTTATCAGACAAAAAAAACATTACAACATAACAATTACCTACTCAGACATTTTTCAGTATTTTCTGACATTTTATAGGCTAAATGCTTATCAACTCAAATAATATTAAAATATTAATTAACTATAATATTAACTATTAAAATTGCTTCACTTTATCATATACATGATAATAAAACATGTTGAAAAGGTTCATTGTACATAATTTATATTCAATACATTATGTACATTAAGTGCACACCTTTGCGATTTTGAATGCAGGAATATTCTGATATTGTGGTATTGCTACAGAATCTGAGCATTTCTTCCACCACTGGTGATATGTATCTTAATTGTATCTCATAATATGGTCGCCCCATTATCTTGATGTACAGCATGCTGTCATTTCCCTATGTTAAAATATCATCACTTATACAGAGGTACTGAGTCAAAAATACTGTGCTATGCTATTAATTTGAAGGCAAACGAGGGTGTTGTGTCCCACATCTCTATACAATTACAGTCCAAACAGCATGTCCACTGCATCGTGGTAACTCAATGCAAGTTACTGACACATTTAACATGACAATTATAATATTAAGTAAAGCAGCCTGCCAGACAGCAAGTACTTTATACAATCTAGTAAGCCAGAATGTACTACTGTAAATCGGACAAAAAACTGATTTGATTTTGAAAGTTTTGGTCTATTGTTAGTTTTCATTCCCGTTAACAAATATTCAAGAGTTAACCTACATACGTAGGCTACAGGGGTAACAGGCTAACAGAGGTCCCCGTCATGCTAACATCCGCTAACAGCTAATATGAATACCATCTTAAACCAAAGCTTTACTAAAGGGAAACCAATTCGTCATTTTAAACTCACAAAAAGTCTCTCTTCCTATCCTCACGTTGATCATGATCCACTCCATGACGCCTCCGATGCAAAAAAAGACAGGAAGGAACCTGTATGTCCCTAGAACACGTTTACCCGGGACAAGGTCCAGAAAGTAGCTCAGATTTGTACTCTTACGGAGCATCCTGACTAACACAAATACTTAAATCGTGTGTCGACAAACAGTCCGCAGTGCGGCAGGGAAACTCTTGCCGTAAGCTGTTTAGTATGGACCTTTACATGTCCTTTACAAACATTATGGAAGCGATGGACGTGTGAAAGTGCGCTCGTTTTGTTGCCTGGTACCCAGCAAATGAGCGGAGTCGACTGGAATCTACAGGAGCCTATGGCAGCTCTGATGCTGGAATTTAAAACGAACGCACCAAACATGACTCGTCACATCCGGTTGTGTTCCGTGTGTGTTCCGTGGATAAAATGAGAGAATTAATATTAAACAGCCAATTTAAGGTTTAAGTCACACAATGTTAATAACTGCTTTTTTCTACACACATTCGTGAAATAATAACTTTTTAAAAGTTGGATATATATATATATATATATATATACTATTTTTTTTCAAATAAATGATTTCTAGAGTCAGCCTAGTGCTTAAGTAACATAACAGACACAAAATAGATGTGTTTAAATGAGACAAAAATTGTGGGCGTGATGCTGTCACATGTTGGTCACGTGTTGTCTGCCTTAAAGGGTTTAGAACAAATAAATGACCATTGCTTCAGTACTGACAGTGAAAATAGTCTTTATGGTCTGTATTGAATGTCTTAAACCTTTGGGCCAACAGTAGTTTATCATGTAATTGCTGTGCAGAAAATAACCGGGCAATGCCACTTTGGTTTAACGATACGGGGTTAGGCAGTCTAACTCTGTATTGTTTAGTCTGGTTTCTTAAATTGACTAATCTATAGACATTTCAGCGTGTTCCCAGTATTCTAGAGCATTTTCTATTGGAATTTAATAAATATTGTAAAAATAGGTCACTTGATGGAAATCAAATGATCCCACAGGGTTGGACTGGCATACAAAACAAAAATAAAAAATAAGTTTGTGTCAAATATAGTTTAACATGGGTCAAATTTCATTCCCACTTATTTTCAACCAATGAATGATGAGAACTGCAACTACTGAAACATGTGTTTCAAACATCAAACACTTGTTCATTGCATTCAATTTACTCAGGCAAATTAGTTTTCAGACAGACAGATGCAATTGTGCTTTGCAACAGGAAATGAGTGAAAGCATAAAGTCCAGCTGGAAGCTTGGCATACATAATGTCTACATCTCTGCCAGAAAACATGTTATAGTATAAAACATGTTTTCTGGCAGAAACTTTGCTCAAATACTGATGGTGGATTTCTGATACAATTTTTCACATGCGCCTTCTGCTCACTTAAAATTGGACCTGTAGTGCAAATTTTAATTGACTTAATGTGAAAAGTTCAACCATAAAAAAATAATGACTGACAAATACACAAATGGGTTTATTTTGGCTGGGATGACCAAACACATCACTTTTGATATGAGCTCTAAAGTGTAACAGTATGACATAATACCACAAAGCGCACACAGCAAATACGTATACATACACAAGACACTGGGACACATGCAACAACAACTTGGGTCTTAAGAAATAGTACCGTACAAGGAGATTATAGAGAACTAGGAGACTAATTTTGAGACTACTGTAAACTTACCATTAAGAAATTGGGCTAATCATAATTTATTATTATTATTAAACAAAAATGTAACCTCTTGACGGTTTGGGTTCAAAAAAAGTTATCTGTTCTGTGTCTCTAGTCCAAAACATGACCAAGACAGCTTGTGTATGGGGTACAAACCTTTTCAATCCATCTTTTCCCCTCAAATCGTGACATGAATTTACATTAATACATGTTAGATTTGATACTGTATGTAGGCGTAAAGTCTAAAATCATGGCTATCTGTTCACAGTCACTTTATTACTGACTTCAGAATAAACAGATGCAGGTTTTGGAACCACATTAAATCACAATTATTCTTATAAAAATCAATGTACCCATATTTTTTAGCATCATTTGGTTATAATGTAGTGCCCAACATGAATAAAATCATTGCTATAGAGTCTTTCTGCTTCATAACGAATGCTGTTTTTCTTTTGTAGACCTTTACCTCAGCAAAGCATACATTTTTCAAGAAATGTTAAATATGCAGTGGTAGCACAGATAAGAAAGTGTTATAATAAGATAACACTCTTGCAATTTGAACAGGTGAATTAATCAAGAATTTACATTTTCATTGTTTTTATGCTATCTGTCTGGACTTGTGCACTGCAACACGCTGGACGTCTGGACTTGTGCACTGTACCACGAATGAGGGGGAAAAAATCGTTGTTGGTGATACATTACTGAAAAAGGGCTCAGTTTTGTTCTTTTCTATTATTATTTGTGTAAAATGAGGACAAATCAAACAGCAGTGTCACCTACAACACCTGTGCTACTCAGTCTTCAACTTTGTGAGCCGGTCTGCAGAAAGTCCAGTGATGTTCCACCGTGTTCTCGTTTGCACGCTCACTCATGTGATGTACACGCGTGTTGCGGATGGTGAAGCCTTGTTTCATTATGTAGTCCATGAGGTGAACCCTTAGGGACACCTCTTGATGGTAGTCACACGGTCCAAAGGTGAAGGACACCTGACAGTCTCTGGTGTCCATCATGTGCTTGTTCCACTTGGTGAAGTTGTTGGAAATACCTTCCAGCAGGCCGTGAACCTTTGTAGTAATGGTTAGCTGTGTGATGATGACAGCAACAGGGTTTGAATATTTTGACAGTTTCCGGGTGCTAGAGAGCTCCACAACCTGTTCGAAGATGTCAGGAGGGTACAGTGGCTTGGGATCATTAAGGCACTGGATCAGAGGTTCGATCTGGTAGAAGTCTGCCTCTTTCCTTAGGAGGTCTGTCTCTGTGAAGTCCACGGGGAGGGTAAGTTCAGATGTCCGCAGGAAGTTCAGGATGTACCGGAAAAGCGTTCCATCTCGATCGATGAAATAATTCCCCTGGGAATCGCGAGTTGTGGGGAAATCTCCTCGGAACATGGCACCCAGCATGGAGTCTGGGTATCGCTGCAGGGTGGATAAACTGGTGGTGTACAGGTGGCCTCCCACGTTCAAGGTAACAGGAGTGGTCATCTAGGACAAAAATGCACAAAGAGGAGGATTAGAAGCACATGTGTTTGTAACGTTCAGGTAAGCTGCAGCTGTAGGTGACAACAAGAACTGTGTGAAATTAAGCACACGTAGCTAAAATAAATTGCATTTTATAGTTTGTGGTGCCATGCTGTTGAATTTTAATGCATTACAGTGATAGGCTTTCTGATTTCTAAAATTGTTTCCAATACTTTTGTCCACCCCAGTCATAAGAATGAGGGTACACTAAATGTTCGAAACACATCTTAGTAAATACAATACAATTCAACAGAATCACAAACTGCAGCCTCCAAAATTATCTAAATGTTGAGTCAACACATCCCTTAAACAGTTTACACAAAAACACAACACCATCATCTTCATTAAGGCACGATTTACTGCAGGGGTGTTGTGCTAGACTGCAACAATAAATTTCAGCCAACATTTTTTTCATCAGAAACAAGCATCTCACATTGCTCATATATCTAGTCTAACTTCCATCCATCTCTTACCCTATGGCCCCAGTCTCCATTATCCATTTGTAGAACAATACCCACTTGGTCAGAACCAAAATAGAGAGGGAACAGATATGGTTTTGGCTGACTTGACTTTCACCTGTGAAAAAAAGTGTTGCATTACAACAAGCTGTAACACAGTTGTGCAGAATATGAGGGACATAATCATAGACTCAGTTAGGGCTGCAACTAACAAGGAGCTACACTGTCAGGTAATCTGTCAATAATTTTCTTGATTGATTAGTTGTTTGGTCTATAAAATGCCTTCCCCAAAGCCCAAGATGATGTCCTAAAATGTTTTGTTTTGTCCACAACCCAACGATATTCATTTTACTGTCACAGAGGAGTAAAGAAACCAGAAAATCTCAACAATTAGGAAGCAGGAATCAGATGACTGACTTTTTTTCTTAAAAAGTACTCTGATTAATCCATAATAAGAATGGTTGGTGATTAATTTAAAAGATGACAACTAATCAGTTACTTGATGCAGCTCCTGACTCCGTCAAATCATATAGTTCATCTCTGCCTGTGTGTGTTGGATTACATGAGTAATGTTATGCCCGGGAGCCTGTTTACTCAAAAGGCACTGCTTGCTTTGTGGATTAAAAGTGGATTAAAAGTGTGTGAACAGTATATACTTTCCTTTCAGAACTTTTAAGTGCGCTAGCTGTTTTTCACTCAACAATAATTTCAGTTTAGTAGCTGTTTGGGAGCTTTGGATCATATTGCACCATCAGAAGACTGAATTAAAATGTTGAACCTTAAGCCAAAAGGGCTGCAAAGTGCTCAGAAAACAAGGGATTCTGAACATTCTGCATTTCAGTAACGACTGGCAAACTCGATCTGATAATGTGATATGATCAAAAGCTCCGGACAGCTACATTTTGATAACGACTGTTTCCGAGGTCAAGAATGAACGTAGCACCTCATGTGTCTGCATTATTCAGGACTCAGGAGCAGAGGTGATTCATCACCATAAACCATAATGTCACTTGAGCGAATTGAAAGCGAAACTTCGCGTTCCTTAATGAACATAAACCCATAAATTTAGATTTTTGTATGCTACCCACTTATACGGCAACAGTGCGACTTAACTAACGTTAATGACGTGGTGAATGCTAGGGAAGCCGGCTAACGTTTATGTTTGCTGAATACAAGCAGTTGGTGTTGAAAGTACCCATTCAACCTTTTTTCACTCTCTCTGCTATGACAATGAAAGAAGCCGGCTAACGAGACGATATCGCAAGTAACAATCATGCAGTTATAACAGTTACTGTGTGAAGTTGGATGCACTGAGATATGCGGCGTTACATACAAAGCGAGTACCATACTGGAAATGTAGCCTGCTAGCTAATTGCTAGCTAGGGAGCTAACATAGCTAGCAGTCCGCGAGCCATTGACGCTAGCCGATGTTACTACTGAGGTTAGCGCCGGGATCTTAATTCGCCTGTCTGGAAGTGACACAGACGTTAAAACAAAGCCTTACCAGCTCGCCTCTTTCTGCCTACTTCTCTTTTTTTGTCCAAACACAGCGTTCTGCGCTCGGCATTTAACGGTTCAGCCAGACAGTCAGTGATGTTTGCCGCTGGTCGGACTGAGCAGCTGTGTTCGGCTCCAGGCTGCAGCAAAACTGCGCACACAAGGAGGGTGAAGGAGGGGAGGAGGTCCTGCTGCAACCACAGGCACCTCTGCATGAATACACTCACACATTTGAACGCAGCCACACACAGATAAATGCACGGAGCTTTTACTGTCATCATTTAAATTGCAATTGAAATGCGATTTATTTTAACATGTAAAGAAATGCTGGAGCACTATAAACCTTGCTTAGTGTCTTACTGTAAAATTTTGAGGCTTGGATATCAGTATACATATGCATGTCACGTACAAGGGACATGTGAAGCATTGCAGTGCAAAGTGATGATTAATAGCGTTTGAACTCAGGAAGATTTCTTTGTGCCACCTCTGGCGTCTTGCTGCAAGATGATGAACTCCAGGATGAGTCTGGCTGTCCGACAAGGCCTCTCCATCACCACAGAGTGTCCACAGTTCTCCAGCAGGTCCACCCTGCATCCAGGTAGTACCTCTGCAATGACTGTAGCTCCTGAGACGTCCACCACCTGTACAAATACAGGACAGCTGAGAGGTCACCCTCAGGTTACAGTTGATGGGGAAGTTTTAGGATTAATTTAGAAGCAAAAGCTGCAGATAATCTCTTCTGTATTTTTATAGATTTTGCTGGATCACTGTATTAGTAGAACACCATACATTACCTGGTCTTGTTTGCCCCATATCACTTGTAAAGGTGCAGTGATCAGATGTAAGTGCTCCTGCAAGGCGTATCTCGACTTCTCACCAACAATCTCCATAAACACTAATAAAAAAGACACATAGTTACTGTTAGGTCACATGGACTATACTGTGCTGTATACTGTTAAATGTTTCACACCAAAGTGAACTAACCTTCTTGGTAAAATATGTTATGAGGCTGCCGAACATCTACCAATCCTTGAAGAATCTAAACAAAGCGAACATGTTTAAACATGGCTGCTTTCAACAAAAGTAATGAGGTGAATATTATTCTGTGACTTTTTCTGCGTGCACACAAAGTGAAAGCCTCAGTGCGTTTATTTTCAAGTGTGGACCTGACCTGCTGAGGGATTCTAAAGCGAACATGAGAACAAAGTCTGAACATGTCTTCCATCTCCTCGGGTGTTGTAGGGATCAGCGGGATGTTTAATGTGTAATTGCTGTGCTCCAGGTCCTGCAGATGATTGTCAAATTTGGTCTCACACGGGTGTCTTATACCTGCAGGATAAAATTTGTGTTTTCTGATTAGACACTGATGATGTACAGTCACATTTTGTTTGGAACCATAAATGCTGGTAATCAAATGAAATGTCAGAAACAGCAAATGATTGTGGGCGTGAAAATGACTGCACCGCAAATGTTTGAATGCATTTGGTTTTAAAGGGGCACTTCAGCTATTCAGTATTGCACGTTCATAATGTTGGGAGACTTGAAAGAGGAAATTTTAAAAAAGGACACAATCGAAGAAGCAGAGGCAGAGATATCCAGATGTTTAATGATGATCATGCAACTCAATAGCGTCTTAACTACTTAGAGGAGGTTGTATTTTTTAGGTAATTTAGCAGTACTCTTCCACACCTCAAACACAACAAGAGGCAATATTTAACTAGTAACTACGAAAAAAAAAACAATGCTACTGAGCAGGGAAACTGTGATCTTAAAAAAAAAAACACACAGCTAATGGAAATGACGGACCTCATTATACTCTCTTCCCATTGGCTCACAGACTCCAGACCTGAGGGAGTTGGACCATCTTGGATAAATGTCCACATCTTTCATATTCCACCTTGTTTGTAACAGTATCTGTTAAAAAATTTGGAGACCCCCAGCTAAGTCCAGATGGCATCACTATGACATCATCAAAGTTATTTTCTCTAACTTTGAAAAGCTCCCTCCAGAGCCACAGAAGACATGAGAGGGTGTCTCTAAAGTGAAAATGTTACCCTAACCTTGACCCAAGTCCTCACCCTAAAATTGAATGATTTACATTATGGGGACTTGCGTTCTGACCCTATAAGGAAGGCGAGTCCCCGCAATGTGACTGCGTTAACAGATTTATGTCCCCACAACATGAGTAATGCATGGCCGCACACACACACACACACACACAGTGACTGACCGTCTGGACAAATGAGCGTCATGCTACAGATCTCTGAGGGGTAGCAGGCTGCATAAACCCCGGCTACATTTCCTCCCATGGAGGTTCCAACCAGATGGAAAGGCTTCCTGTTTAAGCGAATGGTTTCCACAAACTGAGAAGACCGAGGGACAAAAACAGATTTTCAGTGGAATGACTTCGGTGCCTGACAAATACATCTATATGATCAATCGCTCTCTCTTCAGTGTACCTGACGGATCCTTCTGACCTGCCCCTGAATGGAATAATCCTCGGTGTTGGTGCGTGTTGTTCCCTCATGGCCAGGCATGTCCACACACACAATGTGCAGATGTTTTGGTAAATACTAGAACAGTAGAGGAGAGAAAGTACACCTTAAAACCATTATTGTATGCACTAAAACCAAGAAATTTGCCAAGTCAAGCCAATAAAACTGAACACCTACCTAGTTGTGAAATTTCATGTTAAAATTTAACTGCCATAGAATTTGTGAACCCTTAAAAAAGCAACCAAAGGAAAAATAATAATAATAAACTTGAAATCAGGTTTTCTAAATTACCTGGAAATGTCAAAGATGGAAATTCAAACCACATAAAGTCCAAAAATAAATAAATAAATAAGTCTGTTTTTTCGAGTAACCTATTTTTTCATGGTTTTGTTTAGTGTTGCAGATCTCTGACCTTGACCACACTGAGCCACGTGTCTTTGTGAGCAGAGAAGCCGTGCAGCATCAAAATGGAAGGTCTCATCCCAGGCTTTCCTCTGTAGGCGTAACAGAAGCGATAGCCGCCGCAGTCTGCGTAGCGCACCTGCAGGCCCAGAGTCCTCCTCCAGTACCTGAAGAGGAGCAGGTATGTCTGAGCTCATGCACACAGACATGACGCCACTGGAATTCAAATTTGAGCCACCTGATAATGGGCTTAGACGCAAATTTTTATGAGCATGTGTTGCCAACGCTGCCATTTTCTGCTTGGACACATTCAGGGTTTCAGACTGAGGCATATTTGGGGTTTTTGGCCACATAAAAATGTACTTGATATGCATGTTGATATGCATATGCACACATTTGTCAAGTCAATTTTAATGCAACACTCATGATGATGTCCATGACTACAGTAAAAGAGGTATTGATGGCTGAAATTCCTCCTCTCCAAACTGGCTGCAAACAGATTCACTATTAAAGCATTTTCAATCAAACTCCCTCCAAAGAGATGTCTTTATGTGGCCATCCATGTTATCCATATGTGGCCAGTGTGTACAGGAGGAACAATTCAAGTGACTTACAGTGCTTTCAGTGCAGATAAGGGCATGTGAGTATTGTTTTAAGACACCCTGTGCAGCCAAACATTGTTGTACTTGGTAATTTATTGTAACGTATTTGTGGCAGAATGATCATTTCAGGCCCATCTCTGGCATTCACATCATTTATAAACATGTAAAGTGACAGGAGGAGAACGCAGTTATCAGCCTTACCAGTAATACACTTTAATAAGTGCGGAGGGCCAGAGAAGGACAGAAGCTACAAAGGCCAGGATGGGGATAGCCAGTGTTCCCCCCGCAATGATAAACAGGTTTACCACATCTAGATCGGCTGCCATGGCTCACCTATAGGAACACATGAATGTACATTACACACACGCAGTATCTCATGAGCATGTCAGGGGAGGGGTAAAGACAGGATCTAGCATCCATACGGTGTTTTGTGGAGATAATAAATTACTCATTAATGTAACATATCGAACATCCTGCCACGCCACAACACGCCGTTTAAAAAAATGTACAAACTTACTTTTCAGATGAGTTTTATCCCCCTCGTTTCTTTTGTCACAGGCAGACACATGTGACCGCTGGTTCACCTGTGAGTCTGTTGATCAGGTAGCAGATGCTTTAGTTTATCTGCAGGTATTGTGTATGTGTTGAAAGCAGAAACAGGCAACTTATCTGTCTGAAAGTTGAAATACAAAAACATGTCCCTGTGGAGTGCAGTTGGTCCCGGCAGATTATCTTTGCCCTGGATAAACTCATTGATTATTAGTCATCATTGGGGAAACCGGGCCACTACATTATTCGGTCAATCCTTTAAAGTGAACGCACAGGCCAGACTTTGCTTCTGACTGAGTCCAGGTCAAAACTCTCAGCAATAAACAATACACAGCATTCTGTATATCACAATAGCTGCAATAAAGAAATAGTACGTGAAAGTACATTTTGTGCTACAATGAAGGATAAGAACTGTGAATTACACAAAATATCTACAGCAGCCTGTAACACCATAAAAAGCTATAGTGAATAGAATAAATCTACAATGAAGAAACTGTGTGTAACAACTGATCATTGACCAACTGCAGTGGAAACAAAGTATAGAAACATGCCTCTTTTCAGTTATATATAATTAAAGCATATGAACACCTGCCCAGCAGCAATGATCCACACATTCATACCCGAAAAGAGGTTTATGCCAAGAACACCTGGCCTGATCTTGTTTGTATGCGTTGTGGGTTCACAAAAGGATGAAAATCAGATTACAGTGGCAAGATTGCGTTCTTTTCATCAGTGTAATTTCACAGCTAGTTGAGATTAACATAGTAAATGCGTGATATTTCTGTAACAGTGTTCCTCACAGCACATGTCCACAAGCTTTATTTCAGTTCATGTTGATAAAGCTGGTTTTCAGGCCTCGGCTGCTGCTGGATATCTGTTGTGGCTTCTGAGTATGAATCTCAAACTTAATGTTGAATAATTAACAGGACAAATTTGGTCTTTTCCTGCCACTGAAGACAGTTTTGGGTTCTTAATGTAAATGTGAGATGTATAAAGATTGATAAGGAGCTCATTTTGTTTTACTATGAATTATTACTGCGTAAGACATAATTCTGCAACAATGCTGCATCACGGCATAGAAGACCCATCTTATGTTTAGGTTATTTCCAGAACTGACTGGGTGTCTGCTCCAGGTTCTGTAACAGAGCAAGAAGAAACACCAGTCGTGCTCTAGAGACATTACTGATGAGAAGAACTTCAGAGAGGCTAAAATTTAAGAATGAACATTCTTCATTTATATGTCTATGTCTGCCAAATGAATCAGTGTAGAAATATACATGTAGTTCTAAATTAAAAGGCACTATTTTACGGTGCCTTTGAGTCCTAAACTTACCACTGGGTGTCATAATAGAGGCAGACTGTGGAGTGTCTCCAGTTTGCAGTGTGCAGTGAGGATCTGATGGCTTTGTGCACAGGCCACTGGGTGTCATGACATCCACAGAGGATGAAGCATCATCAGCTCCGCTTCAGTTGACAGTGAAGCTTTGAGGGATTTGCATGCAGACTTCTGATCTAGCTGAGGACTCCAGATTTTGACCTCTGTCTCTAACACTTTTCCTTGACTGAAGGCAGGAAACAGAAGTGATGAACCCTCAGAGCCTCACCGTGAACATACTGCCCCCCAGAGGTGATACTGACATGATAGATCCCAGGATGTTTTGTACATCAAAATGCCTTAAAATTATGTTATTTAAAGGTCCATAGCAGATGTGCTGGCCTATTTATTTAATACATATAGCTAATTATACATAAAAACATGTAGTGCATCACAACTGTGAATAGATTAGTTATATTAAGTTATATTTCCTGACTAAGGAGGGAAATGTTGGTATAGAAAGATTCAATTAGATGTACAAAATTATAATCCTCAAGAGTAAACCCCAACAAGAGTAACTGACCCATCTCCATATTTTTCAATTCAAGCTCAAATTTTCTAAAGCACCATAGAATACTTCTTGTTTTTTGGGATTTAGCTAATCAATAACTGTTGATACAGACTGTCGGTATATTAACATTTGTTATGTCTGCTAAAAAGCAATTCACTGTGTTATCATTTGGAAAAATTGTTTATTATCTGCACATAGAATCTCGCATACCATGTGAAAAAGACTTTAATCAGTATCGATGAAAATTAGAGCTAATATGAAGCCCAAGATTACACAGTGAAAGTACCATACCAGCTGCCATTCTGCTGCATCTCTGGTCCACTACAGATGACCTACATACAAAGTAGAGCAGAACAAATGGACACGGCAACTCTGCAGAGAGGCTCGCCATGCGTGGGAATGATTCTCACATTAGGGTTTATATAGGACGAAGAGGCTGTCCTCAGTCTGCTAGCGTACACAGTGTGTTCCCCAGGTTGTCCGAGCTACGGCCTCACATCACATTAACCACATCGTTCTGGTCGTCACATTGTAGGCAGAGAGGCGTCACTGACACAACAAAGCCTGCAGGACGGATATGTAAGAGCCAATGTAGCACAGCAACAAGAAAAAAAAAAAAAGAGGATCAGATGCGTCATGATGGGCGACTCATCCACAGAGTCAGTGATTTCCTCTGGAGCTACGACCTGACAGACATGGCAAAGCGTGAAAATTAAGAAACAGACATCCTGTTGAGAAATAAACTGCATCCTCTTCCATAGGCCTGCCATCAGTGTGGTCAGCCTGCTTAGAGGGCATAGCTGCTCCAAGTGCTTAACCCTATAATCTTCCAGCAGATGTGAAGGCACCCGCAATCTGTAGTCACATTAACTCACATCATCAAACACGGATCAGCCAGTAGTCTAAGCAGTATGGAGCCTTAAAACAAGAAGAGGGTTAAAACAGCACAGGGGGCTGTTGTTTGAATGTATCTGATTAACCACAACCACTGCAACACACCACAATGTCTCCCAGCAAAATGCTGGGAGACATTGTGGTGTGTTGCAGGACCATTCAAATGAATAAAGCGGCTACGTTCTTTCACACAAGGCTCAGGTCGGTCTGAATACGACCTTAAGCCCACGCCAAGACAACCCTGATGACATCACTATGGCATCATCAGGGGCATTTTTTTTCAAAGACATTATACAAGTGTATTTACAGGCTGAGCACTACTCTTGTACTGTAAGCTGACCTGCTCCTTTGACATTTTAAGAACCTTATATCAGTCAATATTGAAACTGTATATACTGAGATATTATGCAATTATGTAAACTGTCTCCCTTTGAGAAGAGTGCTAGATGTAATAACCCATTACAAAATATTAAAGGAAAAAAATGGAAATAGTTTAAAAAAAAGAAAAAAGAAAAGAAAATAGAACAATGATTCCATCCTCTGAAGGCCTGCAAGAATCAGATGTGATTCCTGCTGTCAGTGGCTGAATCCTTTATTTGTATATATGTAGACCTCAGGTTATTTTTCTGGACCTGTCATACAGGTCAAACTGCAGGCCACTAATCAGTCAGTCCCCACATTGCATGTGTGCACTATATGACTGTGTATGCTGTGGGTTTGCTGGGTCTTTTTCTGTGATGCATTGCTGGTCAGCTGACGTACACGCTGTGCTCACCTGAGAAAACCTCTCTTCAAGGAGAACACTGTGCGCCTGGCTGTCAGCATCAATCAGCTTCTTTAAATGCCATCTGCAATACAGAGCTTTTAGAGGAGGGTAACGCAGGGCACCTGAGAAATGAGAAGATCTAACCTAACAAATGAGGTTGCTGTACGTTAGAGGCTAAAATATCCAACACACTTCCCCTCTCCTAATATTGAAATTTTAATACAAAGAACTTACCTCAGACATGCTTTACACACCCAGTGCTCCTCTACGCAGCTGCAATGAGCTACAAAGGTTTGGATGATTCAGAAGACACGAAACCTACAATAGCAGGTCTGACATCATCTCCATAAAGCCTGGTGGCTTCAGTGACTGCCCGTTTATGCAATGACTGTAATGTGCAATTATGAGGTTAAGATCTTTAATTGAAGTCACTCTTACATTTTAGAGCTGTTATTCATTAACTTTAAACCCAAGAAAATATAGAATTTCCCATCTCTTTACAAAATACATGGATTTTGTACTTGACTGAGCAAACGTTCATAAATACAGCAAATTAATAGACATTGAGATTTTCCACAAAATCATATAATGCATGCAAATATATAATCATCAGAAAAATCTGAATATCAAATTTAAGTTTGACCTTATTTAGGAATTCAGATTAGTGTTATTCCAGTTTAAAAAAAACAACATTTCAAGTATGACACCAGTTTCTTGTGGTAACTAATGGTACGATGTGATACAATATCCCTAAATTAAATAGCATGCATTTAAATTATGCTGTGTTGTGTTATGTAATACTGGCTTCCTGACTGACTACTGAAATAGTAAATGAGTGATGCTAAGATGTCAACTGGATCTGGCTGGCAGCTGGTGCAGAAGCAGAAAAAAGTAGACTAAAAAAAACTAATTTAATACTTACTGTCTATGGAAGCTTATTTTAAATGAAGAAAAAACATCTTTCCAGAGTTTACATAGTTAAAATTGTGGCTGTATCACTTCAGTCATCAAAATGAAAAAACAGCTTTCAGGACTATTAATCACGTTTGGCAGAAAAACTGCAAAAATAAAGTCCTGTGTCCAAAATGTCCTAAAAGAACAACCATCCACTCATGTTTTGTATCCGGGGCATTCACCATGCACTCGATCAGGGGCTACATTATTGTGACAATATTTATTATTCTGACAGTTACAGAGATGTGTTACAGTTAGGGAGCTTCAAACTCCAGGTGATCCATCTAAAATATCATCATATATATTTAGAACTAATTAAGCGTGTTGATTATCTTTACATTCATAAATGGATAATCCCGTAAATCACGATAGTAAACAAAACTTCCTTCAAATAACAGACATACAAACTTAATCATTTGCAGACAAAACTGACATTCTTTTATTAACCTCTCTGTCATCTAAAATAGAGCATCTTAAAGATTAAACAGTGTTAAGTATGAGCCCTCCTAATTAATAGTGCAGATATGATAAGGGGGCAAGTGCGGAGAATTCTGATGACAAATATGGAGTTATGGATTTATGGATTTGTGTGTGTGTGTGTGTGTGTGTGTGTGTGTGTGTGTATGCCAGCGAGCTTGTCGCCCTCAGGTCCTGAAGAGCACAGCAGCAGTCACAGCTGTTAGAGCCACAGCAACCACCGGCCCCCAGATCATCCAAGGCTTCTGATAAAAAAAAAAAAAAAAAAAAGTGGCGACACAGAAATGGAAACATGAGTGTCACCACATGAAAACCGCCCATCCAAAGACCGCCAAAGCTTTACAGAGGGAACTTGCCATTGAGACCAATGCAGTGCACAAAGAATGCGAGTTAGCTCTTTCAGACAAAGATAAGCCCATCATAAGCCAACTGAGAGAAACAGTTGTTAAGCATTAGCCATCAAGACAAGACAAACAGATGTCAGATGTTGGAACTGTATGATTAGAGAGGTTAGAGTTTCTGAGACGTCAATTTTTGTCCCCCCACGAGGAAGGCATTCTGGGGAATTAGGAAAACCAGATTAAATCATGCAATGATCTAAAAGACACTGATGACAATGAAAGATGTAGGCCGACTTGACAGGAGTAATGTGTACCTTACTACCACAATGCGCCGAAGCACCAATACAGCAAAGCCAGGATAAGGCCGATGACTATGGCTTGAACAGGCAGCAATAGGGATGTCTACAGAAGGGAAGGGATATTATAGTAATCAACTGCAATGGGACATACTTTAGTTGGGTGTAGCTTTATTAATAAACCCCTCAGTCAATAGTCTGTGTCTGTAATTGGTGTTTATACAAATCAAAGTCACACGCGGCCTAAAAGCAACAGTAAAAGACAGTGGATGAGTAGAGGGGAGCAGGTATGCTGAGGAAAAAATAAGATATTGTGAATCCTACGAAGGATTCACCTTTTATGCCCGGAGATATTTCACAAAATAAACAGATGTTCAATAGTTGCGTTGCAAAATTTGAAGCAAAGCTCATGTTTCCAAAACCAAAACGACTGACGATGTGTGCTTTTATGAACTCTTGCAGATTATTATTTCTACACTGCATGCACCTCTGAATATATTATTGGTCAAATAATTATACAGGTTAAGAAAAAAGAATGCCTTCTCCTTTCTGCTGAATGTATGATCCTCAGCACTCACCTTTGTTCCCTTCTCCTGTAATTCCCTCATGTTGGCTTTGCACTCCTCAAGTTCGTCTGTGAGCGACTGTTTTTCCTGCTCGGTCTTCTCATATTTCTCCTTTAGGTCTGACAGCTCCGTCTTAGCCTCCTCACACTGCATCAAGCACATTGTAATTTTTCACTTCAAGTAATCAAGACAAATTACTTTTAATTATATTTTCAGGGTGAATTTGGCTAACAAGGCAGCACACTGGGGACAAAGCTCGCTGATGTGAATATCGCTGATTGATTTAAGGTGCTAAGTGTTTCTCAAAGGCTTTGTCCTCTAACGGGGCTTCACAGGACGAGCTCGGTCTAAAGGGACACTGCGAGAGCACTTTCCTTTTTCATTCAGTGGCTGAAAGAGCAACACCACACTGGGATGAATGACTTGTGGTTAAGGATGACTTCATCTCTGCTTTCTGCTATTCAACAGTGCCCCTCCTGTCTGGGTGTCACAGCAGTGGCTTATCCCCATCCAGACTGCTCAATCTGACTCGGAGCGTACAGTAATATGCCACTGCCAGCAGCGAACAAAACTTCTGTTAGGCATGGGAGAGAGAGCTCTTTTTAACCGTGGCAAAGCATCCTATTCTCCAGCACAGTCTCTGACAAACATTAGGATTAGATGACTACAGAAAGCTGCTGCCTGTCTGATGTGAATGTATCATTACATATCCTAATGTCCTGAATGGCCACCATTTTATGCTACAACAGACGGGCAGAAAAACAATCAGGGCCTGCCTGAAACATGTCAAAGCAGAAAATCCTACTTTTGCATTGAAGCAAACCCATCAACTTTATTAACTGGAAAAAGTCACCAGTAACCATGGTAAAAATCAATTAAAAAAAAATAGGATTAAGTCTAAATGGAGATATACCACGGTATGATCGCATACTGGTTTAGCATATTTGATGTTTGATGTTGAGGTTGAATGGTCCACATGTACAGACGTGGCTTGACCATGAAAATGGACCCTGTGCCATTTTTTGCCATAATCAGAACAGAAAATCTATTTGAAACAAAATAATATACAAGCATACTGGCTAAACAGGTCCCACAGATCAATACAGTCATGTACTTGTGTGCATAAGTGGAATAAACTTGACTTGATGCCTAACATGACACAAAGGGCTGCATTTGTATGTGAGCCATTATGTGGCCAATGTAGACAGCTGCACTGGTTACAATGGAACTATATCTGTTACATCAGTCACAGGACTGCACAATGGGACTGAATAGCAACAAGTGCAGACAAGGTGTAACTGTCACGTTTGAGGGGAGAAGTATTCTTAGCCTTAGAAATAATTCCTAGGTGTGATTCTGGGATGCTTGACAGTTGATTGATGAATTTTTAGCCATGAGAACATACCTCTCTCTGCAGAGTCTTACTGCGGCTGTCCGCTTCATCCAGCTGGGTTTGCAGCTTGGTGCTATCCTGCTGATGCTGAAGCTGCAGTGCCGAGAGTCTCTTCTCCAACTCCTGCTGGGATCTCTCCAGGGCTTTGAGGCTATTGCTCAGCTCAGCATTCTGGGCACGCGAACTACCAGAAACAAAACAACGCGTTCAACGCGTTCAATAGGTGGAGGATCACACAAAGAGAGGTGTGTGGTATATTTTGTAGCAAAACATGTTGGAACAGAGTCAAGCAAATGAGAGAGGCAGCACAAAGGTGGGGGTGAAGCTGAGCTCTGGATAATGTAGCTCAGTGCACTGACCTGGCAAGGTCCTTCTCCAACTGCTTCTGTTTCTGCAGCACTGCCTCTTTCTCAGAGCGCAGTGCTGCACATTCACTCTGCAGGTTGCCCTTCTCTTTCTGGTGAGTCTTGAGGAGTTCCTCCTTCTCAGCCCTGAGGGAAGCACACTCACTTTGCAGGCTGCTCCTTTCCTTCTGGTGATTATTGACAATGTCTTGTTTTTCAGATCGCAGGACAGAGCACTCTTTTTGAAGGCTGTTACACTCCACCTGCATGGACTGCAGCTCACTGGCTGTGGAAAGAAAAAGGTTTTGTGTAATGGTGCAGTCCTTGAGCAGATGCTTTTTTCTTAACAGAAAACAGATTAGGTGAAAACAAATTTCTAATATGTGTAATATTTTCTGTGCACTTGGACATGCTAGTGTACATCTCAGTATGTACTGTAGAGTCTCTTAATGTTCTAAACAAAAGAGCCATACTTCAAATCATGAGCTCCTTAAGCAACACATTCTCAAGCAATGATTAATGTAAAGATTTGCGAAGAGGCACGACCTGAAATTGTATTTAGTCATTCCAAACTGTTCTAATCTACTACAAGACCTTCTTCACATTTAATGCCACAACCCAGCAGCTCAGGCATACTATGTGTTTCCTTTCATGTATGTATGACTAAAGTAAATACTATGTACTATAATGACTGCAATTATTGTGTCAGATACACATAGTGTCCTTTTTACCAGCTATCATGTCATTTTATGTGTACTATGCGTGTGTGTGTGTGTGTATACAATACAGCACCTTGTATTTCTGCAGTTTTCTGCCACTGCTTGCTCTGTTGCTGAAGGTCACGCTGTAGGTCGTCGATCTCACGCTCGTATTTGTTAGCAGTCTGACGCCATTTGTCCAGGTCCTTCGACGCCACCGACAGGTTAGTCTGGATAGCAGCGATGTCGCGGTCTCGCTCAGCAGCGGCTGCCTCCAGGGCACGTTTCAGTGCCTTCGCCTCATCACGTGCACTTTGTAGCTCGTTGCGGGAACTGGAAGATACATCTATCTGCTCTCTGAGGACGCCCATTTCATCTTGGAGCTGCTGCAGTTGGCCTGTCCAAACCATGTTCACTCTTTAGATTAGTAACTATTTTCATTAGGATCGACAAAAAACTTTCCAATCCACAAACATAACAGATGTACCTTGAAGAAGTTTTATCTGTTTTGCAGATTTGTCAGCTTGTTGTTTGTTTTCTTTTCTCTCTTCCTCCAGGATACCTACGAAATATACCAACATTTATTTCATGTGTTTGTGGTTGTTTGTGTGTGTACAGTATAATGTGAAAAGACTGGTGTATATCCAACATCAAAATTAGTATTTTTACCTTGTAGCTCCATGCATTTGTGCTTCTCAGTATTAACACGCTCCTGGGCTTCTCGAAGTTCATCATTCAAGCGCTGGATAATCTTTTCTGAGTCACCGGAGGACCCCATGTTTGACCTTGTCAAGTCATCTGATATGAGACAGACAACAGAAATGATTATCCAAATCAGAAGATCCTTTCTCCAAACATTAGTGTATCTAACTGTAAGGGTAGAGTTTCTTATCTTCCTGGCAAGTCACTGGAGTGCATACCAACAGATTCGAATGTAGCTGTTTAAGGCATAATGATCGAGGCAGTAATGATGGCAATTCAACATGGTAAAAATAGAAGGATAACTCAAAGTTCCACCATGTTAATTCTGCTTCAGTCCCAAATATTTAACCAGGGCTGACATACTAGATGATTTCCCAAGATATTAAAATGGGACTATTACATAAACTAATTGCTAACCCAGAAATAGACACAACTGCATTATGTGCATTTTCTATCCAAGCTTTCATTTCAAATTGTCCATTACCCCAGCAACACATGAGTCTCTGTCACATCCACGTTACTGTAAACAATACACAAAGGGAATGGACTAGCCAAGGTTGTCAAGGGTCTGTTGTGTTTCCTAGAGGTGGAAACAAACCCCACAAATACTTGGGCTTTGCAATGCCCAGTGAATATTTTGATCCCCTAATCTACCATGGCTAGGAAAAGAGATGACCTCATCTCAGGCCGAGTATTTGGCAGAGGGGACAACAAGAGTCAGGACAGGTCAAGCATGTGCACCATAAATGGACACATCAGAGGACCGAGACTGCTATGAAATGCTGCATTTGTCATGAAAACTGTGATTTCATTGTGTCTGGCACGCATTGGTTACATAAATACATTGCACAAATACACAAACATATTATTTACAGTGCTACCAGATGGCATTGATAAATGTCCCTAAAATGAAAGCGTATGAAGAGTCTGCTAGGGTTGGGTGGCACTCTCTGACTCAAGCACATGACCACCCTGCTGTGCGCCAGACAAAGGATGGGTGGTCAGTTCAATGTGTGTACGAGGTTGTGTGTTCCTTCACACATGCATATGTATGAGTGAGAGTCAGAATGTGAGTGGGCTCCCTGTAAGTAGGGTGGCCTCAGTGTTCAGTTGTGTGAAAGACGAATGTCCTCTAGAGAGCACAAAATAAGGAGAGTATTTCAGATGAGGGCATGCAACGCGTTATCTTTAGTAACATTAGTTATTACAAGCATTATGTCTTAATGTCAGAGACTGACACCTGACCAAGTAATAATGGGATTAGTCTGTGTGTAAAAATACCTCTCTGACTAGTTGGGGATATTGAGCATCACACTGCCTCAAGTGACGACAGAAAAAAAAATGTAGGAGAAAGTCTTTTTTTAGCTCAAGTGCTGAAGGCGAGAGCCATCATGCTCTCTTTCCCCGCTGTCCGTTTCCTTCCAAACGAATGTGACGTTGTTCTTTAACTGAGTCAGAGGGTTAGCACTGCCCGCACTAAATGCTTACAGTATTCAGAGAATATCTGCTGATCAAACTGCCAGGGGTGATATTAATTTACAGACACAAAATGTGCTGTATATGACTGAAACTGAGATACATCCTCATCACTTTTGAAATGACTGAGATAGTGCTGTCGTGAGGACAGTGTTTGCTTTGTGCTGCCTATATGCGGTGCAGTGTAGCATCACAAATTCATTCATCATGCAAAATTGATTCACTCACTGATATCCTTGCACATCGCATAGCATTATTCCCTGCATTCCCTTTTAATAAGCCACCCTAAATGTCACTAACACACTTTAGTCAGCTGATGTGTCCTCTGTGCAAAGAGACTCCCATCTTCTAATAAGATGTTGACACTAGAGAAATCACCCTCTAAAACAAGGCCATCTACAGCACTGTAGGCTCTCAAGCCAAACAACTGCCCTTATAGCTACAGACACTCTTAAGCGTGACTCATGCTTTTCTCTCTCTCCACGTTAGTAAGATATGCTGTGTCAGGTAAGAGCCAGGAAGAGCAAAACAATGCCAAGACTTCAATTCTGTCAATGTTTTCAGAAAAAAATAATAGAGCTGGATTACCTTTAATGACGGATACGTTATTCAGGGGATCACTCAGCTCTTTCTCATCCATTTGCTTGTCTGCAAAAAAAATCAAAAGGGTATGACTACATATTATGTAAACAAACAAACAGATATAGCACCTGACAATGCTGACAATCATAAATAAGCATCTTAACTAAATTATTAAGACTATGGTTGTTGTTGTCATGGTAAAGGATTTGAGTAGTTTTAAAAGGTAAACACAAATTGCATGCTCATCTATGAACACATGACAAAAACATGTGGAAGAGGCAGCTGCATAGTTGCCGATAAATTCCCTTCGAGGGCTAGGTCACGGAACACATACTCATAAAAAGGCTAAGAATGTTAATTTGGCAAGAAAATGTTACCTTGGGTGATCCAGGAGCTACAGAACTCTATGAGCTGAGGCTACAGCAGTCCCTGACATGAAGAACTCTTCTCCAACTATCAGATTTTTTCAGATGCGAAATGGAACAGTCCAAGCAGTGAGGGGGGAGGGGACACCGAGGGGATGACGGACACTGTTTATCAGACCTCCCTGCTATTGTTGGACTGAAGTCAGTGAAAAACGTCTGGTGGAAGTGAGTGAACAAAAACCTTGAGTGTGGTTAAAATGCTACTCTAGAGCTAAGTCAGATGAGTGTTCTCAAAAACATGACCCCCCCCTCTATTTTGTGCCTGAGGTCCCCAGCCCCTCCACACTAGGTCATGCATCCGAGTAGGGCATCTCTGAAGCTGCAGCTGCATACTGACACAGAGGGGGTTTGTTCAGGGAGCTGAGCTGCTCTCTGAACAGTTGGTACTGATGTAAAAATCTACAGGATGACACAGAAAAGGAAAGGCCAGTGTGTCTCTTGTTCCGCTCTGTAGGCAACTCTTGTGTCACTA
Organism: Chelmon rostratus; assembly: GCF_017976325.1. Lineage (NCBI taxonomy): Eukaryota > Metazoa > Chordata > Actinopteri > Chaetodontiformes > Chaetodontidae > Chelmon > Chelmon rostratus. Next base: position 18,265,906 of record NC_055667.1, on the reverse strand, counting down.
AATTCATTATTGGCCTTTAGGGTTAGAGCTACGTGTCATCCTAAAGGGTGAAGTTTATGCTGCTGGTATTACAGGGACAAACTGTGTGTATTGTTCAGATAATCTGTGTTATACTGGACTACAGTTATTCACACCATGCTTTGAAATGTTTGTGAGGCTGAGGTAAAATCAATATAATGAAAGACAGAATTGAAGAAGCGTGTCACAGTCATATTTAAATATCGCTTTTTACAAGCAAATAAATGTGGACCTCTGCAAGCTTTTAGGACTCATAGCATCACATCAAAAAATCCTTGAAAAATGTATGGAGGTCCACACACAAACATGCAGGTTCAAAGTGGTGGGTCATGGTTTACACAACACTGACATGAGTCAATTTAACATTTTCTTAACTAGTCCTGGAAAAAGCTGATCTAAGATGCAACCTAACTGATCTTTCTGATATCAGTTCATATTGTTATTTAAGGCTGTGTAATTTGTTATCATGACCGAATGAATTTTGCTGCGTGGCCAGATTCCAGCATGAGACCCTAACCTTGGTTAGGAGGGTAAGTTAGTCATGAGGTAAAGGTTTACAAATTAAAGCAGGAATTCTTGTCAATAATCAACCCTTCACTCTATTTTAAATAAAATTCACAATCTTTACAAACCCTATCCTGGAATCCCACAAGGGCATTATTCTACTCTAGAGAACAATAAATGGCCTATCTCCAGTTAAAAGGATTAAGAGTCTTAAAGAGCACGCAATAAGTGTTCTACAATGAGTGGTACCCACATAACAGACAGATTTAAACAACATTTTATGGGTGGAAGATTCAATCACCTTTACTAAAGCTCTGTAGAAAAAGGTTTTGTTCATATTGTTTGTTGAAACTGTTTTAGAGAGGTGTTGATACACCTTTATGGTCATTTTGGAGGATTATAACCTTCATGAAGGTGGGATTCACTGCAGGGCTCTTGCATTGGACTACATTAGTTGTAACTAGGTTTACCATATAGACTGGCAACTGAGTGTATAATTATGTACATGGCTGGTTGTGGCAATACACAGCATATCATTTACAGAGAGTTAAATGTAGTTATTTTGTAAATTTCATCCACTGAATTTTGCTTAAACTGTTTGAGAGCCGTTTATTCGACTTATGACCATTCTGGAAATGAAGGTAGTATTTTGTAAAATACTATTAAATCAATATACACTCACTGGCCACTTTATTAGGTACACCTGTCCAACTGCTCGTTCAGCTAATCACATGGCAGCAACACAATGCATTTAGGCATGTAGACATGGTTAAGACGATCTGCTGCAGTTTAAACCGAGCATCAGAATGGGGCAGAAAGTTGATTTAGGTGACTGTGAACATGGCATGGTTGTTGGTGCCAGACGGGCTGGTCTGAGTATTTCAGAAACTGCTGATCTCCTGGGTTTTTCACGCACAACCACCTCTAGGGTTTACAGAGAATGGTCCGAAAAAGACAAAATACCTAGTGAGCAGCAGTTCTGTGGACGAAAATGCCTTGTTGATGCCAGAGGTCAGAGGAGAATGGCCAGACTGGTTCGAGCTGAACAGAAAGGCAACAGTAACTCAAATAACCACTCGTTACAACCGAGGTATGCAGAAGAGCATCTCTGAATGCACAACACATCAAACCTTGAGGCAAATGGGCTACAGCAGCAGAAGACCATGTCGCGTGCCACTCCTGTCTGTTAAGAACAGGAAACTGAGGCTACAATTCGCACAGGCTTACCAAAATTGGACAATAGAAGATTGGAAAAACGTCGCCTGGTCTGATGAGTCTCGATTTCTGCTGTGACATTCAGATGGTAGGGTCAGAATTTGGCGTTAACAACATGAAAGCATGGATCCATCCTGCCTTGTATCAACGGTTCAGGCTGGGGGTGGTGGTGTAATGGTGCGGGGGATATTTTCTTGGCACACTTTGGGCCCCTTAGTACCAATTGAGCATTGTTTCAATGCCACAGCCTACCTGAGTATTGTTGTTGACCATGTCCATCCCTTTATGACCACAGTGTACCCATCTTCTGATGGCTACTTCCAGCAGGATAACGCACCATGTCATAAAGCTCCAATCATCTCAGATTGGTTTCCTGAACATGACAATGAGTTCACTGTACTCAAATGGCCTCCACAGTCACCAGATATCAATCCAATAGAGCACCTTTGGGATGTGGTGGAACAGGAGGTTCGCAACTTCACATCATGGATGTGCAGCCGACAAATCTGCAGCAACTGTGAGATGCTATCATGTCAATATGGACCAAACTGTCTGATGTTTCCAGTACCTTGTTGAATCTATGCCACGAAGCATTAAGGCAGTTCTGAAGGCAAAGGGGGTCCAACACGGTACTAGCAAGGTGTACCTAATAAAGTGGCCGGTGAGTGTATAATAGAAATGGCTGGCAGTGGAATATTAAACATTATATTTTAGGGGTAATGGAATCAAATTAGCCATTTTTACGATGCTTATCCTCTGGAAATCAAAGTTTAACGTCAACTTTACGTTTCCCATCCTAAAGAAAATGTATTTAAACAGGTTGTAGACTCAACTGGATGACTTAAGTTAGCGTTAAATGGCTTTGGCATACTTTTAAGTATTTGTAACTCTATACACTCCATACAGTAAACAACCAAGTTAGCGTTATGTTATATTGAGCTAGATAAACTAACGCTAGAGCTTAACCAGAATGCTACTTTTCATTTAGCTAGCTAGGTTACTAAACAAACGTTACTTGATGTAACGTTTACTGACAGCAATGCTTTGTTAACTAATTTGCCTTAATTTTTTTTTTTTTTTACAAATTACAGAGATAAACGTGGCTAAAGCTAGTTCAGCTGCCGTAACTTACCACCAAACAGCTCCAAAATATGACATCGGTTAGCTTTAATTTCTTATAATGGCTAACTTAGCCTTAACTAATCAAATGACGTTCAGCGGTAATTGCAAACAGGAGGTGTTCACTGTCAGTTGACGTCAACTCAAGTTAGCTGCCATTAACTCCGCACAGCTCTGCTTAAAAAGCACAACGGAACTAGAAGGGCTCTGTCAGAGCTCAATTTTAGGCAACAGTAGTGTGTTCATCCTTCTTTCAAAACTTCACCGAAAGTTGCTTCATCAGTGCGGTGGGTGTTTCCTTTCATCCTTACGTGTCAGCGGAGCGGTCCGTGCAGCAGTTCACTCACAGGACTTAATCAGAAGTGATATCTTAGCTCGTGTAGCTAGGCAGGAGGTGGGAGCATCACTGCAAGAGCTTTCAGTCAGTTGACTTATGCTACCAGACGTCCGACAAGTAATTGTCCCTGTTCACCTACTTTGCTACCGCTGATCTCGAGTATTTTGTGATCCCGATGACTTCCTCTTTCTCAACGTGGATTTGGAGTGAGAGATTTTGGCTTCCCGAAAATGTTACATGGGCGGACCTGGAGCGTCCACCACCTGGAGTGGAGTATCCCCGTCTGAGACACGTACTGTACGCCTTGCCTCTGGCTGTCGGAGTCTTTCTCCTAAGGCTGCTTTTTGAAAGGTAAATGACAGCCTTCGCTTACAGCTATGGTGAAAGTTCTCATTTTGGGTGAGTGCATAGCTAAGGGGTTCAGTGTTGTGGGGCAGCCGGTGGGGGAAGAAAAAACAAAACAAGAAACGGCTACAAAAATGGGAACATCACAATGCAAATGTCACTTCTTGCAGCAGTCTTAAGATATGAGTCATTCTGCACACAAACTCATCAACAAACTATGTTGAAACCGGAGAGGCCTGTTATCTGAGCTGTCACAGAAAAAATTAGTTGTAATGAAATTGGACAAGTTTCCTTTGATTTATAGATGGGACTACTCAGCATCAGCCTCTTCCTGTGACAGATAATTATGGGCTGTAGGCTATAGTCTATAGTCTGTGACACATGCAAATAACTAAACCGTTTACGTTGCTCAGCAGCGATAGTTTTCTGAGGATTGTGTAGGGGGGGCACAGAAGTAGCATGTACCTATCACACAGTCTGAAGCCTTGGTTGATCACTGGGAACTCTGCATTTTGTGCCTGGGGTGGTGGCTTTTCAAACCAGTCTGTGCAGCGGATCTCACACACAGAAAGTCAGCTTTTTAAAGCCAAGTTCAGCTAAATAAGAGGCTGTGCAAACTTTCTTAGCTTCATTTAGAGCAAAATCAACAATGAAAGGGCAGCCAGGCCCAGTCTGTGCTGCTATTCATTCAGTCTTTTTCCGTGTTGGGCAAACTACTCCAGATAAGTGCGCTGTTGTGACATCGTAACGTAATAAATGGCCCCGAGTTTCAGCTCCAACGCTGGTCAGCTCAACCAGATGAACCAGGCGATCTTGTGACACATCAGTATTCTGGTTAGAGGCTGCTCTCCCATCTCGGTGTCCCACCCTCTCACATGATAGGTCATCACGCTCTGTTTAGACTAGGTGCTACATTCCCCAGGATTCCTTCTAATGCTTCCTTGTCTCTCCCCTGTAGGCCCTATTGTACTCTGTTTACCTCCCTCTGGAGACTCCCATGCATGTCGCACATTACTGTATGGGAAAGCTGCTAAAGTTTAACTTTGTGTCGGTGAGGGCAGCCCTTGGCCTGTCTTACTAGTTCATCAGTCCTGTAGCTTGTAGAAAGTGCTTAACTTCTCTTTCTGACTCTCTCCTTGTCTGAATGTCTCTCTGAATACCACACCATCTCTCCATCCCCTCCCTGCCCCCACCCTCTTTTTTCCTTTTTTTTTTTTTTTTTTTTCCTCGGTCTGTGTGTATACAGGCTAGTGGCCAAGCCCTGTGCCCACATACTTCAGATTCAGGCGGGAGTGCCTCGGCAAGCTCAGCCCAATGATGTCCTGGAGAGGGTGTATCAGTCCAAAATGGTACATAAGGCCTATTTTTGTTCTGTCGTCCATTAAATGTTCCTCTGCACACTGGAATACAGATGTTACTGCGCCGGAATACACCACCATAGGCATAATGATATGTTCAGTAAATACTTCATGTGGTGTGAAAGTCAAACCTACTGGCATCGTGGTTTCTATGAAGTGACTCCTGTTTGCCCTGTACTGTCCTCTTCAGTGTCCAGACACCAGGCGACTGGAGGGACTCTCCAAGCAGCTGGACTGGGATGTGCGAAAAATACAGAGATGGTTTCGCGTCCGTCGGAACCAAGACAGGCCTAGTATGCAGAAAAAGTTCTGTGAGAGCATGTAGGTTCCTACTAACGTGGAGAAGTATCTGCACTTTTGTCTGTCGGTCAATCCAACACACTGAACTATCTCTGCTGCCACTGGACTGACCACCATGAGGTTGACATTTGTTGTTCTGAATGAGATCTCTTGATAGCTTTTGGTTGGATTGCCATAAAGTTTGGTTCAGGCATTCATGTTCAATTTTAATGACTTTGATGATCCCGTAACATTTCACTGATTGCCATCAGCTCAAATTTCTTTGTTCCCTACGCCGCTCACAACATTCCCATCAGTCTTAATTCGTCCTTATCGGCAAACGTTAGCATGCTAACATATGGAACTAAAATGGTGAACATGCATGCTGACCTTAGCATGTAGCTTAACGCACTGCTGCTGTTGTTAGCATGACTTATTCTTGTTTTTCAAGAAGAGAACAAGTGACATTGGTCTGTTTTCCCAATTCTACTCTTTTCTTTCACTTCAGGTGGCGATTTACATTTTACCTGGGGATTTTTATCTATGCCATTCGCCACTTGTGGGTGGTGAGTTGAATTAGCACGCCATATGCTTTTGTACAATACTGATTAATTGCATTGCTTTTTTGGAAATGTGAACAGGCTTATTATGTATTTTGTTGATCCAGTCAAATCAGGCTTAATCATATGCACATTTAACCTGTTTCTGTCAGTCGCCTTGGATGTGGGACACCAGACAATGTTGGCACAACTATCCTTTTCAGGTTAATCATTTTCTTCATTAACTGCATATTCATCATATCCATATACCTCTATTATAACTAATCTATTCAGAAGCATAATATTGGTTGGCCCAACTTGTTTGTCAAAGGTGTTTCTGTTTCACTCCCTCCCAAAGCCTCTAAGTCCTGGACAGTACAGCTACTATGTAGCTGAGCTGGCTTTCTATTGGTCTCTGATGTTTTCCCAGTTCACAGACATTAAACGTAAGGTAAGTCAGCAACTGCTTGCCTAACACTATTGTGCTGCCTCCTAATTAATAGCCCTCCTGAACACTTCTCATCGTTTTTATCAGAACTGTTTTACCTACTCTTCATAGTCCCCTCATATCATACCTAGAGCTTAACAATTAATCAAAATATTATTGAAATCACAGTATGTCAGAGTCCAAAATCCAAATCGCAGGAGCTGCAAAGGTAAAATGTGTCACAATATGAAGTTGTTTTTGCATATCGTTCAGTCCTAATCATGTCCATTTTTCTTAATTTCTTTGGCGGTATGTTTACAGGCTTAGCTTTAAAGGAGCAGTATGTAAGAATTTTACTCTAAAACATTCAAAAATGATCAACACAATGTGAAGAAAAAGTCAGTTTTGACATTATGTCAGAGGCATCTATGTATACTGTTGCAGATATCTACTGAAGTTAGAATGCTAATCAGCTAGCCCCGACCCGCTTTGTCACATCCATGCTGGGTCCCCCTCACCCAGGATGTGAAAACCTCTTCCTGGCAGTCCAAAGCTGCTCTGATAGTGGCGTAAACGCAAACACTTCCTCCGTTTCTTCACACTCCCTGTCGGGGCAGAGTCAGCTGCATGGCTGACTAGCTAACAGCACCTATAGTTAACATCAGTTAGCAGTTACTCTGGTGGAAGCTGCCTCCTATTTGTTTGGAGTAGGAATTCGACAGTTGGCCAGTTCTTACATACTGCACCTTTAACACCATTTAGTGTTACCAGTGTATTAGGATTAACACATCATTATGCACTCTGGCAGAACAGGTTACACGATGAAATGCTGCTGCACCACAAAAATTTACAATGCGTCTTATTTATAGCTTCAGCGTCATCCCAGTATTTACACAAAGCCTTTCAGTTGTTGTTGTTGTAACCGACAGTCTTGATGAATGGAAGAAGATCAGCAGTGAGAATTATTCTACAACAACCAACGTCATCTAATTATTCCATGAGCTGCAAATGTTTTTTTAACCGTAGAAGTAGCTTGAGCATCCTGTTTACCACTTTACAACTCACTCCTCCTGTCATCTCTCTTCATTTCTTTGATGGCAGGATTTCATGATCATGCTTGTCCACCACCTGGTCACCATAATGCTCATCACATTCTCCTATGCCAACAACATGCTAAGAGCTGGCACTCTGGTCATGTGTGTGCACGATGCATCTGACATCTTCCTTGAGGTAAAGAACTCGGCCATGGAGGTTTTTCTTGCAGCACCTGTTCCAAGACCGAAACTTGAGAGGGTTCTGGATCTAACTCAGCAACATTAATGTGCAAATGTAGGCAAACAGGAGCTGTGAGCTACTTATGCTACCTGTCTGACGGGAAAAAACACTTCTCTCATTAGTATTTCACTGACAAGATACCATTGAAATGTAGTAGTCTAAATATAAGTATACTGTGCAGTATTTTCCTAAAAAGCAATATACAATCATATAAAGAAATTCTATCAAACAGACCATAGGCAGCACGCCTCCAAATGAAAGCTACAAAAATGGCAGACACAGCGCTGAAAATTATTTACGAACAGTAACCAATAGTTCCTACATAGTATACCTTTTAAGCATAAGATAGTTTAAGTTGTTGGCAACTACCTGAAATACCTGTCTGACGGACAAAACACATCTCTTATTAGCATTTCAGTGACATGATATAATTGCTGGATAATACAAAAGAGATACTGGTGTCTTTTTTTTCCCCTTACTTTGACTAATTAATACTTTATTTTTTCCCAAAGGCTGCCAAGTTGGCCAACTATGCCAAGTACCAGAGGCTATGCGATGGCCTGTTTGTGGTGTTCAGCATAAGCTTTTTCATCACTCGACTTGTCATCTATCCTTTCTGGTGAGACAGATAAGAGTTTATGTACAAGTCAGATTTCTCAGTTTTGCCAAATGTTTAACTATTAGGAGACATTTGTATACCAAGTTGAACTAAAAGTTGTAATAATATATTGAGAGCTCTGGTAACCTCTGTACGTGTGCATTTGTTGCAGGATTGTTAACAGTGTTCTGTTTGAGAGCTGGGAGATCGTTGGGCCTTACCAGGCTTGGTGGTTGTTAAACGGGCTGCTGTTGGTGCTGCAGGCTCTTCACATCATCTGGTTCTACCTCATCGCTCGCATTGCTATCAAAGCCATATTCAAGGGAAAGGTTAGTCTGGCTGTCTGTTGTGTGCAGTCCAATTTGTAACCACGGTAGCGGCATAGTTTTGCAGATGGCAATGTCGGTCAGTTTGTCCATCAGTTTGGTACCGACTGAAATGTCTAAACAAACCTCAGCAGGATAAAGGATCAATGATTCAGCCAGACTAGACTAACATATTCAAATGAACAACCACTCAACCCCTGTGCCCCTGGACTCTCTCTGCTACTACTGGATGGAGAGAGGGGGATAGCAGGTTAACAAAGGGGAGGTTTATTTTGTTCATTCCCCAAGTCATCTACTGTCTCACACCACCTGATCCAGGGAATCATTCCTGTTTTTTATTTTATAGGTGTCAAAAGATGACCGCAGTGACATCGAAAGCAGCTCAGACGAGGAGATTTATTCCAACTGCAGTAAAAATCCCAGTCAGACCCTAAAACCAAAGGGCAACAGTCACACCGGTAACCTTAATGGAGAAACTCATGAGCACTGAGTACCATGAGGAATATTTATCTCCAGTGTGACTTTTTCTCACCACCTTTGTGCCTGTGTGACCCACCTTGTCACTTCTTTGACCCACTGAGGAGACTTTAAACTTTTTCTTGCCAAAGATTTGCTGACCTGTTTAAATGGAGAGAGGACTTGGATACAGGGGAAGCCCATACGTGGAATACAGACTTGGCATTGTCATAATGTGTCAGGTTTACGTTGTGTGAGGTTTACACCTGCTTTTTGCTTACAGGAGCTGAGAGAGAAATCTGTGCGGTCTGTCTGCACCACGCTGTGTGTGTGCGTGTGTGTGTGTGTGTGTGAGTTCGCAAAGTTACAAATTGCAGCAAATGCACGTCTACACGGTTACTGTCAAAACTCATTTTTATACATGTAAATAGACTTTATTAGTGAAACTGGTAATATGATACAGCTGTAAAACATCACTGCATCTGCCTTACTGAATATATCGCAAATATCTCTCTTTAAATGCCAAGCTTAATAAAACACTGTGTCAGATCCATTGATAATAGTGAACTGTACTGAATAATGAGTAAGGCTGCAATCATCGATTAATTGTTTGAGCAATAAAATGTCAGAAAATAGCGAAAACATAACAATCACAATTTTCTAAAAGCTGAACTTATCATATTGCTTGTTTTGTCAGGCTAAGAGTTCAAACCTAAATATATTTATTTCCTCTCGTGGAAGAAAAGTCATACATTTTCACACCCGAGAGACTGTAACTGGTGAATGTGCCCCACTGACATTTTTGCTTGGAAAATTATTTAAACACTGAACCGATTATTTAAATTGTAATATTTTGTTTTAAGCGACAAGCGGATTGAGCAACTAATGGCAACAGTAAAAACAGTATTGTAGGTGATCCTGGAGCCGTCTCTGACATTGATGGACTCATCTGTCTTCTTCAGTATCTTATTCTGTCGCACTCTTCCAACAGTTCAAACACATCTTCACTGAAGTCGTTGTACTTCAGACTAAGAGAGTTGGAGACAAAAGCAGTAGTTAGATGCTAGATTAAGCTGTAGTACACTGGTTCAAGATGATTTAGAATACACTGAACAACATCAGGCTTACTTCATCTCCAGCATGGTTTGGCTGTCCTGCATGACTTGGACGAGGGCTGGGACGGAGGCATCAGTCAGTAAATTGTTTCGCAATTCCAGGCTCTTCAGAGTCTTACTGGCTCTTATAGCGGCGCACAAGTCGTCAACAGAGGCATCCGTCATTTCAGTCATTTCAACACTATGATAAAAGAGTCAGAGGATTTTTAATGTAGCGCACACTGCAATGCGGTGATTAAAAAAAACTGTGTAGGGAGAGTGTTAGAGATTATTGAACTTACTCCAGTTCCTCCAACAGACAGTTTGGATGTGCAACAGCATCCCAAATATGTTTAACCCCTTGGTCTCCCACTTCACTTAAACCTACAGACAGGGACTTGAGTTGAGAGGTCCCACTTCTGAGCAGTGAGCCGAGTTCCTTGAAGACTGACTGGGTTAACTCGCATCGTGTCAAGCTGTGGGGTGGAGCAGAAAAAACAGTTATCTGAATTTTACCAAATATTTGTGAAAGGTCAAAGGATTAAAACAGGTAATCCTACCCAAGTTTTTCTATTGGACATCCAGGTCGACTGAGGGCTTGGCAGAGCAGCAGCGCCCCCTCCTGGCCCAACTCATTCACTGACAGATCCAACTCTGACAGAGAACAGTGCTCTGACATCAAGGCCTCCGTCAAATGAGGACAGCAGTCACCTGACAGTTCATTGTCAAAGACACTAAAATATAAGACAAAAGGTCACCAACATGAACATAAAAGTTATGACTTATCACACACATTGTGCACTTTTTTGGGGGACACATACACATAAGGAATTTTGAGCATCCTTTTCATCTTGAATATCAGAGGAAAAACATTGGCAGTATCATCTTGAAACACACTTACATGAGGTTCTGCAGTTTACAATGTGGGTTTTTCAGGGATTTGCACAAAGCCTCCATTCCACCGTTACCAATCATGTTTTGTGTCAGGTCCACTTTTCTCAACTCTGATTGGCCAGAACATAAAGCTGCTGATAAAGCCTCCATGGATGGCGCAGTCAACTCGCTGCCTCGAAGGCTTTTGAGAAACAAAATAAGGTCATTTTTCAAACCTGAAGGTCAGTCACTTAAATATACATAAACAGCTGTGACAAAAAACAATACTACCCAGTAAAAAGTACATACCGGAGCTCCTGAAGTTTGCACTGAGGACTTTGTAGAGCTTTGCACAGTTTAATGAAGCCCTGGTCCCTCATCTGATTGAAGCTGATGTCTAACACATGCAACTGAGAGGTGCTTGAGGTCAGGACAGACACCAGCTCTTCACCGCTTACTTCTGTCAGTTTGCATGCTAGAAGTCTAGGTAAATCAAAAGCAAGAATATCAATGACTTACTCACTGAACTCAGAATTGCTTTAGCTTATCTTACTTTATGTCCAACAGCTTGCTGTCTCTGAGTCCAGTGCAGAGGATTTTGAACATTTCATCTCCGAGGTGTGTGTGAGAAAGATCCAGCTCCTTGGTGAGTCCTCTGCTGAGGGCTGAAGCCAGATGCTGTACAGCCCTGGTGCTCAGAGAGCTGCTTGACAGGCTGGTGGACATAAGAGAGTCACTTTAGATATGAGAGCATACTGAACACATAAATTGAAAGACAGCTGGACATATGAATATTTACAATGACTTACATTATTTTGTGTGACAAGGTCATAGTTGGAACCAGCGCCTCTGCTTCCTCCTCTGTAAGATTCTTTGTACTGTACAGATTCAACTGCTCAATCTCTCCGAGGATAGTGAAAACATAATTCAGAGCTACACTGTTCTGGTGGCTCAGCTCTCCATAGCTGATGCCTATTCTTGCTTGTGGGTCAAGGATCTCTCTCACCAAACTCTCATTTTGAGCTTGATGAAGCAGATGGAAGCAGTGGAAGTGCTTCTCTTTGTAGTACCCCTTCAGTGCCGTCTCTGAAGTGCTTTTAAACCAGCGCTTGAAATCCACAATCCGGCCGGAGTTCATCTCCCCCAGCAAGGTCTCCAGTGGTCTGCGCTGAACTGGCTCTGAGAGCGCTGACAAGAAGGCATCTAGAAACTCTGCTTGGCCTTTGTGCTCTTCCAACATCTTCTCCACACCCTCAGACGTCGACTTGTCCAAAAAGAAAGACACGGCCAAAAGGAACTCTTGCATCATTTGGGAGTGGAAGGAGAAGACGCATTCATCTGACTGGTCACCATCTATTCGCAAGAAAACACTGAGAGAGGTGAGAAACTGTTGAAAACCAAAGGAATCCATTTCCTCCTTGGTACAGCTCGAATGCTTGTTAAGGAAGCAGTGAGACGCCATCTTGCCGAAGGCCAACACCAGGTCTCTGTTGAAGGCCTCGTTCAGGGAGAGCTTCTGAATCAGGTGGACCAGGACAACTACATACAGCTGAGATAACGTCTCAGGAAGTTTTGTTCCAGCATCCATCAGAGACTTGTACATGGAACAAACTGTCCAACAAAACCTTGGGGAGGTACAGATATCATAAAAGCCAAGAGTCTTTTCCATGTGCACTAGTGCTTTGTTGGCAACAGCTGGGTCAGGAAAGAAGCCACTAAAGTAGGCCTCTCTTTGTGGCTTCAGAAACCCCAACACTTCCACCTTGGTGCCACTCAGAGCCTGCACATATCCTGTCGACCTGGCTGCTGTGACAAAGGCAGCTCCTTTCAGGAGAGATCCATGAAGCAAGCTGGCCACTAAGCTGGACAGTGGGGCTGCCTGGCTGGGGTCAGAGCAGAGGGTGTGGATGGAGGGGTCCAGGCTCTGTTTGCACTGATCCAGATCATCAAAAACAAACAAGACATCCTCAGGCTTCTGCATAACAAGGGGCATGGCCTCAGGAAGGACATGACTGTGATGTTGTAGCATTAGCGTCTCCAAGGAGAGCGCCTCATTAAGAGAGTGTAACTCCCTGAAGCGGAAATGGAAAACATGAGAGAAGTTTTGAAGGCGTTCTCCTTTGGCCCAGTCTACGACGAGCTTCTCCAAAGCGGTGGTTTTCCCTGATCCTTCAGGACCAACCAGTATCACATTTTTGATTTCACCAGACAGAGCAGTGCAGATGGCATGATCAAGGGACAGCACGTTCTCCTCCACGTTTCTGTCTGCCCCCCGCGCTTCAGAAGTAAGCGCAGATATGTACTTATTGCCGTTGATCACACTGACTGGCAGCTCTCCACCAAGAAGTGTCGACATGCCTTTTGACATCCGGATATGAGCCAGCACAGCTTCTTTGTCCATTGTGTAAATTACTGTTGAGAGAATACATAAAATACTATATTACTAAATAATAATTGACTGTCAGCATGACGGTCTGCAGGCAACATGCCATTCATGTGATGACTAAATTACAGGGTTACAAGCTTTACCTCTCTACTTTGAAACCCTATCAGTATCAGTATATCTTACAGGGTACAGGAACAGCAGTAACAGCTGTTGAACAGTATGTTGCACATATTTCCAAACAGAGCTAGAAACTAGTTACCTTGCACGCAGGGGTGTTTGAAAACACAGAAAAATGAGACGACGCGTCGAAGTAGGGGAAAAATGATCTTTACGAAACAAAGAGACTTCTGCTTTAATGTCGGGGTTCCGCCTATTCTGCCTGACATTATAAGCTTCCGGGTCTGGAACTAGGAAACTAACTGTGCCGCGCGCGAACGCACGCTCTGTGCGCAGCTGAAGTAGAGTTTAGGCAGACCACACTTTCATCTCCCCCCTCTCAGCCTCACAGGTTATCAATGTAAGTGATTGAGGCGCCGGTATCTTAGAAATACGTGATGCTTTATGTGTTTTCAAGGTACATTTCTTTTCGTACGTCAATTTATTTGTACGGAAGTTACGTTGACGTCGTTCTAGATTTATAACGGACCGGAACGTCTCATGCAAATGTGATTAGGGTTATATAAACAGATCAGCGTTAGTAAGTTAACTAAGCTGTGAAGAACACCGTAACTAAACTAACTCGGAGTCCGTTGGCTCACTGTACGGAACGTGAACTACAGTTTTTGACATGGTGACCAGGCGGTTGGTAACTTACTCACAGAGTCGTCTGTTACTGACAATCACTCATCACCAGAATGTATAAAATACACACGAAAGACAGAGGTAATGGAGCGATATATCGATACATTACAAAATTTAGCTCAGTTAATGATAGGGTTAGCTAATGTTATGCTAACTGGATGCTAACAAACCGTTGGCTAATCATGCATAATTCATCTACCGGTATCTATCAGAATTAAACAACCTTAGCCTACCTTTGTAACTGCCTTCCGTGAAATTTCGTGTTTTGAACCTTGCTCAGTGTGTTTTGTGTCAGTTAATCCGTTGTTTTTGGACACCGACAGTAAACAGCCAGTGGGTGGCACTCTCACGTTTCCCCTGGAGATAACTTCAGTTAAGCCAAAATCCTGAATAACTGTCATTCTGTGTGGCCTCTCACTGTGTAACACATAACATGTTATAGCCTACATAACAAGCAAAATGTCTAATTGTAACTTACCCCACACAACTACCCAACACGGTTGCCCATCTATGTAAAAGTGAGATAACGTTCAAACTGTAGTCACACACTTGCTCGGTCCTTCGGTCCTGCAGTCGCTGCGCTTCACCGGCATGATGGCTGTGATTGTCTGATGCAGCCCACCATACAACAGCGTGTATACACTACTATACAAGTTGAAGTCCGGTGAAGTTACAACGACTTGTATAGGGTAAGACTACCTAGTTAGGTGAGTGGTGACTGTGTACAGGTGACGGGTGTCACCTCCAAAAATGACATGACACTCTCAGCACCTGAAGTTTATTTAGTCTGAATAGTGAAGTGCCTTAAACCTGCATTCGTTCTAATGGACAGCAGTGGGCCACAAAAAGAAGTTATCTCAGTAAACAGTTTCCTTATATTTATGGTCTCTGTCTGTTGCAAGTCATCTTCACTTAAGCAGCATGTTCATCGTGTAAATTATGGTGCCATTTAGAGTAAAATATCCAATAAAAGCAGGGTGTGCTTTTGGGCTTGGCTGCCTTGTGATTGACAAGTCGCTACCAGATCCATTCAGGATAGAGGTGTAGCAGCTCCACCCTCTCGTGCAAATGTGGTCACCTCTGACTCCGAAAAGTAGCTAAGTAGATTTAATTAGGTAGTACAAAACTAATAATCTCTTTCACCACTGTTGCTGAATGAGGCAACATAATGGTGACTGAGCCTATGATCCACTGACAAACACCCTTGCTTTTGCATTTGCAGTATTGTGAACTCCGTGTTGGTTGTGATGTTCCCTGAAAAAACGTAAGCTACTGCTGATGCCAATCGAACATTTTCTACTGTTGCATCTTCACAATAAAAGCACTTGACAACACGAGCTGACTTTCATGACTATTATGAAATCTACCAAAACTGAAGGAAGACAACTTAAACTTTACTTGAGTGTTACCATTTTATGCTACTTTATACTTGTACTCTGCTGCTTTTATTCAACAGCTTCAGTTGCTTTTCAGTCACTTTGCAGATAATACAAAATCCATCCATCCATTATCTATACACCGCTGAATCCTTATAATACAAAATATAATAGCAAATTATGATGTATTATTGTAGATTAAGTGACCCAGCAGTATACTGTATAAAATTGTTATATAACCCCACCTTTACCAGGGGTCATATACCAGGGTTTACCATAATCATAATCAAATATTAGAATGCTATATTTATGATTCTGATTTAGTTAATTGTTCATAATGAGTACTTTTATTTGTGGTATTTTTTGTATATTTTGATGCTGTAGGAGCCATGTTTCTACACTTTGTGCCCACAGTAAGTACAATCAGCTGATAATGCTCATTAAGTATTTGAAAGCAAGACTTTTTGCAGTGTTTCATTGTGGTACTGCTACTTCTGCCTAAGAAGAATATCTGAGTACTTCTTACATCAAACAACATTAGAATATTGTATGTTTGTATATTGTGTGTTAATGTTATAAATGACCTGTCTTTCAAAAAAAATATGTCCCAAAATGCAAAAGGTCCTTAAATTTTAAACTCTTTTTATTGTTAAGACAAAATATTGGCCCCTGTTTTCTGTGTGTTCGAGTATGGGAAGCCCGAGTCACTAAACCTTCACTGTAACCCAGCCCTTGCAGCTCTGATGTTGTGAAATACATCAGCTTCAGTGTGAAATGAGCTGTAGATTCTCGTGACAAGCACTGGATAGCAGCAATCACACTTGCATAAGTTGCATATTGAACTGTGGCTAATGCCTTCCAAGCTAGTTGCGATGTTACTGAAACATGCTTGTAGAAGAAGAACGCAAATGATCGGGCAGCTGAGTACACCTTTATTTTAAACACAGAAGGTGGCAATTAATGTGACATCAAACACAAGGAGAAGGGAAATAAACAAATGACAGATTACAAAGACATTCATGTAAAGGACTGAGTTAAATGGCCGTAGTGATCCTGCACGTCACAGTGCTGCAGTGTGTTTTCCGGGCTTAGCTGTATAATCTGTCTTGGGTCTCCACAGTTTTGATGAGAATTGCACCTGACTTTCGCTGGGGCTGTTTGTTAACAGGGACGGCTGTTGGCAAGAGGACAGTAGAAAAATCACACACCGCGCATTGTCATGACAATCCTAATGCCAGTGGATATAATTGTGTTATCTTAAGTTGAAAATACAGTTCGTACCTTTGGTGGGCACTTCTTGGATATTGACAATAGAGTCCCGTCCAAGTCTGTCAGTGAGAAAGCAGGAAATACACTGTGAGCACTGATTAACTGACAAAGTAAAAGGTTGTTAAAGGTGAACCCTAACCCAAGGTTGGAGCTGAAGGATACAAAATCTGGCAGTGTGGAGTTAGAAAAAAAGCAATTTTAGTTTGATGCATTTTTTTAAAAACTGTCTATTGTGAATCCAACAATATTGTAGGGGTGATCCGCTAAATTGACAGAAACAAATTAATGATCATCAAGAGACAAGATAAATCAAAATCTTGTCAAACCTTCTTTTTTTTTTTTTTTTACATAAAAGCCTAAATTAGCTTGTAATCAGTGCTTAATTATGTTATGAGAACTTGACACTGCTGAGCTCTTCCAGTAAAACTCACCTCTCCTCCTCTCCTTCCAGCAGCTTCCTGTAGGTGGAGATCTCGATGTCCAGGGCCAGCTTGACATTCATCAGCTCCTGGTACTCTCTGAGCTGGTGAGCCATGTCTTGCTTGGCCCTCTGCAGAGCCAGCTCCAGGTCCCTGATGCGAGCCTTGGCATCCTGCACGGCCCCCTCCCCACGCTGCTCCGCTTCCAGTACCTGGGCCTCAAGGCTGGTACGCTGAAAAACGTGCAGCAATTGGCGGCGTAAGCATTCAATAAGATTTTTAATTGATGTCATTGAAGCTTATAGGCTATTAGACAACCTGCCTCATAATAATCAGGAGAGTTTAACACTGTCTGAGAGGAGGAGTAATGTTGGAAAGTGTTGCTTTTGCTTCATGTGATATAGTTAATTTTTGCATTCCTCTTTCCACCTGATTCTTCACTTCACTCACCTGTGTCACTGCAGCCTGAATCTCATTCTGCAGGCGGCTGATCATTCGTTTGAGCTCAGAAATTTCCCCCTTGGTGTTGCGCAGCTCACTGCCATACTGGTCTGCCTGAGCAGTCATCTGGTCAAACTGGTGCCGGCAGAAATGAAGCAGAGGAACAAACATGCGCTCGGTAATTATCAGGTTTGACCAGGGCGGTTCCCGTCAAAGAGACAGGATTCTCTCAGATTTATGAGCTTTAGCGTCAAAGGAGAAACTTGTTTTACCACAAACTTTGTCCCATGTCACACAACAGTGACATGTAATCATTCATGTTTTTATGCAGGGTGATGTATTTTAGGTCTTCACCTTCTTCCTGTGCCAGCATTCAGCTTCTTCACGGCTACGGGCGGCAATGTCCTCATACTGAGCCTTAACCTCAGACACGATCCGATCCATGTTCAGGCCACGGGAGTTGTCCATCTGCACCACCACAGAGGTCTCCTTCAGGCTGTCCTGCAGCTCACACAGCTCCTTTATTAAAACAACGCACACAGCAGCAGTAAATAGACAAAATCCAGAATGCAAAACAAGCTCACATGCTTTATATTGTATATACATTCTTTGATTTGATATCTGAAGACTTTCAATCGATGATTATGTACCAAATTGTACAGAGCCTTGAGGAAGTTGAATTCATCACCGATGGACGACACCTTGTCCTCCAGATCCATCCTGGAAAGATAGCCTGCGTCCACATCCTGCAGGCAGTCAGTGTAAAAACAGCAACCTTTTCTCAGTGCTTAAACTTTTGGGACATTTGACAGACACAGTTACATTTCATGTGAATTGCTTTCAAACGCTTGGAAGACGATGTTTCATCTTGATTGTATTAACAGATAGCAGTTTTGTAGCCCAACAAGGAAGTTTATTAGTGGAGAAATTGCTTGTAAAACTGAATGTAATGAGAGTTAATAGAAAGTCTTCAGAGCTTAATCTGTTTAGTATCTATCGTAGCCATCATGACTGCATACTCTACCTTCTTGAGCACAACAAACTCGTTCTCTACTTCATTCCTCTTGATGATCTCATGCTCATACCTGAAACAGTCCGGAAATATCTGATTACTCATGCAGATTTTATAAGTATGCATTTAAAATACCATGTGTACGAGAGTCTGGCTCACAGGCTTAATAGTGGTTCAGCTCCTGTTACAGAAATGCCTTACTTTGTCTTGTACTCTTGTACATTTTTGTGCATGGCATCATTCTCCACATCCAGTCTGTGTCTGTCATTGTCCAGAGACTCCAGCTGTCTTTGCAGGCTGGCGATGTATGTCTTCAGCATGGGCTCAATGTTGGAGGAGGCGGCGGTCTGTCCCTCCAGCAGCTTCCACTTGGTTTCCAGCATTTTGTTCTGCTGCTCCAGGAATCTTACCTGCGGCACAAGGAGGAAGGAACAACCACATCAAACGGATTCTAACGTCATTTATAGATGTCGTGTAAGTCAAAGGCAATAATGTGTCTGAATGGATTATCAGGATCATCAAAGTGATTTAAATCCGACACCCAAGAGTTTTAGAGAAATTTCCTCATACCTTATCAATGAATGATACAAAACGGTTGTTGAGACTCTTGATCTGCTCTTTCTCCTGGTTACGAACAGCATGGACGGTGGGGTCAATGTCTACGTTCAGTGGGGTGAGCAAGCTCTTGTTGATGGTCACTGCTGTAATCGGGGCCGCTTGGAAAGACCCAGTGCTCATCCTGGGGATGGAGTAGGATCCCATGGACATGCTAGTGAAGCCCCCTGCCGACATGCGCAGTCCTGGCCTGCTGCTGCGCTTGCTTCTCAGACTCATGGTCGTGCTGCGTGGAGATCTCACTGCAGGAATGGATGAAGAGGTCAGGAGGCGGTTGAGCTCTGTTGTGCATCTCCCCATCTTTAGAGTGGTACTTTATAGGCAGGTCTGGGTGTGGCGCGATAGTGAAGTTATGCCGCTCTCGAATGCGGGTAAACCAGTCCGACACATGCCATCTGTTCTCCCACCTACCCCTGCTGTAACGTTGCATTGTTTCTGTTGTTTCGCTGGAATTCGGGCCTGCACTGCAGCAACAGTTGTGCTGCATTTGAGCAAAACACTAAGGTGTTGTTCTCGGCACTGGATCCGTCCAAAAAATAGAAAAGTCAGCACTGTGATCTAAGAATTCACCAAGAGCCAAAATCTTCACTCATGATAAATCAAAGCAGGTTTGGAATGAGAACAAATATTTTAATTGGCTTTGGTGTAGTTTACAGTAGTGCTGCAGGAACAGTAAAATAAATACAGTAAAAGCAAATTAAGATTTTTTTTTAAACTTATTTAGCCTGCAGGATTTTCACAAGTTTTTAATGAAAAAAAGGCCACAAAAAGGTGACAATGATATACTGCAGACAATATGTAGATTACCTAGAAACCGTACCCAAATATTATGAAACAATGTAAAATATACTGGCTTTGGGAAAGAAATCTAGATTGAGTCAAGTTGTAGTTGGTGCCACAGACATAATGTTATACCTTTTGATTCATGTTGTGTCATCACAAGCGACAGGCAGTTGTAACTGGGCTGTCCTGTTGATGTCAAAGCTTTGCTTTCTTTTCTAACACCTCTCTCCCTTTTCAGACTGATTGTGCAATCATCGCCTCCCTTTAAAAAAACAACTACAGAGAAATAAATGTCTTGTACAACCAGGATTAAGTTCATTCTGGAGGTTTGTCCTGAAGCTGTGTCATCTACACAACACTACTGTAGGTAAGTAAAGCTGGGAGAGACTGTGTCTGTACGTACATCAATACTGGAGAATTTAATCATCTTAAATGTCTGTATTAGCTCTTCTCTTGTCAGGTATGAAGATTGCTTCGTTTAACGTCCAGAGGTTTGGCCTCATGAAAGTCTCAGATCCAGATGTCGTGTCAACTCTGGTTAAGGTAAAACAACATGGAACAGCAAAGCATCAGGTGGTTGATTTCAACCAAGACACACAGTAAAAGATCAATTATTAGTACTGAGTGTATTTGGGAAGCAGCCAAGCAGATGTCAAGTGTGAAGACTATGAAGCTGTCATGTTCAGAGGGGAAAAAAATCTGAGTGATAAATATTGCCTCAAAGGCTGAGCTTATCACTCTTCACTGAGAGCTTTTATCTTTTGTAGATTGTGTCCCGATATGACATCATCTTGATTCTGGAGGTGGTGGATGTGAGCGGAGAGTCTGTTAAGCTCCTCATGAAAGAACTGAACAGGTGAGTTTCCAGCTTTTATTTCTGAACGCAGCAAAGTTGTTGCTTTTCGCTAAACGTGTGCTCACATTCGCTGTCACCGCAGCGTCAACGCAGAACATCACTACGCTCTGCAGCTCAGTAGCCGCCTGGGAAGGAACAGATACAAGGAACAGTTTTTGTTTTTTTACAGGTAAGATATTGTCAGATTGTGATGTTTTTTCCAAATGTAACCATCAAACAGCTGCACCAAAAAGCCATTTTTGTCTTACTTGAAGGGATGATGTCGTCGACCTGATTGACTGCTATCAATATGAAGATAACCAAGTGAACGACGTGGATGCTTTCGCGAGGGAACCATATATTCTCCGCTTCAAACCCCACAACACCGGTCAGTCTCTGCACTTGACTGGAGCTTAAGGAATAACAGGGAGTTCCTCTGAGTGGGTTTGTTAATCTGATCCTCATTCATTTGCTGAAGACGCCGTAACATCATTGTCTCCGTAATGTCTGTGCTTTGACTGAGTCATTCCTGCATATGGACCTGTTTGTTTTTTCAAGGTGAATGAGCCCGATTTAGTCTGACATGTGATTCAAATGAGCAGAGGGCAGGTTCGTCAAGTTAAGTCAGTCTGCGTTGTCTGTGTGCATCCACACGTTGACATTTGTCATGATGGGGTGTGTTACCGTAGGCGAGCATTTGTTGTTGACTGTTTTGGTTTGCAGTGCTGAAGGACATAGTGCTGATCCCGGTCCACACCACACCGCGGGACTCAGAGAAAGAACTGGATGAGCTGTATGATGTCTTCCTGGCGGTCAAAGACAAGTGGAAAACTGACGTAAGTTCCGTCATCCTGTTGCATCAGTGTTTCACTTGAAGGTGCTTTAATGGATTCATGGTATACAGATTCATAGCAATCCGTATGTCTTTTTTGTACTCCCATATTAGAGGAATCACACCAATTGTATGGCTTATGAATGATCACTTAACAATGTTGGCTACTTTTGATTGGTTTCCCTGTGTTCCCACATCCAAACTAATCGATGTAATAACTTTTATTAGTACTAAAAAGACCATTTCTGATGTCCTCTAGAACGTAATGATCCTGGGGGATTTCAACGCAGATGGTGCGTATGTCACCCATAAGGAAATGAAGGAGATCCGCATTCGCAGCAACAAGAATTTTCACTGGCTGATTGGTGATGATGTGGACACCACTGCAAATACATCAAACGACCACACATACGACCGGCACGTGTGCCTTCATAAACTCCAGAGAAGTTTTTATTTTTATTTTTATTTTTTGTGAAAGCAATTTGTGGCAGGATTATTTCTGCCAGGAAGAAACTGTACATATTGGCATTATATCTGAATTAACTAATTAACTGAGTGCATTTATGTATATCTCTGGCAGGATTGTTGTGTATGGAGAAGATGTGCTGGCAGCCATCGTGCCAAATTCAGCCAAGCCGTTCAATTTCCAGGAGGAGTTTGCCATGTCAGAAGAAAGGGTGAGTTGTTCCTATAGCCAGCGTTTGTAGATAAGCTGCTCGGTTTCCAGATGCAAATAAAGGTACTCTGCTGCTAGCTGTCAGTGTGGGATGCTGTGTGGACAGTTTACTGCCACCAGCTACAGTATATAGACTGATGGAAGACACTCCAAGTGCTCTGGGCCATGGTGTGTCCTGCTGCTTATGAAAAGAGCAGCAATTAGTCAAGACCACACAAGACTTAACCAGGTTAACCATGCAGCCGAGTCCCAAAATGCAAAAGTGCATTTCTACAGCACTGCGGGATATAGAACAAATATGACTAAGTACCTTTAATTTATTGAGTGCATAATTCAAAATATAATAAAAAACAGGCCTTTTCATGTGGTCATTTTATATAAGCTATTTATTCGTTGAATTTACATAAAATGTGCTATATTGTGATGTGTATGGTTATCTGGATATGAAATGATCAGGGTATTAGAGCTTTTTAACTGCCCTGTTTCGCGTGAATATTCCTCTTTCAATATTTGCGTCCTCCCGCAGGCCCTGAGAGTGAGCGACCACTATCCTGTTGAGGTAGAATTACGTAAAGCTCTTCCTTTCTGGAAGGCGAAGAGCTGCCAAAGACGTGACAGCGCTGACACAGAGGAAGCATCAGGTGACATAGCTGTCACAGGTGAAGAGCAAAACTGTAATTTATTCTCTCCTGCCACTGACAGACATGGAGTGACAAATTTGAAATAGGACCTGACCCACTTGTACTCGATGTTGCGTTCTTTTGATATTTACGGTGCACTGTTGTCTCTGTGAACGCATAGGAGAATGCTTGGAATTTTCGCCGTTTCACTTCTCCCCTGTTTTTTAAAATTAAATATTTAAGCTTGTAACCAATGCAGCCTTTGCGGCGATAACTCAATTTTACACTAGAGGGCTTAAAGGTTAAAGATCTGTTTTTATTATTGTCTAAAAGAACATTAAAAGAACAAAACTAGTAATGAATTGACCCTAATAACAAGTATTGTCTATGCCGAAAGCCTCAAGTAACTTATTCCTTTGCACCACAGTCCTCTATTCTGCACTGCAAAACCAAAATGCACTAAAATTTAAATTTGGTCAGAATAAAGACCAGAAACTGACCTTTTTATAATCTCTTTAACTATATAAAGATTATTATGCCATGAAAATGTGGACACATGTATTTGTATTGTTTGGTGTACCATATAAATAAGACTGAAGCTAAATCTAATCTTAATGAACTGAGAAAGGTGGCTAACACTAGGCCTGCTAAAAGGCAAGAAGCCTAGCTACAGCAGCAGAGTAGCAATAACCGTTGTCTCTGCAGCCTCTGACTGGACGAATTCATCTTTTTTTTTGTGGTTAAACATGTGAAATGTATTTAATATGAGATTCATTTAGTAAAATAATGCCATCCCTGTGCCCTTTCGGAATGTCAAAACATGCAGTATGTAAATGTTTTATTAGGTGTTTTGCAAGGTCTGTGGCAAATATTAATCAGGCTATAAAAAGGCATGAAATTAAGATTTTAAAACTTGAATATCTGTTATACAGTTTGGCAAAGACATGTCAAACTTCAAAGCCCCTTTTTTCAGCTTCACTCTTTCAATAGTTACTGCTCCCTGGCTTTGTAAGGCAGTATTACTGGCTGAATCTCGTGAAACCTCACTTTTAAGTCATCAGCCGTTAACATAGACGCTCAGTGTACTGACACAAGTTCAAGGTTTCTCTGCTGCACTCTGGTACAATTTTTAAATTATCATTTAAGGGAATTTCAAACCCAAACATTGAGGAACTAATACCCTATCATTTACCAGACCATGGCACAATGAGCCACAAATCTGAATGATGCCTGCTTCATGGTGTTTTCCCGTTTAGATTTGAAAATCTATATATTTGAGTAGAGAATTCTTTCAGTGACATTTTTCACATTTGCCACATGTCTGTTAAACGACTATTTATGTGTGTTTTTTTTCTACACGCAGAGAGTTTGCAGGCTGATGTGATGAAACTGCAGAAGGAAAACCTCTTGCTGGAGCGAGAAAAGCTTAATCTCCAGATCTCCTTTTTAAAACAGCGGCTGGCCAAACTCAAACTGAAGGAATGACGTGGAAGATCTCAAACACTGTTGCTCTGGCTAAGCTGTTTTTCTTTTCCACATCATTTGTG
Organism: Chelmon rostratus; assembly: GCF_017976325.1. Classification (NCBI taxonomy): domain Eukaryota; kingdom Metazoa; phylum Chordata; class Actinopteri; order Chaetodontiformes; family Chaetodontidae; genus Chelmon; species Chelmon rostratus. The sequence goes on along the minus strand of NC_055667.1, from coordinate 18,241,531 downwards.
TGATTTAGGATGTATGCTGCAAATGAATAAATCACGGTTACATGCACATGTGATACCCTTTTATTGTTATTTAATAAAGTAAGTAGCACTGATATGAAACAGCATTGTGTATGGGTGTTTGGCTGACCCCAGAACAAGCTGGGGCAGAATATGTCGTCTGTTGGTCATCCAGTGGAATGAAATTTACTATTAATGTATCATTTCGAGTTCTGTGAGCTTTGACGAAACCCAAATAAAAAATAACCCTAGCAGTGATGGAAGACACGCTGTTTTTATTTAATTTTTATCGTAACAACGTTACACAACTTTTCACTGGAAAAAGGTGTGCATTCAAGTGAGCTCCGTGTTTCATAATTGTTAACCCGAGCTGCTACTCCTGGTAGTTACATACCCGCGGTTAGGAATGACAGCAAATTTGACATGTAGAATTTAGACTTAGACGGTTGATATTCATGTGATGTAAAAATAAAGCGGTACGTAACTTTATCGGATGAGAAGAGAGTAATAAACACCTGAGAGTTATCAGTTTACCGACATTCTCTAGTCCAAGTGAAGTAGACACTCTAGTCACGTGACTGTTCGCTCAACAGGACCCGACGTGCTTGTCAACAACAACATTAACAGTGTACGAAGGTGTGACGACCAGGCAGCAAAGTTTCCCAGCGTCGACCGAGCCAACTGTGAAACGACACCGAACCACCTCTCACCTGTCCGGTAGACAGGCCGTCTCGATGCATTTCAGAGGACCGAAAACACCGCGGGGATCATGGATGTGCACGAATTGTTTAGCAGTTGCAAAAAGGGCGACATTTGTAGAGTCAGGTAAACAAACGCTCAGTTGATGTTGCCTCGGCTCGTCTTGTCTTTGCCTTTGCGCAAAAAGCTTGTTTAATTTACTTTACATGGTTGCAGCGGGGTTGTTTTTTTTTCCTGTTTTCCCCTGTCACGTCCTGCAGAACATCAGCCGTCGTTTATGTGGCCTGTTCTGGGCTGCCGTCTGGCAGCTAAACCCAACGCTAACTGCGTCGCTTTGCACATAAACTGGATGTAAACACGCAAGGCAGGGTTGCTAACATTAGCTTTGATGAGCCAGCTGGTTACTTTTGCCAGCGTTTTGTAGGTCAGCTGCTCGGTTTCCAGATGCAGCGTAGGTATGATAAAGTTACTGTGCTACTACCCGTCAGTGTCGGGTGCTTCACAGGACTCTCTGTGGAGAATTTACTTTGACTGCTGGAAGACACTCCCCCTGCTTTGTGCAATGGTGTGTCCTACTGGTTAGGCAAGTCAACACATACAAGCCTTGAGCCTTGGTTAACTGTGTAGCCAAGTCCTCAACTGCAAAAACGACTTCCTGCTGCACTGTGGGATATAGCACATGTCATGTCAATGCAAAATATTAGCATTGACCCCTTTGATTTTCAGCGTTTAACCAAAGGGGCCATCAGACACAAGGAGGACTGTGTAATGAATTAATCCTCATGCATGTAGTGTGTATGCAACTGTGCGAACAATGCATCCATCTTCCATCCAGATGTGTGCAGGCCTGCTCCGACGTGATGCCGAAACACTGTCATCACTCCTTTCTTTTCTCCTCCCAGATACCTTGTTGAACAAAGAGATGTGGACCTCAATGTAAGAGACAAATGGGACAGCACCCCTTTGTGAGTACAGTTTTTAGGCAAGCGGTGTAACTCTGCGGCTGTGACATGTAGCTTGTGTAACAGCTCTTGTTTTTCAGGTATTACGCTTGTCTCTGTGGCCATGAGGAGCTGGTCGAGTACCTGTTGGCTAGTGGTAAGTCTGAAATTTGACTGGCTGACTGTGCTGTAGCGTGATGCCATTATAACCTCCCTGAAAGAACCTGTTCTCTGTTTCGTTTTGCTTTTTAATCTTTGCCCTCAGGTGCAAAGTGTGAGGCCAACACGTTTGATGCCGAGAGGTGTTTGTACGGCTCTCTGAGTGACTCTGTACGACGCCTGCTCAAAGACTATAAGTGTGTCAGTGTCCACGCCATGCAGCAGGAAGATTTTAACTACTTTCTGCACATGTAAGGCTCAAGTGCCTGCAGGCCCCTCGCGTAAATGATCGAATTCCTCTGCACAGCAGTTCATGCTCATCTGTTTTAGTAGTTTGTAGCGTGACCAAACATTTGTGTGTTTTTGCTTTAGGTTACTGGAGCAGGGTCAGTACAGCGACGTGAAGTTCTTGGTTCACGGACAAATATTTACAGCCCACCGCTGTGTTCTCAGCGCACGCTCCGAGTACTTCACTCATATGTTTGAGACCAAATGGAAAGGGAAGAACCTGATCACCCTGAAACACCCTTTGGTAGATAAAAATACATATTTTAGTTTATTAATTCTGTGTTGGTGTGTGTTGAAGACTTTATTATTAGGTGGCCATGTCTATTACACAACAAAGTGTTGGTAAAATCGGTTGTGATTCCAGGTCAACCCTGCAGCCTTTGGAGCCATCCTGCAGTACTTCTACACAGGTGGGCGTGTGTTAGAGCTGCAGATGCTCTGTCCTCTCTACAGTTTTGAGACTTTGCATGAAAAATCAGTCCATGTTACTTTTTATTGTGCCAGCAGCAAAGATGTACCATTCAGGATTAACTGGAAACACAACAAAAATTATTTATTTTCACCGCATTTATAAATCTTGTAACTTTTTATCTTGTATTTGAAAAATGTGACTGTAAATAAAGGAAAAAGTACATTGAGTTTCAACTCTTTTCATGCAGTTTTTTTCTGAATGTTACAGGACGAATGGATATTGACATTAGCCTCGTGGAGGACTCCAGGCGACTTGCTAAACAGTGCAAAATGGCAGATCTCATGGAGGAGCTGGAGAATACATGTAAACAGGTGTATGAATTTGGTAAGTTAGGACTCCTGGTGCACATTTACTGTGTACTTCTAATATGTCTATGTGCATTACCAGTGTAATACGCAGTTTATCAAAGAGTCTCAAAATACCAAAATACATTTGAACTCCAGTGTCTCATTTAACTCTCGACCCTTTTTTCTGGACCTTTGATTGGCTTTTAGCCCCAAATCAATCAAGTCTGTTGTTTTTCCATTTCCTTCCTTATACTGAAGTTTCCAACAAGCCAGGAATCTGTGTGAAGGTTCTCAGCCTGGAGCCCCACAGCTGTCAGCTTCAGGAGGAGATGGCTCAGTTAGCAGACTGCGCCCTTCCCCCTGAACTAAGAGTAAGGACGTGACGGCAAAACACACACCGTACCTGCTGCTTTAACAGTTTCAGTGAGCCCATGTTGGCTTCAGCTTTCTTTGCTCATTCTCCCCAGGTCGGATTTGGTGAACTTCCCTTTAACAGAGTGGACCACTTCCCTACTTATCCTGACATCTGCTTCAGAGTCGACGGTTACAATTTCTTGTGTCATAAGGTACAAATTATAAAACTCACACAACTTTCCTCAGTGACAAGATAAACCCCCAGATACTGCCGCTCCAATGCTGTTGCATGTTTGTTTGTGCCTCCAGGCATTTTTCTGCGGGCGTAGTGATTATTTCAAAGCCTTCCTGGAGGATCACTTCAGTGAAGGAGGGAAGCTGCAGTCCCAGCCCAGCACCCCAGTGATTACTTTACACAACATTTCCCATGAAATATTTATCCACGTCATGTATTACATCTACACCGATGGCACGGAGGTTAGTGCACAACTTCTGTCTGAAATTATTTTGTTCTGTCGTTTGTGAGGACGCAAACATGTCGTTCGGTTATAAAATTAAAAGCAGTTGCTTGTTGGTCAGCAAGCCCAGAAGTCGTAAAAAAGACATTGAAACAGAAGCATCGCCTTCACGTACCAGTTTGTGGCTGACAGACTGATTTCCTACTGTGAGGCATGAGCCTGTAAAAAAGAAAAATGTGTGTGTAGGTACAGCGGTGCTCCTTCTGTTGTATTCCACTTTGGGAATTTACTGTATTTACACCGTCAAACTTGATGCAGCTGCAATCAACATCAACATCAGCATCATTTTGTAGGCAGCCTGCTCGGTAGTGATCGGGGGGATGTAGGATCAAGCCAGTAATAAAAAACTAATTTATTACACACATTTTTCATTTTAAATGTTTGATTTTTGACTTTGACCCATGTCCCCTGGCGGGATCTATGACTTAAAGTGCAGCCAATCCCTAGGAGGTGATTGAGATGTTTGGGCTTCACTTTTGAGGAGCCGTCATGTCGTCCATCTGAATACACACTCATTGTTCAAGCTTGTTTGCTCAGTTCTTGCTCATTTATTTGCGTCCTCGACCTATGTAATGCACTAATCAAATATTTAAATTGTGCGTGGTTGGGAACATCCAGTAATACAATTTTCATGATCTTTGAAAGTGTAAGCAGTGACACAAACTCATGTACCAAATACAGAAAAGACACAACTCAGTCATAAGGACGCCATGTTTCTCTGTTGATGATGTATTGGAGAAAGAGTGTGTGCTCTTTGACAATGAAATTAAAGTTTATTTTTAGTCAGTGGTCAAGCAAAATGACTTCTTTTACACCTTTGAGAAATAACAAGCTGGTAAATTGGAGGTAAATTGGTTCCACATTGTGGTTAAAGGGGCCACAGGACACATGCAAAGCCCTTTAACAACATACATAGCGTTACTTGAATGCCCGCCATTATTGTCTGACAGCTGACTGAATATTATTCATGCCCAGGTAACAACAGAGAACGTGTTTGACGTGCTCTGCGTGGCTGACATGTATCTGCTGCCGGGGCTGAAGCGCCTTTGCGGGAAGACACTCGCTAAGACTATTTGTGAGGACAACGTCCTCTGCATGTGGAAGACGGCAAAGCTTTTCCGTCTCTCTCGCCTCGAGGATCAGTGCAAAGAGTTTATGGCCAAGATCATAGATCGGGTGAGTGTCTTTGTGTTGATGTTGTTTTTTGACTGTGGACTAAAAGTACAATAACAGTTTTATGGTACTTGACCACTTTTTGCCATTATACCAAAAGTCACAGTAAAGACAGCCCTTAGACCGGCATGAGCTAAATTCCACTTTATGTGATTTAGCATCTGTGAGGTTCTGAATCTTCTAGTCAGCCAAGCTCAGTGCCCCCTCAGGATAAATTAAAATCTGTGTTACCTGTCTAACCTGTCTGTCACAGCTGGTGGAGCAGGCTGAGTTTGCCGAGATCATTAAAGAGGACGCGGAGTCTTTGGAGGACCGGCAGGAGACAGATTCCGTCCCCCTGGTGGACGACATCCGCTACCACATCACCAGCAACGTGCAGACTTACAGCGCGATCGAGGAGGCTAATCAGAAGCTGGAGGCCCTGGAGGAGCTGCTCTCCAGCATTGATATTGATTGCTAAGGGGTCTGCAGGGGGCGGATTGTAGCTGGTGGTACAAACATCTGTCGGGAGAAAAACATACGCATCTGTATGTTTGTAGGTCTTTTATTTACAGTATATTGTAAAGAAAAAAATATGTACAGGGGTTTTGAGGAAACTGGATTATATAGTTACATCTGAATATCTTTGAATTGCACATGCATGAATTTTTTTTTAGTCACTTTTTGTAGCTGCTAGACTTAAACTGGTGATTTCGCTATTTTAAAATGTACTTTTGCCCCAGTAAGGTTCAGCACAGGCCCTCACATCAAACTCCATGAACTAGTTGTTTTATGCTACTGGCATGCACTTGATAACTATGAAAAAAAAAAAAAACGTCTGTCACTTCATTCATCCAGAAAATACTTTTAACCTCTAACTCCTTATTTGAAGTTACATAGAATATTGTTTAATTATGTATTTCATGCACAGAAGCATGCAACTTTTATTTTGGATTTAGTGGCAGAATCCCACCTCACTATTCGACCTGCAACATTCCTCCGCCGTGAGTGCTGAAGACTTGTCGTCCTCTAACATTTTCCTGCTGTTTGTCAAAATCTGACATGGAAAAACACTTTGTGCTGCCCTGTATGACAGCAAACCTCTCTTGCCTAGTGTGTGCACAAGAAAATAAAGTTGCTAGAAAACTGCTTGCATGTAAAATCCACCACCAACACAACTTATTTGTTTTTATTTATCTGTTTATTGCTCAGTAAAACAAATAACTGCTCTTGGTTTTGGCAATTAAACGTGGTATTGCAAGCACAAGGAGTGTTTTATTCAATATGTCTCATGAATTTTGATGTGTGTCAAAGGTTGGTCAACAACTTTGGTCCAGACTGAACCATCACAACAGCTATTAGGTGGATTGCCATGAAACTCAGTGCAGGCATTCAAGCTCTGAGTATCTGGATGATCTGTAATGGCTTCAGTGGTCGTCTGACTTTTTATCTATTGCCCTAATCTGGACATCATTTCATTTTGTCCAATGTCACCAAAACTAACAACCCCAGCTGCCAGTGTTTTCCTACATTGACATTCATTATTGTTTTAAACATCACTCTGCTGACAGGTGTCCAGAGGAGGTATAGTTGAGAAATCAATGAGCAAATGTCTGAAAACAACCACATTATAGTGTGTTACAAACTGTTTATTATATGTTTGCATTCTCTTATAAATGGTAATGTACAGTGTTAAAGTGCACTCCTATACTTTAGTGTTAGTGACAAATGTGACAATGCTAACATGCTAAACTAAGGTGGTGAGCATGGCTTCACAGAGCTGCTGTATGCATGCATGGCTGTAGGCTCGTCTTTTTTTTTCCGAAAAGAAGATTTTACTTTGCAAAATAGAATCAGAAAAAGCCTCACAGCTTCAAGTGAGTTTGCAAGTTCTCTGTAAAGAATTCAGCATTTGTTCAAAGAGGAATGAAATGAAAAAAAATCCTTCCTTTTTTTAATTATTTGATTTTGAAAAAAAAAATGCATAAATGTGTGAGACTGAGCAGAAATTTCCATGAATTCACATTTTAGATGAAGTGTAGGAAGGCACCTAAAGATGGCGCCATTTCTCAGCTTATCATTACTTGTGGTGAGTTGCCTTTCACCACACACAATGGCTGTTTCTTAGAGGGAACGCACCTCTTAATGCAATGTGTGAAACGCATAAATCCTTCATCCGGGCCTCCGAATTCATGGGAACATTTTCTGAATGGGGCCGTTTGACAGTCGTCCATTTTTCAAATCACTCGTTCATCACAAGCCCACAAAGGTGTGAAGAAGGGCAGTAAACAGTGAGGCACTGTTAGCAGTGATTTAAAGGCGTGTATGTGTGCATCAGTGTACTTGCGCCATACTGTATAATTGCCGTCCCTGTGGGCTCCATCAGTCCCATTTCAAAGGGTCTTGGAGGTGAAGACAAAGCTGTACGTCACCTTAATGGAGCCCTGAGGTTCAGAGCAGTGGGTAAACTCAAATCCCGACAGGGAGTACACTGTGGAGCAGAGCCGCTGTTAGGACACATTATAAAGCAGCTCAACCGAAACACTAAGGCCATCCTTTAGACAACAAAACCCTTGGCTTCCTGCCCAGCGTCTTAAAGGGTTACATGTTGAAAAAGACAAGAGTAAAAAACACAATTATTTATCACCCCAGCAAGCTTCCTTTGCAAACGTTTTATGGTTGCTGCTAAGCGACTCGCTGTGGGTTTGGTCTTGGGTGAGAAAGTCCAGTTTATTGGGTTTCAGACTGACAACACACTGCACGCACAAATTGATATTTATGCTCTGTACGGGAAGAACTTCTATTTCTCATCACTTTATTTAATTTCCACAGTGACTTTATTCAATTTCCATGGAGACTGTGTCAAACCAGCCTCTCTGTGACAGCAGCTCGGTGCCTCAGTTAGTTCCCATTCAGTGCCTGTAGACATCTAAACTGGCCTCAAGTCAGAGTGGGACAGAGTAAAGCATCAAATCTGTGAACATTTGTTCTAGTAGTGTCAATTAAATTTGACTTTAAAAAGTCAATTTACACTGACCTCCAACTTTGGCAATGACTAAAATATCTCAACAACTGCCGGACAGATTGAGATTAAATTTGGACGGATGCTCGTGGTCCGGAGGATGAAGCCTTGGTTGAAGTTGCTGAGATATTTCAACAACTATTCGATGGATTGCCATGAATTTGCTGCAGATATCCAGGGTGCCCAGAGGATGAACCTGACTGACTTCAATATCCCTCTAGTGCCACCAGCAGGCCAGAGGTCTCATTTATCCTGGGAGATATCTCAACACCTTCATCTAGTGCTATCATCAGGCTGCACCCTCTTGTTTCCCCCACCTTGATTGCACAACTCTTTTGTTGTCAGTTAACATGAGCAAATCTATTTAGATCTCATGGCCAGTGTGTTTCTTGGCTCTGCAGCAAAAACACTCTTTGCAGGCTGTCAAGCAATTAATCAGATTGTCCTTTTGCCCTTTATGATGCTATTTTCTTCAGCAGTTTACAAGTGAAGCCCTATGATAACTCATAATAAAGGTCTAACGGTGTTATTTTCAATGTGCGCAGCTGGCATGAATTATGTGATTAAGAGGAGTCACATGAATAATGGCTTGAAATTCCTGCATACTCTAGCTCCAAATAATTTAATGTGGCTTGTGCTATTCATCAATATGCTCATCCGTTTTTATCCATCCATATTCTGATATGTTGCAATGGATTGCAACACGCTGGCATGCATTCAGTTTGAATATTTTCAAGTTACAGAAGACACTGACTTGCACTAAAACAGTTATATTAATTTTTTTCTCTCTCAAAGTTATGACTCATATTTCTGTCATGTGTCCCATAAGGTCCTTAAAAAACATTTTTATGCCTTGATGATTTCAATGTGTTTTTGCAGGGAAAAATCTTGAAGAGGGCAGCAAAGGGTAAAATCTCTTGGCTCCTGCCACTGCGTGACTCAGTGAGACGTCACTGTGACTTCTGTCTCCTCAAGGGCAAAAATCTACCAGACAAATAGAGAAGCAGCTCTGTTTTCTGTCTGTCCCTTTAACCTCCTGACAATAAAGGTTTTTATCAGTATAGGTGTTGGTTTTACACCTCGGTGTGCAGCGTGAGAAACACGTTTGCCTCTGACGGTAGCGACAGATAAGAAATAGCACTACTGAGAAGACAGAGTTTTCCTTTTCCTTGTTCTTTTGAGCACTTCCCTTTACATCCACAATGTCTCTGGTCCTCCATTTTAACCGATGCTGGTGGTGTCTTTCATTCCGGTTTTGCTGTTTCATTATGAATGTTTACTTCAGGTGCTAGCTGAGTGACGTGTACAGAGCATGCAGGGCTGTGTCATACATGCCATCTGCCTGCCTGTCTTTCCAGGAACAAACATGCTCATCTCTGCCATGATGCTCTTCTATATGTGGCTCACATGTATATATATATATATATATATATATACACACACACACATACATACACACATACACACACACACACATACATACATACATAACTTGTAACAATAAATGTAGTGGAGTAAAAACATGACTAGATGTAGCATAAGCGTAGCATAAAATTGAAATTCTCAAGTGCCTCAAAATTGCAATGAGGTCCAGTATTTAAGTAAATGTATTGGTTACAGCTGTAAATTTAAAATGCTGCCTATGCATGAATGCATCTGTAATAATAAGACACAAATTATATAGTTTCAATGCTTTAACTTGCAATTCAACTAACTAATTTGGGAATTCTTGCTCGGTTCTCTGAGTCGTTCAAATGAGGGAAAGACCATAAAAGAAAGGCAGAGTGACATGAAAAGGATATTTTTTTTTAATAAAAGGTAAAGGAATACAGAGAATATATGGGTCGCAAATTGATTTTAAAAGCCATAAAATTAAATTGAAAATAAAAAAATAAATGCAAAATAGACATAAAACTAACTCTTGTGCTAACGGGAGCAAATACTGTATTTCTCCATACAGTTTATGATTTCAACAGTATAAAAGATTAACTACATCTGTCATAAAGGTGCTATAACTGTGTTGTGCTTCGTGATGGACAGACGTGCACATTTGCGACCTTGTCCCTGCGTATTGATATGTCCTCACATGCGAAGGAAGACATAACTCACTCCCGCTGTCACTGCCAATATCCTAATTTGCAATTAGTTAGGGATTACCACCTGAGAGAGAGAGTGGTAAGCCCATGCTTAGCTAGAGACTGACCTGAAAAGCTCTGGCTCTCTCTCCAACTCCTCCACTCCATCCTACACTCGACTTTCACATTTCAACGGTTCGACATGCATGATAAAACAATACTGTGTGAAACTGACACACCCAACGTATAGATGCATTATCCTTAGTTGTATACAGTAGTTTCAGTCCTGGTTTGGCACCACAGAACGCTTGCGTTTAAATTTCATTAGAGAGAGTTAAAGCTTGAGCCAGTGGTTTTGTCCCGGCCAGCCATTATGTAAGAAATGGCACAGTAAAGGCTACGCACGCACTAAACTGCATGTTAAGTTCCCGCCAAGAAGATCCGTTTATAGGATTGTCTTGAAATGAGAGAGGTTCAGCAGCCAGTCACTTTCCCCCCACATATTTACTGTCATGCTACGCAAACACCACACTGAGGATGCCTGTAAAGTTTCAGAAACACTGATTGAAGCTGTTAGCCAGGATTTCTGTTTATCTCCCCGCTCTGCACGGGGGCTCCTCTTGGAAGTGTGTGACACTCAGATGCTTACACTTAACGTAGCCACGGTAATATGGGATTAAGCCTTACGTGTTCCCTCGGAGTATTAGCAGCCAGGACACAGAGAAGCAAGTGAGCAGAGGTCTTATTAGTCAGCTTTGTCAAAGACGGTGGGATCTCTCAGACAGCTGGGTAAATATATCTGGCCAATGCGTATGCAAATCACAGGAACGGGAAGAATACATCCCATGCTGCAGCGCAGGTCATTGTGTTGCTGTTTTATTCTCTCAATACAAGCGCTCACTTTGCCCTTCATCATGTGTCTGTCTTGTTTGTGTGTTGGTGTATAGTGCAATGTAATGTTCCACCTGAGGTGAGTCACAAGGTTGCCGGGAGAGAACACAGCCAGCTCTGCAGATAGATCCAAACAGCGTCTGCATGAGAGACAGGATTACACCGTTACCATGTGACTGGTCTGCCCTTAGACAGACCTCTAACAAAAGACTAAGCTAAATCTATCCAGGACAACAACCTCCGGCCCCTGAGCTAAACGAATGTAAACAATCAGGCAGACTTCTGTGAGGAGACGCATCAAACCTGCGGTGAGGATGACAAATCATGACCTTGGGTTTTAAAAGGTCCTCAGCAGACAAACGCAGTAGTTAAATCTTACTTCCATGCATAAAATAAAAGTCTTATCACTGATGGGAGTTAAAATATCAGACATTTGGACTCAAACAACAGTTTAGCTGCATGCTTTAAATTAAGACCTGAAAACATTTGGTCACATCCAAGATTTTCACTGACAGATGTGCACTGATTCTCTATTCATTTGCAAATGTTTTCTTTATTGCTCTATTTTTTAATTTTTCGACTGTTTTGTACTTTTTTTCTGATCTCCTTCCTCCTCCCTAATTAGCATCTAAGGTAGCAGAGCCATCAATGCCAGTGTCTGATACACTATCATTGTTGTGTGTCTGCTGCTGTAAACAAGTTAGAAACAGAAAACTTTAAATAGAAAACCTGAATTTTTCTCAGATTCCCACATTAAAAATGTGTCTTTCATTGAAGTCATCTCTGAAAAAGCACAGTAACTTTTACTTACTTTTGATTACATTCTTGCTAACAAATGCTAGCATGACCTGCATGTTAGCCAGCTAGTAGCATGCTAACTGAGGGTTGAAACAGGTTTAAATGAGATAATAAAATGACTCTCAGCTAAGTTGGCATTTACAGGGTGTCATCCATGACGCCTTCCATAAAATCATCAAAATTTTTGTTTTAAAGGTTTAGCAATATTTTATGATCTTTTCAGCCCATATAACCTCAGTCACACAGCAGTTGGGCTGACATGTAAAAAGGCAGAACCTGATTGGCCGTGCTGTAAACATTCAGGGCACCGATTGGTGCTCAGAAAACCCATGTTAGAGAATACATTTAGAGATAAAACCTTATTTTTCAAATGTAATTAATGCACTGAAGTGGAAATAAACCTACACAAAATGTTTTTACCTTGTCAAAGAACACATTCATGTGAATAACTCATTTTGAAAAAAAGTCAGGATTAAGTTCTTATGAGAGTTCCAACTATCATTATTTTACATTACTTTTTATAAACATGACTTTATCATAGTGGTTAGGATGTTTATTCCATGGCATGCCTGCTATTGTAACCTGCTACAAGTTAGACAAAGCTTTCTCTCCCCTGTGTGTGCTCAGCTACTTTAGATTCAAGGTTGGTTTTTGTCACAGCTACAAACAGCGAGCGTCCAAACTCGCATTTTTTTTTTCAGTCACTTTCCTGTTTCCTGGCCGTTTGGCCCTCAGGCATCAGAAAGCAGTTGTCCTGCTGACAGAGCTTTTGTTCTCTGCAGGAGAGAAACCAACGCTGGAACTCTTACTTTTAAATACACTTTACTTTACAAAACTGACATGAGAGGTTGCTCCGTAGGCCAGTGAGGAAATGTGCGAGTAAAAGCAAACACAGCACAAAAAATAAGGAACAGGGGAACAATCTGTTCTTCCTTATAATTTGGTTTGAGGGCTTTTTTTTTTTCAAAACATTGCACAATTAATATTAAAAAAAAAAAAAAGAAAAAACCCTGGCACATCTCAACATTAGTCAACATGCCCTCACTTCCTGTTTTTGAAACAACAGTCTAGATAAAGCTGATCTTGAAGGACTCACTGCTCACAGTACATAATGACCCATTTAGAATATCACTCACGATTGACCTTCTAACAAACACACTGTGCTTTGAATTAGAGGACACCATCTTGATACTGCCAGAGAGAGACTTTACCTGCAATACATGACATACAAGCACGTGGCTGTGCCATCTGTTTGGTATGGTTGGTACTCCGGATTAAGACAATACCACACTACAGTGTACTGCATGCAGGAGTCTTGCAGACATAGGAAATAATTTTCATTAATTTGTTTGGCTGCACTGGCTGAGATTACAAATATTTCATGTTGACAGTCCACACAGATATAACGTGAAATACTGTATGCTTCTAGACCAATTATACATTGTAGCTAATGGCTTCACTAATTGTTTACAAATCATTTAGTAATGCTTTATACACCACTTACAGACTATTAATAAGAGCAACGCTTGGGTTTGCCAGGTTGTGAAAACTCATTTTGACTGGGCAGACTGTTTAATCACTTATTTCTTAACACGATTAAGAGTCTACAACCATGCTGTGAGGCTGTAAGCTAAATGCTATCGTCTGCACGCTAACATGCTCACAATGTTCACTATGCTTGGGTAGCATATTAGCATGCTATCGCGCTAGCCATATATCAATCCTAAGTTTTTTTTCTCTGAACTGCTGTGTGTATCCCACCTTCACCTTTAGGAGCTCTGCAGATACACATTATTTTAACTGACAAAAACTAATACATAAATATACATTTTACTTTATTTGGGTTATGTTTGTTTATATTTTTATATGTTTGTACATGTTGAAGTTGAGCTTATTTAATTCACTTTGTTGGATATCTCCTGGTTTTATGTGTAGGCTGTTCATTGCTGGTTGGACTGTTTCATATCAAATGAATTGTTAAGACATTTCTTTAAAAGGCTCACGATTAACACCTGCAAATGACAACCTGGCAACCCAATATTTGCTCTTACTCTTGACTTATAACTGATCCAGAAAGCTTTTTTATTGATATTATAAGTATTATTATTAGCATCATGGATATAGCCAGTAGTTGAAGCTCAGATATATTACAAAGTGATTTCTTCGGTTCTCTCAGCGGCACATCAGACTCGACTTTGAACACATCTGCTGAATGTTCAGTGCGCGTTTGCAGATAACTGGCAAATGTAGCAAGTGAATGTGAATCGATATGTAAATTATATAAAGGCGTGATTGATTACACCAGTTATTATAATGATTGTGAGCGGCTGTGGGAGAATCAGGTGAAGGGTGGACGGAGGGAGGCTGTCGCTTTAAGACGTTGTTGCATGGAGAAGCTGGTGATTTTCCACTCAAACTGATATTAAACGCGCACCAGCTCGTAGAAACAATGGTCTCACAGACAAATTGATTAAATTGTCTCACTCAGCGTCACAATAGGCTGCAAAACAAGGAACAACAGGCTGCTGGGAACGAGGACAGGTAATCCGGTCTCTTCCTTACATATGAAGTCAGAAAATGACCTTATATTGGTTTTATTTTTTAAAAGAACTGAAACAACTGCTCTTAAACTGTCTTTTTAAGATTATTGATAAAAAAACATTACGTGTTGAGTGACTCATTTGTCACCGTGTTTTGATGTTGTCCAGTGGGCATGCTGATTCATTTTGCTCGCTGATGCAAACACATCACATTTGCTCTCTTTTTCTTTGATATGATGCCGTGTCCTGATTATTTCCATAACGCTTCCGCGTAGAAAACGAGAAAACATGCGCTTTGACTTTGCTTTAAAAAAATAACTTAAGCAAATAATGCTTTGGTTATAAAAACGCGAGTTTGGCCTTTGAACCTGATCCCTGTGTTTTGAGCTGATAAGCCGCTGTTCCCCGTTTCTATGATCGTTATTTGGAGGTCTACGGTGATGCGTTCAGGCGCACCGCGGCTTCACAGGGACGTGTGTGTGTGTGTGTGTGTGTGTGTGTGTGTGTGTGTGTATGTGTGTGTGTGTGTGTGTGTGTGTGTGTTTTCTGCTCCAGGTGCACCTTCACCCTCCACACCCACGAGTCATCCACTGAATGGATGGATGGGTGGATGGATAAGTGAATGGATGTTTATGCGTCCTTTAAAGGGGGGTCTGTTGAAGTAGGCTAGGCCTGGTGAACTAAGACGTTTACTAGCTTATATCTCAGTGACACATACTTAACCTACTTCTTCTGTCTCCACCCCGTCCAGTGTATGATTGATTGACGTGTGTCCTTTAATAACCCCAATCCGCCCTCTCAGCAGGATAAAAACTGAGGGGTCACAGTACCTGTTTTTTTTTTTTAGTTGGCTGTTGAAAAGTTCTCAAACAAACAGCATGCGACTTGCAACAGGTGTCCATGAAAGGTTTCCCAAGGGTCCCCTGCAAATAAGGAGTGGTTTATTAATATTCACAATAATTTTACCACCTACTCATAATAAAACTGTGACTTTCTCAGTTAAAGGTTCAATATTTCAGTGTGAAATGTGTCATGGTTTAAAAAAAAAAGCTGTAGGTTAATCATTGTATTCAAAGTATGAGCATGTTTTAATTGAATCAGTAAAACTCATTCAAACCTAAAGACAAGCATTGTTTTTCTGCTAAATTAAGAGATAATGCTGTTTGATTGTCTCTGTAGCGCTGTAATTTCCTAGATCCATGTTAGACCCATCAAACACAACACAGACTCATTCACTATACTCAGGTCAGTGTGTTATCACAAGGTGTGGATCAATTTTACAGCCAAAAGTAAGACAAGACATAATGAAACCAAAACTGACAACATGCAAAAATACAGACCCAGTTTGCCAGTAGGGTTTATATGATATTCTTTAATTTAGCAATAACTAAACCTTTTCTTTCTACGAGCTGTGGTCAAACACCATGAGTTTTTCTCTTTATTAAGGGGGAGCACTTTTATTGTTGACCCACATGAAGAGGCTTTCATTCTGCTGCAAGCACATACCTTCAAAATACAAACCCTCTGGTCTCTCTCACAATAGATTAGACAGCGTCTGTCAAGGGTTACATAACCAAAATAGTACACAGAGCATGACACTGACCAAAATATGATGGATTATGGGGTTGTGCAAAGCTGAGAGGTGTCAAAGGTGTGTGTGTGTGTAGGGTTTAACCCACAGCTTGTCCAAATCTTGCAGAGGAATCTTTCAGTTTTTAATTGACTCTTGCATGCCACCCTTTGTCCAGCCATTGTGAGCTCTTGGAGCAGTGAGTGGTATCCAAACAGACCGTGGACAAGCAGAGGACACGCATGGCCTTATTAGGAATTGTTATAAGCTGATACTGTACTGGTTTACATTTCCCAGATAACAAACCACATGTCATGAAAGAACAGAGACAGCGAAGCGAAACGTCTCGCATACCAGGAATTATCACAGTGTATGCATGAATAAAAATAGTTTTCACATGGAGATGCCTGGAAGTTGCACGGTGATGTTATGAGGGGCTTGTTATGAAAGTGCGCTTCATATTTTAGTGCTGTTTGCAACAGTAAAAAAAACAAAAAAACAAAAAAGGCACTACAACTCTGAATGCTGCCTTCAGTTCACCCATTTGTACGAGATCATAATTCAAGACCCACCCACAGTGTTGGACCAGCCTTTCTTTTCCTTCTGACTTGTCCTCTGTGTCTCCAACATGAATAAGAAGTGTGTGCATGTGTGACACACACTCATCCCCCACCACTTGGCTGTGTGTACGTTTGTGGGCAGGGAGCAGTGAGAAGTGGAAATTTACAGTCTCCAGTGTTGGTACCTGAGTTGTCTGTCACGGCTTGGCTGCGTCCAATCTCTACTTTGGGCTTAATTGTCTTTAGCCAAGGGGCGGGCCCTGCTGTCAGCCCCACTTCTTGTGACCCGTGGTGGCATAAAGGCATTCAGTACAGAGGAATGGTGACAGCTGAGGGAGAGGAACTCTATACATAGTCGCAGCCATGAAGGAAATGTAAGTTTTCTAAACTGCTTTGCTTGAAAGGAGACTCGATTTGTGAGGGTGTGACTGAAGTTTTGTGTGAATGGGCTACAAAATAGTTAAAAGAAGTGTAATAGTTTGGTGGATATTCCAAGAGTCTGTTTGTTTGTTAAAAGGTTAAATAAATAGAGGCAGAACTGCAAATAGATTTTACTGTTGACTTTTGTGATCCATATCAACAGGATGTCTAGGTAAAGGTCAGGATTAATAATATTGTGCTAAGATTTTTTTTAAATATATATAAGGAATTTATAGTCAAGTATGTCTGGATTAAATCCCAAGGACAGTTTGTCTTAAGTCTTATCTGGCGGGCACGCAGGTGAAAGCATATGAGGAGCAGACGGGAGTAAAACGGGGGAAAAGGGATGAAGAGAGAGAGAGAGAGAGAGAGGTAGAAACAGGATGAGAAACAAGAGCGGGCAAGAACTGATCCAGTTATGTAAGGAGGTCTGAGAATGGAAAAGCGGTTCAAGTTGACTTGTCATGCATAACAGGAAGAGAGAGATCCGAGAAAATGATGGGACACAGTGTGCACGCAGGGGGATGGAGGGGTTGCTGTTCCAGCGTTAAGTGAGCGGACGCACAGTGCCCAGCAGGAATGTGAGAGATTTCAGGGAATCTTCTTCTTCATGTGGCTGTCGGTAGACGCTCCCGAGAGGGGAATGCCGTCATTGTCACTGGGATGATCTGAGGTGTTGTCCTAATTTAAGTTCCGCTCATTACTGTTCCGCTTGTTTGCAACAATTTTACAGTTTGAGAGGCTTGCTGCATTTCTGTACAACTTGTTCTTTTACCGGAGCCTCGACGAACAACACACTTAAGGAGGAAATATTTGATGTTGCGCTTTAAAGAAAAGGAAACCTTTCTCACTGGCGTTACAGTTAATCTCTTGTCTCAGAATTAATTATAGCTTCCTCATTGTCCGTCTTTTGTTCCTGATTATACACCAGCTGGGAGCTTAAATCACATTCAGTCTTGACATGTCTTACTCAGTTATTCCTGTCCTATTAGGGTTTCTTTTCTCCTCTTTGGCTCATGCGGGGAAATAGGATACCTCAGTCAGTAATAACAAATCCTGTCTTTCTTGGAACGGCGGTTTACAGTGTAAACACTCAAGTGAACTTAAGCTGTTGTATCTTCCGGAGAGCAGCCAGGGCTTTGGGAATGCAGAGGGATATCTTCCTGTCTAAATTTGGATTACGCTGGACTGGCCTGTTGCTGATACAGTAGCATATGAAGAAAGCTAAAAGAAAACTTTGGTGGAGGGTCAGGCAAGGTCTTGAAGGCGTCTATCGTGTCTAAACATTCCCTTCCTTTTTCCCTCGGTGACAATGTGCCCCCCTCTGAGCAGAAGCGGAGCACAGTTGAAAAGCAGAACTACATGTACAGCAAATCAAAAGCACTGCTGTGAGCGTGCGCACGCTGTCCCCAAAGCTTGGTTTTGGCTCTACAACTTGCAGCATGCATCTAAAATATAGATTTCTTTTTTTCTTGCAACCAAAATGCTCTTTATCTACGGAGAGGGTGATTGAATGAATGATTGGGTCAGATAAAGACAGAAAGCAGTTTGTTAACTGTTTAATTATCACTGTGTGAGAATGTGATTTTATCACTAATTACGTTGCTCAAGGCTTTCTCTGTCTGTTTCAAGGCAAATCAGCTCCCCAAACAATTCCCTGGTCTGAATGACCTCCATGCATCAGATTATCAAGATTAGCAGCATAGTGCTGTATATTATGTTCTCAGTGGTTACACATCATGCTGTAACGCCATCAGGAGACGGCATTATCTCCCTAATGCTCCTCCCTATCTGTGCTTTATCCTGCTCACCTCTCTCTCTCTCTGTCTCTTTGTCCCTCTCTCCATCTTACGTGTCCTTTCCCTTTTTTTGCCGTCCACAGCATGGCACAAAAAGAGAAGCTCCAATGCCTGAAGGACTTTCACAAGGACACCCTGAAACCTTCACCGGGGAAGAGCCCAGGCACGCGGCCCGAGGACGAGGCCGAAGGCAAGGCTCCGCAGAGGGAGAAGTGGGCCAGTAAGCTCGACTTTGTCCTGTCTGTGGCCGGAGGCTTCGTCGGATTAGGAAACGTCTGGCGCTTCCCTTACCTTTGTTATAAAAACGGTGGAGGTAGGCAGAAGACACACAGCAGATGCTAAGACTGTTAAGCCAAAAAAAACTGTAAGCTTGTAGAGAGGTCTCACTCTTTTTCCTGTATCCATTACCCAGGTGCGTTTCTCATCCCTTACTTCATCTTCCTGTTTGGGGGTGGCCTGCCTGTGTTCTTCCTGGAGGTTGCGCTGGGCCAGTACACCTCTGAAGGAGGGATCACCTGCTGGGCGAAGCTGTGCCCCATCTTCACTGGTCAGTCCAAGAAACACTGCACATGCTCACACACAGAAATAGAGGCTGCACATCAGAGCACAAATCATCCCTGACAAGATCATTTAACATTTAACACTGAGTAAAAGCCTCATTTGTCCAAACAAAAATTCTGCCATGATTTACTTCCTGTTTCAGGCCAGTATTCACCCACCCCTTGCCAGTGTAACTGGACCAGTTGTACTTCATTAGGCCGCTTTGTGTTGTGTTAACAACATTACACAGCACAGTACTGAACATGGAGTATCATAGAGGAGGAATGATCTCAGTCTACTTTATTCCAGGGTCATCCTCAGGTAGAGCGTACACATGTATACGCTCCCAAACGCACATTTATGTAAACATAAACAACACATTTTCCAACACGTTAAGTCATCCTTTGATTGCAGTTTTGGTGCGTATAATAGATTGATGAGTTCTCAGTTACCATGGAAACAGACTAGCAAAAAAACCCTCCAAGTTGCCTAGCAATGGGTACAGTCTCACGCAGCAGGTCTGCATGAAACGATCATTTTTGTTGACACAGAGCTGCAGTGTGGATCCACTTGTTTTGCCTCAGCCTGTAGGATATATTATAAATACTGTATGTCTTCTGTGACGGTGTCGTCAGGGTCGGGTTCTCTCACCGGTCTCCTGACCTGAGATCACGATGAGCTACTGATACTCTAAGACACTCTAGGGCTTCTCATTGCTCTTAGGTGTAGCCCCTCTTACGTTTGAGTGACAGCTGTGGACAAGCACAGGAGCACTGCACCCTCAGCAGCTGCCGTCACACCTTTACTCATGTTCACACGCAGGACATGACATGAAAAAAAGAGAGGAAACTGCCCGGCACCGGATCTCTAGCAGCTGCTGACGGTCTCCGCTATTCACGGAGCGCTGAGGCTGCTGTCTGTCCATCTGGCACAACGTCTGGCACAGCAGAGAAAGTCCACAAGTGGTCGCAAAACTGGCCAATCACAAGTCTTCCCATTGTCCTCGTGCCTCCCCCTGCCCTCGCGTGTGCTTATCACACAGAGAATTCGCGACTTTACTCCCTGCACACCAGCCCACAGTCGAGTGCACACACACACACACACACACACAAACACACACCTGTCACAGCATTGACTTGTCTATCAGTTTGCATTTGGAATGTGGGAATGAGGAGGAGGGGGCGACAGAGATGATCAGTTTAAAAATAATCTCGAGCAGTGGAAGAGTACCGGGGATTTCTGCGCACAGGTTCGTGGCAAAGTCATCTAAAAATAGTGTAAAAACACTAAGGACATTATGACAGTAGTCGAGTCTGGGAAGTTAATGTAGAGTTAGTTCTTGATGTTTGTGATTGTTGTTCAGCAGCATTCTTACTCAAGCTGTTGAATTGATTACATAAAGTTCTCATTTTGTAGGAATTCTTCTTGTTGGTGGAGAAAAAAGGAGCTAAAAGAGAGTGAATAACAGTCATCAGGTGACCAGAGGCACAACTACAAATGAAAGCTGCCAATGCATCTCTGTTCACCATATGAACTGTTACACAAGCAAAAGCTTTACTGTGCGACGTGAGGAAAATAGAAATCACAACTTGGATGATATCTTGAGTTGATGGTGAAATCTTCTTTCCATCTCCCCTGCAGGTATTGGCTATGCTTCTGTTGTGATCGTATCTCTGCTGAACATCTACTACATTGTGATCTTGGCCTGGGGACTCTACTACCTGTTTCAGTGCTTTCAGCCGGAGCTCCCCTGGGCAAAATGCAAGCAGCCCTGGAACACAGAACACTGTGTAGAGGACACAGTCCGCAAGAACAAGACCCTATGGCTCGCAGCCAACATTACCAACTTTACCTCCCCCGTCACAGAGTTCTGGGAGTGAGTTGTTACTGACAGCTTGCCTATCTAACACACACACACACACACACAGAGGCATGAATATACCACAGTAACACTGCCTCTTTATCTTGCTTGCGTAAATGTGTTTGAACAGGCACAGTTCCTTTAAAAGGTTCTGTTTACTTTTAGCTCTCCACTAATTTATTAGAAACCTTATTTGTACAGTACCTTTCATAGTTCAATGTACCTCCTCAAAGTTTGACTGGAGTTGTCAAACTGAACTGAAATATCAACTGGAAATCTCAATCTTATTCATGCCTATGTGCTTTGTTACATGTTTGAGTTCATCACAACAAATGGAATTAAATTAGAAGTGTTTATCCAGCATTGGACACTTGAAGGTTCCAGCTTCAACGCTTTATCGAATAGTCTTCTCAGTGTGTTCGTATATTCAGACTCTAGACTGGCCACAGCAGCAGAACAGCACAGAAAGGCGAAGTCATGTGTTTGGTTTCAGCTTTTATTGTCATTTGATTAGTCACTAGTGGTCATAATCTGGTGATATCATATGACCTCCTTCATTTATGAGATAGCCTCTTCTGTTTCAAGTCCCACAAACGTCCACTAACCTGCGCCTCTGTATCCTCTGCAGACGCAACGTCCTGAGCATCTCCACTGGGATCGAGGACATAGGGCCCCTGAAGTGGGACCTGGCCCTGTGTCTCCTAGCAGTGTGGGTTATCTGCTTCTTCTGCATCTGGAAAGGAGTCAAGTCCACTGGGAAAGTGAGTGCTGAGGCGTAGACACATCCTGTACTTATTGTGTTGCCTGGATGCCGTTTGGCCTTTAGTTTTTACCCCGACAAGTAAGCAACAAAACACTGTTGCTCAGAGAAAACCCACATGCTTGGAAGGCAGTTAATTTGGTTGATTTAAAGGCACAAGCCTCGGCAGTCCTCGAAGTTACTTGTTGGCCAGACTCACTGTCGGCTGTAAACAGTAGGCTGCCCCTCGCTCTGTTTCTGTCAGCGGGACAGAAACTCGACCGGAGCCAACAGGAGGAACTCTGTGAGGAAAATTAATAACTCAGGGGGTTTATTTCTCTTTTTAACAGAAGGTTAACTGTGATTGGTGTGCCGTAAAATGATCACCCCTATATCTTTAACCAGATAGCAATTCAGAGAGTGAGGAGCCTTTATGCAGTGTTGTGCACCGCTTTGTGCTGCTGTGGACATGCACTCCATCTCAACCCTCATTATGACCTCTGTAGGCAGCATGCATCACTGTTCACAGGCCTTACCTACTTCTTCCCTGTGGAAATACTTGGGGAAGGGGGGAATTGTTACCAGATACAGAAAACAGTGTTTCTTTTGTCTTGCAGTCATAAAAATATGAGAACTTATAAAGGAAGCACTGTTTATCCCTTAAGGATGATGACTCATAACTTTTTCAGTATTTTTTGGCTAATGGTTCCTTTCGTCCTGTCTAGGTGGTGTACATAACAGCAACTTTCCCATTTGTGATGCTGATTGTGCTGTTGGTACGTGGAGTGACCCTGCCCGGGGCAGCTGAAGGGATCAAATTTTACCTGTACCCTGACCTGACCCGCCTACAAGATCCAGAGGTAGGATGAAGAACTCTCCTTCTTCTTCCTCTTTTTTTTGTACTAGCTCCCAACGCTGACTCCGCACCTCATATCTTTCACATTTCTGTCTGCAGGTATTAAAGGAATAGTTTTACATTTTAGGAAATACACTTGTTTGCTTTCTTGCTGAGAGGAAGTTAGATGAGAAAATGGATACCTCATATCTGTATGATAAATGTCTTGTCACTGTGAGGTTGGCAGTAAACTAGGATAATAAATTCAGCCTAACTGCCCATAAAACCACAACGTCACGTTTTTGCTCTTTGTTTTTTGTTCTAACTAAGCAAACAAGATAAAGCATGTCAATTAGAGAGCTTTAGAGGTGGTAGTTGGCGGATTTTGTTGCCTTTGGACAAAGCCAGGCAAGCCATTTTCCCCATGTTTCCAGTCTTTATGCTAAGCTAAGCTAACCGTCTGCTGGCTGTAGCTTCATTTACAGACATATGTTGAAGTGGTGCCTAACTTCTCATCAAATTCTGGGAAGCTAGCTCACTGTAATGTAGATGTATAGTTTTACGCACAAAAGAGATTTTTCTTACGCAACTTGATTACATAATTTCTCATGAGTGACTGGACGAACATCCAAACCAAGCAGACATGTCTTGACTGACTAGCCCCTGTGTGTCCTGTGCAAACTTTGATGTGTTGAAATAAATGAGGTTTTATTATGCCTCACATGATGCTCATGAGCTTTCACATAGAATTACTAACATCTTTGCCATGACACTCTGTGGTGTCTTTATAAAAGCGTTGCTGCTGTGGAAATTGTGGAGACTGTTAACGTGTTGTAGCTCTATTTAATTTGAGGCTGCAATATTTTGATATTAGCAATGGATCACATGAGTACTTTTCTGTAAAAGGGTTTGCTTGTAGTGAGTACCCATGAGTAATTATCACAGATCCCCTCAGCTCTACTGAGCTTTAGAGCATCTTTAAGTTCATTACATTTGGTCCTATGGCTGTAACTTTACTGTTTCGGCTCAGTCTCACTCCTCATCAGTGTCGTTTTTTTGGGCCATGTTCAGTTAAAAATCTTTGAAAACCACCTCCTGTTGGGGACCAAACAGCAGACAGACACAGTTTGAGACTAGCTGGTGATTAAAGTGGAGCATTTAGCAGCTGAAAAGCCAGATACCTCCCTCAAGAGTTGGTAGAGACCAAAACTGAGCTCAAAAAGGGTGAATATTAGCCTTGCATTCATCAGGTGACCAGAAACATGATTCTAAATGATGCTAATGTTTCTTCGTGTCTGCTGGATATTCAAATAATCAACCATTTGCAAATATGTGCACGCTATCAACTTAAAATGTGAGAACGATCTTGTGTGCTTTTGATTATCTTACCTCATCTAATCTGGGAAACACCGACAAACACAAATCAGTGAACCTCTTCTCTCTCCTCAGGTGTGGATTGATGCGGGAACCCAGATTTTCTTCTCCTATGCCATTTGCCTGGGAGCCATGACGTCACTGGGGAGCTACAACAAATACAAGTACAACTGCTACAGGTGAGATGTGTTTCCGCTGGGGGGCGTGGGACTGTAGTAGTGACAGCAACTCGTGTCAGAGACGGTTGCGTGAAAAGAAAATGGGAACTTCGGTTCCGTCTGTGTTCATTAACAACCTCCATGACATATGTGTGACATAGGGACTGTTTGCTGCTGGGAGGCCTCAACAGCGGTACCAGTTTTGTGTCTGGCTTCGCAATATTTTCCGTCCTGGGCTTCATGGCACAAGAACAAGGGGTGGACATTGCCGATGTGGCAGAGTCAGGTACGAGGGTCCAAGGTGATGGCAGCAGTGGTGGTGGGCGCTGCTGCCAAAAAAAAACAGCAAAAAGACAATTGGAAGCTTTTCAAAAACAACAGCAGATTTTAGAAGAGGGGAAAAAATTTATTCTAGTGATTTATTTAAGTCTCGGAAACGATGATGCTGAAATGTAGAGGTATCGGCAATTGCACACTCCTTGAATAAAAGCCTCAAAGAAACAGAATTGTGACTTAAGTGTGAAATATGTTCCAACTTTTCTGAGCACGCATCACAATGCATTGGTCAAGTGATGTGTGTTTTAGCTACGCAATGAGCTGCGGTGTTAAAGAGCTCCTGTACTGGGCCACCATGATTATTATTACAGGTGTTCTATGGCACCAGGTGTTCTCATGTCCCACACTCAACCTGCTCATGTCCTTGAGTAGCTTTACATCTTTTTGACCAGGGGACATTGGTAAGAAGATTGGCAACATACTGTTTGTGCTCTATTGAATATGCACTTGTGCCCTGTGGTGATACTTCTGACCAGCAGCACTGCAGTGTAAGCCCAGTTCTGTTAACAACCTGTGGATCTCCTGAGGTGGAACGCCACCGGTTCTGTTTCTGCCTTCCTTTATACTCTATGTGGACTTTGAAGGAGATGCGTCTTCTTTCAGCATGCTCGCTCTGTTCAATTAAAATTAAGCTCTTGCTATCTGTAAGGTTGCAACTGGAATACAGTCATGTAAAATTAGACTACAATTGTACAACACTGACATTAATTCTGTGATGGCATGCAAGTGTGTACATACGGGATGTCCCATTATACATGAAAACACAACCAAAAGTCATAAATCCGAGCATATTTTTCATGCATTTTGCTTTTTAATTGAGGCACTAGTTTATGCGATTGCTGACTTTGTGCCTCATGCTCTTTACATTACATCCTGTTGAGTTGGTTCATGGCTTTGCTAAAATCCTCATCTGCTTTGTTTAGATTAGATTAGAGTAGATTCCACTATGTTGTTATTGCACACAGTAAATACCAGTGCAATGAAATGCAGTTCTGCATCTTATCAGATAGTGCACATAGAGACATACAATTATGAACGTAATGTAATATAAAACAAGATACTAAATGTAAGGCAGCTGTGATATGTTGTTATGTAACTTCAATGAGTACAGTATAAACAGCACATAGGAAATAGTGTGTGCAGCAGAATTGTCTAGTGTGTGGACAGTGTAAACAGTAGGCAGTTATGTAATGTGTACAGTGTAAAATAGACAGTATGTATAGTTGAATATAGTGGTTGATATTAGTCCCACAAGTAAACACATCCAGGACACCAGAGCATGAGAAAGCCACTCAACACTGATGGCCAACAATGAATATCCAGTTGGCCAATCCAGTTAAATATATCTCATTTCCTGTAGATTATTGGCAGTACCACACCCCGCTCAGCCTCTCTAGCTCAATCTTTACATTACTTTTCCAATCCCCTCATGTCGTCCAAGCTCAAATCAGATAGAAATATTAATTCCGTCCTTTTCTCCCCATCCCTTCTATGCTCTCCCTTCAGGTCCTGGCTTGGCCTTCATTGCCTACCCTAAAGCTGTGTCCATGATGCCGCTGCCAACCCTCTGGGCCATCCTCTTCTTTATCATGCTGCTGCTTCTGGGCCTGGACAGCCAGGTCAGTATTTTCACAATGACGGCCGTGTCGAGATGTGCAGAGAAAAGTTAGCTGGTGTACTGCCCATTAATTCTACACAGGCACTTGCCAGGTCGCATGTTAGTTGGCTCCTGCCGGCCATAATGTGTAAAACACATTTAGCGTCTCTCTGATCCACATCTAATGTCCCCAAGGTATCAGATAACTGACAGACAGGCAAAGCAGCCTGCTCCCACAAAGGCATTTTACTACCACTCCCGACCGCACTGTGTGAGGATTATAGTCCTTTTAATGCCCTCTAATACCACAAATTAAGTTTTTAGAAGTTGATGGCCGTTTGCCAAACATTAAGGTAATAGAAGTCATTATAATGGTTTGCATGCAAGCCATCTAGCCTTGGTAGGAGGCAGATCTTTGATTAAGCGAAGATAATCTAAGCAGACAAAACATTTCTACTCTGGCTATATCACATTTCCTGCCTCCAAGTGTAATTCTACTCCTGTGCTAACTCAGTCCTGCACATGGCCGGCTACTCATCTCAGCCAACTGCGAGATCCGGCTGATGCTCTAAATTTGAGCACATGTAAATGCAGCTATTTCCATGAGAGAAATGGTGCCAGTGACAGTGTGTGTGCGTGTGTGTGTGTGTGGGTGGTGCATGTTTTGACCATAAATTTCATGCAGATTTGTAGTCCTGAATGCTATATATTGTTAACATCGCTCACACATACATGCCACTGTTATGTAAGGGGTTTTTGTTTAGGCTTTCGTGCAACAAAGGAGCATGTTCTTGGTGCATAAAGATAGTTTGAAGACAAGACAGTTTCATAATTTTGTTATGACATTATGAAGTTTATGAGGCAATGCGGAGACACAGGGGAGAAGAGCAAGAGACACAGATGGGGAGACGGAGACAGTGATTCACTGTTTTGTTTCTGTTGTGTCTTGGTAGCAACAAACCAGTGCTGCAGAGAGGAGCCCTGTCTAAATTCTCATTACTGCCCAACAAAGACAGCTCTCATTCTCTAATCACTGGTTTGTAGAGGCAAAACAAGAGCTGCAAGCACACAGAAAGAGACATTGATTTTTTTTCCCATGAGAACCTAATAGTGGCTTTTGTCCCCACAGTTTGTTGAAGTGGAAGGACAGATCACCTCTATTGTGGATCTATATCCATCCCTCCTCAGGAAGGGTTACCGACGGGAGATCTTTATAGCTGTGATGTGTTTCATGAGCTATCTCCTGGGACTCGCCATGGTAACGAAAGTAAGTTCACCAACAGTCACTTCTTGGAGCGTCTGGGCTCTTACTTACTTCTGCTGCGCATCCTGTTTAGAAAAGGAAAAGAGACGCCGTGCATTCGGATCAACGGCAGCGATAGCGCCACAGATTTTCCACTTGCCTGTTGGCTGCTGCATTGTTAAGACCAAATATGGCTTCCTATCACCTTCACCACTCACATCCTGTGTGTCTGAATGGAACAATTCGGAATGCCGTTTTCCGTTTAGCAGTTAACTGTGCTTCAATGACGTCTCAGCACCTGTTGAACTCTGCCTCTGTTGGTAGGGTGCCAGCATTCTTGCTGCTTTTCAACACCCTCCCCACCCACTCTGCTTTAATACCCCCTTCTATCTATGTGACTTTGCTTCCTTCCACACACATCAGAGAGATAATTAATGCAGCTTTTCTTCTTTTCTTTTTCCAGGGTGGCATGTATGTGTTTCAACTCTTTGACTACTATGCAGCCAGTGGTGTGTGCCTTTTGTGGGTTGCATTCTTTGAATGCATTGCTGTAGCCTGGGTTTATGGTAAGTGGAAAGGACTCTTGTGATGTGATAGGGGTCTGTAGTGTGTGTCGTTTTTCAAAGTAATGATCCCGAACAGTTGGATAAAGAAGCACAAATGTTCTCTTTGGTGGTAAACAAAGGTGTCCTTGTGGCTCTTTTCACATCAGTAGTAAATACGTTTAACTGCATGGAGGGGCGTGGCGACAGGGGTGGAGATGGTGTTGGTCCCACGCTAGATTGCGATTGGCTACTCAGGGTTGCCTCCCACCAGATTAGATCCTGTTATTATGAAGGAAAACATTTAGCCTAATGAGAAAAAACGTAATAAGAAAAGCACCTCATCTTCCAGTAATAAACAAATTTATTTTACAACCCTATGCATGGAGCCATCTGATTCTTTTTATTGGATTGAGTCATGCATCTACCAAACGTGCAGCCACTATATGTATATTGTGGCTGTAAGGCTGAGTGTGTTTCGCCAAATTACTTTTCAAGATTCATATTAAGGGGCTCATATTTGAACTATTAAATATTCCCTCAACATAAACAGAATATATTTCCTCAATAATCAAAAATTGCTCTGTCAAATTGTTGTCATCATCTATAATGCTAATTAGTCAACTGAAAACAGAAAATCAGAAAATAATCCACAGTCTAGCAGGTTACATTCCATCTTTAGTCCCTTGCCAGATGTTAGAAAAATGAATTGGACCAGAATAAAACAACATATTATAACATCTACAAAGGAGCGTAACAACAAACATCAGGCACATGTAGAGAGCAGTCCACACACAGACCTCTTAACAAAGCAATAAAACACATAGTTCACTACAACTCAACTCTGAGGAAAGATGAATGATGACCTAGTAAGATAGTTAATGACTGACAAAGCCGAGACTGTTTATAGTAAATACAGTACATGGAACATGACCCAGTGGAAATATATGCTGCAGTTTAGGACAGACATCAGAGATAAGGGACCATAAACCCGATAATTTCTGATGGTAAATATCAAGGTCATTCTGTAGTAACAAACAATAACATGTGAACAGTAGAGACCGACCAGTTTACTATGTACAATGTTCATTATTTTGACAACTTTGCTGAAACAAATGCTAGAAGTCGTTCTTTATTCTCTTTGTGTTGGACAGGAGTTGATAATTTCTATGATGGACTTGAGGATATGATTGGCTACAGACCAAACCCATGGATGAAATGGAGCTGGACCATAATCACTCCTGTTCTCTGCATGGTGAGAGATCAGCGGCAACTTTCTGGAGCGTCCCTTTATTGTATTGGTGTCACGGACATGTGACGTGTTGATAATTTCAAGGTCACAGAGGTTTACAACTTGCACTAAAAGAAGCATATGTTTTTCAGGGCTGCTTTGTCTTCTCCCTGGTGAAGTACAAGCCCTTGACCTATAACAAGGTGTATGAGTACCCTGACTGGGCTATCGGTCTGGGCTGGTGTTTGGCCCTGTCCTCCATGATTTGCATCCCCATGGTGATGGTCATCAAGATCTTACAGTCTGAGGGACCCCTGATCGAGGTGAGCTGACTCAACCCTTTTAAAGGAACTGTGACATTTTCTGAAATACTCTTATTTGCTTTCATATTAAGAGTTAGATGTGAAGATTGACATCACTCTCACATCTATACTCTGATATGAAGCTAGAGCCAGGACATGGTTAGTTTAGCTTAGCATAAGGACTGGAAACCGGGGGAAGCAGCTGGCCTGGCTTTGGTAACATAATCCACCTACCTCTATAGATCACAAATTAACAAATATTGTTTGTTTAAACTGTACAAAACTCAGTGTAAATAGGCTAATTTGTTTTTTTTAGTTTTGTAGCATTGCTTGACTACTTGTACTGCCATGAAGACAACAAACAGTGAAGAAATACATAATACAAGTCAACCTGTTAGTTAATCAACCTGCCGCAACCAATGGCTACTTATGCTTAGCTGATGCTAGCTAATGTTATTTTACAACATTAGCTAACATCCAATATCAAGAGAAATGTCAAACAATAACAAAACCACAGCTGAATGCCATTGTATTTATTACTGAAGAAAACAAACACAGTTTTTAATCATCAGTTGCTGCTGAAAAGTGTCCATTGTACCATTTCTTTAAAATAAAAACTCATGACAACATTGTCAAACCGACAGTCAGCGTGGTTAGCTAGGTAGTGTTGTAACAGCTCATACAGTCGGCCATTTTTGGAGGATAGCAACAGTCATCTATACGCCATCACCTCCCATCTAGCTTGGTAGTCTGAATGCGTATAACGTAGTGTACCTCCATTAAATTTTACTTTCAGAATGGTCAGTAAACACTGAATAGTAGGGCTGTGAATGTGTGACTACAGCTTAAACACTTTTAGGTGACATTATTAGATTAGTTATTACCTAGTGTTTTGTTAGAATTCAGTTAGCATAACGGTAGTGGTAGTGCTAGCTGTGGTACTCCTGTTGGTCACCTGACCCTTGCCCTGCAGGTCATCATGGCCCGTCAAGGGTCTCCCCTTGTCATTTCTTTGAGGTGTCAGGCAACTGGACGGACTTTAGCTTCATATTTAGCATACCAACATGTCAGTGGCATCAATCTTCTCATCTAACTCTCGGCAAGAAAAAGCAAATATGCAAAATGTTTAACTATTCCTTAAATAAGGAGAGCATGGTGTATATATTTACTCAGTTTCAGATTTAAATGCCTCGAAATATTTATCATGCACACAAATACAGATGTGAAACATGCTGAATTCTGATGCTTGCCATTTTAAATTTGATAACTGTCGTATTGAGCCTTAATCTGCTCCAGTTTCTGATGCCCATTAATCTAATCCCACATTTCCTTCCCCCAGAGGATCAAAGCCGTGGCAGCCCCGGCGAAGTCAGGCGTGAGCTCTCGCCCGAAAGAGTACAGCTTGAAGGGCAGCGAGCTGACACAGCCCCTGGACCCAAACGGGAACAATGGCTTGATCAAGCCCACCCACACCATTGTAGAAACAATGATGTGAGCGCTCTCTGTGAGAGGAATAAGACTGATGTGCTTTCTGTGTTATTATCATATTTGCTAACATTGATAATGGTAGGTTTACATTGTCCAATATATTCACGTTAGAGATACTCTGGTTTGATTTCTATGAAGAGAGTTATATATTATTGTTGTAATTTTTTTCTCTTGTAATTTTTTTTTTATTTTTTACTATATCAATATTGTTGATGTTACAACTGTTGTCTCTGTAGTTGGCACTGACCTCGGCTTAGGCAGTATTTTGAGATAGAACATGTTCAATGTTTACTACCTTTCTGTTGATTCCGGAGAGATGAGGAATTAGATTTTTCGGTGTAATAGAAGAAAAGATAAAATTCTCACTGATCATAAATTCAGTCGAATAAACGAGTAATTAACCGTGTAAAAGGTAGAGTACGTCTAAACACCCTGACTTGTTTGTGGCAGCCTCGTTGCCCGAGGTGACTTCTAATCTCTTGTTGTTGTTCATCCCTGCAGTGAAAATGAATGTACCACGAGCCACCCACATCTGTCAGAGTACATATCTGTAACATGTTAAGTGGCAATATGCAGTGTATAGAGTTAATCTTGCTTGATGTCCTTTGAGTTACAAGTTGAACAAGGCCTTGGCCAAATACTGTAAGAAATGCACTCTGAAGAAGATCCATCCTCAAAAAACAGTTGAGACAAAACAACAAGAGAAAAACAGCTGACGAAGAGGAAGTAAGGGAAAAAAGGGAAGTGGCATTTTTAAAGTATTTGTACACGGCCTGTGTGACTACTACCAGTCCCAGTGCATTTATTGAAACCTCTCTTTGCACTTTACGTGTCGTTTCACCTTTATTGTAGTATTTGTTTTTATTGTTGCAAGGTATTGCAGTTACATTTGCAACACATTTCAGGAGGAAATGTTTTTAGCTTCTAACTTTTTGATATTGTAAACTTTGATATACAGTATCTAGTTGTCTTCTCGCTAAGACGATGACAAAATAGACTAGACTAATCTGACATCCAATATTCTGATTATCCAATAATTATCCATACGATCTGTGAGAACATCGCTTAAGAAGTAAAAACCTAACTCTTTTCTAAACGTCCTAACAGCTCTCTCCATTGTGCTCATTTCAGTAGCAGACGCGCTCTGCAGAACTACCACTGGATTCTAGTTTTTAATGTTCAGTTTAGGCATTTGTATTGTAGAATTTGAATTGTTTGTAAATCACATATGCCTTTTTGTAACAATTTTATACTGTACATCATATGAACACCATCACAGATTAATTGATTTTATTGAAAACTCAGCAATTTGTCTTCTAAATATTGGTTTCATTGTGAGCCTGGATTACATTTTTCAGTGTGCAGTATTCATTGAAGCAATGGCGTTCTCTGCTCATTCAAAATGCACCGTCAAATTCAAAATAATTGTACTGTTCAATAATTGAACAGCTTGCACAGCTGAGTACAGAATCTGAAGGAACCGTTATCCTGAAGCATGTGCAGGAGCCACCACCGTACCGTGCTGCTTTGTCCAGAAAAACTTGTGCTACTTGGAAATTCAGTTGTACCAAAGTATTTTTGTCTCACAGTTGTCCCCTTTGAGATGCACATTGCATCTTTTCTATATAGATTACAATAAACATCTTTTTCTTTGGAATTTGTTTGTGTCAATTTCTTTGATTCTCTACATATGCACATGTCTGAAGCATTTACACCTGTTCAGTGGAGAAATGTTTGCACACTAATATACAGTATTTATTTCCATTCATATGTCAGATATTTAATATCTGAAGTTGAAATCATTATTGAGTGGCAGGACTGACATGCTAGAAATTAATGTGAAAGTTTTTAATTCTCATTACCTTGATGGTAGTAAACCCAATTTACTACCGGCCAGGAAACTGCTTAATAATGACTGCCTGCAGATATACATTCAATTCAGGCACAGGATGTTTCCTTGCTGCATGACCCCTTATTGATGAATTGTAAAGATTTTACCAAAAATTCTATCAAGGTGAAAGAAATGATTAGTCCTTTCTTTTAGGAATTAGCCCTGCCAGATTTATTTCCTCCCAAAGCCCCCTTGGTTACCTTACTGAACCCATGACACTAAACACAATATGTAGTCCAGGCTCACATTGTAACCACTAAAGACACTAAATATGTATTTTGACTTGTGTAACTAATCTAGGTCACTCTACGTGGACAGCAGCTAACAGCGACAACCTAATACCATTTTACATTATTTATAAGCAAAAAATTTGTATGCAATATTCATTAAAAGTTTTTTTTCCATCAACCAAACATTTACTTTGTCCCGCTTGTTTGTGCATAGATGAGAGAGACTGAATTTCAGCACAATATCATCTTATCTGTCCACGTAGACATACAGTCCCTGCAGGAACGGCACCAAGCAGGGTATCATTGCAGTTCTTAAATTTCAAGATGACTTAATTATAAGTACTTGGTAGTGTGTGCACAGCCTCTATTCTCTAATTCAGAGAAAGTTGCATGCGATTTCACCCGTTCAAACACTGTTAAGTATTGTTTCCTTCAGTTTTGGACTGTGAGCAGTAAATTTGATCATGTAGCAGCTTTCCTCCTCCAAACTTGATCAACAGCATTCTGTCTTTTTTGACTAAAAGTGAGACTTGTACAAATCACATTACATTGTGATTCCACCCCTAACATGGCTATCGATATGTACGTGCATGTCAACCATCGAGCCGATTATACCACCCTGACCTCCTTCCAGTCCCTGTGACTCCTCATCGACACTTGTCCTAAATTTTCAGGGTGTCGACCCACCATCAATCTAACGCCCTCCAGCAGGTGGTAACCACATTGACATCTCACCCACCAAGATGGGACTGGCTTATTTGGGCATGTCTCTGGTGTTCCACTATCTGTCCTGAGCCCTTGAGGCACTGAACACCCAAAGACTTTAAGTCACCTTGATGATCAACGTAAGTGACTGGGTGCAGGCGAAAGCAAGAGCTCCGCACGCGTCACGGCAATGGGACAGCACTTACGTTACCTGAGTGTGCACATTCATTTCTATGAAGGGTCGAGGGAGAGACAAAGAACTAAGACTTTGGATTTAAACCTCTGTATAGTGCAGTGAAGTACAAAGAAACACAGCATTTGAATGTTACACATTATAATTCATTCGATGAAATTCTACCAGCATTGCAGACTTGCATAAAAGGCTACAATGTTCACTAGGGAGACATCAAGCACTTGTCAATTTCACCAAGTTCTTGCAGATTTATTGTGTCATCGTCTGGGGTGGCCTCATTAATTACTAATAGCAGAGTGCATAGTTTTGATTTTAGAGTGTGCTGTTGTTGATGGACTCCATCAACATTGTACTCCCACAATGCAACGCACAAAGGTAATGGAGGAGCTAAAACTCCTAAATTGGGGTGGTGATGAAATATAAAAAAAAAGAATGTGAGGCTGAATTTTGGCACAGCGGTATGGTTGGCTAAATGCTAATGTCAGCATGCTAACATACTCAGGATGTCAATGTTAACAATCCAACGTTATGCTGGTACAATGTTTACTATGTTTCAAACATTTACTAATTAGCACGGACCACACACTACAGCTGAGGCTGTGGGACTGGGTATTTGACCATAAACCAGAATGTGAACCTGATGATGGTGCTAGATGCAAAATCATAGGTGTTGGGGTAATTGGGGAGAGCCAAATTAAACAACTCTGTTCAGAAGCCAGAACCAAATCAACCATGGTTTCATAACTTTATTCGCATAAAAAGAAATACATTTCTTAATTTATAATAAATTAAATAACAAAAATAAAATAATATCCAATAAATCTTTCAAGTTTCTTTGAAACAATTCCTGACATATTCAGGGAGGATGTGGAAATAAACCAAGGAAATTGTGCAGCCACATTCAGTATCACAGCTTACATGAAGATACTATACTGTATGCGCATGTACTGTAAATAAAAATAAAGCACTGCATACCATGATACATTATACAGTAAAAGTACAATACAGTAAATTAATATAAAACCTTAAAAATAGGCCTCTGTATACAACATGACATTTAATATAAGACGAGACTGAAATCAGATTGAAAGAAAGTGACCGTTCCAAGGATGAATCAGTCTCTAAGGCTGCTCTAAAGATACGGGACGGTGCAACTATCTCACAACATCATCACATCAGCCAAGACATGAAACGAAACGTGTTTCTTGTTTCCAGAGAGGCAGCTTTGCCAGATTTGTTGCACAAAAGCTTTATAAAAAAAACACAATGTCATGATAAAAAAAGGGAGCACTCTCACAAAGATCCTGCTGGAGCAAACGCAGATTTTTCCAGTGTTGTTTTTTGTGTAAGGAAGAGCTACTTGCTGAGGACAAACCCTATGCATGCTTTACCTGCTTATAGATACTGGTAGGAAAAACAGCTACTGTAGAGAGGAAGAGAACAGATCATCAATCCAGTCAGATGTGAAAGAGAAAGCAAAATCATTCATCACTGAAAATTGAAAGGCATTTCATCCTCCATTTTGGGAAAGGATGTGATTCACTTAAGGAAGCATAGTGATGGACCAAGTCATTCTGGTGCAATGCCACATACAGAGATGCAGATCCACTCAGTGGCAGTGAAAAACAAAGGGGAATTTAAACAGGTCGTATCAGAACAATGTGCATTATGTGCAGATACAGTGTTAGAAAGAAACGCGTGCAGGATGTGAAACTGAATACATCTTTGTAAACATGTGGCTGGCTCATCAAGAGAGAGAAAAAAAAAACATTATCTCCGAACACTAGAGTCTCTCTGGAACCATTCAGAAGCTATTTATCCATCAGGGACACCCACTTTAAAGCAGAAAGGTTAGAGTGTCTTCACAAGCATTCCTGGTATTAAGATATTATAGGATTTAAAATATAGTTAATGATACTTGGCAAGTAGCAGAGAGCATTTCTGTCTATTTGGAGGCACTGTCCCCTCTCTAGGGCAGGCAGTGTGGAGGTGAGACTGGAAACGAGGGCCGTGAGCCAAGTTGTGGCTGAAATAACTCAATATGCACAATGTGGCTTGAACCTTGAGTCCATTAACACCTTGTGCATCAGTGTGTCCGTGTGTGTGTGTGTTTCATATGCACATAAAGCATTGCATGTGCGTATTTTAAGTGTACAACGATTGGGTAAATGTTCTTTCAGTGGGAACAATGAGCTCATTAAAGCAAAAGATAGTGTATGCAGTGCGTGTGTGTGCAGCATTTGACTCTCTCCAGAGCTGAGGCGTGTGTGTTGACATCCTGGCTCAGTCAGAAGCTATGACTCCCCTGTTATATAACCCTGCATGTGGCTTTGCCTCTGGAGGGGGAAGTGGTCGGGGGGCTGGCTGCCCTGAAGCCAGAGCCTCCTCTGAACTGCATCATGTGAACACAGTGACTAAAACCGGCAACAGTGAACACATGCACTTGCAACTTTGTGAGTGAGGGATGCTTTCAGTGGTGAGAGTGGCCGTTTCTGGATGTTCTGCCTGCTGAACATGAGCGGATGTCTGTCTGAGAGGTACAATGTGACGAACCTAACCGTGCGTGACGAGATGTGTGTGAGGTCCCGGCGGAACAGTGATTTCAAAAGCGAGCGTCTATCCTTGTGGTCACAGGGCGATGCTGTTGGCTCTGCGCTCTGGAAAGCAGAACGGCGAGTTTGAGGGGTCGTCACAGTTGTCGGGCAGCCCGGTGTCTGCTGCTGCCAGCGGATTCCTGCTAATGACCAAGTCCAGGCCCTCTCCTGCCTCTATAATTAAGGGCACAGTTAGACAACAGTCCAAGTCCCGGGTCCTGACACGGTTCACCTGGAAGATCAGAATCAATTAGGTCATTCGTCATTCAATGTGCGATAACAGATTTCTTTAAAAGGAATTGTTTGGGAAAGTTGCTTATTGCTTTATTAGTGAGAACTTCATTTTATTAAATTTTCAAGCAGGCAAGCAATGAAAAAACATTTCCAGCTATGGACCAGACCCCATTTAGAAAGTGCGATAAAATAGCATAACAAGACACAATAAAAGTAAGAAGTTCGAATACAACATTTGGTGGAAAAAAGCAAGAAAAATCCTCACAATTTTTAAATGTATACAGACAGATTGTACACAATTCACGAGTAGGTGAGCTGTTTCCCTATTGCCAGTTGCTAAGCTAAGCTAACTCTCCTAGCTGTAGCTTCCATAATTTTAACTAACTCTCTGAAGTGAATAAATGTATGTCCTAATAAAGCTAAGAGAGCATTAGCACAGCAGAATGTTTCCCCTAGCTATCTACCCTTGCTCCCAGTCTGTATGCTAAGCTAATTAGCTGCAGGATGTAGCTCATAAACTGCATAATAAACATGGATGACTCATTTCCATTTCCTTCCACTGTACAAAAATAAGGGCAAAATATCTCAGATATGGGCGTGTTCACACACCAACTCAGTTGCAGGTTAGGGTCGGCTGTCAATCATGATGTTACGCCCCCCCTTTTTTTTGGCCCATGTCCCATGTGATGACATGGAGGGGGTGGGGTTTATGACCTATACCAGTCACCAGTGGGCAATCACAATGTTTTTGCTTCTTTTTTGGGGGAGCGGTCATATCATCCATCTTTATATACAGTCAGTGCTGTAGCTATAGAAAGGTATTGATCCTTTCACCTAACTCTCAGCAGAAAGCAAATAAGCAAATTTCCAAAAATGGAAAATCTCTTTAATCTTAATTTTTGTTGACGTAAACAGTACCTGGAGAATGCGGTCGAAAGGTTTTAACCCTGCCTGGTCAGCGGGGCCATCCGGGCGAATCATGTTGACATAAACCCCTTTCTCCAGGAGCCCGTCAGACACACTGAAACCAAAGTCATGGCTCTCAAGGTCCTTCCTTATAGTCACCTGCAGATACAGGGAACCGTAGAGTTCATGGAGGTTGTACAGCACAGCACATATTCATAAATAGCTAGACTTGAGGCTTTTACACATGACTTTTGACACTATGTAAAAATATACTCCAGCAGCTGAGTATTACACCTTCATAAAAATGGGGGGCTCGTGAGAGATTTAAAAAAGAAAGATCAGAAATTGACGTAGTGGAGGACAAAAAAATAGTCCAAAAATACTGGATCCTACTAATAGCAAATAGCATCTTTCAATAGATCCAGCTGCCTCCTAAATGCCTGCAACCTCTAAACTGCACATCTCCAGTTTCTAAATAGACTTCACGTTAAAAATTTAAAGTCTCCAAGACTTGACAAAGTTCCCACCAGCGTCTCAGAAGACAGTATACAACATTATATATTAAAGAACTACTTTCTCAGGCTGAGTCAGCAGTGCTACCCCATGACAAGTAAACTGATTCTGATTTCATGTTTCCCTTTAACAGTCAGTTCAGGCACTTAAAATATAAATAAATAGAGTTATATATCTGTCTCTTAAATATGAAGCTGGAGCTAGACAGTTAGCCTAGCTTAGCATAAAGACTAGAAACAGGAATTTACCCCAAAATAACAAAATTCTACTAAAAGCATCTCTTAAGCTCACTAACTAATATGTTTGTAATGTATGTAACTTGTTTTCTTTCTCATGTGCAGGGACTTTCTAGAGTGGATGCTAAGCTAGGATAAGATAAGCTAACCTGCGCTGGTAGTAATGTGAGAGTGGTATTGATCTTCTTATCCAACCTTTTGAGAAAGTGAATACACAGTTCCTTTAATTTGGTGGCGGGATGAAAAACACATTAAAGCTGTATGATAGTTCATAAAATATAAACTGTACCAGGTATTTTTAGCATCTTGCAAACTTTTACTTCACAATTGTAGTAACTGTTGCACAGCTTTTGTGCTTCTTACAGCACTGTACAGGTGTCTGTTATTGTGTCCACCTTCCACCTGCTGTATATACTAAACAGCTGAAGTTTTTACAGACACACGCCTCTGTCTCATTTGTTTCTCTCTGGACTTAGACCGCCACTACAACAAGGTCAGCAGGTTTAACCACAACAAGAAACGGCTGTAAGGTGAGATAACTTTCCATGATATCACGTCGAATGTGTCAACTCAAAACATTTGTAATTTCCATGCTGCAGGACGGTGATGCGCCCTGTTATTACTGCCCCAGTTTCAGCCCAGTCAGGCGCTCAGTCGAACGCAGCGCGGCGAGATGCACAGACGACAGCAAACAAGTACGCAGGCACAGGATGGGGTCACAGCGTGTGCAGCTGCCAAGGTAGCGCATAATGAGTGTTGTGTGTTTTTGTTGTACACACACTGCAAGTCCTGACTGGCCAGGTATCCATTGGGTCCAGTTACACTGTACCGACAGGCACGGTGAGTTAAGCAAAGGAGGCACGCAGGTATAAACTTCATAATGGGCAGATTCCCTCAGGATACTGTTGTTTGAGCCATGTTCATCAAGTAGTGAGTGCAGCTGACTGACTGATCGATGATCACATTTTCAACTTGATGCTTGACTAACACTGCAGGATACAGCACACAAATGACAGTGGAATTATACAGTGTATATATGAGGTATCAATAAAATACCTTTTATGGAAATGCTGATATAAAACAGGTCAAGGGAGTAATGACTGAAAGGTCTCTCCCCCTACAGTGGCTGCTGAAGGCCTGAAGGGCGCTGTGTTTGGTTTGTCCATTCTGGGCTACTGTAGAAACATGGTGGTGCAACATGGTGGACTCTGTGGAAGAAAACCTGCTCCCTGTAGACATAAAGATCTTATTCTAAGGTAACGAAAACACAGCCATTCTTTTTTTCAAGTGATTGCACACTAAGGTTAACGTAATTATGAATATCATATTTCTGCTAAATCCTACACACTGGCCCTTTAAGAGGAAAGTATTTTTTAAAAGACTTACCAGGTAAAAGGAAGAGGGAATGGGTAAAATAGGGTAAAATCGGGTTATTGTTTCAAGTAATTCTAATATCGTTTTTTACTTTATTAGTGTTGCTGTGGATCAAAACCTAAGGCTGGAAAGAGGAGTCTGGCTTTACAGCTATATCAAAAAGATAGTTTATTTGTATGTTTTTAAGAAATGTAGCTTGGGATCCAGTGTAGGATTAATCTGATGGTAAGAGAAGAATGTCGTCAAATATGAACGGACAAACATTGCATCCACATTTCTTCCCATCTTGTTCCCTGTACTACATCCATTACATCCACCTGTGGATACTAAGTAAGTATTTCACTGGCACCTGTGATGTAGAAAATATTTACACTGTAATTTGTGGGCTGTAATCAAGTGTTTCCTATGTGTGAATTTTCCATTGTTTGTTCTGAGACAAAGTGGATTTTTTTTAAGTCATTAGCAGGACTACCTTGTGCAGTGCCAGGGTGGTAGGGGACAAAATATCAGAGGGGTCCCCTTTGCCCCGGGATGATACGTCTCTGGTTCCAGTCGACATGTTCACGTTGCTTTTGTTCTTAGACTCGCTTTGGATTCCTTCCCTCTTAATGGGACTAATTTCAGATGGAAACATTGTGTCTTCGTTGGTTTTGGTCTCCTCTAGGTACAGACTGAGAGCGCTACCTGTCATGGATGCCTGAAAGAGCAAAAAATCACAGGGATTATTAGAGCATCCTGCTTCAAAAAGAAATAAAAACACAAACATTTAGTGTACATGAAGTGTACGCAGGGCCTGATTAAGAGGCCAGCAGGTGCCTGGCCTGCCTTGTCAGATTTAATAACAGATTACACACTCTGGCGATTATCATAATGCTTCATCTGGCATGGGCTGACACCGATCTATGAATACATGAGGACAAAGCAGATGGAGGAGGAAACAGGAGCGGGAGGGGGGTGCAGATGACAGGCAGGCCTACCTCCAGCTCCCTGAGAATCTCTGACTGGCCGCAGGTCTCGAGGTCCTGCAGAGCCTGGGACCAGAAGCTGTCTTCCTGGTTCAGGGTGCCATGGCAACGAGGGGGGCTGATGAATCTATGACAACGCAGGAACCAGAACGTAAGAGCAGCCCTGTGGTCTCGAGGCTGGAGCTGCTTAAAAAAAGCAGCATGGGAAATGCAGTTTTTGGGGCTGCGTGCTGGAGAGTCCCTTTGGAAAATCGCTCACATTGAGGGTTTATACTGTAAATTGTCTCACTTGTGGCAGCTCAAACGCTGAGGAGTCCGCTAGATTAGATAAAGCCTTTATTGAGGAGTTCAATTTTACAAAAGTCACCAAAAAAAATAGCAGAAAGTTGAAAGCATGTGACACAAAAGTTCAGGGAAAAAAAAAAAAAAA
This sequence comes from Chelmon rostratus, assembly GCF_017976325.1. Lineage (NCBI taxonomy): Eukaryota > Metazoa > Chordata > Actinopteri > Chaetodontiformes > Chaetodontidae > Chelmon > Chelmon rostratus. The sequence continues at coordinate 18,200,472 of NC_055667.1, read as the reverse complement.
GAGTCAAGTGTGTAGAGACAGATAAGGCTGATGTCTCCTTGGGCGCTTTAGGTGCTTTCTGAGGAAGCGTTTTTGGTGTGGACAAGGGGTGACAGAAAAAGATGCATCTATGTGAAACACCAAAGAGCTCGTGGGCAGTTAGTAAAGCAGATGAGAAAGAGAATACCTGAGAAAGAAGAGAAAAGGACAGTTTGGAAAAGCACAACACGTGAAAGCATACAAGACAAAATGAATTCAGCCTGCCTTCGTCAATGAACCCAAAAGAGGGAAAAGAAAATCACAGAAGCTTTGATTCACAGTGGTGGAAAAAGCACTCAGATCATTTCCTAAATAATAGTACTGGAGTATTATTGGCTAAATATCATTGTGACTGACACATGATTGTATTGTAATACTGATTTATCAATGTGTAAAAATCATTTTACTGCAGCTGGTGAAGCTAGTTTAAGCTGCTTTATATACAGGTAGGTACTGGTCCTGCTGTACCCAACCCGGGGTCGGGCCCCTCTAAAGGTTCACAGATAAATCTGAGGGGGTCATGTAAGATAATAAATCAGAGAGGAATGAAGCTACACAAATCTGTATTTATTTTTCTTTGCTAAAAAATTATAGACATCTGAAAGAGGGCAGGGGGTCCCAGCTAGGCACAGCTTTTTTGTCAGGGGTCAAAGGCCAAGAAGGCTGTGGAACTGCTGGTTTAATCTTTCACAACGAGTTTATCACTTGAGTTCTCTGAAATGTGGCAAAGTAGAAATATGAACAAACCATTTAAGCTGCTACTTTGGTTATTTTCCACCACTGCTTGCGCACAAAATGTGATTAAAACCAATTTACTGTGAAATCAAAAACACTCAACGCTGCACTGACACGAAACGAGATGTTGACAGGAAGGAGTCTGCAGGCGTGTGTGCTCACCCAGGTATCTTGTCCCACTCGTCCTCAGTGAATCTCCCATCATACAGCGCTGACTGGTGGTGGACTAGACCTGCAGAGCTGGAACTGGTTTGGCTCCTGGGCTTCGTACGCCGCCACTCATTTGGATTGAGCAATATATCGGACGCTTTGTGAAGATATGTCCCTGAAAAACCGAGACAATCCACTGACCTCATCAGATTCGACACAGGAAATGGGTCATTTTTTGACAGCGAGCGTCCTGTGAGGCTCACCTTGGCTACTGTAGCCTGCGTCAAACCCTGAGCTATCCCAGGAGCTCATTGCAGAGTCTATACTGGGCACAGTGGCGGAGTAGACCTCAGAGTGTTTACTGGTCTTCTGGAAGTCTGTCAGTTCATCCTCTGTGTCACTTAAAAACCCAGCCTCTCTGTCCGGAAGCTGCCGGCCATCAGACTCTGGGAATGAACAGCAGATCACATCAGCATTACGCAGGGAAGAGATGCACTTCCTGTCATTTCCACGGCATCACTTTCACTGCCTTTAAGCTTCAGAAACACCTAAATCAATGCATTTATTTTAAAGGCAAGTTAAAAACTCAACGGTTTGTCCTTTGTCGTATAAAGTGCTTTGCAACTTTTTGAAAAGTGGAATTTAATAAAGCTTTTAAAATGCTTTCTCACCATGAGAGGGATGGTGGGATTGTATAACAGAACAAAAACATTTGGGGGAAAAAAATGATGTTTTAAGCCCATGAAACAGTCAAAATGAAATGTGAAGTGAATTTTAATGTTGTGTCATAACGCAACACCATTATGAATCCTTCTACCATTATTATCTACCCCCCTTTTATTTGTTTTAATGATTGTTTTCCCAGCTTTTTGTATTTTGCTTGTTTTTGTCTCAGTTCTCAAACTGCATTTGTAAGATCAAGTAACTAAGTAATGAGTCGAGGGAAAGGAAACCTACGGTCGGCTTGTTTTTTGATCTTGAGGGTGACTGACTCGCCGGCCATCTGCAGGAGGTGGATGGCCTCGCTCAGTGGTTTTCCTTTCAGACTGACCCCGTTGATGGCCAGGACTCGGTCCCCTATATGGATGGCCCCGGTCCTGCAGGGTTAGGAGAGCAGAGGAGACAGAGATACCAGAGTATACCAGACAGTACCGACAGGCGGGCCGGGAAGCCTGTCAGGCTGCCAGCACGCTGACTGAGACGGAAACAAAGAGGCTTCTTGTTACAGAAAAAGACGAGACAGCCATTGTGTACTGTCTTGTTTATTTTAGAAAAAAAATGAGCAGTTTCCAAAGGGGGCTGCTACAGATTTGACTAACCTCAGCCTAATCTAAGCGTCACCATCTTCTCAAATAACTGTCTTGAACCCTCGGCCTCTCATTCCTCACCTCTCACCTCTGCCCTCCTCTCACCTCTCTGCCAGGCCTTTCTTGGTGAGGCCAGAAATGACAATGGGGTCAAAGGGCTCCTCTGTTCCAGAAATCGTGATGCCCAGTGGTCCGTTATATCTCTTCAGCTCAACGGTGTAGATTATAGAGCCTGACATCTCCAGCTCATCTGCAGCACATGGGGGACACACATAGAACACTTTTTATGCTAAAATATATAAAAATGTTTGCGCAAATGGACAAATAACAGGAGCTATTTAACTCAACAGAGCGTTACCCTCCTTCCTCTCCCTCAATACTGGACCAGCATCAAAAATTGTTGGCCCCACAAGTCAATTAAGACACAAAAACACAGGAAAATAGGCTCCAGGTTGAAAAATGTTCCTCTTTAATATATTTGGAGTTTGGACTGTTGGGTTACCAATAGTTACTATTTTCTGATATACATATGGACCAAGCAATAAATCAATTAACTGGTTGCCAAAAAAAAAAAACCCAAACCAATATAGCAAGTACTTGTCACTTGTAGACGAAGTCCTGTGGTCCCAACCTAGGGGTCAGGCCCCCTTCAAAGGGTCACAAGATGAATCTGAGGGGTCACAAGATAATTAAAGGGGATGGAAAGAAAAAAAAAAGAAAAAATTCAGCTGCACAAATTTGAGTTTGAATTTCGTCTAGAGCAGCTCTTTAAATAGAACCACTGGAGAAATCACTCGTTAGTGGACATATGAAATGTTGTCAGGTGGAAAGCCAAAGAGGAACCACTGGTTTAATCTATGACAGTTTATCATATTTATGTAGGAGCTAAAATATAAACAGCATCAATGTTGAAGCTAAAAGCCTCAAAATTGTGCTTAAGTACTTGAGGAAGTGTACTTGGTTACTTCCCACTCCTGCTTCTACACAGGACATATATTTGGTGTTTTAAGGGATTCATGTACCAATGTTGTCCTCATCCTTCTGGATTCGGAGCTTGACCATGTCCTCGGCCTGCTGCAGGACGTGCATGGCGTCCTCCATGGTGCAGTTCTCCAGACGCACGCTGTCGATGGCCAGCAGCCTGTCTCCAGGCTCCAGAGTTCCTGTTCTGCCGGACACAAGAGCGAGAGGATCACAACGGTTAACTGGGAGCAGGGAGCTGCATCTCCTGACTCAGTATGAAAATCCTATTAGCCTGGTGTCTCAGTGGGATCCTTGGGGGTGACCGTAACCTCACCCTCAACCTAATCAACACTGAGCCCTCCCTGAAATGTCGCTGCTCTGCCCTACTGATCCAGTTTTGATAGCGCAATCCAATTACGAGTGTATTACACAGTGGATTCACAAAACAATGTTATTTTTTTCATGAATAATCCCACATAAGCCTCGAAAACCTAGTTCACCCTGGACCTTAAAGTGTTGAGTGTCTCCCTGAACTTCACCAGTACTGAGAGCCACAAACCATTTTTCGTATTTATATAAGAAATGTATGTGACTTAGAGCAATAAAATGCTCAGCAGTGGCATCATTAGCTGTGAGTGATGATAGGACGTACCTGTGTGCTATGCTTCCTTTTCTGATGTCAGAGATGATGAGCGGCTTCCCAGGTTTCTTACTTGCTGGTGAAACAGAACAAAAGTGTTCAGTCATCAGTGTTTTTATTTTGGGATGTATGAGATGAAGGATAAAGCCGTGTTGACTCTCAACGCTTTAAAACTTCCTTTTCTTTTTGTTGCACGAACTTCCTGTTTGTGTTTTTCAGAGCTAGTTAGAGCTGAAAGGGAAACGATGAATAGCGGTACTGGCCTGTATTATTCAGGGGTAATGAGGTATGTAACCTCATGGTTTTGCAAGCCTGAGTTTTATGGATCACAGAACATTGATTCAAAGGAGAATTACAGTGTGCATGTCTGTGGAGTATTATTGAGCAACACTGCCCCCTGCTGTATGTCTTGTTACTAACAGACTCACCACTGATGGTGATGCCCAGCTCCACGCCTCTCCTCTTGGGTAGTTTAACATGGAAGGTGCCACTGCTGGGAACCACTGACTCTAATTGGGATTGGATGCAAGATAAATTTGAGTAGGAAGGCACAAATATAACATGATGGCACAATAAGAAATCATCTTCATAATACGATACCTGCGACGTCAAACTCGATCTCCACTGTGACCTTATTGGCCAGAGCGGAGTCTCTGAGCAGCTGATGGGCTTCCTCCAAAGTGCCATCTTCAGTCGGGATCCCATTAATGGACAACAGCCTGTCCCCAACCTGCAACAGCCCACACCTTCACACAGAAAACACAAAAACAATGGTTTTACGAAGTGTTCCTGAGTCCATGCAGTAATCTTTCATACAATCATGTGTTCAAAGTGGTGAAATTTGCTCCATCGTTACTTGTGAACAACTGAACCTTTCCAGGTTGCTCTTTTAATACCCAATCATGATACTATCACCTGTTACCAATGAACCAGTTTACCTGTGGAATGATCCAAACAGGTGTTTTTGGAGCATTTCACAACTTTCCCAGTCTTTTGTTGCTCCTGTCCCAACTTGTTTGAAACATGCTGCTGCCATCAAATTCAGAGAAAGCAGATATTTACAAAAATCAAATGAAGGTTAGGTTAATCATTAAATATATTGTCTTTGTACTGTTTTTAATTGAGAATATGTTTTCAGGATTACTAAATTATCACATTTTGTTTTGTTTTAAAAAGCATCCCAACTTTTTTAGAATCAGACTTGTAGTTCGTTAAACTTTACTTTTCTTAAAGTAAAGTTAACATTTGTTTTACAAGAGAGACACAAGAACAAATGACAGTTTTGGTTACACCAATTAAAACTAACGCGGTCTAATACAACAGCCCCACAATCAATCCTACCTCATGAAGTTTATAATATTTGCTTTTTGTTAAAAATGTTTCCGTAAGGCATTGATTCAACTTCATAGTTACATTTGTGGATGTAGTGTTTGCTACTGTTGAATTGTATTGCATTATGCAGAGAAGTGCTTCTGTTATCAAGCCTAACTTCGCTGACAGAAATGGGCTGGACAAAATAAAAGAAACACCTGTCAGTATGAAGAAGTTCCATCCCACAAAGCAGCCATTACACACACTCACACACTTCTTAGAACAGCAGCAAATACTATTTAAAAATACCAGCAAGTAGAGCTTTAAAGTCCTTGCAGGAACGAATGTCTCACAGATATCAAATTAAAAAATGTTATGAAAGCAAAAAAGTTGCATACAAACTCCTGCACGCTGTCTAGCTCACATTCATTCGCAACGTTTCAGTGCTCAGCTTTCATCAGGCAAATGGTCTGTGAGAAGGAGAGGTCATCTTCAATAGGCTGTGAGTCTGCAACCAATCACATTCCCCATGTGCAATAGGAATACATAAATAGCAAAAAACATTTCACTATATGACAGTCTGCAATATCATCCACAGAGCTAGAAAAGAAGAACACTTTGCATATTGTGACAATGATAAATGCGCCCCGACTACTTCATAAATGTCTAATACATTTCCAAAAATGTGGGTGCTTAACTTTCTATTAAATCTGCTAATGGCCTCACTATCCCCACACAAGCATCAGCAAAGCTTTGTATCCCTGCTTTCAGTCACATGGATCTGACGAGTGACACATTCAGCCTGTATGACACCACATGTCACATAGGCTAAATGTTTAAAATGCCATCTATAACATGAAATGCAGCCTCCGGGCTTGACGTAAACACACTGACTCACTGACCTTACTTGCACTTGAAAATCACCATAATAAGCAAGCACACATAGAGAGAGAGAGAGAAAAAAATCACACATCTATCTCACATTTGATCAGACCCCTAATTGCAAGGGCAAACACAGAAGCACTGTCAACTGCTATTAATTCACTAACCACCACTGCTCATTAACCTTGTATGGAGACTGACACACCAACATCGCAGTGGGACGCTGTACTCGAGTCACTCCTGTCCAACTGCTGCCGGACTAATCATGTTACAAGACCCAGGGGAGACGGCCCGGCACTGCCGGCACAGACACCACCATTAATCTTGCAAGACAAGGACGGATACGTCTCGCTGGCCTGATCGGAGCTGGGTGTTAATTAGACTAGTCTTGATCAATACAATGTTACATACTGATAAAGGTGGCTTTTCACCATTAAAAACAAACACTGGCTGCATCAATGTCTCATAGATAATGTGATAAATCTACGACTGCCGTGGTTATAAATTACTGAGGCTGATCTGTTGACCTTGTGATTTTAGGCTCTGACCTCGCTCAAAGGAAATAAACAATCACCATGCCAAGAGCTGACAGCTTTTATGGCCCTAAAATAAATTAATATCTACTTGTGACCCAAATTTTGTGACCCCTACCACCTGCCAGTCCAACCAAAGACCACTAATACTGGAGATGGCGCACCTCTGAGTCATTTCCCGTAGCTGTGTCACGGGTGTTTCACCACTTCCTGCCCCTTTAGGAGTCTAGCAGTAGGTCCCGAGTCTGTTCAGTCCAATGGGGAACAAAACTAGAGCACGGATTATGACCAATTCTTTCGGCCGATAGTTGCCAGAGTAAATATTGGACCTGTTTTTCATTAGTCACATATTTTGTGAACACTCTGACACTAAGAGAGAGAAAATTAACTTCGAGGCCTGGCTCTGTCGCGACAACGCAGTACTGCAGACCTGAAGCAAGAATTAAGCTATCAGATGAAAACGAGCTAGAAAATAAGGCTCAAACATGAAATTTATGCTGTATCTAGTGTTGTATTGTTTACATGGACAAGCAATAGTCCACCAGTAATGCCTTAGTGTTAAAAATGTCCAAAGGAGAGAGACAGGAAGTGTATTCCATTTATTACAGTTGTGGCAGCTTGTAATTTGGTTCTTTGGTTCAGGATGCTGGCGTGCTAGCATTTGTGAATTAGCATTTAACACAAAGCTGAGGCTGATGGGAGTGCCATGGTATAGAAGAAGTCAAGGGATCATTTCACACATTAGGATTCATCATCTGGAGACCATGAATGTCTGTGGGAAAAAAGAATTTAGGGCAAATCATCCAATAGTTCAGGTATTGATGAGTCTGGTCTGACAGACATTACCATGCCCAGACCGACACTGCAAGCATTGCTGATAGAAAGCAGAGATGAGATTAAAGTCTGAAATAATAAGCACATCTTTGCATAGCAGACAGTATTTTTCTTCTGCTTTAAATCATCTTATGACCCCTCAAATTCATCCTGTGACCCCTTCTGTAGGCCCTGACCCCCACTTTGTGATCCACAGCAGCGCTAGCGTGCATGGCCTCAGTTGAAATACTCATCGAGACACCGGGCTAAAATTAGCCTTTTTTTTCACATGTGGCTGAATGATTAACACCGGGGCCGCCTAGTTCAAGGTGACTCCCCATATGATATTTGTTTACTCGTTAGGTGTCTCAGCGCGTTACCTCTCAGCTGGGCTGTCGGGCTCAATAAAGCGGATGACCGGGGGAGCGGACAGGGTCTCTGTGGCAAAGACACCCCCCTGCAGCTGGATCCCAAAACCTGTGAGCGGATCCCCCCTCAGGACGACCTCGCTCGTTTCCACATGAAAAACCTGCCCCCCCGGGCCGACAGAACTGGACGCCAGGGATACTGAGGGACAGGCAGGGAGGGAGGGGACACATCAGAGAGAGATATTAGTGGAGAAGTGACAGATAAATGGAACAACAGAGGGATTGTGGGAGACAAAAAATGGAGGAGGGTAAGGGGAAGAGACGTGTACCCACAGAGACGACAAGGGAATGGGAAGGGAATGAGTCACTTATCAGCGTTTGTGTCAGTCACGTTTACGTCAGCGATCAGTCAAATGTGTTCACACACCGAGGGAGCGAAACAGGATGGGAAGGTGTTTTTAACCGAGCTGCGGAACATCTTTAAAGGGTCAGTTCACTTAAAATACAAAAACATCTCTCTCTTCACCTCTGGGGGGGGATCTAGCCCCTGCAGATAGCTTTTATTCTACAACGCAGTCATGTGAATGGAATTTAATGTGAAGCACTGAAAAACCACACTGTGCTGAGTCTATGGCCATGCGAGCAGCTCCGTGAGCTTGCACATGGGCACAATGGTGCTTTCAGCTAAATGCTAATGACCACATGCTAATAGTGACAATGCTAACGTGCTGATGATCAACAAGTACAATGTTTACCATGTTCCTGCAACGTGCTGATGACTACAAAGTACGATGTTTACCATGTTCCTATAACATTTAGCATGTTTAGCATGATAACATTTGCTAATTTGCTCCAAACACAAATTACAGCTGAAGCTTCTGGGACTATCATTAGTTTTGCAGGTATCCGGATGCATTGACATTTTGACCTGATGATGGTGCTACATGAAAAGTAACAGTCTCCATTAAAACTGTTGAGTCTGACAGTGACAGTAAGGTCTGTGGATTATGTTGCTTTAATGAGTATAATACTTACAAATCTCTCTTATTAATTTGTCCAACGATATATCTCTGTGTTTGTGTAAATATACTGTATATATCAAAGAGCCAAAAACGAATAAAATGCTGACAGAGGTGTCACATTAAATCCTTTAAATCCCCAAACAAATCCCTTCACCTCCACTGCATCAAGTTGGAGGCAGACATCCTATGCATACACACAGCTACCAGTTAATAGGTACACCTGGCTAAAGCTAATGCAGTATAACACAACAGTCCTGCAATAAATCCCACCTTCATGGAGGTTAAATTGTTTAGGATTTGTTGAAAGTTTATTGCATTGTGCAGAGACGTGTTTCCATTATTTAACCTAGCCTCAGTGATATAAATGGGGCGGACAAAATAATACAAACACTTATAAATCTCACAACTCAGGGGATTAAATGAGAAAATGTTTGTTTTTGTATATTGGTTGACCTGGCCCCTTCTTGTTGAGCAAACAGGAAGAGGCAGGCGCTTTGTCATACGTGAGCTCTTGTGGTCCTTCTTCCTGTTCCTCCTCTTGCCAGTCGAGCCACGGGGGCTGGTGGGAGCGATCGGCGGGAAGGGGCAGGGCAGCGTGTTGCTACCCTGGCTGCTGAAGCCTGAGGTGGCTGTGGAGGAAGGGGAGAAGCCACCACTCACCAGAGCTGAAAGGAGACATAGCACTACACGTATCAAAAGGCCAGTACGGTTAGAGCAAAACCACATCAAGCATGACATTTTATTCGCGTCCACAGCGGCAGAACACGCTCATGGGAACACGCAACAAAAGAAGGGAATGTGGGAACAGTGTTGGAGTAAACCTCTTGGAAAAGATTTAACAAATGTGCTGAAGAAAAGGCTCCTGCTATGGTGTCTCGCCAGCAGCAGTGCTGTCACAAATGATAACTTACATTTGCAGTGGTCCTGCTGGTTGTGTGGGTGGCTTGGGCTGCTCCATGTCTTGCCGTGGCTGGCATGTGGGGGATGGCAGTAGTTGCTGCTTTGGTCCCAGTGATGATGGTTGCTCTTCTGCACTTTTACTGCAGCAGTACGGAGGCAAACACATCCATTAAGTAAAACAAATCGACTCCTCTCGCGTGCGCTTTTCTAAATTCTACCCATGAAATCACGCTTTCATTCCCATGTCTAAATTTGTACCACACGGCACTGTGCCTGGAGGATAATTCAGAGCACAGTAATTGATATTTAATGTTTCCGTCATGGTACACTAGATTAAATCCTGTGGTTTAATGTATTTTGATGAGCATCTCAGTCTCTCAGTTAGACACACGGCGCAGAACTGGCTGAATGGGAAGTGGTGAAGGGTTTTTTTAAAAAAATCTTACTTTTACTAGCAAGCTTCCAAAAAGCTAAGTGCAAACCGGAGATCATTTTTATAACTTCATTTTCAAAAGAGCCCAAAGGCGCAAAAACACTGTGAGTAAGTTGACCGCTGGGCATGATGTTGTCATGTTCAGCAGGAAGTGATAGTGGCTGTTTGGAGGCATGTGGCTTGACCTTGATTGGGCACAGCTGAGAGCTTGATTACTGATGATGCAGCGTGAGTGTGTTTCTGCATCTGATTGGCAGACAGTTTGGTATTAATGTGTTTTAATTTAATCCTGCGTGATGCTATTCATTTTTTAAGCAATTCTGCCGACTTTTCCCGCTTTGAATGAAATGGAGAGCGCGGATTGCTGCTAATTCTGAAAGACATCTTATCTCGTGCCAGAGCCTGTATAACGGCGTGCATTCAAGCAGTATCTGTGAAGCACTCAAAGGGAAACAACTGACCTCCTCCTGCGTGACACACCTCATTGATGAACTTTTCTTTACAGATTCATGCAGCTGAAACTGTCACCGAGTGCTACATGTGACAGTAATCCCTGCTGCTTCATTTGCAGGAGTCTAATCTCTGACAACTTGCCCACATGGATGGAGGATTTGCCGGAAACATGCATGACTGCAGTAGCGCCAGGGACGTTTGCCATATTCAGGGAACCTGGTTAAATCCAACCGAATGTAATCAGAATACACGCAGGCGAAACCTCCGGCCCTTTTCGAAGAGCCAGTTTCTATCAAACTCAATCAAAACCTGTAAAGCTTCGGCTCTGGCGGCTTACGTTAAGCTCACCTTGGGGAAGCTCTCCAAGAAATGTGTTTTTTTCGATCTACGCTGGTGGAAAGAAACATTAACTCCTAATCTCTTAGTGGCCGTATCAGTCTTATTAAATCCCCAGAGGAGATTAGACAAATTGCATCTTATAATCATGTCTTATCCTGGGGTGGAAAGAAGCTGTGAAAATATCGTTTTATCACAACGTCACAGCGCCTTATTCAAGAAGTGAGTAATTATTGAATAGGCATTTCACGAGACAAGATATGTGCCTGTAATTTCAGCCAAGGGAGAATATTTCACTGAGTAGCAATGGAAAGCATTCATTTGCTGTCTTCAGATGATTTTACCCCAGATGAATGGAAGACATGTTGTATGATTTTTCTCATGCTCACATGTTAAGGAGCTCCAGCTCAGCAGCCGCTGACCCAGAAACAAGCCTGCAGAACATGGCACGACCATGATCTCCGACAGAGGAAGTGTGTGCTCATGTGTGTGTGTGTGTGTGTGTGTGCCAGTGGCTTGTTGGTATGCGTAAGAGGCCGAGTGTGTACCCACAGGCGCGCGCACACACACACACTGGCTGATTCACATCACATGGAAGGAGGTAGCTGGGAGGCAGCCAGGCTCCTTCCAGCTGTAGGTAAAACAGCTTAGAGCAGAGCAGTCACAATACATATGGTGGGGACAACATGCTGGGACTCCAGCCTGTCAGCTGTATATTCTCCACAACGAACACACTGGACTTCTTCAACAAATATAAATGATTATATACAGTAGTGGAAGAAGTACTCAGATCCTTTATTTAAGTAAAATAATCACTAAAACAATGTAAAAATAAGGTCCTGTGTTCAAAATCCCACTTATCACAGGATAAAGGGGGGGTCATGAGATGATTGATAGGGTAGGAAAGAAAATGTCTTTTTAGTAGAATAACTCATACACATCTGAAACATGACAAGGGGCCCCAACCAAAACCCTTTTTTTGAGTAAGCGGTCAAACGCCAAAAGTCTGGAAACCACTGGATCTGGTTCAGTCTTTAACCTGGACGTCTTCTATTTTGTAAGCTTATCATTTTTATTACTATGTGAAAGTGGCTACTTATACTTTAAAGTGGGGTAAAGTGTGGAAATGTAGTGCAGTAGAAGCATAAAGAAAAATAAAACATATTCAAGTGAAGTCCCTCAAGCTCCTTTCCACCACTGATTTGTATTTTTCATCTTTGAATTTTGATGCTTCATATCTACTTTTTCTGGTGTGTATTATTTATTGCACACTAGTCTTTTAGCACACCCTCCTGCAGGTCACTACACATGTTGTTTATGTAAATATCTTTATTTGAAGATAACAGGTTGTGGCTCTGGAAAATTATTACGGGCATTTTACGCCTTTTTCTTGTGTTTTAAAGACTCAATAATTCAGTGATTTATGAAATAAAATCTACAAAGCAATCAACAATGAGAGTATTTGCTAGTTAAAGCCCTGAATGATCTCCAGCCGTCACTCAAATTATTTCCTCCTTTTCTGCTGATTCTCATAACACTCTGGTGTCTTTTTTCCGTTGCCTCACAGGGATTTCTTGTGCTTTTTCCGTCACGTACCTGTGTCTTGCGGCCTGACAGGAAGTCTGCTCTGACTGGCTGGGAGGATCTCCAGTTTCACAACATCAGACGTGCTCGCCAGTAGCTGCGTGGCCTCCATCAGCGAGCAGTGCTCCGTGCTGGTCCCGTCTATGGACAGAAGGATGTCACCCACATGCAGCGCTCCACACCTGAGAGAGTGAGACACGGGCAGATCGTTCAGGAAAGTTTCTGGATGATGGGAAAGTGTGTGTGGAGCACGTTAATGCAAAAGGGTAGTTTCACCTCTCCACCACGCTGGCTGCCTTTATCTTGTCAATAATAATAACTTGCTTGCTCCTGTATATTGTTGTGGCGAGGCTGATCCCCAGGCTGGATGAGGGACTTTTCACGATCTCCACCAGCAGAGGGCCTGAGGCCTGCTGCACTGCCTCTGGAACAGAGAGGGCACACACAGCAACAGGATCACTGGATGCATCTACAGCTGGATGCTCGCTGTGTCAGTTCTCACATGCAACACACTGCACCCAACCATCATAACCTTTCAAACATATGTGTTTCACATTAATTCAGGGAAAATATCATGTGAAAAATACTGTGACGACATCGGCAGTAAGGTGCTTTTTTTTTTTCTTCTCTGGTGCCTGTTGATGTGAATTTGTTGTACATCTGTTTTTACTGTACTTGCATTTTAAATATTTTTGTTTTACAACTCTGATTCCCCCAAAAAAAGTTGTGACATTGTGTAAAAAAATAATTATTGGTTGCACATTATTTCTACATAAAAGATCCTCATATCACACTGATGGTGAGATCCGTTCTGAAAGCTGGTGTGTGTATAGTCTATATCTGACTTTATTTTTGGGTTACTGCATGTAAGTCTCAGTGTGAAATTACATAAAAAACACAAAGAGACATTTTATTGTCCTCTGTCTTTTGACAAACTTCCTTTGACATTTAACTGTCTTGACTGGAGCAATGATAAAGGGTCACGTCATTTCGACTGCAGTTATGAACTTGCTACTTTTGTCGGAGCTGTTCAACTTTTGAGTGTTTCGAGTGCAGGACAAAATAATATAATAGTAATATAAAATGACGTGATGATTGCTGTAAGTGCGGCAGTGTTACACAGAATGAGCTTAAACATTTGAGGATTCCGATTTTTCACATTTCAGTGCTATAATAAATGTTCCTCACAGCTGTGAACCCTCTGACTGGTTTGGTCTGGAGGCAGGAGGTCTGAATCCTAAACTCCCACATACAGAAAGATAATGTGTGTCAACTGTCCGTGGTGACCTGCCCTATTTGGCTCGGAGTGGTGCAGAGTTTGCGATCTTATGGAGAGTTAGTCACCATGACCAAATGGAGGTCGTACTCTGTAGTGAGTTCCTGTCGTGTTTTACTGCTTCTTCCCTCAATGTTGGGGAACCCCAAACAGATTTGACTCGTTCTGCACACTCGACAGTACATGTTTCACAACATGGCGTCAAAATGAACTAAAGAAACATTATAAAAACGGTGTGGCCAAATAATACCGATATGTACTGTTCACTGTACTAGAGTCATTCACTTAAAGGGGCATTCCACCAATGTTGTATAATGTCTTCTGTGGTTGTGGGGGGGCTTTAATTGTGCAATGATGATGATGTCATGGTGATGTCATCAGGGTTATCTTGGCCTGAGTGTGGAGACCACACATTCATATCAGAAAGTTTACACTATAAACTGGAGATGAGGTGTTTGAAAGACACGAGAGGTGACCGCAGAAAGACGCCGGCAGGTTGCATTATGGGAAATGAGGGATCCAGTATTTTTGGAGTTTGACTGGCACCACTTTACACGTATGCATGTTTCTTTAAATGCCAGTAACTCTGCTAAAAATGGGTGATTGACTCATTTCCCATTTCAAGAAGACGAGTATGTCTATCTTGTACTTCAGTCTCTCTCTCAAACTCAAGGCAGACTGGACGATGTTTCAGCATTTTGAGTGTCCTGGCTATTTACTGGCCACGTTTCCATCGCTGCTGTTTGGAGCTGGAGCCGATAAATACCCTTGATTACTTCAGAGTCATTGTACCCTTTCCCACTGAAGACAAAATATGATGTTAGATGTTAGTGCTGGACTCAGCTGCTTTGATTTTGAACACTCTTGCTGTCTCTCGTTAGTCCCCAAACTTTATAGAAGTGCAATACTAAATCACTCGAGTTACCCTTTAATACGCTGCTTTAAAAGTCTCATGTCCAACTTTTTTTTTTTTATGATGTTAACAAAATGTTAACAAAGCGGTGGCTGTCCCTGAAAGCTCTCCTGAGTGACAAACTGCCTGAAAAATGAAGCCAAGCACTGCAATGACTCTGGCACAGGACAGTCATTTACTTTTAAAACAAACATTGAGATTAAACCTGCCACGATTCAGGCGTGTAGAGAGATTCACACATTATAATGAAACACTGAATATTCCCCATCAACCCCTTTTCCTCTTGGAAGTGTGCTCACGGGCCAGTGTGACTCCCCTGGTGGCGTCTCCAGCGCCGACACTCACTCGCATCCGCGCAGCCAAACGGTCACATTATTTACCCTCAGAGCAACGCTGCCCTACCATGCCTCCACATATTCCCTGTGTGTGTGCTCACCCATGACAGAGACGTCATACTCAATCAGGAACAGGGCTTCCTGGCCGCTCTGCATCAGCATGGTCAAGGCGTCGGCGTGCTTCTCTCTGTTTAAAGGCATCCCGTCTATGCTCAATACTCGGTCTCCGGCCTTCAAAGTGCCCTCTCTGGAGAAACACAGACGGAGACGGAGAAGAAAAGATAAAACACAGGCGACCGGCGCGAGATGCTCGCACAAGCGTTGAGGCACCAGTCACAGTAAATCATTAAACAGTTCCACATGAGCGTTCCCTCCCAGGTGAGATGAAGGATAAAGGGAGATAAACGGCCGTAAAGCTTTTGACGGTGAATTACGTTTGCTCCAGTTTTCTGGTGCTCTCTGTTTTCATGGGGAAAAGTGCAATGTTGCGTTAGCCTCAGGATGAGCAGTGCCCTTTCTGCTTTGAAGATAACATACACCATGCGTGTCATAATGATTTCATGCAGCGGCCTGAGCGTAGACGGATGCAAAAGGAGTAACGTGCACATCGAAACATTGTGGGTTTAAAATCATTCAGTAACATAATTCTATATGGGTGAGAGACAAATATTTTCATTGCAGACAAAGATAAGGCAATTAGTAAAACTCACTGGGCCATACGTCTAAATACACACTATAGCAACATGCATGCATGCACCCATACAATTATTTGAATGGGCTCATTCATGCACGATCAAGAAATAAAATGCATACATGACACAGAAATAGCAACACTTGCACTCACACAAACACTAACTCATCTATCTTATCATATCCTATATGTCCTCACCTGTCAGCAGGACCTCCAGGCCTCACGTATGTAACCACCAGAGGACGAGACCTGCGCCAGTCCTCGTGAAAGCCTCCTAAAACAAAACGAAATAAAACAAAACACAGAGATACATCTGTGCAAGAGAAGGCTAATCATTTTTTACGGATTTACACAAAAGCATCACATCCACGTACCTCTCATGACAAACCCAAAGCTGTTTCCCTCCTTGTGTAAACACACCTCTATGGTTTTGGTTATGACTCCTGAGGGGTTCTGGACTGAGAGCAGAGAGGACAGAAAATTATTACTATCATCCTCTAAAGCGATGTACAAAGCTTTCACAAGGCTTTGTGTCATCTGAGTGTTGAAGAGAGCATTGTGGAAACATGTTTAATTATTCACTGTGGGGAAATTAATTCTCTGTATTTGACCCATACTAATGATTTCGGGGCAGTGAGCAGCCACAGTGCAGCGCCCGGGGACCAACTCTGCTTCTGAGGCCGGAGCCTTGATCGAGGAAACCCAATAAGTATTGATTTGCAGGTCGAAGATGTCTAGATGTCGAGGTTAACTCGGGGCTAAAATAAATTTTAGTCGTCCAGGCTATAATGATTATGATTTAATGACTATAATTAATCATGAAGCTGGTCTGCAACACAAACACGCAAATATCACTAAAAAATGTTTGGTGTAACTTGGTTGTCAGAAAAAAAAAACTTTTTAACCACATTTAGATCCATTTTAATCTAGACATCAAGAAATCTATTCATCCGCAAGTCACCAAATCATTGCTTTTAAATGCATTTCAGATGCAGAGCACGTGGAGGAAATGCAGACATGCCACAGTGTAGATAGAACTGACACGAGAAGCTTAAATCCTGAAACACGCCTTGCATTATTTGGCCGTCCAGGTCTGAAGCCACAGTTTGTTTTGTTTTTGTTTTACTGTCTGGAGCCTCGGCTAATAACCGCATTCCCGTCCACTGTGTGATTTTAAAATGCACAGCACGTTTATTGTTAAGAGGATCCGCTTTGGTGGAAAACAACAAATTCTCCCCTCTGGAGAGAATATGCATGGAAAAATGTAATTCGCTATTTTTGTACTCCATATCAAAAGAGAACATATTCCAATCAGATAGAATGTTGGAGATGTTGTGGAAGCACAGAGGCCAATCACTATCATATATTCTGGTGTTGCCCTGTTGTGACCCCATTTTGGTTACGTGTACATCAAACTCTAGAGACTGTGTTTTCAACAAAAATATCTTTTTGTTTCAGTTTGTTATATTTGGTGGATTTACAGGAACTAGATTGGAGGAACAAAGATAAATATTTACTGAGAATACTACTGGTGGCCTGTAAGAAATCAATAACGAAGAAGTGGCTGAAGAGGGAGGCAGCCAGTGTAGATGAATGGATTGATACAGTGTACAGCATCTTTGTAATGGAAAGAATTACGTTTAATTTAAGAACACAAAAAGAGGCATTTATTGATAATTGGCAAAAATGGTGTACTTTTGTCTCAACCATAAGACCGGATTTCAGGTAATTTTAGACTGTACGATCAGATTGCCTATATTCTCTTAACTGGAGGTGATTACTAGTCCACTTGTGTATGTTTTTATTTTTTCTCCTCGGTACTTCTGTACTCATCTATAGGTCTTCATGTTGATTGTTTGAATGTTTGTCTGTTTACATGCAAAATCAAAAACCAATAAAAAGTAAATGACAAAAAAAAAAAAAAAGAGGATCCGCTTTGGCTTGCTTGCTCGTCTTGCTGGGGTCTGTTAGTACGCACAAATGGACATGCGGCAAGAATACACACTACGCTTGCAGTTTGTTTTAGGTCTTGGAAGAAGCATTTCTAGCAAAGTGCTCATGTTTTGGAGAAAATTTTAAATTCAAGAAGATTCCTAATAACTCTAAATACTCTGGACTGCATTTTGTCAATGCTAGTGTGATATGAATCGTGCACAGCTGGTCCAGCAGCTGTATTTTGGACTAACTGCAACACTAACATGTCTGTCTTATAGGCTGTGTTCGTAACATCTGGAGGGGCGTCCTGCAAGGGGAACACTTCCTGCTGATGCCTCTCATGATTTCCTCGTTTCTTTGACAGACCCAACAGCGCCGAGATCAGAGAGTGGCTGACAGCAAAATATAATGTTAAATGTGGTTAAATATCACCTGTCTTATAGTTCATGGTCTGTCTGCAGCCTCAACTAATATGCTTCTTTAATAACCTACCTACCTCTGTGCATTTGTTTTGCTGACTTTCTCTAAACGTCTGAGCATATGTTGGACCATCAGGCAGAATATTCATCTTGCAGAACTTCACCTACCGAATGGGGGCAGGTCGTACTCCACCTCCAGCACCACGCGCTCCCCGATGTTCTTCAGCAGGCTGATAATCTCATCATGGCGAAGCTTTGACAGGTTGATGCCGTTCACTGACTTGATGTAGTCGCCTACATTCAGCTGGTCGCTCCTGCGGGAAGTCATGGACAGACTATCAAGATGAAGGCTGGGATACTAACAAATGGGGTGGGGGCACACCACCAGGGGCCCTAAAAGCTCCAGATTCTCTGAGTGTCGTTTGGTTTTTGGACGTGTGAGTTTGTTACCAGTCTTGGAAAGTTGTACCACAATTGCAGCCCAACTCAGCTGTGCAGAGATGGACCCGCAGAGTATCATCACAGAGCATCAGCAGCAGCTCTGCAGTCTCCCTCTGTCTTATGGAGCTTTTCAGCCACCTTTGTTTTGGTGTTACTGCTCCCAATCTTCACTCTCATTTCTCTAAACTCACTGTAAGCTACCTGTTTGTTTGTTAGGCCCAACAATAGCAGCCCTGCAGCACATTTCGGCCCCAAACAAGTTGATCCGCCTGCGATCAACATGAGATGTTTCTAACCTGAAATTAATATTCTGCTCTGGCAGCATGATCCCACTGATCCAAAGAGGCCGAACAAGCACTGTCTACTGTGAACGTTTACGCAAGTAATCATGGTTGGTTGCGTGCATTCGTGTCCAGACAGTAATGATAATTTGATTATAAACCCCTCTGCAGTATGTACGCGAACATACAGAGCCAGCTGTGGAGAACAGGGGGCGGATGCTGGGGTGGGATGGCTGAAAGCATCTCCTCCTCAGACCCTGACAGAGATGATTGTACATGGTGTCTCACATATGACATTCTGAGTCAACACGCTGCTCATTGGAGAGCAAATTAATTAAATAGATGCTCTGGCCTGCTCGTCCCTCTCACCTTTGGGCTACTGCCAGTCAGAAGTGACAGCAGACAGAGAGAAACGTCTTAACCAGCAGAGCCGACCGGCCCGTCGTCCGGTCCGGTCTCGTCACACGATGTCACTGCCGGTCTCCGTCCCGTCTGCCTGAGTGTCTCCCCACCCAGTAAATTAGCCAGCACTTCCACACAAGCATGCACTCAGCTGTTGGAAGACAAGCTGCTTGGAAGAATTAGCACAGTGTCTGTCTCTAAACCTCCTTGGACTTGACAAGCGAATGGCGTATTTGGCCAAGACGGTTTCAGGAGGGCTGTGTCATTCTTGCAAAACTCTCTCTCTCTGTGTGAGTGTGTGTGTATGACACTTCAGTCACACGCTGCTTAATCATCAGGAAACGTGAGTCCTCCTCTACATTTCCCTTAATGTGTTTGACGTTGGGGAAAATGAGTTTAATGCCGTTGACATTGAATGAAAAAAAAAATGAATGAACAAAAGAAAACAATCTGGCAAAAGAGCTATATTGAGTTAACACCATAGAGTGATATAAGCATGAGCTGACAATATAAAAAGAATTAACGATTAACATCTAAATTTCAATTTATGGACACGTCTGGTTTCTTGGGGATTTTACTTGTAAGGTCTGTATTACTCTGTGTGACAGTGAGGCGTGCTGGTGTAACTTTGCAACACGTGTACGTTTGTGGGGGCAGCATAACAAGCCCGGACAGCTGGATGTGGTTGCCAGGTTTTAACCGCATCACAGAGCAGAGATCTCACCTGGCAGCTAGCCCACCTGGCCGTAGGTTTGACACTCTGGGCTTGCCGTCCTTATCAGACCCTCCGGAGATGGTGAGGCCAAGGCTGCTGCCTTCCCTTTTCATCAGGTCCACCGTGGTCACTCCTCGGTACTCGTCTGCTGACAGATACAGACACAGGCACAGATCCACAGTCAGCATTAGCGTCTGCTTGACAGAATCACCCTGTCTGAGAGGCAACGAAAGACTTTTTTTTTCTTCATCTTTCTTTCCTGAACCTCTCACATAAATGCTCCCTGACACACGACCACATACTTTATTTTCTCACTGTCCTGTCTTTCCCTTGTTCCTTCACATCTTTCAATCTGAGTGAATCTTTGTGGCGGGTTCAGGAGAAGGAGGTGGAGGAGGAGGAAAAGGAAGATGGAATCAGTTTTATTAATACCACACTAAATACTGGTGATGGAAGGAAATTTAATGCATTATTACAAAAAAAAGTCATTGAAAATTACTGCAGACTCATCAGGTCATAAATTGAAATCCAATTGTTATTATTAAGTGAATGACAATGAGCTTGACCTTAACTCTGATGGATATGTGGCTATATGGTGTCATCAGAGGACTCATTCTGTCCTGTGGTCCACGTTTTGCTGTGCTGTTAAATCGTTCCATGTGAAGTCCAAGTACCAAGTGCGGTTTAGTGCAAATGACAGGTATGCCGCACAAGCGTTTTTTCGCCTTATCTAAGCATTCAAAACAGTGCAACATCAAGCAAAACCTAGCGGACATGTGACTCTACATGCACACAGACAAAAAAACTCAGCATGTTTGAGGACGTCAGATGACAGTAAGATGACAAAATTATTAGATTGCGTTGTACCTGAGAAGCTTCGCCTCTGGGACAAATGTGATTGGTCAGTTGCCCCGGACTCCTTGCTCCCCTTTGAGTATGGTCCTTCATCTGAAGAGACAACAGGGAGGTATGGAGGTGCTGTTATGAGGAACTGTGGTGATATGTTGGGAGAGTCTGCAGCAGAAGGCTTAATGAACATGATCATCCATTGCACATCATGACAGCTGCACGCACTTTGAAGCTTTGCACCCTAGGTAACGTGAGGGATCTGGGAGGGAAACAGCACTTAGCCAACAGCCACATCCCTCCGTCAGCCATTAGCCAGCTGAAACAGAGTGATCAACCTGAACTCAGGACCCTGGAAGGTCATTCCACTTTGTTTCCACGACAATCCTACAAAAGGGTCAATGGTTTAAAATAGCTCCTCTCTGTCTGCAGCAGAGACCCTTCAAAACCATTCATTTAACACAAGAATACATTTGCAGCGAGCTTGATGTATGCGACCACTAAAGCATGGGAATTTTCCTGGAGGAACAGCACGCGGTTAATGGACTGTTCGGGCATGGAGAGAAAATCATCATTTTCATGTCATTTACAGCAGCTGCTACAGAGAGCTGGGAAATGTTCAAACTGCTCTGCAGGGAAACTGATTTTTTTGTATTTCCCCCCACAGTGGGACCCATTTCTGACACAGCACAGGGCTGGCCTCAGATTAGCAGAGCCACTGCTCGGCCATCTGAACCTGAATGCAGCCATACAAACATGTCAGCAGTCACAGTGATGCAGAAATTTGACTTGGCACTTCTCTAATCCTGTCCACTGCAGATTACCTTTTTCAACTGTCCAGCACACTGATTGAACATCATATTACAAACCTGCAGAGGAGCTGTGCCAATCCTCTATTTAAAAGTGGTTGGGCCACGATAGTGTCTTACACTACAGGCAAACACTGCAGTCTCCAATGACTGCTTTGATGCAGAGACCGGTTAAAAACATTACTACTTTCATACCTCATATTCAGAAACCAGAGGTTTTCAAACCATTAGGCAAGAGAGATGCTGCACGAGGTAAAAAGGACAGGTGCATGCCGGGGTTGTAAAAACAATTGGCACGGCTCATGGAGGCAATAAGGGTACTTTAGAATAATTTGCGTCAAAAATAGCACTCCTTCCTGGAATGATCACTCCAACAAGGAGTGATATATCAAAACTGAACACACAGACATGACAAGTGTGACTTATGCTTTCAGAGGATAATATCAAAATATACAGCCAACGTGGAATAATGGAACAATACAATGGAATAATCATTCATAAATCCAGAACTTGCTTGAGAATCACCACATTTGTAAGTTTTCTCTAGTGTCAAAGTACTCCAGTGACAGTTGCCTGCACGTCCACGGGCACATTGAAGTATTGCTAATAGTGAATTCAGCATACTTTTAATGGTGTGTCAAGGTTGACCACTTACCAAAATACATTCATACAGGCTCAAGTTGCAGCCCACAGAATAGTTCACTGAACCTAGAGCAATGTTGTACTTCATGTTTACATCCCTCCAAGACGTACGCTATCTAGCAAATAGAAGTAAGACAAAGAATAATAATAGGAGTCATAAAATCTTTATTATCTAAACTTCACTCATGTTGCATTATACATATATGTATAATATAATATTTGGGGAATTTGAGGGTTGTCAGTTGTCTGGATTTTGTCTGCAGGCCTGTCAGTATATCAATTTTTATCTGCACTGATGTGTAAAGACTGAACTGGGGGAAGCAAGTGCTGGGAGGACATCAAACCCACTGCCTACTCCCTGTCCACATCAAGTTTCCACATCTGCCCGACTGAAGATGAGGCCTTTAGACAGCTGAGAGGCATGGATCCTTTGTCAAAGCTTCTCTGACCTGAAACCTTTGGGCAGGCCCTGCAGTAAAGAGGAAAATTCAGCCTTCTCGTGCACGCAGCAAGCACGAGTGAGACCTTAACTGCAGAAATAGCTTAACTGGATATTATGGCGATGCACAGAACATACATATGCATAATATGGTATTTCACACTAATTTACACACATCCTTGCACAGATACCCTGCCCAGTAGCTGTGAGGCACAAACACACATACACAAAGTGAGTGACACATCACAGACACATTTGGCTGAGCAAAAGCCTCGTAACCACGCGGGCTCCTGAGGGCCCCTGACAGTCCGGCAGCTGTCATTGCAGTCAAAAGGCAACATTAGCTGTGGGTAACGCAGAGCCGATGCTCTGCACGTGACTGAACACTACTGTACCATTAAGCCTTACCTCGGCCATCCCCCTCCAGCTTGAAATAACCACTGCTTACCCTTATGGCTAGAAATGAGATCAGGATGGAACTGATTAATAATAAACAAATATTTTAAAAAAAGAGAGAATCTCTGCTCTGTTCTTTTTGACGAGGAGGTCAGTTGTTGGCTAAAGGATGAGGTTTGCAGAAGAGCTGCACGTAAAGCGCCTCGCATAAAAATAAAAAGTCCTGCATAAATATGTGGTGAGTTAATTAACTCCCGATTTAATTCAGGACACTGCATGCCTTCCGTCTTATAACCAATCAGAATGTAGGTTAAATATGGGGGTGGCACTGACAATGACAGTGAAATCATAACGCTATTTTCAGAAGTAAAACTTTATTTATAAACTGGGCCCTGCCAGACCCAGTTTACATTGCTATATCTGCCCCTACACATGGCAGGGTAGTATGCAGAGCTGGTGGTCGTGTCCACTCACATTTAAATCTCTTTCAAGCTATCTCAGCTATAACACATGGGCTGCAATGATTCTACACTCAAATGCATTTGCATTCAGGCTTTATGCATTGCAGATTACGAATAAAAGGACAGCCGAGGTAATACTAGTCTGTGGAGTGGCTGCCCCTCCGATTAACTCCACATTTAAGACATAAGCTGCTCTTTACAGGTTGGTCAACGATCCAGGTGATCACTGAGCCCACCCCCCTCTGCTTCAAATCCTCCACTGCAACACACAAGCTGAACCCCTTCACTCTGCAAAGATCTAAGTGTGATGCTCTTACCAATGCTGTTCTTGGTGTCTCTCCTTAGACCACACAGCATGGCTGTAGTTTAGTCAGCGCAGCCCCCCCGGGAAGTAACCCTGCTGATTTGTAATAGTGGGCAGAGAACTGAGGTCCCACCTGAGGTAAAAACAAATAACAAAAAAAGTAGGCGACCCGAGAGACCGAGCCTCAGCTGCTCAGATAAGACACAAACACCGTCTTCGTTTCTTCATTCCTTTGCTCCAAGTCCAGCATTTCCTTAACCTTTGTCCCTGTTTGAAAACCCGAGCGAGGAATTGATCTCCAGAGGGCAAATTCTGATCCTCAGATGGACTGCAGCTCCCCTCTCTGTTTAAACTTGTTGACAAAAAGAGGTCTTCTCTCGTCAATCCTCAAAAATATAAATCTACCGAGCTGTGTTTTTCTATAAAATCCAAAGCTGGGAGAGCAATGGTTCATGTCCTCTTCTTGCCATCTCGCCGTGGTTCCATTTTTGAGCTATTCTTACTAATCATTCGTCCTTTTCCAGAGGGTTTATCATCCCCTGTTCATACACCCACATGAGCTCACACACAACCCTTCTCCCTCACACAGAGCGAGAGTGAGTGTGTTTGCTCCCTCTCTCTCTTCCTCTGCCAGAGGGGTTCAGTGAGGCAGGCACACACAATAGTCACTCCCTCCCCCAGCACACACACGCACGGCACACACATGCACACACGCACACTCACTCTTTATCCATTTCCCACCAAGTCAAACACTCCTTGTATGCACATCCTCAAACCCCCCCCCCCCCCCCCCCCCACACACACACACACACACACACACATGCTGAGATTACACACGACCAAACTGCACACCCTCAACTCTTTGCACAATTAACACCACCTGCACATCCATAGTGAGTGTAAGCCTGACACAGTGTCACGTTTCTCTCACATAGAGACTGCACCCATTTTAAAGAGCTTGTATCTACACAGTGCTAGTATCTCTCTCTCTCTATCACACACACACACACACACAAAATGGAAAATGCATATGCAAAATTCCTGTGCAGAACAGCTGCCATGTCACAATGTTATTCATAAAAGCAGTTGTTGTGCAAGAGGCTGCGATGACAGATTCTACTTCTCAGATTAATCAATTGTGTACAAATAGAATATTAAAAAAAAAATAAAAAGGAATATTAAGAATCTGAGGGACTGCATGAAAATTAAACGCACTTCCTCTAAAGCCCAGCATCTCGTGTTTCCCCTTCAGGCGGGTGAAAGGACCCTCTGCTAATCCCGGGCCCCTTTAGAGGTCCCTCCGGCCGAACAGAGAGGGACTAACAGTTTCTGCTGAGTGACCCGCCGCCACACCTGTCTGACCATTTGCCAGGCACACAAGCCTCGACGCCTGCCGCTTCCTGACCCCCTCCGCAGCCACCAACGATAACAAACACCCTCCTCCAGCCTCGCTGGCAGCCCCTCTGAGCCTCTTCTGCCTCATTTGTTTTGCTCACTGCAGACAAACTGTTGTCATCGCTGAGACTTTGGAAGCAGGGAAATTAAAAAAAAAAAAAACAACCCATGGTGGTGTACACCACCAGCCAAAAGCACACTGCACACCAAAATACACAAAACCCAGAACTTCACCATGTGAAATTAAACCCTCTGTTCTACTACTGCTTATTTTACAGATGTGTAAAGTGATTACAAACATTTTTCCATGTTTCTACCCGCTGTTGCATGGAGCCTAATTAGTCAGCTGTTCCAGTGGACACAATGGCCTGCTCCTCGGTGTAGATAATTTCCTCCGAGACTTTTGTCCTTAATACCCCATTTACAATGTGAGCGAGTGTAGTCTTTCAGAGCGAGACTAATTAATTTCCAACAGAATAAAGAGAAGTGAGAGATGGAGAAGTGTGTTAGACTGATAAAAAAAAAAAAACTTGGGAAAAGGGTGGCAAATGTTGGACTATTTTGCAATTCCTTTAGACCAGATACCAGCATTATTGATGTAGAGTGAGTGATAATGATTAGATGAAGAGAATAGAATGTTAGCATTGACCTTGGCACACAGACAAAGGTTAGCCGAACAGAAACAAAGTAAGACGGAAAGACTGAAGACTCTAAAGAAGAGATTGCCCTGTGACTGTTTTCACAGTTTGGTGCTGGTTTGTACATTTTTCCATGTTTCATCCACATTATTGTAAGAATAACCTACATTTTCATTATGCATATAGACAAAGGGAATATTCCAGGCACGAGGGCCTGATTCAACCTGCCCCTCAATCAAACTGACCACACTGCCACCTCATGGTGATTGGATCCAGTTGCAAGAGAGAGCCTGAAAAGAAAAATGAGTAACTCATTTGTCAGCCAGCACAGATCAGTGAGTGACCAAAAAAAAAAAAAAAAAAACAGAGCCAGAGGGTGAGGATGTGTCACGCACACTCATCTTTCAGTGTTCACCTTTAATGTCGATCAAAAGCCCAGATTTTATTCAAGCGAATGTTCACTTAAACAGGCCCGCTGCGCGCGCGCACGCACACACACACACACACACACACACACACACACACACCCTTTAACTCTCTGCTTTTAAATTGATCAATGAAACACATGTAATTTTCTGATAAACAAGAACATTTATTTTCTAAAACTGCACAAATTGGCAAATAACTAAAACGTTTAAATGTCACAGCTTTTTAATATGCGAGATTTTAAATGAAAAAAAAAGAAAAAAAAGACATCGGCTTTACCTTTGGATCTCCCTCTGATGATGCCCAGTCGACATCTGATGGAAAAAGAGAACATCCTCCTCTTTCCTCCAGCTGACCGGCTGCCTTTCCTCAGGGAATCTGTCTGAGGGAAGGCGAAGGCGAGCTGCTTGGGAGCGAGGCGCCCCTTTCCAAACACTACCCTTGCTGACATGTTCATTTTCTGACCTGTGATGAGGGGAAAAAATGGATTCTGTCCTCTTCCTGACACCCTCACCATCTCTGAGACATGGCAGTCTCTGCCTGCCCTGCTGTTTTCATGTTCTCCTCCCCCTCTGGAGAACTTCCAGCCATCTCAGGTGAGTCTTTCCAAGTCACTCCATGAACAGGTGCAGGCTTTTAAAAGAGGAGAGACTCAGATCCAGCACTGTGCCCGTGCTTTCCCCCCCCAACCACCATCGGTAATTCACTTCCTTCAGTTCCAAACAGCCACAAGCTGACTGGCTAAATAAATGTTATGTTTTTGCATCTCTGGCAATGTCAGTTTTACCGGAACAGATGGCGGAGGGCTCAGGGCTGTGGGGCACAGCTTGCCTGCCAGAATGCAATGGAAACTTTCTCTGCAGGGAGCCGGCTCTGAACATTGCAAAATAATATACGATCTGAGCTGCCATTTCAAGGCATTAACTTTTCATAACGTTTCATTTTATCTGTTGGTGTTGCATCAGAGTATCAGCTGCGGATTTGTCTAAACAAGCTGATACATGATACCAAACTGACTCCTTGCCACCAGTCGAAAGCTCGGGAGGAGACGGTGAGTCAGCCTCGCCGTGGTCAAAGGACCAATCTGTGAATCCATTCTCAGCTTACTTCATTCTAACCTTATACAGCGTGTTATTGACGAAGCGCTCAACCAATTTTACACATCCAGATCAGTTTACTGGTCACGGTTGGCACGGCTCAGTCTGAGAGAACAGTTGGATAATGTCGTCTGTGGCTCTGAAGGGAGTTTTCACTCTGGGACAATAAACCTGGTGATGTCATCAGGGTTACTCAGATTATTCTGGATACTTTATATCTTATTCGACACACTCTGCTGGGGACAAATACTCACAAGCGATCAGTAGTAGAAGAAGTAATCTATTACTCAAGGAGCACTTTCTAAACTCTACTGTTTACTTCTAAGTCCAGCATGCGAAGTTTTACTTCAGCAAATGTACAAAAATATTATCAACAAAATGTACTCAAACTATCGCAAGTCTGTCTGATCAGCATTTTAATTCTAGTTAATATTTATTTTAAGAAGGTGATCATGTTTGGATGAAAATATTGTGAGGTAATCACAGTTGTCAGTCAAATGTAAAGGAATGTACAATATACGCCTCAGAAAGGTAGTGGAAGTAGTCACATGAAATGGAAATAATACACAATATGCTGTGTGCTGATGCTTTGTAAATGTAAATAAAACAAGAATGTGATAATTTGCTAACCCTTTTTTAAATATCTGCTTATTCTGAATTTGATGACAGCAGCACGTTTCAAACAAGTTGTGGAATGCTCCAAAACACCTGTTTGGAACATCCCACAGGTAAACAGGTTGCTTGGTAACAGGTGATATGATGTATCATGATTGGGTATGAAAGGAGCACCCTGGAAAGGTTCAGTCCTTCACAAGGATGGAGTGAGGTTCACCACTTTCTGAACACGATTGTATCAAGGATGTCGCTACATAAGCTCAGGAACTCTTTGTAAAACTGTTGTAGGCAAACACAGCTTGTTTGCAAGTGACTGCATTCTGTTCTATTTTACACAGCGCAACATTTTTTGGAGTGCCCCCATTTCCTTAGATCTTCAAACTACATTTCACACTGACAAGTTCATTTTGTCTTTTCAAACTGTCCAAACTGAGCGTTAATGCACGTGTTCTGACTCTTCGCAGAATAACGCCAAGCTAAAGAATCTGGCGACCTGGAATCATTTTGGTAAAAATTAAAAAAACAACGATGGAGCCCAGAATGTTCTTTGACAGCAAGAAGCCTTAGAAAAAATAAAAGCATGTTCTCTTTCAAAAGCTACCCCAGTTCACATCTTGGAAAGAAAACAGTGTTATACAAAGTTATGTAGCCTCCTCCATTTATAATGTGGGTCAACACTCTTCTTCGGGCATCTTGCCCCTTTTGTTCTGTTCCAGTGTCCAGTCATCTGGAAGGAGGTGAGGAATTACCCCATTTACACAAGGGAGAATACAACTGGCTCTGCAACCATCGGTGTAGACGCCAACTCGTGTGGTTGAGTATTTACATACTATTTTGACGCCTGTGCACCATGTGAAAATAGCTTTCATCTCTGCAGTATCACAGCCCAAATGAACGACCCATTTATAACTCCCTGGTCATTCCTACACCTGTTAACACATTCTCCTTTTTGAAATCAGATTTCTCTCCACCAGTGTTATCAGTTTAAATAACAATCAGTAAACTTGTTTTGATGTTGTAAAAACATAACACTACTGGATTCAATTAATTTTGCTGTTATTGGCCCCAACCAATCTGAATATCCCAGCAGCCAGAGTACAATTTCAAGGCTGCCTGAGTCCAAACTACCTGACTTTCTTCCATCTCAGCCAACAAACCAATTAAATTTTAAAACTATGAAGCCTTTCTTCTCCTCCTTAAAATAATTTTAAGTTTGAAACTTTTCACACATGGATATGTATATCATGTTACACACATTAAGTTATCCAGACTCATGCAACAAACCTGCTAACAAGCAATGAACTGCAGAAAAATGGTCTACAAGCCAGTTTCTATTTTTAAGCGTTTATTGTGAATAACCAGTTTATTCATTCTCCTCACTCCTGAGCCTGGCGTTGGGGTTGGTGATCTTGATGGCCAGCTGAGCTGCCCTCTCCACGATCAGCTTCCTGTTCTTGGAAGACACGTTGTGGGCGATCTCAGCACAGTGAGTCCTGCAGAGGCAGAGGGAAAGGTGGTAATGACGAGATGTTTTGTGTTAAAACGTTGCAGCAGCATTGATCTCATATCGCTCAATTTATCCTCAATAATTTCATGTTGCTTTTCAGGCAATTTTCATTCTCACTTTCTGGTTTGCAGAAAAAATTCAGAAGAATGGTTTTGATGTACATTTACATTTTTAAATATACAGTGCTGTAATTATAATTCTTCTACATAGAATAAATAAAGCCAAACTGAAACTTTTGGCGTTTCTAAAACATAGTAGTAAAGGCATGTCAAAACACTGCTTAAAGTCTCACAATGTTGGAGGACCAAACCTACCTCAATCATGCAACCAATGATAAATACTGAGGATGAGGAATTATATAGTCAGTAAATGTGACTGAAACTAGTAAGGAAAATGTTCCTTTGTCCATCCATAGTGTTTTTGACTTTGCACTTTCAAAATATCACGACCACTGCAACAAATGACAACAGTGTGCCTGTTAACATGTTATCTAAACTACTGATACAACAGGGACCAATTTAAGATAAAGTTTAACTTAACAATGCCACCATATCTAGAATGAACCAGATTCACAGATAATTTAATGATTGAAGCCTGTTCACAAAGCAGCTTGATGAACTGTTGCTCAACTCTGGCTTTACTTTCACTTTGGCTGATCAGACAGCCAAACAGTAAAACATGATTGACTAAAAAGACATCTCCAATGTGCTCCGTAATAATGACTGGCTGCTGGATGGGAAAAGCCAACATCTCACTTCAAGCATAGATTGCTTCTTGGTTTTAGACATTGTTGACAAGTCTGAATCTTCTCACTCTGTGGCAATTTACAGACAGGAGGAGTTTTAGGTGCAAGATGTTGAGTTAGCTAGTTATACACTTTTTTGAATCTAATCATCTATCCCTGTCCTTGCAGCATACAGTTACACACAATCCCTAATCAACAGATCAATTGAACCCTCTCTGAAATTTGCTGGACAGTGGCGAGGGGCAATTTTGTAGGTCTAAGTTCAGTCTGACTTAACTCTTTCTGTGATTAAGGAGGCAGTATCAGGGATCAATCCATGACAAAAACCAAATAATCAGGATAATGTGACTGCAGCAAAATAGAGGGGTATTGCTTTGAGCTGCACTTGCTTCTTGCTTTGTCGTACTAACTGCAGCCTGCTCTGCCCACCTCTCCTTCACTGTGTTATACATTCTTTTAAATTCTGATTTAAAATAAACTGGCATGAAAAGACATCCTAACACAAAGCCTGTTAATAACACCAGATCTGTGGTTTTCTACACTTTACAGTGCACAGAAAGCAAGACAGGCTTCTAAGGGACATAAAATGTGTCACAGCATCAGTTCGAAACGCAAGGCAGATTTTGATGATCATCTTGATCGTTTCACAACTTCAGTCTGAAACTGCACGAAATATGTGAGAATGGTTATTCATGATTGTCAGTATTAGGTTGTTGTCAGGTAAGCTATCAAAAAGATAAACAATGCTGGACTTCCTCATACAAATTCCGGCTTTTACAAAGCCCAAATATTTGTCACCTCAGGGTCACCAAGCATCGACAATTGTGATTATTTAAACTAAATAGACCTAAATAGTCACATAGTTATGACAGACTATACCAGTTCAATTCCTGATGCCATTCAAGTGTCACTTCAGTCAATTTTCCTACTGTGTGTCTATGTATCTATGTGTAGGTGGTGTTATTTGCTGAAGTTTTTGAGATCTGTCACAGAGACGTCTGTTGCCTCCTCATATTCACTGAAGATAAATGGAATTTCTTTTAAAGTGCTCAAGGCACTGAAAAAATGATTTTTGGAAAACCAAACAATGTTCCAGATAGTCAAGAATGTTGGTCAATCAATTCATCCCAACTTCAAATATATGAAATGCATATTTTCTATGAACGCTTTAGGCAAAGACTGGACTTTAATTTCATTCATCTCTATTATGATAAAGTGGCAGCAAAAGTCTCAGCGGGCATCTCAAAATCTCTGCAAATAGAACAACCCTTGTGCAACCCTGACAACATTATCTATGGTATGCTGGGAAAAATAATCAATCTTATTAACGACTTACTTGTTGCTCATCATCAGGACCTCAAGTTCCTTGACATTGTGGACCAGGAATTTCTTGAAGCCAGAGGGCAGCATGTACTTGGTCTTCTTGTTACTACCATAACCGATGTTAGGCATCAGCATCTGCCCCTTGAACCGCCTGCGGACCCTGTTATCAATACCTCTGGGCTTACGCCAGTTTTTCTGTTGGAGATATAAGGAAAAACATATTCAAGCATTATTGGCTTGCAAGTCAAACCTAGACAGTAAAAGAGTTTGACCCAGCTGACAATGTCTCATATTTCAAACTCTTACCGCAATCTTCACATATCTGTCAGATTGATGGCGAATGAACTTCTTGGTTCGCTTCTTCACAATTTTGGGTTTCGTGAGGGGCCTGAGGGCTGCCATGGTGACTGAGAACAGAAAATAAAAATATTACAAGTTAAGCATGATAATGTCTGCGTCTGTATTGGAGCATTACACGAAAACGTGTTACGTACTACTGAAAATGTTTTAGCATGAAATGCTATCGATAAATGAAGCAAACATATGAAGAACTGAAAGAAATTTAACAATTGGCTGAAGCATTAAGGTTCCTGCAGCTAATTCACAGCCAGACTTGTACAATACTAGCTCTCTGACAAAACGAACAGCCCGCGACTAAAAGCAATTTGCATTTGTGTACACTAACTTCTGTTGATCGAACCTCAAGGTAAACGTGTGATCCAACTTCAGCTAGCTAGCTAGCTTCTGCGATGTACTCAATGTTTAGCTAGCTAGATAGCCATGCTACTGTACTTCATTTACTCCGCTCCAACAATGTAACAGAAATAAAAACAATCACGTGTAATGTTGGCAACTGCTAATTATAATCCACAGTGTTTATCAGTATGCCACGTTGTACACCGGGCCTTTACTGAATACTTTAACCCCATTTCACGGGGAGAGCGTTAGCAAGCAATCAGCCGCAATAGGAGCAGCACCTTGCTCCAGAACGAGATATTAAACACGGTCCAACATGATAATCTGGTCAATTTTATTTGACATACGTAGAGTGTACGTCTATGATTGATAACCCATATTTGGATGGTCAAAAAATGCCACAAATTGCACGGATTACCATAGATTGTATGAACTCACCCGCCGATGTAAATCCAAAAGGGACTCCGGCAACGGCGGAAGGGAAGAAAAGGACTTCCGTGAGTGTAGCAAAGGCTTATGGGTAGTGTATTTTATCAGAGTACAGCACTTTAAAGCGCTTGTGGTCCACTTTACACTTCTTTCCCCAAAATCTGTGCAGTGAAACAGTAAGAATCTCATAGTTTGTTATTGTTGTTAGTTTATTGTTCACTGGATGTTATTTGATCATGTTTTAAAATGTGCGCACATCTGTACGCCCACCTTTCACATGTGTTTACTCTTCATGAAGCAGATATGTGCGCACTTCCTGAACGGATGGTTTTTGGGGGGCGAGAAGAGGGGGTTGCTTTCGGTAGGCAACTTCTCTAAATTTCGTGTGAGCGCTTCATCATTGAAGACTTGCGGGAGCTCAAGCTGAACAGAGTGAGGTTGTGTTCCTGTTTAAGAAGAGGCGGTATTTGACCGACATGCAGCGTTCGTGGGTGGGGTGTGATAAAAGGTAAATGATCTGCTTATCATCACATGATTGTCGTAAACTGATTATTTTGAAGCAATTGTGACGACTCGGGCGGTTTGTATTTTCTCGTTTAGTTATTTTCCAGCATTTTGAATGGAGCACCAGCCTATAATGAAGTGAGTGTTGTTTAATGGTGTGTATTGTAGCTCCAAGCTAAATCCAGAACGAACTGTTTTTCACTTCACTGCCTTAACTTTCGTTTCCCGTTACTTGCAGTAATCAGAACCGCACTTATGGAGTGGCCAATCCCGGTTATGTCCCAGCAGCAGAGGGGGCACCTGGTAAGATCCACGTCGGTTTAATCAAGCTCTTGTATTGAAAGTTAAACTCCTTTGTTATGACATGGAGGTCATTACAGCAATTTTAACAGTGTCATAAATCGCACGCTTCCGCTGTGCTGTGCAGTGCGCGCACACACACACACACGCGCGCACATGCATATGACGTCGCCTTCGACGTGCAGGTTGATTTAAGGAGGATGACACCGACGTACCGTAGTTGCGTGCGCTTGTAGTTTTTACTCTTATAGTGTTGGATGAAGGAACTAACCGCGTGTGCGAGCCTTTAGCGTGGCTGTAAAACATCTCAGAATGGAAAACACGGAGGGCCAAGGTAAGTGACTCCCTTACGACTCTGTCTTCTGGCGTTCTTATCTAGAAACATGTTACAACTTGGAGACCCAACAATTCAGATGGATTTTCTGGAAAGCGATTCATTAGAGTCCCTGAGTGAGTGTTTTTTTTTTTTTTTTTAAGTAGGCTTGTGGTTTGTCTAATGCGTGAAAACTTTACAACATTTAGCCTTTGAAAATCTTCATTCATGTGAATGACTGAACTGGTTCTTCTGGTTTGTTTTAGCAATGTTCGCCCCACCCGCAGCTGATTCCCAGGGCCCCAGCGCTCCTCCGGCCAGCATGTTTGACAGCATGCCTGGCTATGAAGGAACAGTGGCAGGAGGAGGAGGTATAGTACTGTATGCCGCATGTACTCATTCGTAGTCTCACAGTACTGTCATGTTCACTCCCTGGCCACTTAATCCACTTTTAATCCAGCGCAACAGCTCTACCACATGTTTTTATATGTTCCATTTTTGTTAAAAGTTTCTGAGAGGTTTTTATTCAACTGTATGTTTATTACAGAGGTGGTTGTTAGTGGTGTTGTTGTACTGAAATACATTATATTGAATTGTGTTTCTGCTATTTGCTTGTAAATGATGTGTCCAAAGCATTAGAAACACCTCTCAATATAATGCAGTCCAGCACAACAGCACTGCAAACTACAACCTCAAAAATAAACATACAATTAAATGAATACTTCTCTGTCAGTGTCAGTCAAAACTTAACATTGTAATGGATAGATAGATAGATAGATAGATAGATAGATACTTTATTAATCTCCAAAGAGAAATTTACATTTCCAGCAGCTCAAAGGGTGGAAACACAAGGGCATGCAAAAAAGAACAACTTTCAAGTAAGGAGGCTAAAATACAGTACAAAATACCAACTAACAATATAAGAAAAAAAGAAACAATAAAAAATAGTGAGATAAAAATATAGAACTAAGCTATACAAGATAAACATCTGGCGGTTAAATTGTTGTTGTGCAAAATAACATTGTGCAACAGTCATTTTCAAGTAATGAGGCACAAATACAGTACAAAATACAAACTAATGATACAAGAAGAAATAGTGGGATTAAAATACAGAACGAAGCTATACAAGATAGACATCTGGCGGTTAAATGTGAGCCCAGTAGTGCAGTTGTGCAAAATGACATTGTGCAACAGTCATTTTTAAGTAATGAGGAAAAAAAAACAGTCCAAAATACAAACTAACGATATAAGAAGAAATAGTGGGATAAAAATAAGACTAAGCTATACAAGATATAATCTGTGTGAATATATATTTATGTTGGGAATGATTGCTCTAAGGATAAAGCAATGAAACAGTACAGAAAAAAAACTTTCAATATCTGCTGTAGGTGGATTTCTTCCTCCTCCCATGCCTGCTTACCCAGTTCCTCAGCCTGCACCTGGACCAGAGCAACCACATTGGAAGTAAGGCCCAAACTATTTCCTTTTTTTACCCAAGGTTGTTGCAAAACACTTTCCATATGACACTATGACAATTAACACTTCCTCTGAAAAGATCAGACATGCATACCAAACTGTATCTCGTTCCCTCGCTGCCCTCAGTATCCCATCTATAAGTGAAGATACAGCCCGGGAGGCGTTTGCTCTGTTTGCCTCCAGCAAGTGCTGCTACAGCTCGGCACCGGCAAAGGATGGTGTGATCACCAGCATGGAGGCATTCAATACCTACAGGGTGAGAGGATGTCTGTGCATGTGTGTGTGTTTGGAAAACCTACTACAAAGGCATGTAAATCAGTAAAAATAATAGCTTGTACAACAGTTTTAGATGTTCACTGAATAAGCAAAGTAAATGGCTCCAGATCATTTAATATAACCAGAGAGCAAAAGAAAATGAATCCCACCTCTGCTTTGTTTAAGTACCGCCTGGAAACCTTCACTGAATCAAGATCTACGGAGTGGAGTCACAAGCCATACACTGGTACAGTGCTATTACTCAGCATCAGTTGCATGAGCTTAATTCTCTGTCTTTTGTTGTCAGTCAGCAATTTAGTGATAGTGAATTGATTTATTTGGATCAGGCCAGCCAGTGGATGGCTTTGCCCAGCCACCTCCAGGGCCTTGGGATATTCCTGCTAAAGCCCCCAGCTTTTTCATGGACGGCAAACAGATAATCAAGGTTCCCTACACATCATCTGTAAAGGTAAATCATATTATAGCACATGTCTGTAGAACAAAAAGCTCCTCTAATTGCGTTTTTTTTAATGAGAAACATTTCATACACAGAGCTGTCACGTTTGTATGGGAATGGGGAGAAAACCTTGCAAAGACTGTGCCGGTGCTGGCAATGTAAGTCATTTCCACAGTTGAAACGGTTGAAACGGTTACTTGATAATCTTTATCGAGATCATCTGATCACATGATCTCTTTCCTTGCTCCTGTCAGAAAGTTTGTTGGGTCTGCAATGGGTCTGGTTACCGCCACGGAGATGATCGATGCCACCACTGCAATGGCAGAGGGAGGGAAAAGTAAGTGTTATCCATTGCATCTCATAGATTTCTAATGAAGTAAAAGAGACAGGGCATACTGTGTATTTGTGCTTCTCCTAAAAGACACTGAGAGTTATTGAACATCATTCTGTTCACAGTTGCAACCACTGTCACGGACAAGGATCGAAGCAATGTGGCACATGTCAAGGAAAACAACAGCTTCTGGTCTACATCAACCTCACTGTGAAATGGTGCCACTTCCTCAACATTGAATATCTGTCAAGCATGTCTGACTTTACTAATTGTCTTTCTTAATGAAGATCTGAAGATCAACAACAGCAGTTGTAAAATGAAACCGGATTTCTTTTTTTTATGTACGTTTTCAGGACCAACAACAGTGATAACTACGTTGTGGAACAGTCAAGTGGACTGCAGGTGGACAACCTCAGCAAGGTGTCTGGCAAAGAGCTTTTCAGAGATTCTCAGTACATGGTAAGTTTCTCACTTTCTCATGCGGCACAAGATTAAGGTTTGGAAAGATTCTGGCTTATTAATATACAAAATGTGCAGATTGCTTAGATTTTCTTGAAAGAAAAATCCTCCCCGATTTATTAGACTCTGGCAATCATGCATGCTTTTCAGCAGTTAAGTTACTCCACACCCAAGTTTACAGGCTGTCAACACAGGATACATTTCAGGCAAGTTTACTCAATGGTCTACACAGCTCACACAACATTTCACACTGTGAACTGAAGGGAACGTGTAGGCTTTAAATTGGTTTTCTTCAGTTTTATGACTGTAACATTAACCTACATTATCCTAAAATATGATTGGCTGTCTGCCCAGTGAGAGGCAGGACCTTTATTGTATGTTTTCTTTTGTATACATCCCACTTTTGGAGGTACAGTTTCTTTTTGAGGACTTAAAGAATAAATTATGGAGACTAGGAATCCAAGGACTGTTCATCTTTTAAATGAAAAATTTGAACATGGGAATGTAAGAAACTGTAATGTTAAAGTAGGAATGAGAAATCACCCTGGTCCAAAAAGTCTGGAAATGCCACTGGTTTGTAACTGTACAGTTAATCTGTTCTGGGCTATCAGCACTGGCAAAATGTGGGCTGCTTCTTGCTTGAGCTGTTCGCCAGTAAATGACTGTCATCAACAGTGATGGTGATCCAGCAGTGATTAATATTTTTACCCTGCGCAGGTGTACCCAGTGATGGGCTTCCCTGACCCTACAGTGGTGAATGCCTCACAGCGCCTGGTCAGTGAACACCAGGGCAAGTACTCCCAGACATCACGCATTCTACAACAGGTACTATTTAATGGCTCATTTCAGAAATATTTATATCATATTACTAGATTACAGTTCATGCATTAGTGTGTACTGTGTAATACAGTACTTAAATGTACTTAGTTACATTCCATCACTGGTTAATGCATTAATTCAAAGCCTAGTTTTGTGTTAATGTGTTTATGTAACATGCATCATATTTGCTTTCTCTCTCTGCAGCGTCAAACCATTGAGCTGATCCCCGTCACCAAGGTGACCTACTCATGGAAAGGGAAATCACACCTTTACTTTGTTTATGGGAATGAGTTTAAAGTTAGTGCAGATAACTATCCTGCTACCTGCTGCTGCACTGTAATGTAATTTCAATGGTTGTGTATGAAGGATTTTCCTCAGCCAGATCATTGGATATCTAAACAAGTCAGTTTTACTCACAAGTTAGTTCTACTGATGCGGAGCTCTCTGACAGTGGCCAGTTTTGACTTGTTAAAGTTTGATGCTCTGTAGAGTTAAACAGAGGCATTTAACCAACAAGATCCTCACCAGTCAGCAGAACTGATCAAGCCTCCTGAACAAGCAATCTTTAAGGCTGCACAGAAAGTCAGTTTACCTTTGACTAACTAGTACTGGTTAGAAAGTAATTTTTATTGTTGCCTGTCATTTGTATGCATGAACCACAGAAAAGAAATGCTTACGGATACAATATAAATCATAACCATACAATATTCTCTATATCATAGCCGTTTTGCTCTTTTATGGCAGCACATATTTTTTTATATCATCAGTTAAAACCAGCTGAAAATCAATTTTTGCAGAAGTGGTACTTTTTATATACTAATATGTATCTGAACCTAATCCGTTTGCTCTCTCTGCAAGTGTTTTTTTTAATGTAACTGTAAATCTGTAACTGTGTATGATCTTGCAGGACAAAAATTTGTAATACTGCCTTTGTATTAATTCAGCCATATGAATAAATATTTCGCAATGTTTTGCTGTTGAATCGTTTCGTCATTAAAAGTGGACTGTCGCTTGTGAAATGACGTGAGGAACGTGTTCGCCATAATGATAATAAACCGTGAACACAAAGCTACAATAAAGCAAATTAAGCCTTGGCTGTGAAACGGTGATCGATACGTAGATATTCACCGAGAAGTCATCAAGTTTGGACTGATATCGGTGGATACGAATCTTGGTAAATCTGGTAAAACCGCAGAAGAACTGAGCGGAACAACGAGGTAAAGTTAGCACGCTAGCTAAGTAGCCAGGTTTACCTGCAATGCTGCTAGCTAATACCTCAGTGCTAGGTTATATGTTCAGGCACGTTTCGTTGGTTCAAGTATGACTTGAATCTGACAAAGTACGCCGTGCATGTCTGGACAGCCCAGGCTTAATATAAACGACAGCACCAGAATTCAGGACTGACCACTTTAAGAGTGTCGCTAGCTGGCTAAGCAGACCAGCTTCCTTGTTTAGCCACAGTCTGGCTAACATTAGCCAAATATCGCAACAGGCAGTGTCTTGAGTTTGTTACAGTAAGTGTTGACTATGAGTGGATGTGGGAAAACACGCAGAGTGTTGCAGCTGAGATTGTTGTTCCCAAATGAAATCAGAAAAGATGCTAAGATGTGTTTATCTATATGCTAACTTGAAAAGTCCTGCGTGTTTTGACAGTTGCAGTCTCTGGAGGGCAGCTGCACCTGCACACTCACTTATGTGACGTTTTTGAAGCAATGGAGCGAATCTGCTTCTTCTGCCGACCGTAGCGAAATATATCTGTATAAACACTATATACGTAACTACAGTCATGCTTTCCTGTTTCCTGCTGTCGGTACTGCTTTTGTTGACTTTTTATAATTACAGTTAGAAGTCGCGACATACAGTAGCCTGCTTTGTTACAGCCCTTTAGGGTAGCAGATGATTATAAGTAAATGAATTATTATTGCTGATGAAATGTACACGTATTAAGAGCATGCCATCCTGACAGGCTGCGCTATGGCGTCGGCATCTGCCAGTGTGGACTCCAAGGCAGATCTGACTGCTCTACTGGAACAGTGGGAGAGGGAGCAACAAGGCAGCACACAGGAGCTGGTCAACATCCTCACCAAGTCAGTAGAGACGCTTGTTGTGCATTTCAAGCCTGGATGACAGGTTAGTTGCACAAGCTGTGTGTAACTTAAAGATGGTAAATGTGTTGATGTGCTGCAACTTTCAGAATCTCGGAGCTTGTTGAGAAGGAGACAGAGGAGTACCACAAAGCAGACCCAGACCCTTTTGATGATCGACATCCTGGTAAAAAAAAAAAAACAAACAAAAAAAACCATCATGGCAAGATCAGTGGGGATTTTAAATATTGTGTGTGTTTTTGACATTTCCCTCTTGGCCACTAGGGAGAGCTGATCCAGAATGTGTGTTAGGGCACCTGCTCAAGATCCTCTTCAAGAATGATGACTTTATGAACACAGTAAGAATGGATTGCACTGAATTCAGACTGTTTGGATGCAAAATAAAGGGCAGTTTGTAGCTTATGGGTCAGACGGGGGATTTATTTATTTGTCTTCCCTTTGTAGCTGGTGAACAGCTATGTGATGACCAGCAGAGAATTCTCTCTCAATGCTGCAGCTTGCCGCCTGCTTCAAAACATCATGCCTGGATTGGAGACAGCTGTGGTCTTTCAGGAAAAGGTGGGTTATTTCTGAGTTCATGATAAGGCGACACTTTGCTCTGCTCTCCTTTTCAGCTGTCATGTTACCCTGTGATGTTCATGTAGTTTTCCAAATACATATCCAACATGCCATGTTTACTGGTTAAAGGAACATTAGGTAAAACATGTTTACACGCCTTATACTGGCATACTACTATATTTGTGTTTAGCATTCTGACATAAATGATAAAGTCAACCATCACAATAATGGAGGAAGCTGCATACGAAGGGAAGACCTCAGGCACAGTGCTGTCTTTGGTATTGAAGCAGTAGATAAATGGAATAAGGGCAGAAGGCAACTAATCACTGAGTCAATAGTACTGAGCAACAACCCCATGAAATTTAGATAAACCGAGACAAGATCAGCTGTGGGTGACAAAAATGTTGTGTTTGTTTGTGGAGTCACAGTCCGGCCTGCAGTTTAGTTACACTTTGACCGCTGCTCCGCGGCTGTTGACATGAGGACATGGACACACTCTCACCAGATTCTTTTCACTCTTCATTTGAAAAAGTTCCTTTATACTTAAAGATTTACTGTATTGATAATTTTATTTACAACTGCACATGTTAAATTATGATGGAAGCCAAGCTAAGTTTGTATTTGACCAATAAATGAGAATAAGTCGGGGTAAAAACAGAACTCAACATTTTTCTCATTAATAATCTGTTCAAATCCTTGTTTCTATATGTATTTCAACATTTTCCTGTTTTTTTTTTTTTGCTCTCAGGAGGGCATTGTTGAAAGGCTGTTTAAGTGGGCTCAGGAGGCCGAGCAGCCCCTCAGAATCTATGCCACAGGCTTGTTGGCTGGTGCTATGGAGAACCAGGACATTGCAGCCAACTACAGGGAGGAGAACTCTGTTTTGGTCAGTAGTGCATTCTGCTGTCTCAAATGTCAGTTAGTGATAGATGAGGTATGAAAGCAACTGATAAAACTGCGTTATCCCACAAAGCATCAGAGCAGTTTGCTCATCATAAGTAGTGGATGTGCACGAGCAACTTTCAATCGACTTGTTTTTCATGCTTTACTTTGACAGGTGCCTTTGATGCTGCATCGGTTGCGTGAGCTTCAGGATAAGGATGCTGAGAACAAAAGGGAAATCAAACGGCCCAGCCCCAGGAAGACTTTGAGTGAGCCTTTGCTACCTTTGGATGAGGAGACAGTTGACGGAGGCTTTGAAGAGAAGCCTTTCACACCGGGCAGAAACGGAGGTGAAAGGGAGGGGACGGGGCCAGAAGAGGATGGCGAAATTCCCCTCTCAACCATCGAACCTGAAAACGAGCTTTCGTTCCGTCTCAACTCCCCTCATAAAACTAGCAGCCGTGCCAACTCGGCTGTGAAAACCATGATGAAGCCCATGTCTGCGCCAGGTTCGCTGACACAAAGCATGTCTGATGGCAGCAGTTACCTAAGAAGGAAGGCAGAGAGGGAAAGTGGCAGGACCTCGAAACACAAGCTAAATTTCTCTTTGCCGGAGCCAGAGAGGAACTTCAGTGAGCTTTCCAACAGCAGCTGGTCTGAGATGAGCCCCTGGGTGATTGGCAACAACTATCATCTGTACCCTCTGACCCCAGAGATCGAGCAGAGGCTCATCCTGCAGTACCTCACACCTCTGGGAGAGTATCAGGAGGTTTGTCTGTTACCATCAGCCAAAGCACAGTGCTTTGTTTATTACTTCCTGCAAGTTATGCATTTTTCTTGTCTTGTCACAAACTGTCCAGCAGATGTCAGTCTTCCTTAATTATGATCAAAGATATTATTATCTGCTCATACTAAGACAAATTGGTTTTGAAGGGGCTAACAGGACTTTTTTAATGTTTTATCATTGGTTCCAGTGACTAGCCAGTTACGAGGTTTCATACTTGCAAAATGACATAATTTAAGTGTTCTTGATGCCCGTTCCTCCTCCTGCCTGCAGCTGCTGGCGGTGTTCATGCAGATGGGAGCCCGTGAGCTGCTCATGCATTATATGGATCTAAAGCAGACCAATGATGTGCAGCTCACCTTTGAGGCTCTCAAGGTAAACCCCTTACCTCCTATTGTTCACCCTCCATGGTGCCGAAACACAAGGTCAAGCCCTTCCGACTTATTTCTCTGCTTTTCTCACAGTACCTGGCTTCACTGCTGCTGCACAAGAAATTTGCTGCAGAGTTTGTGGCTCACGGAGGAGTTCAGAAGTTGCTGGAAATCCCCAGACCCTCTATGGCTGCTACTGGAGTGTCTCTGTGCCTCTACTACCTTGCCTATAACCAGGATGCTATGGAAAGGGTACAAAACAGACACACATCATGCAAATACACAGTGACATCTGGGATATTGCCATAATTGTGCCAACAATTTTTTTAAGCTTTACATGTACAGTATGTGCCAAAGAAGAGATGTCTGTAGCCTTCAGAGCTTGGCTATGTGTTATATTGCATTGTTATATGAGATATTCTCTGGAATGTTGCTAATAGTAATATTATGAAATATTTCAAAAGTTGTCTTTCACTGAACCCAAAGACTACAGTTTAATTAATTAAGTTAAATGAACACCAAATTCCATCTTTTTGGTCATTATTTTCACTTTCTAAAACAACAACAACAACACATCACTGTGTATAAATGTGATGTGCAACAATATTCTGGTCACATTGGGCTGCATCTCTGCACAAAAAGTGCAATACAAATAATATTTTTACAATAATTAATAATCATTCATAATTAAACTATTCACAAAATTATGTCAGCGTTAATATTAAGTTACTTGATGAAAAGCAATGCTAGATTTTATCAGTATTACAGTGGCAGTGCACATTTGTATTCATTGTTGTGTCCTCTGCTCTCAAGGTGTGCATGCTGCCCCACTCCATCCTGTCAGATGTGGTTGGTTACACGCTGTGGCTGCTGGAATGCTCTCATGCATCCGGCTGCTGCCACGCCACCATGTTTTTCTCCATCTCCTTTTCTTTCCGTGCCGTCCTGGAGCTCTTCGACAAGCAGGACGGGCTCAGACGCCTCGTCAATCTGGTAGGACAAACCACATATGATCCTCACCGCAACCCATGTGAATTTAACCATCTGCATCATTCACAGAAAATACGTTATATCTGGGGAACTGATAAACTGAGCAGTCAATGCAATATCCCAACATAAGACAACAGCTGCCGATCCTGTACTAATTTGTGATGTGAACTGACTGTTTTCAGATTAGCACGTTGGAGATCCTCAACCCTGAGGACCAGGGAGCGCTGCTGAGTGATGATGAGATTTTTTCCAGCAGGCAGACGGCCAAGCACACCTGCATGGCTCTGCGCAGGTACTTTGAGGCCCATCTGGCAATCAAGGTGGAGCAGGTGAAGCAGTCTTTGCAGCGCACAGAAGGGGGTGCCCCCATTCACTCCCAACCCTACTATAAGGTACTCAAAGGACAAAATATGAGTGAGATTGATGTGTAAACATTTAAAAATGTATTATTCAGATGTTATGTTTCATTGCTCTGTTTAATCTTTAGTTGTTGATGCAGGAGTTCCACAGTGTTCACTGTTCTTGTCTCATTCCCCAGGCGGTCAGCTACAGCCGTGAGCAGGTGGTGGAAATGATGGAGTTTCTGATTGAGTACGGTCCACTCAGACTGTACTGGGAACCTGCAGAGGTCTTTCACAAGCTGTCTTGTGTCCAGCTCCTCCTGCAGCTCATTTCCATTGCCTGTGACTGGAGGACCTACTATGGCAGGTATGGACCAGACAGTAAATCTCATCTAAATGCATTTTTTACAGTTCCTCCTTCTAGTTATGAAATAACTTGTGATGTGACTGTTTGTCTTTCCCTGTAGGAGCGATACGGTGCGTTATGCCCTCGACATCCTGAGTATCCTCACAGTAGTTCCAAAGACGCAGCTGTTGCTGTCTGAGGCTGTCGCTGTGCTTGATGAGGGGGGATCCTCTGTTTCCACTGTTGGTAAGTCTTCTCAGTGTTCATCTATAAGATCCATCAAAACACATTATGGCAAGGTGGCTCCCATTTTTATTGGTGAGCAGGGAAACAAGAAAAAGATGGTAAGAAGAAAGCATGAAAATGAGAGTGAACAATTGTAATGAGCTAAAGACCCCCATGTCTTTCAGGTCATGACATGTACCTCTGATAAGGAATTACTGTAACGCGTTTGTTACTGCAATTCAACAACATTTGGCAGTAACTAGAAATGTAACTATTACTTTTTTAAAATAAATTATGCACTTACAATAACTGAAATTGACATGGGCTCGTTTGTTACTCATAACTCGTCAGGAACTTGCACAGTACAGTCAGTCAGCTTAGAATATGTTTACACTTATATTTTTTATATTGTATACAACATTGTCAAACCACTACTTGTACAAAGATAGTCACTAATTCATTTAAGCAGCTGCTACTGTATTCAACGTGTCCATAGCGTGTCCATAAAAAGTAAAATTAGTATTACTCTCTGCAGAATGTAGGTTTGTATTTTCA
The DNA here is from genome assembly GCF_017976325.1 of Chelmon rostratus. Classification (NCBI taxonomy): domain Eukaryota; kingdom Metazoa; phylum Chordata; class Actinopteri; order Chaetodontiformes; family Chaetodontidae; genus Chelmon; species Chelmon rostratus. Next base: position 18,155,777 of record NC_055667.1, on the reverse strand, counting down.
TTTTTGTTTCTTTCATAAAGCCTGTGCCCAGCCCTGCTGAGAGATGGCACAACTCCAGGTATTATTTTCCTGCAAGGTTTGTCATTTATTTGTTTGTTTTTTCTCTCAGGGATGAGTATAGTCCTGGCAGTGGCAGAGGGAGAGGTATTTGTAAATGATGCCGAGATTCAGAAGTCAGCTCTGCAGGTCGTCATCAACTGCGTCTGTGCTCCAGACAAACGCATGTCCAGCATTGGCAAGTTCATCGCAGGCACCCCTCGTCGCCGCCTGCCTCAGCAGACCAAAGCCAGCGAGAGTGTCCTCATTAAGATGTGGAATGTGGTGCAGTCTAACAATGGCATCAAGGTACAGTTAAATCATACCAGTCGCCGAAGCCTTTGTGATTTTTATTAAGTATTGACAAAAAGTGATCTCAAAGTCTTTCTAGTCATTCTGTATGAACGTTAAAATTGGCTGAAATTTCTGGACATATTTGTGCACTATGACACACGCATCCACATGCTGAATGTAGTGGTGCTGCTGTGCAAGGTGCAGACCTTCACCGCAGGAGATTTGGGGTTCAGTGTATCACTTTAGGACACTTCAACATGCAGATGGGACATTCCAGAAAGTAAACCAGCCATGCATTAAGACGGACCTATCGCTAATTCACATGCAGCAAGAAAAATGTGTTGCTATGGTATCAACTGAGACCAACTAACCCTGCACAACAGAAGGATCTCTTCATCTTTCATAGGATTTATATGCACACGTTTTATCATCAAAGCAAAATCTTTTTCTTAAAGTTGATGGAAACCTCTTGGTCAGGAATGTCATTATTATGAGTTGTGTTTTGCCTGAGCAAAGAATTGTGGGACAGCAGTTTCTCAGAGCCTCTTTTAAAGAAGTGTACGTGTTTCAGAAAATTTCCTAATGAAGAAAAACCAATTCATTTCAAACATGCCCTCAGTTCTGTCAGCCAGTGTTTTTAACTTCTCGAACATTCTGCTTCTGTCCTGTAGGTGCTGCTGTCCCTGCTGACGGTGAAGATGCCCATTACAGATGCAGATCAGATCCGAGCTCTGGCCTGTAAGGCTCTGGTGGGCCTGTCTCGCTCCAGTTCCGTCAGACAGATCATCAGCAAGCTGCCTTTGTTCAGCAGCGGACACATCCAGCAGCTCATGAAGGAGCCCGTGCTCCAGGACAAACGCAGCGAACATGTCAAGTTCTGTAAGTTTGCGGCTGAGCTGATAGAAAGGATCTCTGGGAAACCGTTGCTGATCGGCACGGACGTGTCGCTGGCGTGGCTGCAGCGGGCCAGTGTGGTCGCTCAGTCTAGGATCTCGTTCCCTGAGAAAGAGCTGCTGTTGCTTATTAGGAACCACCTTGTGGCCAAAGGCCTTCATGACACAGCCACCACACTCACCAAGGAGGCAGATCTCCCGATGGCATGTCTGTCACATTCTTCTCATTCACCTTCTGCTTTTCCTACTGTGGCCTCCCCCCTACCTGCCCCCTCTGTTGCTACTCTACCCCGCACCCCACGGCTGGCCAACGGTGTCGGGTCGAGACTCGGAAACCATCCCTCTCATTCATCCACCCCAGGATCCAGCAATCCACAAACACGTCCCTCTACATCGCAACCCACTGGGTCCTCTTCTGCTGCTTTCCCGTCAACGTCCGTCCCCCACTGTAGCAATGGCTCCCCACTGATTGGACGAATCGTTTTCTCTCGAGAACGGCAAATGGGGTGCGGTGCTGTGAGCTGCAAGAAACCTCGGGTGCTGAGGCAGAAGTCTGATCACGGGGCCTTCAGCCAGACTCCAGCCATGAAGAAGCAGTTTGACAGGCACCTGCCCTCCCCCCCTGCGTTAGACAGCATCATCACAGAGTACCTGAGGGAACAGCATGCACGCTGCAAAAACCCTGTGGCAACATGCCCACCTTTCTCTCTCTTCACCCCCCATCAGTGCCCCGAGCCTAAACAGAGACGCCAAGCACCCATCAACTTTACATCCCGACACACACGGAGAGTTATATATCCTAAATATGGGGGAGTGGATGGAGGCTGCTTTGACAGGCACCTCATCTTCAGCAGGTAGGCAGCTTTGTTAGATTCTTGTTCTGTTCCTTCAGCAAGTTTGATGACTTTTCCACCCTCCACAACCATTTCTTCTCCTTTTACTTTCTTCTATTTCCCAGGTTCCGTCCCATCTCCGTGTTCAGGGAGGCTGACGAGGACGAGAGCGGATTCATGTGTTGTGCCTTCTCAGCCCGCGAGCGGTTCCTGATGCTCGGGACGTGCACGGGGCTGCTCAAACTCTACAACGTGTTTACAGGCCAGGAGGAAGCCAGCTACAGCTGCCACAGTTCAGCCATCACTCACCTGGAGCCTTCACGGGTCTGTAGAGAAAGCCATTTGTATATCAACAATTGTTTTCCATGTATTTTCTATTGTTGCTGAATGTAATCTTGCTTGTCTTTATACACGTTAGATATTTGAAGTTCCCCTTTATTCGAAAATGTGGAGAGTAACCCCCTTAGCCGTTCTAAAATCACTGTAAACAATGGCCTTTATTGCTTTTGCAAAACCGTTCTTACCTGGCAAGGTTTCATAAAATAAACACACAGCAAAAAAAAGAAAAAAAGCAGTAATTTAGTGATAACAAATAATCATTCTTCCGCCAAGCAATGTAGTTCTTCAGTGACATTTAGCAGAATGGTTGCCAAGCAACATAGACACAGCAAGACAGAGATGCAGTGGAAAGCATGCCTACAGATCGAGGTGATTATTAATGTTCATCTGCGTATCGCCATTAACTGTGTAATTGTTTAAGTAGTGTTCAGTTATGTTAGTACTACTTTTTGATGGTACAGGGGCGTTTGACTCTGGACAGGTGTGTTTTAATTGCGCAGAGCCAGAAGAGATTATATTGCTCCAGCGTCTTTCTCTCGCTGTGGTTTAGTAAACCAGAGGGTTCACATTTTCCTGTTTTTCACAGTGGCAGAAGTCTGACTGAGCGCCTGCTTTAGCTCCATTTTGGCGATTGTTTTAAAATTAATAGTCCGATCTTTCTTTTCACACCAGGTCGGACCACGTTGTCTGTTTAACAGCTTCGTTTCTCGACTTTTCCAGCTCTTCAATTTTTCTCTCGATAATTTTTATCCAGTCTATCTCTTTCTGCCACTCATCCACGCTTAGCCCACTCTGTATATCAAAATTCACAACAAAATCTGACTTTTTAAGATAAATTGGTACAGTCACACTCACAGTCACAGGTGTGTTTGAGTATTTCACAACTGCTTGCAATAATATATATATATATATATATATATGTTCTAAGCGGAGTATATTTATATGTCTTAAGATGTACGGATGAGACCTTAAAGCTTCACATTTTGTATTTTTAGGATGGGTCTCTGCTGTTGACGTCAGCCTCTTGGAGTTACCCTCTGTCTGCGCTGTGGGGCATGAAATCAGTGTTCATCATGAAGTAAGTAGTGTTTGCACAAGAGACTGAACCCATATTTTCACCAGCCACATACAAAATTAATTCTCTTAAATAAAAATGTGAAATACGGAAACGTTTAGAGTGCGGAATTGCCAGAAAGTGTGTACGACATGACTGCTGCTCGACCACAGACTATCGATCGACAGCTCAGTTAAGCCTGTCTGTGGTCCCACTGCCTCCATGTATGTTGTCTTCTCTGCTCAATGATAAAGCAGCTTTATGCTGTCAAAGGAAGGAGCTGCTGAGAGGAGACGAAATGCTGTTTAATTATGCACGCTAACAGCCTCAGGGCTGCAGTCTCCACTTCATGGGACACAAGCACTTGGCTTCATTCATCTGCACAGTTTAACCAAGGCAATACTGGGACTCTGCCGATGGAGTCAGATTTGTTCTACAATGTCTTTAAGCAATTTTAAGTTTTAAAGTACTCCGCTATTGTACTCACACTGGCTCCATGTGTTTGATTAAATTTTGAAATGTTGCTTGTGTCTTCAGGCATTCCTTTCCAGGCGCTCATTACGTGGAGTTCAGTAAGCTTTCACAAGATCGAGTCATTGGAACGAAGGAACATATAGCACGAGTACGTATGTCAGCATTCCTTTAACCTGATAAGAGGAATTGCGAAATATAGAAAACACGACCTATTAATGGTGAATGCTTACGTTCTTCTCTTCTCTTGGTCAGATTTATGACATCCAGACAGGTCAGGTAACTCTGACTCTAAACAACCCAGACCTGGCAAACAATTACAAGAGGAACTGTGCCACCTTCAACCCGACAGATGACCTGGTGCTGAATGACGGCGTGCTGTGGGACGTCCGCACGGCTCAAGCCATCCACAAGTTTGACAAGTTCAACATGAACATCAGCGGCGTGTTCCATCCCAACGGCTTGGAGGTCATCATAAACACCGAAATTGTATCCTTGAGACTTCAGTCGAAGTACAGTAGAAGTTAGCCTAACTGTTTTTTTGTTGATGCTGATGATGGACTGAGGAGAAAAAGTCAAACCCAAACATCATCCCTAATTTCTTCAAGCAAGATTTAAGAGTCTACAGCCATGCTAGCATCTCTGTGAGGCTGTACTTAGGCACTGTGAGCTAAATGCTAACATCAGAATTCTAATAAGCTGATTTGTTTAGCGGGGATAATTTTTACCATGTTCACCATCTTTGTTTGGGGTGTCAGCATGCTAACATTTGCTAATTAGCAAAAACACAAAGTAGAGCTGCTGTTAGTGACGATGATGGCACTAGATGAAAAGTGAAGGGGCCACCAAAGTTACTCCATTTCATCCAGAGGTGACGTAAATGTTCCACCAGGAACCATGAATGTCTGTACTAAATTTAATGCCAATCCACTCAGTGGTTGTTGAGCTGTTTCGGTCTGGATGCCGAAGTAATCAAAACACATTTTTGGCTTTAACTCTACAATTCATGCTCCAATTATGAAAAGAAATTTCACACAAATTGTCTCCTGTGATAAAATGAAGAAGTGATGACGATTTCTATCCAAAAGGTCAAAGGTCAGCATCACTGTGACATCGTAATGTTCTGCAAAAACACTTCTCTGGTCATTTTTCAACACCATAACACAGAACAGAAGGAGAGATTGTGACCATATTTCACATTTGGTCAGATGCTGAATTGGTGACACTAATCTTGGGTGTCCACCTTCAAACTGTGCTGATTGTATAGCTCTTATGTGCTGCCGGGTTGAAGATGTGTGTGAAGCATCCTCTCTCTGCAGTTTGTAGCTTCTTTGCAGCAACATCCAAATTTGAAGCATTGTAGTCCACCACAAGCTCATTGGTTCTGTGGTATTGAGCTTCAGGTGATGTCATTGTAATTGCAGTCTGACAGGTTGGTGGAGACCTACAGCTCTGAGGTGGTGAAAAGGTTTGTTTAGTCTTACAGATATAGATTTTGCGACTTCTAAAATAACCGTTAAGGAAAGAAAATGGCTCGCTGGTAATTTTGATGGGTGTGTTTACATCACCTTCCAGTAAAAAGAAATGTTGTCGTATTCAAGAGTCGTACAGACAATCTCTTTAATTAATTGCTCAAATTAACAGCCAAAGGTTATTGCATTATTGCTTTGCATTAAGAGTGCTTGTTTAACATTGGACCTAAGTAATGATTACACGGAAGAACATTTCATCAATCTGACCAGGACCAAAAAAAAAACCCTTTTATATCAGTGTTTAAATTTGTAGTCACTCCAATGATGAGATGACTATTGAGCTTTTATTTCACTGCTAAACATTAAATATTTATTGCACTGAAAATTGATTTTACTACCCTGGGGATGGTTTTAATCGTAGTGCAATTAAACTCGTAGCAGATTTAGTTGATACAAATGAAAAAGGGTGTGACGGTCCTTAGTTGGAGTTCCAGTGGGATCTGCGGACCTTCCACCTCCTCCACACAGTTCCCGCTCTGGACCAGTGCAGAATAGTCTTCAACAACAACGGTACCGTCATCTATGGAGGTAAATACAGAAGCTGCTGCATGATGGGCTTTATAAACAAAGACAAAAGGAAGCAACAATGAAACAAATGTAGCCTAATGTTTCGTTAGGCTAGACTGGAGCCTACGCATTCATAAAAAAATAAGATTCATTTTTTAAATAGAAAGACATTCATTACAATTCAAAATGTGCTTAGAGGGAATTGTTTTCATTGGAGGTTATTACCGTTATTGTCCCACTAAAAGAACAGTAATCACCTGGTAACAAAAGCCCAGCCAACAACTCACTCCACAGTCTGTGCAAGTGTGTGAAAGGTGTGTTTGAGTGAAAGGCTGATCATTATGAAGCAAAATGAGCATGTGTGTATTTGAAGAGAGGTGTGAACAGAGCCTGTAGAGGTGTGTGTGGTGCGTGTGTGTGTGCGCGCTTGATACCACAGTCACTCAGCCATATGGGCAGAAGGCTCAGTGTTGGACCAGCAACAGAGAGAACCAGCTGGTTCACGCCACCCCACAGGAAGAGCCATGGGCGCGCTGTAAAGGCTCTGCCCATACAACGACTGATCCTCTCAGGAGTCCGAACCACGGCTAACCAGCTCGCTGTGCTCACTCTTTATTTATTCTCTCGTTCATGCTGTTGCCCTTTGTTTTTTGCAGCAATGTTGCAGGCTGATGACGAAGACGACATGATAGAGATGCAGATGAAAAGTCCATTTGGTTCATCATTCAGGACCTTTAATGCCACAGACTACAAACCTATTGGTAAGGCATCCTGCCCTCACCTGAGGACTATAGGTAGAAAATTGCAATTTCCTAAAACCCAGTACATTACATCTGTCCTCTATCAAGTTAATGCTGTTTGTGCGCTGTCGCTGTTCAAATAAACATCACTCTTGCTGATCTTTTCGCCAAGTCTTTCATGATAATTCTAGCATTTTAATAATTTATCATGTTATTTATTGTAATATTTCTTTCTTCTTCTTCTGACACATGTCCTTTGCCCTCTTCCCAGCTACGATTGATGTCAAGAGGAATATATTTGACCTTTGCACTGATACCAAAGACTGTTACCTGGCTGTGATTGAGGTAAATCTTCATCATAGTGTGCCGTTGGAATGCGGTCATTTTTTTCATGGTTGTGATAATTTATGTATTTGTTAAATAAATGAAATAATTGAACTTCCTTTTCCTCCGGTCGATCCCATAGAACCAAGACTCTGTCAACACCGACACAGTGTGCAGGCTATATGAAGTTGGCCGACAGAGACTTGCAGAGGAAGAGGAGGAGGATGAGGAGGATCAGGTTCTAACGTTGTTCTCTTTATTTGGATATCGTGGCGCTTCTTTTGTTCCTTTAGGCAGAGATTAAAAATGAATTGTGATTTACCTTTTTTTTGTCTTCTGTGCACCAGGAGGATGACGATCAGGAGGAAGACGATGACGAGGATTCAGACGACGATGTCGATACAGATCCCCTTATCGCCGAGCTAGAGAATGAGAACGGCGGCGAGGATGAGGATGATGAAGAGGAGGATGATGGAAATGATGAATTCACTCCTTCAGATGAGGAGGTTGCACGGCTCCTCGGTGAGGACGTCGACGTTGGGGACGACGACGACGACGAAAACGATGACAACGATGACGACGACTCGGACAATGACGATGTTGATCTGGATGGGGACAATGGTGAGTAGCACCTTGCGTTTGTCTCTTTTGTCTTGTTTGTTTTGTTTCATTCTTACTTGTCTTGGCCCTGTTCTTTGTAACCAAGTTAGCTTGATTTCACTGCAGATGATTTTTCAGTTCTGTTATCAGAGCAACAAGTCAGGTGCATTCACAGTCGGCTACTTTAGTTTTATTGTAAACCCCATACATGAAATCCTTTTCAGACACGAACTCCTTTCCGTACAGGGATGATGATTTTTAAATGAAAACTGGTTGTTGAGAAACCCTCACAAACATTTGGTGTTATTAGAACTATTTGATTTTCACAAGAGTTTAATAGACTTTACAATATATGATGATAAAGTACAAAACAAAATAAATGATGTACCTTTAAAAAAGAAAGAACCAGCCCTAAAAAAACAGACATGAACTCAATTAAAACTTGAGTGCCGATAACATGACTTTTAACTGTTACGATGAGGTTTTGCCATCTGAGCAGTAAAATTAATGAATTGCACTTGTATCATGAGTACAGATTGTAATAGATGAAAACAGTCAATTAATTTGAAACTGGAATGCATTTATGAACCAGGTAAATCGCTTTTGTGATGTGAGGAAGTGGAAACACTTAATAGAGCACAGTGTAGAAGAAATAACACCAGAAGCAAGAATGCATGGTTTTGACATGCCACTCATGTTGCCATTATTTCAAAATAAGAGTGCACTGTTACTGAAAGTGTATCCGTGTTCAAAGAGAGAGAATTAACAGGATCTTTTAGCGTGATGTTAGCTTGGATAAGTTGAGCTACATTCGACGAATGGGGCCCTGATCTGCTCTCTCAGGTAAATGATGCATCGAGGCTGATGTTTGGTCCAGTTTCTGTGTTTTCATGCTTGTCTGGTCACTGTGAAGAAATGTTGCCTTCCCCAGTGGACTTTAAAAACTGCTGTGTTGGTTTATTCCAGACGTTAAGAGAATAACAGAGGAAGCATGAATTCAAGAGAAAAAAATAGATGCAGTGCTCTTTCACATTTTGCCAAAGCTGCTTTGTTTTTGCCATTTTGGCAGTTTTACTCCTTTACTCCTATGCAGCACAAAGTCTCTGTATCCTCACATTTCTAAATCTGTGTTTCTCTATCGCTCACACAGACAGCTCCGACAACTCTGACCTTGAGGATGACATCATCTTATCCCTGAATGAGTGAGGAGTCATTGGCATGTGGCACAGAGGAGCCGGACAACATGTCAAGACTTCTGCCTCATAGACATTTGAGCTGCAGAACAGGAGGCAAGGAAAGAGGATACTATCAGCAGATAAGGTGGGAGATAACTTGGAACACTGCCAGATTGAAACAGTAGGTGTCTGCACACATTGAGACTCTGAGTGACAGGACCAAGGAAGAACAATCTTACAGAGATGGCAGGGTGGGGGCAACCATTGCACACAAATTGACTTACTAGTGGGCAAAAATGATTGTATTTGATATAGTTTTATAAAACCAGTGGGCTTGATGATGAGCGAAATGGCGAGGGTGCAGATGCAGTGAAGAAAATTTTTATATTTTATCACATTTTACGGCTCTTTAAATGAGCCTCTTCATTTGATATTGATTCACTCACTTTTTAAGCCTCTGTTTGGTCACAGATTACTGTTTGTAGGGAAAAAGGCTTACATTGCAGGGCTGTGCGTCTGCATTTGTGTGGCAAAGGATACAATGCTCTCTCAAGCTTGTATTTTGCCTGACCGCCTAGAATAGTCACCGAAAGGTACTAAAGTATTGAATTAGGCAGCTAATGTAATGCACAAACATGTTGCCGATGGCTCATTACGCATCACGCCCACCTTCAGGTTTTTCTTTCACCGTAAACCGATGACCAAAATGCCACACACAGCAGTGCCATTTGTGAACATCGCCTTCTGACTTCGTTATGTAAATAGGGAAATTAAAACAGTTTTGAGCTCTTGAATTGTTGAAGAAACCATAAGTAGTGCGAACACTGCAAGAAAACTATTCACACCTGCTCACTGTCAGCACATGACATCCTATAGAGGTTTCTATAGCTCTCTACCATTGTGTTATTTTATGCGCCATTGTTGTGCCACACAAGGATTTGGGTTTTGTGGATTTTTTTTTTTTTTTTTTTTTTTAAGATTACAGGGTTTCCTGCTGTTGATAACGGCACAAGTTCAATCACACAATGAAAATGTAACTTAATTTAATCTTAGAAAACTGAGAATTTATTACATTGAGTTTGGTTCAGGACTGATTATACAGTAAACCTCATCCCTTGGAATAAGGACTGATCTTGCTAAATCTAAAGGACTGATCTTGCTAAAGAAAACCTTGAAGCATCGAAATAAAAGATGGTGGTAAAATTCTGCGTAATATATTCAATTTCAAATTGAAGTTTCCCTTGATGGAGTGACGGGAGGCTTCTAACTCTCAACTTTGTGAAAACAAATGCCTTGTACTTGCACACTTTCTGAAAGCAGTGCAAACATTTCATGATTTTTCTCATGTTTTGCCTTGTATCTATTCATTTTGCCTGTTTCTTTTCCATAAGGAGAATTTTATGTTGACTTTCTTGAGACCGTTTATGTACAGCTTGTATGTATCTAAAGTATTTTTACTATAAATAAAGCCGCAAAATTAGTTTTGTGTGCTTCTTGAATGGAGTGTGCAGTTGCAGGCAGTCAATGTTTAATAAGCTGTTATAGCAAAGGTGTCTTGAACATTTGTTGCTCTCATAGGAAGAAAACCACAGATCGTGCTGAAACCAGTGTCAAACAAAGGTCTTATTCACACATGAAGTTCATCATTACATACAGTTACCTGAGGTGAGAACACAGGTGATCTAATAACCATCATTAGGTTTTGTGCTTAGTCCACTATTATTTAAAGTCTACACATTATTATACACTTTATCCACTTTTATTCAGATGATACAATCTTATACATACATGATTCTTCTCCAAATCAAGCCACGTCTCGATTCCTGTAATGTTCTTCAGATGAAGCTTGTGAAACATAAAACTTGCACTGGCATACATCAAAAGCAACTCCAGGTGTTGAACGTAAAAGGTGTTAAAAAGAACGAATTAAAATAATTAACATCTTTAAATGAATCAAATAAAGTATAATATAATAGTGCAAGGGGAAATACACACACACACTAGCTAGAAGCCCGGCTGGAAAGGTGTGTTTTAAATTTGTAAAGATATCCACACACTCGGCCCTCTTCAGGTCCTCCAGCTCTGACAGGCTGGGGTCACAGTGGCTAAAAGTGGCCTCAGTGCGGGTCTTAGACGGGACCCTAGGAACAACCAGGAGACAACTACTAGAGGACCAGAGGGATCCGTTTCAGACAACTAGTCGGGAGTGAGACCATTTAGCGATTTGTAGACCAATAAAAGAATAATAAAACAGGTTGGCAGAGTTTCAAACAGGTGGAATATACCTTTTCTTCCTTCAGCAGCTTAAATTTGTATTAGCTGAAGCTGATCTATGGCTTTTTTTTTTGACAGACAAGAAAACCATTGACCATCATCGATAGATGCTGTATCCTGCTAATCATTCCACCTCACTAGCAACAAGAAGAGAACTACTTACTATCACTAGTGTTAGTAAGTGTAGATCACATCACTTCTCAAATCTGAAAGCTACTGTTGGTCAGACCAGAACCCAGGACTGGCCAACTCTCAGTACCACATGAGTAAATACTGGACTGGGGCTGCCTTCTGGTACTCGACACCATATGAATTGAATGTATAAACACTTGAAAGTTTGGTCCAATTCAATTAAGTTAAACTTCATCGTTGTGTACCTCTGTCTAATTCTTTCTCATGCTGTTTGCATGTGCTTGTGTGTGAATGGCTGTGTTTGTGTTTTCGTGTGTCTTATCTCAGGTCCATTTCTCCTGCTGTGACTCTGGTCTCTCTCGTGAAGCAGATCTACCTCAATAAATAAAGGTTATGATAATATGTTAATTCTATCAGCCGTGTGCCTCAACGGTAAGGTAAAAATCATAATCTTCTTATCAGTAGAGTTAGTTTTGGTAAATTATTCTGAGTGAGATGAGATTACAGTCTTCCCAGCTGCTTTTAAGTGGGAGAAACTATGCAGGAAATTGAGCTAATAGACAACCTGCAAGGGAAAGTGTGCATTGCATTAAGAATTGGCAGCAGCATATATAGGTATACATTTATTTCATGTGAATAGTCGCGTCCGTATTGCCCTTAAAGTGTTAATATGGTTACATTTTGCATACATAAAGTGACATTACTCATGTCTCTTGATTGTTGAATGTTGCATACAGGAATTTGCCAGTAAATTTTCCTGTGGCCTCCGCTACAGTTAATAATAGAACACATTAAAATAGTCGCACAAACCACATTAAGAAGGATCAAATAAGTCTTCTAAATTGTGCGTGTGTGCGCGTGCCTGCGCAGGCACGTGTATGTCCATGTGTACACACTGTGATTATTTGTACAGGCAGCACAGAGAGCGTGAAACGCACGATCCTGGGGAGTGTGAAGGAATAAGAATGCGTGCGTTTGTGTGAAGGCAGGTGATGGATGAGTTGGTAGGGCATGCTTCTTATTACCTCCTCGGCTGGCTCTTATTGTCTGCTGGCTTTGGGAGTGTTGAAACAGATAGCGGCTCTCACTGTATCAGGCAGTCCCTGTTTGCAGTGGACCTGAGTCTCATCCTCACAGCGCTGCAGCATCAGAGCTAAATGTAGCCGCTGCTCTTCCCAAGCCAAACAACTAAAATACAGTTAGAAAAATGATAAATGCACAAGGCATTTTGCAAGTATTTTATCATGTAGAACACCTATCGTGCCAGGTTTTTACCATTTGCATGCAGTGGTGTCACTGGAGCACATTTCCAGCGAGTATTACAGAAGCTTATAATTTGTTGCATTTTATTTTTTCTACAGTGTTTATTAGCCGGGATGCACATTTAGCTTGTAAAACGCCCCGCACTCCTCCAGCTTTATGTATGTGATTGGAACACCGCCCACAGTGTTCCACTTGAAGTAATAGACAGATGGGAGTCAGTCACAGCGTTGCTATGATGGAGAGAAATTACCCTGCTGAATACTGCCCTCCCTCCCACACTACATCAAACTCACTGGACGCTCAATATTCACCAAATTACTCTATTTTTCTACTCATGATTGCCTTGTCTATAGGACAAGACAGCTCAGTGCACTGAAATGACCAGACGAGCAATAAGTAGTGGGTGAGACACTGTATGACAAAGCTTTTTGCTCCAATACTGTATATTCATCTGGTTTGTAACAGTGTGAGTCTGTGTTTATTAAGTATGTTCTACGTCAGACTGTGCCTTAAAGCCTTCTGCCCCTTCATCCATACAGAAATGAGTCTCCCATATTGATGGATTTGTGTAGGCCGTCAGCTTCACAGGTTTGAAGCTTCGCAGCGAAGTAATATGCATAGTGATCGTCTTTACCCCCGCAGACTACTTCAACAGTAGTGACTCGCTGCATGATAAACCGGGCGATGCCGTAACCTCACACGATGGTGCTTTGTGCACAAGTCTCAGCTGAATTCATTGCATCACATGCAGTATGCGTCATTACCGTTCAAATCAGTCAGCTTCCAGGCAAACTGCTTCAGTCGGAGCACATGGTGTGAATTTTATAGGCTGATTGCAGTATTTTATTTGACTCGGTATATATACATTTGACTCTTAAGCCATCAGATGATTAAGTATGTTCCATGTGTGCAGATAAAATCTACGGAATAACTAAACACTAATACCACTTCATATGAATTCAGCCACATCTACAGGTTATACTCTGCTGTCACAGAGGAGGGAACAAAATGTTTGGCAGTAATCATATCCTAGGTGAAGTCCAGGTCATATCCACACCCCTGTTTCACAGTAACAATATGAAGTTAGTTTAAGTCATGTGTCAAGTTTATGTGATTTTCATCATCTATTTCATGTGAACTACATGTGTAATCCAGCCAGCGGTGGTGTGTTGTATGTCTGATGGGAAATCCACAGTTTGCCAAACCCATCAATCACATCCCTGGCAGAAATCTGCCGTGAGGAGTCAGCTGCATCTCATCTGTGTGGGAGCATGACTGCACTATGACAAAGCAGCGCCGGTAGTGGGTCCGCTTCTTTGAAATGACTCAACCAGGAGGTGCTTCCCCACATGGCCTGGCCTGATCTGTAACACCGGGAGCGACTTTATGGCCAACGGCCCCCCCAAAGCGACTCATTCAATCAAAAAAGGCAGACTGCCAGCCACCATCCAGCGTCCTAGCAGGAGAAAATGCAGTTTGTGTTTGTGATGGATGCAACTGCCACGCAGAGAGAGAGAGGGAGAGAGGGCGCATATATTTGCAAATGCTTGACACATCAGTGTTGACAAAAACGAGTCATGTGACGACCGTGAAGATGGCGCAGCTTATGGTACATTGCAGTTCCCTCGGCGTTTCCTTTCACCTGCTCGACAGTTGGGACCGCTGAGCGATATCGCGACCTATTACCTCCTAATTACCGACCGATCCAGCCCGTGCGCGCGGGCTGAGCAGCCTATTGTGGATCAGCTGGACTGGAGCGCGATTGGCTGAGAGGGAGGGGGGAAAAAGGAGAGAAAATCAAAGAAATTAAATAAATAAGCTTCGAGGAAAAGATTTCTCGCGGTTTCCACTTGAAATGCGGCTGCAGTAGCACCTTTTGTGGAGAGCAGAAAAAAAACGCTCGCCGCGTGCGTGCGTGCGTGCGTGCCGCCCTACGCGCGTGTGCGTTACATTAGGTGGACACGGAGACTGCATCAGACTGGAGACACACGCCGGGACATAATCGAGCGGAGATATTGAGGCTTTGACGGTCCTTCCTCCCCCCTTTTACACACACGAGCGTCAGGATACTGATTCCGGCCGAGACATGTAGTCCCGCGCACGAGCAGCCAGCATCATTTGTAGCCTTCAGCTCACATTTTTTTAGCAGCATCATCTCACGATATCGACATAATGTGGCTTGCTCTACCGGAGGGAAAATAACCAATTATGTGGATACCTACAGAAGAGGAGAAAATCGGAGTTGGTGAGTCCATTGCGCCCGTTATTGTTAATTTACGACGTTTGCTTCCTCGCTTTTTAATTGACTTTAATCATACAGCGTTGTGATGGAAGCTTTTTTTTTTTTGCACGAGAAACACCCAGTTTTTGTTCATCGGCACCCCGCATAGGCTATCCAGCCCATTTTTTTTCTGTTGTTATGCCTATTACACCCAATGAAAAACACATACACTTATAATGGCTGATATACAAGGCCAGTGACTGCATAGAAAGGGAAATTGCGTGGGATGATACAGCCTACAACCCACCACTTTAAAGATGCTATAGCAGTCTGTACACAACCGCAGGCGGTGCTTTACATCAGGCTCCTACTCTTAGTTTTGTGGTGTTGTCAAAAAAAATGCGTCAATGTAGCATTTTAGCCTTTTCTTCTTAAGAGCGTATGTGGAGGGGGGAGTTAGGAAGCGGGGAGGAGGGAAAAAAAGGGTGATTCGTGTTGAAGCCACGAGGGGGCATCGTGACTGCGTCCCTCCAACAGGTGTAGGCTGGAGTGAAGCTGGAGTCTACCTGTAGACAGAAAACAACCCTGCTGCTGCTGCTGCTGCTGCTGCTGCTGCAGGGACTGCACTGTAGCACACTGTACGCCTCCTCCCTCTGTGTGTGTGTGTGTGTGTGTGTGTGTGCGCACTTTGACCCCGGCAGAGGGTCCAATGCAAGATCAGCATTTCACCTTTCAGATGATGATAAAAAACAAACAAAGCGAGCTGCATGCAGTCTAATAACTAGAAGAGGCAAAAATAACGCCACAAGGAGCCATACGGTGAATATAAACGGGCTTCTGAACCCTACAGCCACGGCGGAAGTGTCTATAGCGTATGATTATACTATAGAGGCTTTTCATTATAGGGAATGAGTCATGTCCAGATGCTCTACAGCTTGTTACTTGCAGGGCTACTCATGCTGCCTTGCACATGATACTCCCCCCCCGCCACACACACACACACACACACGCCCACACATATACACATATACACTTTGGAGGCATCATTGCATTTGTCATGACCACTTCATAAAGATGCCGATGGCAAATCCACCAAAAACATCAGCACTTCTAGTGGCTGTACAGTAATCGTATCGCATTAATCGTCTTGTAGTCCTTCCATTTAGAGCCACTGCAGGTCTTTTTTCAAGTGCAAATGTTTTCGGTGGGGGGGTTTGGATGAGGAACGAGGCAGGAAAGAGGTAGTTTTGTGCGGGGAAGCAACAGTTCGGTGCAGCCTCCGCATCAGTCGGTGTGGGGTGACCTGGCACTGTCCACGGTGCTGAAATGTGGAGATGACGCTGTCCACGGTGCTGAAATGCGGGGAGCTGTGTACCTACACAGTACATACTGTACCTTGTAAAGGCACACCTCGCATAACATAAGAGGTCTCCAGCCTTCTTGTAGATGAAGCCCACGTTGCCGGCCTCAGTGCAGCCTCATGCATGGCCTGTTATCCCATCTCCCCCTGCCTCATCTGTGTTATTAGTGGCACCATTTTGCATATCTTCTTTGCTTCTTTGCTTATTTTGTCTCTCACCAGTATCACCACACACCGATATGAAACCTAGAAGGCCTCTGTGTTCCCCTGTGTTGTCTTAATGGGCTCCGTCTAAACAGGAAGCAGTTGGAGACCACCTCATGAAACGTTAATGTCCTTCTTAGAATCGCTGCCTATTCATTATGTTGTTCTTGGTTGCGTTTATGCAGGAAGTAACGTTGGTTTGTAAATCACTTACAACGTGGCAGCAAAGGCCTGGAATGAATGTGCCGTGGTGCCGCTCAGCTCTTTCCACTCTAGAACTGCAACTAATGATTATTTTAATCACTGATTAATCTATAATTAGTTGTTTTGTTAATGAATCAATAATTAGTCTGTAAAATGTCAAAAGTACCCCAAAGTAAATAATCATTATGCAATAGAACATCTAAGCTATTAAATTGTAAAGATTTGCAATTTCATTACTAATAGATGATCAAAAGTATGAGCATTAATTCACTAATCAGTCCACAGTCCAGTCCTCTTCAAATGGTGTGGTTCTGTGTGTTGAACTTTATTTTTCATTCTGTTATTTGCAAATGAGTCACTGATGGATCTCTCTCATATAAGCAGCAATACTGAGAGAATTTATTTACACTTTTATTGGAAAGAGCTCTGAGTGTAAGTCAGTACCTGCCCACATGAGAGTGGAATGAATCAGCTGGCTTTAACTGTGGCCACATGGACGCGGCTCAGACACAGACTGCTGTAGCAGCGCATTAAAATAATCAAGCAGACTAGGCCACCATTATCTGAAACGGACAGCTCGAGGATCAAACGTGTTCATGACAGGACAAAAGATAGAGCTAATGTTCAGATGAGGGTGGGATTAGAGAGATTAATGTAGCCCAAAGTAGCATTTCTTCGTGGTTTTAGCTGCGATTTTAACCCTTAATCTGATCCGCAGTGTAAAGTTGCTTAGCCTCATTTTGTTGAGTGCTTCTTTGATTCAGCACAGTCTTGTACTTTTAACTGACATGCGCAAATATGTATTGTTGCATGTGTGATAGTCATGTTCACCGTTATTAAAAAATGCTTTATAATAAGGTCATCTTCATGCAGCTACACGACCCCTGCAGCTGGGTAGCATGCCTACATTTCTGTGACACTGACTTGGGATCAGATATGGTCAAATTCGTCTCTGCCTCCGTGGCAGAAATCCCTAGTTTAGCAAGACTTCAGTGCAGTAATGCCTCTGAGTGAGTGAGTGTGCATTCAAGTCGTGCTGAACAACATGACTCAGTGGGCGAAGCCCAAAGAGCGTTGTGTAATTTTTAACTTAGCTAGATCTGGGACAGGACTACTCAAGCCAGGAGAGCCGGACCGTCGTGGTCTGCATGCTCACATTGCATTACCGGAATGGTTTTAGCAGTTCAGCTTTAGTTGCACCAGTGGTGATTGAGACTGGAAGTAAAAGGAAATCCAAGAAAGTAAATTCATTTCAGTGCTGTGGTTTAGATGAGCACAGCGTCCTCTTTAATAAATGGTTTCTCGGTACAGTGGTGCCATTAGCACTCAGTTGTTCTGAAAAAAAATAGCATATAATTTATAAGCCGTAATCGTGTTTACTGTTGTACTGGCAGGTTTTTGATGACATCTCCGCTTTCTCTGCAGCTCATTTCTCCCCCGGGGGCCGTTGTACAGTTCTGCGCTGTATGAGCCTCTCACTGATTCTAAAGCAAGGTCATCAGGCCATGCATGTTGTGTTTTAAGCTTCACTATATTACACGTAGAGAGAAAACATTTTTATGAATATGAGACTGACCTCTCTTCATCTGTTGTAAAAGACTGATATATGGTTTTAACAAATGAGAGCTTATGTATTAGATTTGGTCAGACAATGGAAAAAGGTTAAAGGTCATCCTCAGACACTTTGTGTCTTAAGTGCCTCAGTCTGGCTTCCTATTGAGTATGTAGTGAACACCTTCTGTCTGGACATATGTGCATATTTTATCAGTGGTTTTGCTGCAGGAAGTATTGCAGATGACAAAGAGCTAGTAATGTGGCTTGAACACATTAAAAACTGCCTGTAATGCAAGGCAAACCTCTCAACATAGACACAATGTTTGTGGTGGGTGCTACAACTCTGTCTTTTAACACCATGGAGAGTGCTGCGTTTTTTTTTGTTTTTTGTTTTAGTTTTTATGTGCTGTTTTGGAAAATCAGCTCCAGCTTCTGTTCTCACTTCACGCCAACACAGAAAACTAGATCCCGAAGAGACTGTTTTCAGGCAATAAAAACTTTTTTTGTAGATTTCTGAAGAATAAATCTTTACAGGAAATACAGGATGTTGCGTGCGTTGAGTTAAATAGTAAAACATGTATTCTATAACAATGAATCTGTTTGCTTCCTCACACTTCTTCTTTAAAATGAATACTGCCCAGCTATAGGTCGGAGCTCTGCTTGGTTATTTCGAGTGGAACAGTTCAAATGTTGTACTTCTCACTTATTTTAGCATACTTGCTGTGTGGAGGTATGAAGCAACACATACACAAATAAGATAAATCCACTATATATCCTGCAGAAGAGGGCAATACAATATTATAGACAAGGAAGCTTCAAGGGGACACACCAACAACAAGAACAAGAGTCAGGAACTAAAACTGAAACATTTAGCTAAATTCTAAAACCTTATTAGTTACGTTAAAGCCAAAAACAGATCATTTCCTGAGTGTTTTTGTTGACTGTTTGTGCTGATATCAACTCATGAATAGAAGGTAATAGAAGGAAGTTTGATTTTTAAAACTCGCTGTACCACATTAAAGCAGAGTGTGTGGAGTCAAACTGTGGAATTCAGAATAATTGTATTGTAATAAGTGTATGTAAATGTTCACAAATGGTATATGAAGTGTTGAGAAGGGAGCAGGTAATATGCATTTTTTTCTCCTGCCTGCTCCTTGTGATCATCACATCTTATATCTTGTGTTGGAAGCGTACACTGAAGCGATAAAAGTGATATGAAAATGACATGTCAATATTCACTGTTTCTGTAGTTTTTTTGGAAGAATGATTCAGCTATTTGCATGGCCTTGTTGCTGGTCTTTGTTCATTTGCTAAGTTGATAATCATCTTTTTGCTGCCGTCAGCGTTTTCACTTTGCTTTAACCGCAGCTGAAAGTCATGACCAGATGACTCAAAACAATCCAGCCCTCGTCATGCTGTAAAGTTGCCACTGTTGGGAACTCCTTATCTCTACTGTAAGAGCTGTAGCCTCTCAGACTGTGAATTCTAGTCTTGTATTGTGTGGTGTCATAGTGGGGGGATTATAAAATCTTATAAACCAGGGCCCTGAACTGAGTGGCCCCCGCACAGAGTCTGGACCAAAGCGTATTTTGTGCTCTGTAGTTGTCACTTCTACTTCGTGCTGAATTGTTCAAAACCCAAAACAAATAAAACATTCCTAAAATACAGAATACTTGAACTGCTCTGTTATGTGAGAGCAGCTGGAAGATATTTTTTTTCATTTCTTTGCAGGCAGGGGAAAGTACATGACCGCCATTTAAGAACAGGCTCGCACCTTAAACCCAAACTTTCACTCAGAGTTGTTTTCGATAGTGAACGAGTAGATGAATGCAGGTGGTGTTCGAGTTACGTTATGGATGAGTTGATGTATGTGTGTCATACATAGAACAATGGCGGTGTGGAGAGGAAAGTGGAGGACAGCAGGAGTCTCCTCCTGTGCTCAAGCACCATAATTCCTCCCAGTGAGTTACTGGTTACACAATAGCGGCCATAAGATGCCATGTGGATTATGAATGCAACTAAATAGAGGGACAGTCTGGGCTGATATACCGTGGCTGAGTCGAAATGTTTGCTTTTGCCAACATTTTCTGCTGCCTGTCCCGCCAGTCCTTCCAACATCCTACGTTCAACATGTTGAAGTCTAAAGATGAATTTTGTTGGGTATGCTTTGTGGATATGCTAATGCTCTGCAGCTTTTAGCCACAATGAAAGAATGTTTACACAGCCTGGACGTTTTGTGAGGGAGGACTATGAAAATATGAGCCCGTGTGATGCTCCCATCTCTCTCTCTCGAACGTGACAATCTCATCTCGCTCTGACGTGGCCTCTGCTAAAGAGTTTTCAAATGGTGTGAGGGCAGGTTTTGCAATTCAAATGAAATAGAGGCCATTAAAGAATAGGACTCTCAAATAGGAAATACTTAGCCCTGGTTGGAAAAGGGCCTGAGGCAGACTGAAAAAGGTGTTGAGGAGGCTCTTTAAGTCTATCCATCCCTGCTCCTCTCACACATGCCCAATAAGCTTGACTTGAACTCCAGTGTCATGCAGCATCCATAAGCTTGCCATTTTAAAATGCCCAGATCCCTGCAGCAGTTACAGTGAAGAAAGAAAGCCCTCCAGTTTGTAGATGATCTGTTGCCATAGTTACCCGAGCACAGGAACTGAGCACTTGTTACCCTCAAACAGGCAACGGAGCCGAGCCCAAGCCCCTCCTCCTCTTCCTCCCCCTCACTAGGTCCCCTGGCTAGTTCATTAGCATAATGATTCACACCAAACCCTCCTTGAAGGGCCACCATTTGTAGGTTTTTAAAAATCGTCAGTGGAGCCTTGTCATTATTAAACAAGTTTGTCTTTGCTGAGGCTTGTGTGCTGTATGTTGCATGGCTCACGTTGCAGCGCTGCACAGATAAAAAGATGGCAAGACGTTTCTCTGTGTGGTCGAAGACCGCATGATGCTGTAGAAGCAGGGGGCATGGAAGATTTATGCTAATACCAAACATGATAAAGCAGCGTTTAGCCATACTACTTAACAGTTTGTGTGGGCTCTATTTTGGGATACAGTTCAATTAACTTAACATTGCTCAAAAATAAGGCCGCTTAAGAATTAATTGCCTATTAAAATGACTACCCACTTTAGGGTGGGAGCTTGTTTACAGTTTGTTAAGCAGTGGTTCCTGTGTGACACTGCGCTTAGATGTTTGCATTAAACAGCTTATTAAAAGCGCTGCTAAAACCCCAAAACACTCGCTGTGGGGAGACACAGCAATGTAAGGGATGCACCTTTGCTTACTCAGCGGCCACAAAGATGAAACCAAGCAGAGATTCTTATCTGTAACTTAATTTCCCCTGACAGTCTGTATATATAATTACTATAAGGTGAGTTTTTTTTGGTCAGCACTGTTGTCTCATGACTTCTTTCTGTTTCTCTGCACAGTGATCTGCAACTTCCGGTCACCAATATGTCAGGCCCTGGTCCTGGAGATCGGGGAAACTGTACAGATTCTGGAGAAAAGTGAAGGTAAAAGCAATCAGATCTCCTGTGGATAAGCGGAGGCACAGTTATTGTGTTTGATTGTAAATAATAGCGGTTCTGTACTGCAGATAGATATCAGATAGCCTGCTTAAAGTGGACACTACTGTTGTGAGGTGGTCTTTTTCACCCAGGGCCTCAATGTCCTCC
This sequence comes from Chelmon rostratus, assembly GCF_017976325.1. NCBI lineage: Eukaryota > Metazoa > Chordata > Actinopteri > Chaetodontiformes > Chaetodontidae > Chelmon > Chelmon rostratus. Next base: position 18,134,089 of record NC_055667.1, on the reverse strand, counting down.
TTGATAAATACCACCAGCTGTAACACACTGAGCTCATTTTATCCCCACGTAACATTTATTTTAAAGTAATTACAACACTTTTTCAGTACAGCCGGTGGTGCCTAGAAAGCCACTAACGTTATTTTTGATCAATCACACTGTTTCCGTGATGTAGCTTAGCTAACTGCTAGCCAATGAAACCTCAGCTAATGTGACTGCTGCCACAGGTCTGTTTACTATTTCATGACCATTAAATGAACTGACTATTAGGTATCCACATTAGTGGAAACATCATTTTTGCTTTTGCCTGTCAGGAAGAATATTTTAATCATTTTGAAAAGCAGTTTTGTGGAAATCTTACTGATAATCTCCCACAGACAGACCTGCTGTATCGGTGGTTAGCTAGGCTAGGCTAGTCAAAGCGTACACAAGTTTGATGAGCAGTTAGGTATAAGAAAACATTGTTTACTGTTAAAAATAACAAGTAACTGACTAAAATCTGTTTTTAATGATGTTATGCTATTATGATACAAGCAATGTTATAGCAAGAGAGAATAACATTAAAATCTACATTTCAAGTATCCGTTGCTACAGTAAAATGGTGTACTTCGGCACACACTGTAAGCTATACATTTATATGTGTGTTTCATTGTGAAATAGTGAGGCTCTCTGATATGCTTTTGATTGCTCCTCTTTCAGGTTGGTACAGAGGCTTTTCCACCAAGAAGCCTTCTATCAAGGTAATTGCAACAGCACACACAAAACACTGGTTTCACATTGTGTTGATTCCTGCAGGCTACATACAGTGTTCTGCATTTAGATTAATTTAGAGTGAATAAAACGCATATCTACACGAGGCAGAAAGACAAAAACCTATTTGGATTGCAAAGAAACATTCTACTGCATTTGTAAATATGTACGTGCAAGTTAATTCTACAGCATTTTTCAAAGGCGGTTAATTAAATACATTTTTGAACCAGCATTTTAAGGAACAATATGTAAGTGTGAAGGAATTTCTATGTAATACTTGCTTTGATGGTAAAGCAACTTAAAAGACCTTCCTCAGCTTTCTCGGTAGTCTCACAGACAGTGGACTGATTTCTATGTAAAGGACTCTGGAAGGTTTTTTGAGAAAATCCTAAATAGTGATGTTTATGTGCGCTCCTGAGTGCCTCTCTCAGCGTGCAACGCTAGCTAGCATTATCTTAGAAATGTAGTCCGCTAACATCAACAAATGCACCCACCACAACACAGAGTCCAAAGTGAAACCTGCCGTTACAGCAAAGCATGTGAAACATATTGTGATATTGCTGTTTTACCCAGGTAATGTTAGCTATCATTGCTAAGGCTAGCTAGCCAAAGTAGCTAAATGCTGTCTTAAGTGGATATGCCTCCCGGGCTAATCTGGCTGGTAAACTGGCTGTCTTGCTGTTTGCAAACGACTTTATCAGCCAACATCAGGAAGCAAATAACACTGATCCATGCAGTGTATGGCCACAGGTGTCATTAATAACAATGGTTTTCTGAAAGTTCCACGTAGTACCTTTAACATAAGGTTAACTCAGATTTTATCAAACAAATGGAAAGTCAACAAAACATCTGTAAAACTGGTTTAATATAAAGTGGCCTCCACATGAGGGTTTTATTAAAGACCAGTGCATTTTTGTGAATGATAATGTGATCTGAGAGACGTGCATCCCAGAAATAACTTCGTCTAGACAACAAAGACCTTAATGACTGATCAACTTATTGAATAGAGCTTTGATTGGACAAAAATAGAAATCCCCTGACCTGTATTTCCAGGTGCTTTCATAATGACACCATTTAAACCAAGTTCTAACTTCACAGCACAAAAGCTCTAAACATAGTGCCATCTTCAAGAAGTTCAAGCTTGACACAATAATATAATGATATAAGATAATGTAATGACAATATAAAATATAGTAAAAGCAATAGAATGTATGTGCATCACCTATGTATAATGCACACCTTAGTATGAGCTCATGCCATCCCTATAATGTCTTTTAAATACTAGTGTAGCACGTTACAGATTATGAGAGCATTGCTTTGAGTACATGCTGTATTTCTATTGTGCTGTTTCCTCTACTGTGCAGAACTCTTTTTCCACGTTTTGTTTCTCTTTTAGCCACCAGATGGTGCAGTTAGTAATCTGAAAACTATTATACCAAAACAAGCTATTTAAAACAAAAAAATAATAAAATAACAATGTAGTTCTAATCCATAAGACTGAAGAACGTGTGTTCTCATGCGTGCAGCACACACTTGTTGTGGTGTTATATCCTTGGTCAAGGCAGAGAGAAAGTTAAGAGAACGTCCCTGCATTCAGTTCAGTAAATCCTCTGCACAGTGCTCAGAAAGAAGAGACCATAGCTGCAGAACTCAGAATAATACAACACTATCACTGCCGACAGAGATCAATATTCTGCACTGCAGTAAATGGTTATTACATATGCTGCCCATGATTGTTCAATAAAGGATGTTTATGCCACACTCCATCCATGCTAACGTGTAGCGGAGCTCAAGTCATCATACAAAGTTGGAGAACAAGGATGGGAAGTTGGCAGAATGAACAGTAGTATCACCACAAACACAAACACCAGACACATTGTTGGAAACATGAGAGCAGCAGGTAATGTCCACTCTGCTTTAAACTGAAATGTCAGAAGCTGAAGTGTTATGTGATGCTGCTGGGATGTTTTAAAGAAAGCACAAAAGCTGTCCAGTCCTGGTAAATGTAGGTGTTAGTGGCTACATGCTGTCCTTCTCTACTCTCATCAGCTATTTACAGTTCTTACTAACACCCCTCCATTTTGTTATGTACTCCGCAGCCCACATTCATTCGCCCCCATACTCTCTCTGTGCTGAGAGAATTAGTTGTGCTCACTATGGCCAATTCTTCACATCTGGCAGATTAGAATAAGAAAGATGAACTGCAAGGGTGGCAGTTGGCACCGCTCAGTCTCTCATGCCCTTCCCCTGCTAAGCCAGGCCACAAAGGGGCTCCTGCACGTTGCTCTGCCTCTCGTTTCTCCACTGAGTGCGATCAGTATGGGCTTCACGTTTTTTTTTTTCTTTGCATGGCAGAAAATGTTAGCACACAGCAAAGCAGAAATGCTCAGAATACACATAAAGGAAGTGTAATCTTGCATTTCCCTTAACATCTAACGTGTCACCAGCAGAATCTTTTTTTTTCACAATTGTAGCACTCAGACAGTTTAGGTTATTCTACCTAATGGCACAAACATAACACGAAACTGTACATCTTGGTTATGCGTTGCAGGAGAATTAAGAACGTAATCCTGTCACACTCAGTAACATGTCTGCTCCTTCCTCTGTCCACAGGGTATTTTCCCAGTCAGCTATGTCCACTTGAAGAAATCCACAGTGACCAACAGAGGGTAAGTGTAGGATAAAGTGTTGCCGCTTGAGCTTGTGCAGCATCACAATTGAGGACGCAATCATTCAACGTTTTGAGTTTTTTATTTTGAACTTTTACGACATACTCCACCCTGACACGTCAGATAGAAAAAAAAAACAGACACAAAGCAGAGTAGGAAATAATCGTCCATGTGTGTCCAGATATGCTGTGTCTCCAGTGTCCACATCCACTGGAACAGAAATGTCCATACAGGCTGGAATTCTCTGTACATGGTTCCAGTCTAGAGTTGTACAGTGAGTATAGAAGGTAGTTCAAATAAACTGTACATTATGCCCAAGCCCGTCGACAGAGGGGGGCAACCGGGTATGTTGTCCCGGGCCTCATGACCATAGGGGCCCCTGAATGACCCTTAATTTATTTTACTTTACATTCACATATTTCTTTTTAATTAAATCATTGCCTGATGAATTAAATATTATTTTCTACTCAACATATACTTAAAAAAGCATATTAAATATTTCAAATATATATATTTTCCTTTTTTTACACAACACCCCAACCCCCCGTCTTAGCAGAGAATGGTTTGACCCTGCTCTCTTAAGGCTACGCTACATACGTGCCCTGAAGCGGGAAATTTACTTAAATCTGTCATGGTTATAAACTCTAAACATGGCGAGTCGTCATAAATCGGGTGCGCAGAAAAGAAAAGAAAAAAGAAAAAGAGAGGAAGATCATAGAGGTGAACGAGAAAAAATGATGAAGTTTTTAAAAGGGGGACAAGTAGCCAGAGAATTCGGGCTAGAGTTGGGGGCCCTATGATGGTTGGTCTTGTCCCCCGGGCCCCAGCAAGTCTGTTCACAGCCCTGATTATGCCACATTCAAGAGAGGCTCATAAATCAACGTTGATATGCTTTCTGATATTATCAATGAAGGGACCCCAAACTTTAACAAATTCACCTGAGGAGTGCCGACCTCCAAATAAAGACGGGAAATCACATCACTGAGCCGCTTCTTAACACAAGGCAGGGAGCTTGATTTCCATTCTCTCACAATATCCTTTTGAGCTGTAACCATACAAAACATTAAAGCCTGCTGGGTCTCATATCTGACCCAACAGTCTCTCTCTCTCGATACTGATTCTGATGCATCATCTCAGGGTATCTGATAGCAGTGATCTCTTTCCCCAAATTTAAAGTCTGTGTCTTTCACTGCGTGGAAGTCATTGGAATCACGGTGCGATGCGTTTCTGTAGTTTCATATCTGAGTCGACAGCCCACTGCAGCTGAATGAATGTAACTGATAGAAACACAGGATTTTAGGATCACGTTGGCAGAGATACTGTACTTAAAGGCTGTGAAAAACATTTTTTTCAAACATGGCTGTGATTGTCAGTCATCACTGTGAGTCGTGGGTTTCTACATGAAAATTTTCCACAAAAGTTAGAACTGTTCTGGTCTTTTCGCGTGAGTAATTTCTGTGTTCATGTTTTCGCCGCTCTTATTCTCACTGGTTTAAAGTGGGTGGGGCTTAGCTGGAAAAAGGCGATGTCATGTATCCATACACCAACCAGTATTTTGCTTATCTTACCAGCACTGTCAATGAAATATAATGGACTCACACCCATACAGGCCTGACCTTTCTTCTGAGTGTTAAACTCTTGATAAATAGTAACTACAAACGTTTTCTTTCCCAAACTTGAACTGTAATTGTTGCGTTGTCAGTCATGAATATTTAATGTAGAGAAGTACTTATTTGAAAACAAGACTTTAGAGGCTTTAATGTGAATCGCTTATGTCAAGGCTAATACCCAGTCCATTAAATGAGGTCAGTATTGGCACTGATACTACTATCATAATGACAGAAAAGCTTTCCAAATGCACTGCAGAGGGTCCACTCTTACCAGAATATAGAAATTCATGCTTACCACAGCTGTGGATGTATTTGGTTACACACATCCATATACAACAAGGGTTAGACCAACACCAAAACTCATTGTTTTTAGTTTTTACAAGTTTTGTTACATGAAGAGCATACTGTGACTTCTTTATGGCAAAGTTGAGGTACTGTCATTTGTCAGGTATTTCATTTTTTTAAGCTGTCTTTGCAATCAATTACAACCTATAAAGTATTGCCTTTTTTGCCACCTAATGTACATATATAGCAATAACCTGATTTTATCCACATCGCCCACCTTTACAACCAGTGTCAGTCAAACCCAACAGCCACACTGAGATTAGAGTGGAGAATCACCTTGTACATATACAGAGAACATTACATCATCTGTGTAAATGTGTTTATTATGAAGCAGACACATATAGTAAAAGAGGGAAGCCAGTTACATTTACTGCATTTTATGTAGGAGGGGATTGCAGCTCAAAATACTGAAGACCTGTTTAAACAGCACCAGCAGTGCTCTCTCTCTCTACAGGTCCATCGCTTCAAAGATCTTTATTGAGACATGATGGAGAAAACATTCAGTTTGTTCTATACTGGTCAGGAGCTGATACAGACTCTGATCAATGTCAGAGCATGATGATTGGTGACGATCCAATCTTCCAGACAATCACCATCAGATAGATGCTGACTTGTATGCACGCACTCTCTCACACACGCGTACACACAGGGTTCATCTTCAGTTCCCGTCACAATAGCCTGTCATGGCTGTAGAGGCCAGAATGAAGGCGAAGACAAAAAGAGGCAGCAGAGCTCTTTATCAGCCTGAACTCGTGGATGTTAAATCTGCAGGCTGGGATCTGTGGCTCAGTGTGGACTGGGACTGTGCAGTTATATCACCACCCTCCAGTTGAGCTACCACATAGCAGGAGGACTCGAACAATTAAAAGTGCAAACTTGGAAACTGACATTATTATACTTCCTCGCTCCAGGAGTTGCACTTTGGGGAATCTGCTTTGCTGTCTCATGGAGTTAATGAGGTGACACACCTACTGCATATCTGTAGTTCTCCCAAAGCATCCCTACCACAGACACTCATTTGGTAATGGATGGAGATTCTTCCCTTGCTGCAAAGCTATGATACGGCATTAGAGATAATTCTTTGCAGCATAGTGCAGATCTTAGCGAGCAAAGTGCAAAGTGGCACAAGAGATCTAACCTTTGGTGTCATGTTTTCCAGTGAATGTGGTCACACAGGAAGGATGTGTGTTGTGGTTTTTACTGGAGTGCTCCACCTCCGTTCCTAACTGCAGCCAGAGAAAATCTAATTACTCTTCATGATATTACCTCCTCGTCATTTCATGGCTGTTCTTTAAAAAGCTGGCCTGAAGCAGTGGAATACATGATGTGCTTTTGTGTGTGTGTGTATTTGTCAGTGTTGTTACTTCACTTTCGTTACTCTGTCACAGGCGCCTTTTTAAACAGCTCCAAAGGCCCTACACACACGTTATGTTAGAATAGAATGTCAGATTTTGTGGGTTGGAGGTATTTGCTGACCTCCAACAGCTAGCCCCGCTGACGCTAACTGTGAACTAAACCAGGTGATTTGTGAATGTAGAGTTACCAGGTGGTAACGTTAGCAAGCTAACAAAGAAGATACATGTCAATAAGATGGAGTTACTGGGATTTTTTTAGCTTTAGATGGTGGGTAACCGGGTCCTCATGCCTGCAGCCCCTTCACAAAGTTAGCATGTAGCTAATAGCATATCCTGTGACCACGGTAAAGTGGACTGTTGTTGGATGTTGTATGGATTGTACTTTTTACAAGTGATTGTTGCTATCAGCATTATCCAGTCTTTGATATGAGTGGAAGAAAGACAATATTTCGATGTTTCACATTTGTGTTTAATTTCCAGGCAAAGCACGGTCACAATTTCTGCTGACCTTTACCTGAGGTAAAATGCTGCATCTAGTAATTATTAGTTACTTGGCATTTCTCTCACCTTTTGAAAGACTGAATAACACTGAAAAAATCCATCAGGAGTCAACGGAAGCACATGAAGGGCACAATTTCTTACACGGGTCATCAGAAATTGTGACCCCACTGTGCCTGGAAAGTGAACAAAAATATGTAGCATCTAAATATTGTCATGTACTCCACCTTCCTTTCACCTGTTTTAAAGACTGAACAACAATAGTAATAATGTGGTTTTTTTTTCCTTTAGGCTGTGCGAGACAGTGGTGCCCCTCGAGGACCCTATTATCACAGAGACCACATCCACACTGCAGGAATGGGGTGTCTTGTGGAAGCAGCTTTATGTGGTCAGTAGCTCTATATTACAGTACATCTCACTCATATCAAAACAAAACGCTAAGCAATAAATGCGAGACTGGATCTAACATAACCAAGGTTTCCAAGGGAGCTGGGAGAAAAACAGCCTTTGCAAAGAGAAATTGCATCCATTGTTGTTTCTTTTGCATCCTCCTAAGGGGCTTTGATGGAATAGGCTTTGCCAGTATGTTTTTCTTCCCTGCTCCTAATTCAACACCTGGTATAACTAGGTCTGCCAGCAAGAGTAGTGAATAGCCTGAGATACAGCCCAAACATGCAGTGACAGCTCCTTTAGATATTTCCTCATAGCATGTCGTTCTGACTGTCACCCTACATTTTCATATACTATCTATGTAGGAACAGAAATGGTGGTCAGACACAGATAATGGCCTACAGACCTGTCATATGCAATTTCACACTGTGTCATTCAGCCATTTATTGATCTTGGCCTGCCTCTCGTAGTTTCTGCATCATCTTAAGATCCACCACTGCTTACCACCTTCAGTCAGCCGTTGCTCGCCGGGCAAAAGTGATTACTGGAAACCTAAAGCATCCTTAATCCTGCTACATGTCGAGGGGGCAGGCAGAAGTGGTTGGTAGGGTTTTGAGTTTGGAGCTGAGTGGATATGTTGCGGAGCTGGCAGCGAGTTTTTACATAACCTCTCACTGAGGACTGCTCATGCTCAGAGCAACTAAGGAGCCCGAGGCATTGGTGTGGTGATGTAACTTCCTCTGAAGCTCGACTAATGTGAAGCGCTGATTTAACAGTGCTCGTTTTGGTGCTTACCCCCTGTGTGATATGGGCCATGTTGCCACAGTTGCATCCATAATAATAGGATGTAACATTGGCTAGATGTTGATACATTTCACCTTATTGTTGCCAATTACAATTCATGGTATTACTTCAGGGAGCAATGGCCTAAGTATAACTGTGTATCTGTTATAATGTACGTAATTAGCCCCGCAGAATAGATGTCTTAAAGGGCTCATCAACCCTGACGAAAATCTTTGTTTTTCAGCAGCTACCAGCCTTTGAGAACATGCAGTGTTTATCCTCATTAAATTTACATGGGCATTGTGGCAGCGCTTAATCTTTGCATTTACGTAAACAAACCTGGGTGGTAATGTGGACTTGTCATACCATTAGGGAGAACAGAAAATGCATGAATTAAAAGTGTTGTCCTTGGTCTGTGAGAGATGGCGATGAAATGTATTACCGTGAGGAGGTCAAAGCAGACTTGCAAGGGAATTTTTGGTTTTGTTCCACTAACAAAACCAGTGGGCTTTAAATCTCAGTAGCAACACATACATGTGGTTAAAAGGAGTTTTTTGTCTTGATCATACTTGAGCTGAATGTAAAATAAATCACTAGATTCTGACATCAGAGAACCATCTGCATGTTGTTTGTCTCAGTGTTCAGCTTTATAGTCATAGAGCACTAATATACAATAAACCAAAGAGATGATCAGGTAAATACTGAGAAGACTTTCATTAAGAGTCTTTACATAAATGCTGCAGTAGGAGGAGATCAAATATTCTAACTAAGTCTTTTTGGCTGCTTCATCAGAAACACAAGGTGGATCTGTTCCATAAGCTGCGTCACGTGATGAATGAGCTCATTGACCTGCGTCGGCAGCTGATCCAGGGTCATCTCGCCCAGGACCAGACTCGTGAGATCAAGCGGCACATCACCGTACGGCTCGACTGGGGCAATGAGTGAGTTACTCTCGCACTGAGTACGTTATTGAGAGAGTGGGCGTGCTCAACAGCAAACATTTGTTTTTAACTGTTGGCTACTGAAGAATACCATATTTCTTTGGCACTGGAGAGATCTGCAACGCTGGATGAGTGGGTGCGTAATAGCATCCTCTATGATGTAATTTCATGGTCATTTAGCAGATGAGTGAATCTCAAGCGGCTTAAAGTCAATGCACATCCCCCTGGAGGAACTGTAACTTACTGTTGCCAGTTTCAAACTCCATCAAACTGAGCTGTGACAGGCATCCATAACAGAGATAAAGATGCGAGGGCTCTAGCTCAGCTGAGGAGTAGCTTTATGTGGAGGGGCCATCTGTCAGTTTAATTTGAGATTCATTGCAGAATTTCTCAAAAAAATACACAGATATTCACTTTCACTGCATTACTGGTCATATATGATGAATGTTTATATGTGTTCATGTAAAAAACACCCAGAAACTGAGTCTATAATATGCTGTATTTTACAGCATGCGTGCTGAGGCCAGCGCTCTGTATTGCACACTGACCAGAGAGCTGTAGTGATCTGATTTCATGGTTAAAAGATCACAGCAGCAGTGATAGTACTCCATGATTCGAGGCTGCACAATTGTGTTGAAGTGAAGGGTTATAGTATGACATACAAAAGTATGAACCAGACGCGTGAGGCAACAAAGTGCACTCACTTCAGCACTGTACCTAACCCCTTTAATCCCATAGACCCTTTTGGTGGCTCTCTTTAATACAAAACTCATGTTAAGTGGTTAAGTCCTGTTCAAACCCATAAATCCTCATCCCTCTACAAGATCCCAATGTTTCCAAAGATGCCAAAAATGTCTTGTCAATGCAAGATAATACACAAGATTAATCTAAAGTTGTCTGTTTGAGCCATGAAAAATGGAGTCCTCTGAGTATTTCATTCATTATATCAGCGATACATCAAGCTGGAGATCCTGAGCCAAACTGATACACAATACAGTTTATATGAAAAGACGTTTTAAGTGGTTCAGCACACACCCTTTTCTTGTGTTTTTCCGTGTTTGTTACATTCTGTTTACTGCACTACATTTCTGAGGGACATGTTATACTTATATTGTCAGTATTGTACAATGTTACATTCATCAGACATCTGATTGGTTTGCAAATCAAGGTTTTAGTGATGAAAACTCATTTCATAATGCATTGCTGGAGTTTAAGCTGACTAACACTGATACAATAACAACTTTAAATACTGTTGGTTAGTTATTAAACCCACAGCGAATCATGATATTTGATAAAGTAATCCTGTGTTTTGTTACCTTACAGCAAAGTTAGACATTTTGGGAAATACGCCACCATTAACTACCACTGTTTCTTGACCATGAACAGTTGCCAGGCAACCAGCGGAGACTCCAGGAAGTTGCTGTGCTTAGCCAAGAGATAGTCTGGCACATAACCGCCCCCAGTAAAACAGCAAACTGTCATTTTTACACTTCAGGTTTTGTTACGGATTAACAAGATATAACATGTTAATTATTGAGCTTTGGAGGTGCCTGGAAGCAGGTTCTTCTACCTGTGGACAGAGCCAGGCTAGCTGTTTCCTCCTGTTTCAAGTCTTTTTGTTAAGATAAGATAGCCGGCTGTAAGTTCATATTTACCATAAAGATGTGAGAGTGGTATCGATCTTTTCATCGAATGGAGTAAAAAAACAACAACAATACTTTCCTCCGAAATATTGGAGTATAAACTATAAAGTAGCAGTAGCAGTAGCAACTATAAAGTTGTAACAGAATAGTTATACTTAAATACTGTACTGAGTAAATGAACAAAGGCATGTTTATAAAGGGGTGTTTGCAGATTATATATATTGCAAAGTTGAATGAGACACGTTGCACAATCCTTGTTGTCTTTAAAAAGGAACCCGAGTAATCTGAGATTTTAATGCGTAGAAGCATTTGATGCACTTTCAGTAAAAGTTGAAATGTGATATTGTGTGACTCAGATCCTCATTTCTTTTTAAACAAAAGCTCTGATTCCGTTCTTCAGTACTTTTTTGTCTTCTTTGTCACACACCCCTTATCTCTCTCTAACCAGGCACCTCGGCTTAGACCTTGTTCCCAGAAAAGAGTTCGAAATGGTGGATCCAGATCAGATCAGCATATCAGAGCTATACAAACTGGTATGTTTTGTGGGATTATTCTTGAACCGGTGCATGCTGTGCAAATTCACCTCATGAATTATTAAAGGAAATGAATTAATAAAGTAAATGTATGTTCTTTGGAGGATAAAAATGCAATTAAATACAAATTTGCAGCATGCACATACTATATCTGTTGCAATGACTCAAAAGATGCTGTCTTTACACACTTTTCACTGTATGCCTTTACTTCATGGCACAGACTGGTTTTGCATATAAGAATGTGTTGTTGGATGTGTAGGGATGTGTGAATGTACCGATTATCAAATCATCCATAAGAAGGTGACTCACTAGAGAAAGGGAGAGCGATTCAGCTGTTGGAGCTGCCTCATGCGACCTGTTCTTTATGCTTATCTTACCGCCATATTGAGCGTGTCCCTCTCCTTGCATGCACGTGACTCTCACAAGCGTGATTGCCAGCTAGCAATACAGACATGACGCAAAGTGACAGGCCCAGGTGAGGCTATGGGAAAATGCATACAAATTAATATTTTATAGTTATTTTTCAAAATAAATTACATAATTTAGTCTTGGTTTGAACAACCAACCGACTAAAGACACATTTCCATAAATAATTAAGGCCTAAAATGTATTTTAGTGATATGGGACTTTCAAACCTATACACACACAGAGAGGAGACTTACTGAAGCAGATCCATTTTTAGAAATATGCGATTACAGCACAGATGTTATGAAATCTACTGCTGGAGACTGTTATCTAGGAGGGAGATCCTTTCTGGTCAGGAGTTGAAGCTCCATATGCTGATCAAAACACTCTCCAACTGCCCCGCAGCCTCCCATTATCCCATTGCCATGTTTCTCAGCTTTGCACGCAGAATGTTTGTGCACTAAATGCTCTGTCCAGAAACAACAGCGTAGCTCCTCCTTGCCAAAAAGCCTCCTGACTCTGTCGATGAAAGTGAGCTTGTTTTTGGCAGGGCACGAGGCCTTGGCACCTCTTCAGGTAGGGGAGTAGAGGAGTTCTTTCAGGCTGCTGAGCAGAGAGGTGTGTGTGGGCGATACTGGCTTTGTCCTCTCCTCTCCCACACACTCACGTTTTGCCTCATGTGGGCTTCTATTAGCGCTGCAGGAGAAGTAGTACAGCCACTCAGCAACATACGTAGGTGAAGTTTTTGTCAGATTTGAAGCATCGACCGAGGCATTGCTCAGGTAGTGTGTGTCTGAAGCTGCTATAAGGTAAATAAGTTCAATGCTGTGTGGGAAGAGTAAAGAATGGGCCGACTGATCTGACATCTTTGCTTTCAACTTTGCTCTTTTTTAGCATGTATCCAGCAGACACTGTGGTCAGCAAAGCACAAACCAGGTATGGTCTTTTCAAAGCTGTTTGTTTACAAGCTCATCAGAACCTTTCATACCATGCCAGTTTCTTCAACTCTCATTTTTTGTTTCTTTTCCAAACGTTCTTTGCACCAAATGAGTCTCCTGAAGTCAGGGCACTCCGCTATGACACTATCACAATTACACTCTCCACTCTCAGTCGCCTGTATTCCTGGTGATCTAGGAATTTCTCTAGTTGCACGAGAGGATAAGAAGATCTTGCAGGGTAAAAAAGCACTGATGTAAAGCATAAATTACAAAGTGTGACCGACATGCTCCATCAGAACCTCACACCAATGCTGCCAGAGTGGGTCAGTTCCTACTGGGACCACATATGCCCCAAGATGTGTGCACAAATGGCACTATAGGGCACTTTAGATAGTTGTGTCCACTGAATTTCATTTTTGTGGAAACACCAGTTAAAAGACTCAGTATGTTTAATATGTAATATTCATCTAGACCCTAGCAGATCTTCCATAAAGGCTGAATTTTTACTGAGAGAAGGCCTTTAAGGAATAGTTAGTCATCGAGAGAAACACACTTGTTTGCTTTATTGAGTTAGATGTAGAAGATTCCTACCACTCTTATGCCTGTCCATTAAATATGAAACCACCACCAGTTAGCTTATCTTAGCACGAAGACTGGAAACAGGAAGAATGGCTTGCTTGGCTCTGTTTGAGAGTATCAAAAATGCCTACAGGTACTGCAGCTCTAAAGCTTACAAATTAGCCTCCCATGAAACCACAACACGTCATTTGCACACTTTTGTACATGAAATAAACAAAATATAACTTTAATTAGTGAGCTTTAGATGTGCTTGTACATGGATTTTGTTACCTTTGGACGGAGCAAGTCGAGCTGCTTCCTCCTGTTTCCAGTCTTTAAACTAAGCTAACTGGCGGTACCTTCATGTTTAACAGGAAAATCTAAATCTTCTCATCTAACTCTCTGCAAGAAAGCATATTTCTGAAAATATCTAAGGATAGGGACCCTTTGCAACTGAGACAAAAATCTAAGATGAGATGGACACAATCACTGTTGTCATGCATCAAATAAATACAGAAGTTTACTCACAGGAATGCAGCCTCCATGCAGTTTCCCATCATTCATTCATCATTTCTTTATTTAGATGACAGCCTGTATGTCTGCTGAGTTTACTGTGAATAGTATGTACTTAGTAATAGTACATAGTATGTGAAAGGATGAAATTGACGACAGAGCATATATGAATGAATTATTCACCCCTTGCAGTACCCCCACTGATCTGTTAATAAGCTTATCTATATACAGTGTGGCAGGTACTTGGCCTGGCTTGCAGTAAGGACTGTCTTGTTAGCGGTCTCTTTCTTCTTCATTCCCAGGGTGACAGCACGAGGCAACGCCATGGAGACGGTTGCCGTGTCCCCGTGTCGCACCACCTCTTCATCAATCTGAAGAGCTTTACTTACAACAGCATCAGCGAGGATGCAGACGTCTTCTTCTTCCTGTACGACACTCGTGAGGCCAAACAGATCAGGTACATGAAGGAATCTCAGTGCACAAACAACAGCCCTGAATGTGGGAGATGCATGCAAACAAACACACACACACATGTCTACACACTGTCTCTGTCCAGCAGATTGACTGGGGCAAAATGTGGTTGACAGACACTCTGAAACTGTGAACTGGCTTTCTTTGCAGTGAGAAGTTCATGGTGAAACTGAATAAAAATGGAGGACCAAAGAATCCAGAGAAGGTGGACCGCCTGTGTGCTCTCTTCACGGTAACATATTTTCCCTTTGAGAAATAACAGTACAACCCTGATTCCAAAAAAGCCGTGAATGAATGAATAAAACAGAATGTGATAACTTGCTAAACTTTTTCACATTTACTCAATTGAAAACAGTATAAAGACATTATATTTAATATTTTACCATCTCAGCTTAATTGAGTTTTGTAAATATCTGCTTATTCTGAATTTGATGCTGCAACATGTTTTAAACAAGTTGGGACAGGAGCAACTAAAGACTATGATAGTTGTGGAATGCTCCAAAATCACCTGTTTGGAACATTCCACAGGTAAACAGATTGATTGGGAATAAAAAGGAGCATCCTGGATGCTCAGTCGTTCACAAGCACGAATGGAGCGAGGTTCACCACTTTGTGAACTCATGATTATATAAAGGATGTTACTACATGGGCTCAGGAACACTAAACACAGTTTGTTTGCAAATTATTGCATTCTGTTTTTGTTTACATTTCCTACAGTGTCTGAACTGTTGAGAATTGGGGGTGGAAATATATATTTTTTTATTCTACCAAATAAAAAAAAAGTAATGGAATTATTATTATTATTTTTACTAAATTTCAACAGAGTCTAACATGTTTCATTCCATTTGTCTTTAGGACCTGAGCAGCAAAGACCTGAAGAGAGACCTGTACATTGTTGCACATGTCGTAAGAACTGGTAAATAAAGTTCATTGTGCACTTTTTGCAGCGTGCAAAAACATCTTCTTCATGTTAAATGACAGAGATTTCTGATTTAGTTTTGGATTCTCCTTTCTTGTTTTTTGTTTCCAGGTCGGATGCTGCTAAACGACTCAAAGAAAGGCCCACCTCATGTGCAGTACAGACGACCTTATGGCTGCGCTGTTCTTGCCATGAGTGATGTTTTCCACACCATCACAGACCTCAAAGAGGAGAAGGACTTTGTGCTCAAAGTTTATACGTGAGTCTACATGTTCTTCCTCTTCTTCTCGATTAGAAATGCAGTGGCACAAAAAAAGGCATTTTAAAGTGTGGAACAGAATATTATCATAAAAATGCTCTGTACACGCCTGAGTTTTTCAGCACCAGTCAGTGTAATCGCTTGGTAGTTGCATGGCTTCCGTGCTTTTGGAAATAGAGTCACAGAATCTATGCAATGAGGCGGGATTGTGTGAATCTTCTGCAAATGTCTTGCATGACAACCTAGTGCTTCAGTGTTGATGCCTGGTGTGTTTTGACCAGAATGATAATGAAGTGTCCTCTGGAAAATCAATAGCCGCTCACCCCAGGCCTGAGATAGGGCACTTGGCGTGTTGTGAATCTGGCTGCTTCTGTTAGGCCTTGCCACAGAGAGCTGCTCCTGTACGCCGGCCAACCAAGCGAAGGAGGGAGACACGAAGAAAGAGAAGAGAAGAGACCCAGAGACCCAGAGAGATGACACTTAGATAATTGAGCAAAGCTAGAGGACAAAGACAAATAACACAGAGCTCAGCATTTTCTCTTGTCAGTCAACAGCGAGAATGTCTCCTCTGTCCTCCCCAGCGTCCGCTCTGGGTCAGAGGTCATTCATACGCTTTGCCTTCCCGTTGTATGACATTTTTCTTGTGTAGTACTTTCAGGATAATCATACAGCCTAGTGTGAAATAAAGATTTCTAAAATAGAAAGCTGTCGTTTTTATTGGATTTCTCTGCTGAGGCGAAGAGCTCTTCCCTTTAAAAAGCAAACAGTGATTCAGTGCTGAGCTGCCTCCAAACTGTCGACTCCTATAACACTCCAGTCTGTGCATTTCCCCATGCCATCCCAGGGGCCTACGGGCCCACAGTAATGAAAAAGGCTGGTAGAGAGCTGGCTGTCAGGTTTGCTTAGTGAGCTGTGCATTTGGGCTAATGTGCTGCTTGATAGCACCTCCCCCTGCTGCTACCTTTTCTCCAGGAGGAAATCGTCTCAGGGACACATGCTGTTCATGTAGTCCCCATGCGCACAGTCCTGATCCCTCCATCTGGACCCACTAATGGGTGCGCTGTTAACTGTCTTTCTCTCCAGATGTAACAATGAGAACGAGTGGTACCAGATACATGAGAACATCATCCGCAAGTCCAACACCAAGTACTCAGCTCCCAGCACCAACTATGGTAAATATGTTGTCTCTGCAAATTTGTTGCCCCTTTCGACGGCGTTAGATTTGCACCTTTTATTCTTTTGTTCAGAATTTAAAGAGCAAGACGCACAACATTTGTTGTTAATGATTTTATCCAAAGCTGCTCTCTCTACACACAGTGTAACGGTGAACATGGCGTTTATTGCCTAAGTAGTTCCAAAGAAAAAGAAGGAAAACTTCCCAGCAAGGTCTATTGATTATTTTGAGAAAACAGGACATTTTTTCTGGAAAGACATGTTGCTATTGGCTTAAAATAAAATCAGTAGAACCAAAGTGATCCACATTATCCCACAGAACAAGTGAATGTGTAATCTAAATACAACAAACTTTTAAGATCTTGTGAATTAGACATTCTTTGGCATGATACTGTGCTGATCACTGTGACTAGTGCTTTGTTGATATGACAGTATATAACATGAAATGATAAAAATAGAAGAGATTCTCATATGCTCTTAGTGGTGAGGTAACTCTCCCTGGTTGTGTTATTGCAGTATTGAAATAATGAGCAGGTTTAAAGTAGTTTTGGATTTACATTGCATCAATGTGATGAAGTACTTTGTTTTGTCAAATATTTAAAGGAGCAGTTTGACATTTGCCATTTTTGCTTTCTTGCCCAGAGTTTGATGAAGATTGACACTGTTCTCATGTCAGTATGGTAAATAAGAAGCTACAGACAGATAGCTTAGGACAAAGATTAGAAATAGTGAGAAACAGCCTGACGCTGTCAGAGGTAAAAGAACACTATACTAAACACTAATCTAAAGCTCATTACTTAACACATGGACCGCAGAAGTGTAAAAATGATTTGTGAATGAATTTCTGGTTAACTTCTGCTCATGGCCAAGAAGTAGAAATTGTCCTAAACTAAGCAAACCAACTCCTCCTGTAGCTTCATATTAAAAGAACAAAGTGGCATCAATATTTTCATCTAACTCTCAGCAAGAAAGCAAAAAGGGCTGCCGAGCATTTTCCCAATTAATCGTTTGGTGTAGTTACCACAGCCCTAGTTGACATCTTCAAACATCTTGTTTCGTCTCACCAATGATTGATCACAGAGAACTATGAAAACCATCCAGATGTTTACATTTGAGCAGCTCAGAACTGTGAATTTTATAATTTTAGTTTCCGCACTAAAAGCACGTAAGCATATTTCCCCAAATGTCAAACTAATCCTTTTGAACCATTGAACAAAGCCAAAAGTTGACAGTATTTTATGTATAGATGGTTTTAAACTTGAAGTTCAGGGAAGGACATTACACCCTGACATTTAAAACATTAGATTAAATTGACTTCACATCACAGAAGGTTATACTGTAAATCGGCCACCTCTAACTGTCGCGATGACGCGTTTAAATGCAGGTCAGAAATGTGTGGAACTTTCAAAATGTCTTCACTGTCAGCGTGACGACTCCTCGTCCACTATCACGTCTCTTTTTATGAGCAGCCCACAGTTTGATATATGACTCCTGCCTCAGAAAAATCTGTCACTAGATTTGTGCGGTGCCTATAATTTTGCTTGCTCCTTTGCGTAATTCCACAACACTGTTTCTCCTCCCTCCCTCTGTTCCCCCTGCTCTTCTCACGTCTCTCCATCCACTCCTCTGTCTGTCTTCTCCTCCCCCACATTCTGACTAATGTCCTTTAAATACCCCTCTGTCCCTCCCTTCTCCCATCGCCCTTCTTCTTCTTCGTCCCTTCGCTTTCTTTCCTTCAATTCCACACCTCCCCACACACACACACACATACACACATACATACCCACCCCCACTCGTGCCCCCAGGCCTCATCATTTCCCTGCAGCTGCTGCGAGGTGAGCTGGAGCAGATCAGACGGGAGAACCAGGCTGTGTTCAACAGGGCCCTGGCTCTCACGCGCAAACTGGGTTTCCCAGATGTCATCCTGCCAGGTAAGGAGGCAAACAGCAGTAGGCAGTAATGGGGACAGAGAGGTTCAGGGAGGAGGAGGAGACCAGAGGGCAGATGGTTAGGAGGAATGAAAAGAGGGGAAGGTCACAGATCAGGGTGCAGCGGATGGGGATGAAGAAGCAGAGGTACAGATGGATGAAGAGTGGGCTGTGGAAATGAGGAAATAGTCATTTACAAGTTGGTTTCGCAGCATGTGATGTGTCTGTATTCTGCAGTGATGGAAGGTACATTTACTCAAATACTGTACTTACTGTAAGTCTAATCTTTAGCTACTTTACTTGAGTTTATCCATTTGATACTACTTTATACTTAAACACCACTAGACTGCTGAGGAAAATATTGTAGTTTGTACTGTACTACCTTTATCTGACAGCTATAATTAAGCTACATGATATTTCTCAGACTAGATTTTACATTAAAAACATTGAATCAGCTCATAAAATACAACATTTGTAAGAGATTTGTACAATACTAGTAGCCTCGTATCTCACCAGTCTCACAAAAGAGAAATTCCTCATTCTCATCTCAGGGGGGTCCATTTAAATAACCGTTCCACCGAGTTAAGTTACACAATATCTTACAAACACTGCAAAGATAAAAGGAAAGTCCTCAAAATTTACTCAAGTTTTTCCAGCAGAATTTTTTCGTTGCCTCATTAATCATCTCATGACCCATCTTTGTTTTTTATATGTTTCTTGAGACCCTTTCGGGGGGCTCGACCCTTCAGTTGGAAGCACCAAATTACCTAACTGTATATAAAGTAGTTCAAACTAGACACACATCGACCAGCTACAACATCAGACATTGACTGATCAGTATTATCAACCTCATAATGTTAGAATAATGTAACAATCACAGGGACCATTTTTCACCTCATACTCTAATAACATGTAGCTGATAGTACTTCTGTTAATCAAGATTTCCAATGCAGGCTTTTACTTCTAATGGAGTATTCTGAAGTTGTCGTATTGTTGCTTTTACTTAAGTAAAGGATCTGAGCGCTTCTTCCACCACTGGTATCTCGGAGACTCTCGGCCCGTCTCTCCCTATTTGCGTGAGATCGACATTTAGGTCAGGTGCAGAGCAAATTATGAAGAGCAGAGGTCTTCAAAGAAAACTTAAACAGAGAGAGAGAGAAAGGGAGAGGTGTGTGTTTATTTCGGTATATTTCATCAGATAACTCCGCTCTGCTTTGTGTCTGCTGAGAATGTATGATCCTCTCCTCTCTTCTCCTCTCTACCCTCCTCTTCTCCTCTCCTCTCCAGCTCCTTTCCAGTTAGCCTGAAATACCTCCCAATATCAACCCTTGTGACTCATCCGTCCCCAAGGAAATGACTTGGATATAAATAACTATAATCTGATTTTATAAATAACTGCAATATCTTCCTCCACTGTTGCCACTGATATTTATTCCATTAAACACTGACCTCACAGAAAGGTGCTGAGGCAGTCATGAGCTACAGTGTGTTACAACTCAGCGGGGTCACTTCTCATTGACAAGAACAATGACGTGCGGCGCACATCTTAGTCCGCACGGCTGCTTAATTTATGTTGACCACTCGCAGTTCGTCTCCGGAGCAGAGGCTGACGTGTACATTCTAACTTATTAACATCGCCAAGGCAGGAGGCATGTTTGTTGTCATAGTCTGGGAATTTCTGAGACGTCTTTGTCCTGCTGTTGTGGATAGCGTTGGACCTCGAGCTGGAGAGGCTGAGACAGTGCTGCAGGGCAATGAATCTGCTCATGATGCTTAAAGGAGCGCTCGGCTCATTTAACTTTGCAGTCTTATAACATTGTTATAGGAAAAATAGAAAAAACAATGCAGCAGAACCAGAGATGGTGAATTTTTTAAGCACTCTTCTTTCTTGTCAAAACCTGGCACCTACCTGACAGTTTTGTTGGAGATTTTGGTGTGTTGTGCTAGTAGAGATGAGGAGACCCGCAGACCGGCATTATTAAAGAGTGTGCAAAACTCTTCACAGGGCACCTCGAAATGCAAACAAAGGCAATTATTACTGTTTGTATATTTAATTTTTATCCATATGATTGTAAAACTCGACATCATCCCAGTGGAAAGTCTGCGGGTCAAGCAGGAACGTGCAGGCGCTGGGCCACGATGCAGGAGCAACACTGGAAGCTAGAAAACTTTTCTGCTTCATGCACTCAGCGAACAATTCTTATTCAAGCGACTGGGTGCCATCTTTGAGTGTGGTATCCAGCTCTTACATGACATCCATTCTCCACACCCCCACATTTTTTTCATTTTTCCCCTGTTGTCCCCAACTGAGTGAGCCACAAACGGCTTTCTTTATGCAAAGGATTGATAAAGTAGTATTCCCCAAGACCTGTACATGGACTTTGATTAACGAAATCAGTGGATTTGCCCTTTGATTAATGTTTCTCCTGTGTCATTTTACTAGGTGACACACGCAATGACCTGTATCTGACCCTGGAGCGGGGGGAGTTTGAAAGAGGAGGCAAGAGCGTCCAGAAGAACATCGAAGTCACGCTTTATGTACTCTACGCCGACGGGGACACACTCAAAGTATGACACATATGCACATGACTTATTATGCACCGTATCGTTAATACTTGAGTCATGATGAGTGTAACCTTCCTCCCATACATCCGCACACTAATTTGATACGTCATTAACAGCGCATGCCACTAAAAATTATCGTCCACGCTCCTCTTCTTCTCAGGACTGCATCAGTTTGGGCAGCGGGGAGCCCAACACCAGTGAATATCGCTCTTTTGTCCTGTACCACAACAACGGCCCTCGCTGGAGCGAGATGGTCAAGCTACCGATTCCCATAGATCGTTTCAGGGGGTCCCACCTACGCTTCGAGTTCAGACACTGCTCCAGTAAGTCAGTAATGCAGCCCAGGGGCAGTCGTCCCTCAGTGCACAGGTTTATTAGCACAGATTGGATCATGCGCTGAGTTATACAAGTATGTTTTGTGCTCTGTAGATGCTGCATGATATCATGATGTGCTTCCTTTTAGCTAAAGACAAAGGAGAGAAAAAACTGTTTGGATTTGCCTTCACTCCTCTGATGAGAGAAGATGGGACTACACTGTCAGATGAAAGCCATGAGCTGTATGTGTACAAGGTACGTGCAGGTTTAATACACACATTTTCTGTATCAACAGGAAAAACCAGCACATAATGTAATAATGATTGTTATATTAAAACAAAAGTGAAGTGACAGACTCACTTTGGTGTCTCTTTGACCTTTGTGTCTTCAGCTTTCAAATTAAAAGCTGAGTACATTAAATTGGCCTTTAGCTGTGGTTGGGTGTTTTTTTGTTAGTGGGGCGTCCTGTGCTGGGAGTCAGCTGCTAGCAGCTCTCTGTGTGCTTTTAATGTAGGATCTCAGCAGTGGATCCTGGGTTATAATCTGCCCTGCTGGCATGTAATGCAATGCACCGTCCATTTTGTCTGCTCTCCTTCACCAAAACATGTACAGTGGCTGCTCTGTGACAGTTGAGCAGCACTGAATGACTGATCCGACAGTACCATGGATAAATAATTTGGTCCATAAGCAGCCATTTCTGGCTTGTGGAAACCATTTTTAGGCTCTAAAATTCAAGAATGACCACAGCAATTAGAGAGTTGCCTCACAGAATAATTTTCAGTCTTGCGTAATTCACCAAACAGTTTCAAAACGATGTAAATCATTTTCCTGTGAAGATTTTCAGTGTGCAAGTTCAGTTGCCTTTAACTTAGCATTTCTAGATATGATGGAAATTATAGTGTTCTATATTTCACGCGTGATTATGTAACTAGCATCAATATATCAATCTTAGAAACCGCCT
Source organism: Chelmon rostratus (assembly GCF_017976325.1). NCBI lineage: Eukaryota > Metazoa > Chordata > Actinopteri > Chaetodontiformes > Chaetodontidae > Chelmon > Chelmon rostratus. The sequence continues at coordinate 18,111,588 of NC_055667.1, read as the reverse complement.
ATGACCCCAAATTCTATACTATTCTACTACACTATATACAGTAGTATATCTCTGCCAGACATACTAACACTGTTTGCATGCTAGTAATTTGTTATTAGCATGCTAAAGTTTCACCCTTTGAATAGCATTTTTGCAGGGTAAGACAAAAAATACTAACAACAACATCAGTATGCTATGAAGCCAGAAAGCTGTACCCCAATTGTGCTAACAATTTTAGTATGTTAGCATTATATATTTTGATCAGTGCAATTTGCTGTTAGCAATGTAAAGTTTCTCCCATAGAACAACATGTTTGGTAGCACAAATATTGTTGCACTAGCAAGCCCCATTAGTATGCTGTGAAGCCAGAAAGCTACTCAAAGTAATGTGCATATTGTGCTAATATGCTAAAGAGGTACAGAAGTACAAATCAAATGTCTCCTAAACATAATGAACCCTCTCTTTCCCTCTGGTATCCTTCCTCTAGTGTGATGAAAATGCCACCTTCAGTAACCAGGGCCTGTACCTGAGCCTGCCATGCTGTAAAGAGGACTTCAACAGCTGCCCCAACCTGCCGGCCAACCTGCCCTTCCAGAGAAGCCCCAAAGAAACCTTCTGGGTCTCCACGATACTCTGCTCCACCAAACTCACGCAAAATGGTAATCTGACACCTGAAATACTCCTTTAAATAAAGTGTTTTCACTTCCTCTTCAGTTCAACGCAGTTTCATTTTCTTCTGCTTGCAGTGGACCTCTTGGCTCTTCTGAACTGGAAGGCCCACCCGGACAGGGTGTTGGACATCCTCGGTCGATTGCGTCAGATAAGCGGAGAGGAGATTGTCAAGGTCACTGTCATCACATTATTTAGTTTTTTTTAAGTTAATGATAAATAATATTTACCTTCTGTGTATTTGTATGCTGTAGTGGCCGTACTTGACTACACACCACACAAAATATTTAGCATCCACAGCGATGCGAAAAAGCCAGTTTCAGTTTTCTAGGATGAAACTTTTAATTGTGACTATTGATTGCAGGTGATATTATAGTATTATTCTTATGTATTGATTGATCAGATTGACCTTTTAAAGCTTTATGTTCACATGATTTTCTGTTCACAGTGCACGTTGACCTTTTAAAGTATTCACAAATAATTGAAGTAAAACATCTGTTACTGTATAAAACCTTTTTTAATCCTGTTTAGAAGTCACATTATCATTGAAGAATTTAAAAATGGTTTTATTGCAGCGTTTTTGGATGAAGGGGCTACCCTTTGTTTCTATTTTAGTTTCCAGCAAGGCATTTAATGCTGAGTGTTGTTCCTTTTTCTCCTCACAGTTCTTGCGAGATGTCCTGGATACGCTCTTCTGTCTTTTAGATGACAACACTGATAAGTACGGACCGCTGGTTTTCCAGTCACTGGTAGGAAAATTAAACTACTACTATGAGATTTATTTTGCCTCTGAGCACAGGAAATAGCAATGACATCTCGATGTTGTATGTGTCTAGGTCTTCATCATTAACCTGCTCAGGGACAGCCGTTTCTACCACTTCAGACCCGTCATGGACTCTTACATCCAAAACCACTTTGCTGGAGCTTTGGCATACAAGTATACATTTACTTAATTCTTTTCACTGAACATATTCAAAGCAAATATAAAAATCTGCATTTAGATTCCTTACACTGGATATTGTCTCTTGTCATTTCAAACCTGCAGAGAGCTGATTCGATGTCTGAAGTGGTACATGGACCGCTCGGCCGAGGTCGTCCGACAGGACCACATCCAGGAAGCCATGAGGGTAAAGTATCACACACGCTTCCTTTCTAAGCCTGTCCTGGCTCATTCCACTGGGATTAGTTAGAAGCACATGAGGAAATGTTCAAACAAAAGGTCGGATAAGGATTTATGTGATGCCATGTAAGGCCTCTGTAAGTAGAGAAAATGAATATTATTGTATCAGGAATATGTTGTTATCAGAAATCTCTGCAGATACTGACGTGTTCGGAGTGAAACACTTCCACATGGTCTGTGCATTTCCTTTTTCCAATGAGATCTTATGAAGAGATATTCTGTTAAGAGACCTGAAAACTGGGAACATTTCTTTGAAGTGCTGAATTTCTCTGGATTATCAGATGGGAAAAGTTAGCTGACTGTATGTCTCCTTCTGCATCCTGCTAACACCCCCCTCAGGCTCTAGAGTACCTGTTCAAGTTCATTGTCCAGTCCCGTATCCTGTACTCGAGAGCCACCTGCGGGATGGAGGAGGAGCAGTTCAGAGTGAGCATCCAAGAGCTCTTCCAGTCGATCCGCTTCGTTCTGAGTCTGGACAGTCGCAGCTCAGAGAACCTGGTGTTCACGCAGGTCAGATAGTTCACACCACGAACATTTTCACTGTCTGCCGCTCTGACGAGGCACAGTATGTCTTATTATTTTATCTTCTAAATGTTTTTATTTTCTTCATCCTCTCAGTTTGCGTTCATGATTCATTGCTTAATTTTTGTTTGTTAACTTGTTTTTTTAACGTTTCATGCTTGTCACCTCACTTTTTCATTCTGAGCGTTCTGTTGACTGATGCTTCAACCCTTGGCTTACTCTTGGACAGTTTAGAGGTGTGATCAGCTGCATGTCTTTCTGTGCTCATGCTTTGGGGCTGTCATCCATCCCAGTAAGTCACAGCGCCCCCCTGTGTCAGAGTCACAATGCAGCAGAGGTACACCAGCCTGCTCAAACAGGATGATGTATTCTCAAATACTCGGATGTACAGTGTTTACATTTAGCTAATGTACAGATTATTTGAGACTGAGTAGAGAGAAACTGATATTAAGGCTGTGGAAAGAGATACATTCCTGGTGCTCCTTTTATAAGGTGAATAGCAGGCTCAATTCTGGGCTATTTTATGTCAGTCTCACTCAGAAAACAACTATATTTGTTACATTTTTGTAATGTTTTTATACATGTAAGTGTAGCCTCTTTGAAACATATTATTCTGTCTGTGCACTACAAATTCCTTCTCCGTGTCCTTTGTTTCTACCCCCAGGCAGCTCTGTTGAACAGTTTCCCTGATATCTTTGATGAGCTGCTGCAGATGTTCACTGTTCAGGAGGTAGCCGAATATGTCAGGGGCACCCTAGGGAGCATGCCCAGCACTGTGGACATCGGCCAGTCCATGGATGTAGTCAAACTGCAGTCCATTGCTCGTACAGTAGAGAGCCGCCTCTTCTTCTTCCCTGGTGAGACAAATGTGAAGGTTTATGCAAAGTGTTCTCTTTCCCTTAAGATACCAGAACAACCATGTGTGTAAGCCTAATGTGCATGCAGTGCTTTTCAGTTTCATCCATCCTTTCTTCTTCTTTCTCTCCTCCCTCAGAGTCTCGTAGTATTCTGCTGCCGGTAGTTCTGCACCACATCCACCTGCATCTGCGCCAGCAGAGGGAGCTGCTCATCTGTTCTGGGATCCTAAGCAGCATCTTTTCCATAATTAAGACTAGCTCCATGGTACAGTACATCGCACCATATGCATGCAAGACATATATGACTGAAAGTCCCATGTGTTTATCCCTTTGAAATATATGGGATCATGCTATTGCAGCTTTAGCTTGTTAGCACAAACACCGAGGCATTCCCTTTAAGAAGCATGTTTGCATCTCTTGTTGTTGACTCAGCATCTCTCTGCTTCTTTCTCCTCGCTCTCCCTGTCTCAGGAGTCTTCTGTTCAGGAGGAAGTGGAGATGATGGTGGAGAGCCTCCTGGATGTGCTGCTGCAGACTCTGCTGTCCATCATGAGCAAGTCGCACTCTGTGGAGACGTCAAGAGGACAACGCTGTCCCCAGTGCACTGCGGAGATAACGGTAAACCTCCACTCAATGTGCCTCTGTGATGTGCAATAAAAACAGGTGGAACTAAGTGAATATTTTGAGTCGATTAACCGTTTTTAAATATGTTTACCCATATCTGTCATTTTCTTTTGTGCAGGGGGAGTATGTTTCCTGCCTTCTCTCTCTACTCCAACAGATGACTGAGATTCACTTTCACCATCTACTCAACAACTTCCATAGCAAGGAGGAGCTGAAGGTGAGGGGCTCTCTGAGTCATAGAGCTGAGCATGATTACAGCATTTTGCTGCAGTCTGCTTACTACATACCTTGACTGCACACTCTTAATGTATTCCTTGGCAGGAGTTCCTGTTGAAGATCTTCTGCGTGTTCCGCAATCTGATGAAACTGACTATCTTCCCCCGAGACTGGAGTGTCATGAGGCTTCTAACTAGTCAGTGAGTCTGCTTTTCCACCTTTGTCATGCAGTCTTTGTCCGGGAGATGGTAAGGGAATATAGCCAACCAATAGATCAGACTCGCTTCAGACAATCCTGTTCTGAAGGTGACGCTTGTGTTGCAAATTTCTTCATCTATTTTTGGCAGCTCTCTGGCTTTGTAAGCTGACAATGTAATGTTTGCTTTCTGCAGTATCATTGTAGTGACAACACAGTTCCTGTCTCCGGCTCTGCACAAGAACTTCTCAGAGGCAGATTTTGATTTCAAGGTGTGTGTCTGAACAGCGGGGGCTGGCTTTCAGGAAAGCCACCACGCCACAAAATGTCTGATGCTTTTCCACAATTCAGTTTCTGAAACTCAATAATTCAAAGTAGCATTTGTTCACTTTTGTTTTTGTCTGTGGTGTGCGTCAGGTGTGGAACTCCTTTTTCAGCCTCACCGTGCTGTACATCAACCAGCCCAGTCTGCAGCTGGAGGCGCTCGGGCCGGCTAAGAGAAAGAAAGTCCTTGACAAGTAAAAAAAAAACCCAGCATATTTTCAGTGTGTGCTTTCTTTCAAAAACAGGTTAATTATTTATCTAACTTCCTGTTCTTCACCTTCCGCTGCCTTCTTTGTAGGCATGGAGACATGAGAGTGATGATGGCTTATGAGCTCTTCAGCATGTGGCAAAAATTAGGTGCGTCAGACAACCCGATTCCACAACACACACACACACACGTGACAGTGAAGCACCTTCATTTGGATTTGTATAAAATGAATGAGAACAGCGTGCTCCAATCTATATGAATCTCTGCAATCCAGGTGACAACAAGCCCCACTTTATCCCAGGAATGATGGGTCCCTTCCTCGGCGTCACCCTGGTGCCTCAGACTGAGGTCCGAAATATTATGATCCCAATTTTCCACGACATGATGGATTGGGAGCAGAGGAAAAACGGCAACTTCAAACAGGTCATTGTGATATTATTATGTTATGGCCATCAGATCGTGTGCAGCGGCAGGTAAAAACGGAAAGCTTGCTGCCACATAACACGCCCACCTCTTTTGTCTGAACGTGTGTCTGTGTGTGTGTGTAGGTGGAAGCCGAGCTGATGGATAAGCTGGACAGCATGGTGTCGGATGGGAAAGGCGATGATAATCACAGAGAGCTCTTCAGCCTCTTGTAAGCATCAAACCTGTGTTTAGTGAGTCTGTGAAGTGATACTCAGAGTGATGCAGCTCTCGTGTTATTTCCCTCTAACGTGCTTGTCTGTGTTGTTTGGCTGTCACACCCCAGGACCCAGCTGTTTGGTCCTTACCCGAGGTGAGGAGAAACGCCGTCACAGCTAAGACTAAGACACATTTTGATTCATATCTCTTTACTCACTGTGCTCATCACCTTCAATGAGACCATCTTACTGTATTTTCTGCGCAGCCTGCTGGAGAAGATCGAGCAGGAGACCTGGAGAGAGACGGGGATCTCATTCGTCACATCAGTCACAAGACTTGTTGAGCGATTGCTGGATTACAGGCATGCTGAGATGAAGATGCTCACACTAACACCAATGGTTTACGTTGTGTAATTGCAGAGCAGTGAGAAAAATAAACCATCTTTTATGCACAGGGACTGCATGAAAGGAGATGAGATGGAGAACAAGAAGATTGGTGGTTCCGTCAATCTTATGGTGAGACATTCGTAACGTTTTAGTCTGGATTTTGGAAATGCGTTAATTAATATTTCCACGCATGTGTTAACCATTTGTTTTCTTTCCTTTAATGCAACCACAGAACTTCTACAAATCAGAGGTCAACAAGGAGGACATGTACATCCGCTACATCCACAAGCTGTGTGACCTGCATCTCCAAGCAGAGGACTTCACAGGTAACAGAGATAATCCTATGAGAGGTATCAGCTTTTTGTTTCACCTTTGCCCTGCTGCCCTGCATGCGTCTCTTTCCTTTCATTCGATTTTACCAATAGAGGCACCTGCAGAAGAAGCAGGATCGCATGCAATAGATGCTCATGGCTGCAGGAGAAAATCATGATATGTGGAGCAGAAACGCGGCTGTATTTCTTTTGGTTGAAGGCTCTGTGTGCCGATGGCCTGAATTAACTCTGACATGCAAAATCACATGGCTCTGAACTGTCCAGCCAGTTTGAAGGGGTGGGATTGACTTCTCATTTAGGAAATATTGATGTTTTAAATCCTTGTTTTATAACTGCACTGCAATATAATCCAAACAGCAGAGAAAGGGGGGGGGGGTGCTGCTTGCAGGTAAATTTCGCCTGATGAAATCCGGTTTGACTGCACTTTCAAGTTTGTGTGGGTGTATGCAGACTGTCCTTGATCCTCGCTCTCTGGTTGATTTTGTTGCATCTGTCAGGACGGCAGAAATGTTTATCATTCATCTTTATGAATCTTATTAGCACACGGACCACTGAGTGGAGGGCTAATCAGCAAGAGGAACATGTTTAAAGTCTTTAAAGGTGATAGTTTCAGGCCCGGAAACATCTTTCCAGCAAGCAATTCTCTGAAGATAATCAAAATAAGTTAAGTCGGTCTGCCCTCAGCAATCAAAAAGAGAGCCATCTTATGAAAACTGGTGAAACTCCACTACAGATGTCTGGTTTCCCCGTTCAGCCATAGATAAGGAAGATAATAGATAAGAAAGTATGATGAAAACAGAGACTTGCAAAGTAAATACCCTTGACAGGTTAAAGAGACAGACTAAATGCCCGGAGGTTGAGATAAATGTGAAGAATAATAAAATTATTGCTCGACAGTCTCCACTTGCTTTGAACATCAGCCCTTTTCATGTTTTCTGATTCGGGGATTTTTAAAGCATTTGTGCATTACACATGAGAAAAAGGCTAAATTAGTAATTTGGGGGGTAAATTTTAATCACGTCGGGTAATGCCACTCTCAATCATGTAAACAGGAAATTTGGGGAAGTTGTCAGTTTATGTAATCGTGTAAATGGTTTAAGTGTTCTTGCTTCACTCACATTTACTGGCAGTGGAGGCTTTATTGTGTGCATGTAAATGTAGCCAAATATGACTAATCGAAAGCAACCTTATTCATCACTTACGTAAAACAAACAACAGGCAGCTGGCAAGATAATTGAAACACATATTAGTGTTCTGCAGAGTTGGCTGTGATTGCACATGTTTCTATAGTGTGAATCATTGTCTGCCTGAAAAAACTTTCTTATCCTCAAAGATGAGAATTCATCTCGGAACGGGCCGTGTTTGCGTTAGTGTTTGGTTTTATACTGTGGATGCATTGGATTCATGTTGTTGAGCTGTTTATTTTAGGGTTGCATGTAATGATTAGACTCATATAGATTTTCTTGGTGTTTAAAAAATGTGAGAAAACAGTGAAAAATCACAGTTTCATCAAATTGCTGTAACGCTCAAATTTTTACCTCACAAGACAAAGAAAGAAAGCAAATCCTTACAGTCGACTAAATGATCATTAGTTTCAGCTCTAGTTTATTCCCTCTATGGGACAATAAACTTCAACAAAACCACTTTTCACAACTCTTTCCTTCGTTATGGTCATTTCTCAGTGTTACATACTGCTTTACAGTTATTAGCTTTCAGTCAAGACAGCCAAATATCAAAGTATTTCAATGTGAGAGGAATCACTGAAATCGTATTCGTATGTAATTTCTCATTGAGACTTGCTTACAGTCACACAACAGTAAAGTCAAATATCCTTTGCTGCTGCTGACTGAATAAACTCATATCGTACAAATATGTCTGTCTATTTAGTCTATTTATTGTCACCTCTCTTGTATGCCAGGTGTTCACAGTAATTACATGATATGTAGCAGTAATATAGAATACAGAAAATATAAAAAAATAAAGACAAACCTCACAAAATAGCAAATGTACCTTGAAAAGTATTTAGAGATGTGAAATAATAAACTGTATTCCTCCAACACCTTATTGTCAAACTGGGGGTTTTAAGGATCCTGATTTGTGAGGATGAAAGCGACTGTGAAAAACTGCAGTAGTGACAGAGAGCAGCTTATATGATTTCAACTGTGCACTTTGAACCTCTGGCCACCAACATACCAAAACATCCTCGGCATCCTCCGGGCAACTTGAGCCCTGTGCCACCGACTGCGCTTTGTCTGTTCGCAAACACCAGAACCAAAATGGCCAGTTCAGTTCATCACTGTGGCCAGACAACAACATCTGTAGCTGAACGAGATAGCAGATCATCGCGACAATATGATTCTGATGACCTTTGACCTGTACCCCCTCGACAACAGAGGCGGCGTTCACTCTGCTGCTGTACTGGGAGCTGCTGCAGTGGGAGGACCGGCCCCTGAGGGATTTCCTGCACTACCCCTGTCAGAGCGAGTGGCAGCGCAAGGAGAACCTGAGTCGTAAAATCCTCCACTACTTCAACAAGGGCAAGGCAAGTGAATTTTTTATAGCTTTATCTCTTCTTCCTGTTTTGACTGACTTCAAGCCAGTTAAAACACATCATCTGTGACCCGCACCTGCCTCCGACTGAGCTGCAGCTGAGCTCACACAGTAAAATGTGAAAATGGAGGCAAAGTTAACTTCATAGTGATGGATGTATGGATATGGATATTAGTCGCTTTGTGCTGGACAAGTCGCATTGGAAACTTAATCAGCTTCGATGAATGAAAGTCACATTATCATTTTTTTAAATAATATTTTTTTGTGCAATGTTTCAGTGCCCGTTCTCGTCTGCAGTGCAGCTGTTCCCAAACATAATTACATTTTGCCCTCTTTAACCCTCATTAACCCTCACTAGAATCTTTTTTTATAACTATTCTCAGAGTTTTTACTGTGTTTTACATCTTTTGCCTTTCCCCCTGCGGTTTTGTGGCTCTGTTATGAGGTATCCCTTTTCATTCAATAGACAGATGTATTCTTCAAAATACTTACTCTTCCTGCACCTACTGAGCGGCAGAACCACAGTGTAAAAATACTACAGTGTGAACATAAAAAAGTTCTATAGTTCAAAAAATCTGCCAGGAGTGTCATGTTATTCATATGATTATATTATATTATATTATTATTATTATAAGCTACATATTAACCTGGAAATGTTGGAGCCTGTGTACATGGAGCTAATTTTAGCTGCTTTACATACTGTTGGGTAATTAAATGTTTAACAGCATTTTAAATATTTTGCAAGTTGATCACATTTTATTTGTAAAATCATGCCAACTATAGCAAAAAATGCAGTGGAGTAGAAGCACAAAAGTAGTGTAAAATGGAAATACTACTAAGTATAGTGAGTTCCTCAGTATTGCACTTAAGTTTCCACTGCAGGTTTTATAGCTGAAGGAAAATCCTCTCTACCGTGTTCACAACCAGAACTGTTGATTATCAAAACCACATCGTCCTGCTGTCATTGCTTTGCCATACATCCTGTTTCTTGACTATCATATAATGTAAAGACAAACATGCAGCCTTTGCCCACATCACAATACTACTCAGCCAGGGTCAGACGGCTGCTCAAATGTAATTTGTTTCCCTGAATCACTCTTCCCTGGCTGGTATTCATCCACAAAATTAAATTAGCTGACTGGTGTCTGTGTTTTGGAGAGGACGATGCCCTCTGGAGTCTGGGAGCAGCTGAGAAGGAAACAAAAGTGGCCTCCTTCATTAACTCTGTGTCATCTCTAGTTTTTATTGCAGCTCTTGAAGAAAAAATAAAGTAGCTGCTCTGTACCTGTGGAATCACTTGCTGTTACAAATGTTAAAATTCAGCCAGGATTAGTAGAAAATTATGTGTGCTTAAAGAGCAACTTGCAGGTTGGTAGCTGCAGTAAATTTATGGAAGGTATGTAGAAGCTGAACTTCTACATACTTTCATATATATAATTAATAATTTCCTTTTTTACTGCACAAGAAACAAGCCACCTTGTGCCTTGCACCCTTAATGAAAAGCACTAAACGGTGTACATGTGGTTAATTTTATTATCTTGTTAGGAAAATTCTAAATAGTTTCTCCCAGTTTCACCTCTTTTAAACATGAACCCTAACCCTTAAATACATCCTACAGTATGTGATATTTCATGTCAACACCATGCAATTGTTGTTTGTTTATGTGCTAACTTTGAGAACGCTTTGTGAAAACAGTAGGTCAAGTTTAAAGTAATAAATATGGATTCCAGCAGCAGTTTTATTGATAATACTTTGTAAGCCTACTTTACAAAGTGCTCTGCACAGGAAAAACTATATTAAAACAAATCAGCATCACAACTGAATAAAAGAAATGCCTCCTTTCCCCTCTTTTCTGCTGATATGTGATATAAAGTCACACATTAACTCTTCCAGTAATCATCTCCACGAAAAATGAAGCCTAAATTTGATAAGAAATTGAACCTGCTGGTTGCTTTTTTTAAAGTGTTTTTGGTAGAGGCTTGATCGGTCTTTAGGATTATTACTGTAGAATTTAAAGGGTTTCATGCTGATGTTCATACAACTTCCTGCAAAGAATAAAAGACAAGAGAAGAAAGAAAGTCTGACATCGGATTGTCCTCTTTGCAGTGATCACACACATATTGAATCTATATTGGATTCCTGATATGATATTCCTGTTTTTATCTGACCTCTGAAATATAAATATAGCACAGTAGACAAACAAGACTCATATAGACTCTTATGAAGGTTGTTTTTTCTCCTACTTTCACATGATGATGTGTTACTGCTCAGACATATTCTTTTCATGTTGAAGAAGCTGCTGTATGAATCTGTCTCCTGTTGTCTTCGGGTCAATTTTGACCCGTTTTTTTAAGTGTTTGCATATCATAACTATGGCTTTCTCTCATATAATGGCTTCAAAATGACATGGATGGTTCCATACTATGCTCTTTGCAAGTAAAATGAATTATTACTATATTCTTTAAATTATGTGTGTTTTATTAAAATTTATAGCATCTGTGGTCTTCCCGGTCAAATTTGACCCGGCCACAATAAGTGGTATAATGGATCATACTATTGTGCTTTCCAGTACAATAAATGCAAACGCACACGCACACACACGCACACACACACACACACACACACACATTTATACTTCATGCTTTATAAACAGTCAAACCACACCAGGTCAATTTTGAAAATAAAAATCAAAATAATCAGAATTTCTGTTTTTCTTTTATCAAAAATGAAGTGTAATTTTTTATAAATTACATCTATTATATCATACATTACAAAAATAAGTGTAAAATATATGCTGATGTGTTGGAAACAAGTTGACTAAAAAGGTTCAACACAGAATTTGATGATTATTTTATACTTCATGCTTTACAAGCAGTCAAACCAGACTGGGTCAATTTTGACCCGGGAAGACAAAAGGTGCATAGTAGATGGGAAGACAATATGAGGGTTAATTGATGATTTCTCTTTATATATTAAGCTTTAGTGGTTTCTTCCATTCACGCTGTATCTCATCTATACTATGACTTTGCAGTGCTGGGAATATGGAATCTCTCTGTGCCGGGAGCTGGCTTTCCAGTACGAGACTTTATATGATTATCAGAGCCTCAGCTGGATACGGGTGAGTACAGTCTTGCACACTTCCTGTTTCTGCTGTTATTATCAAACAATCATTCCTCTGTTATGCTGTAAGGTGGGATTTTCAGCTCCCTCTGTCATTATCATGCTCTTGTACGGTGTGAAGTTTGTATGGCGCCAAACACAATGTGCTAATTACCTGTGCACGCCCACTCTCGTCAGGAGATGCAGAGGATTCAGCGATGTGTGTGATGAAATCATTATTCATCAGGACTGTTTTGCATGTTCATCATTCTGTGACAGAAAATGGAGGCAGCGTACTATGACAACATCATCGAACAGCAGAGGATTGAACCGGAGTTCTTCCGAATGGGCTTCTATGGCAGGAAGTTTCCTTTCTTCCTCAGGGTAAGGCTCATCATCTCGTCCGTCCTCCGGACACAGTTAGGATTCAGCTGCGCTCCTTCTCCTTCGTGCTCCAGCAGGAGACAGTCAGCTCCACAAAACAGAAAAGCCGTTGTTGAAAATGAGACTAAATAAGTGAATAACGCTGTTCTTCATCACCTGTGCGTTATGCACAGTGTGGGAAGTTGAACCAGCTGATCAGCGGCGGGACGTGTGGCGGTAACACAACTACAAACTGTGGGCGATAATTAAGAATTAGGAGCTGCGTGGGTTTCCCCTCCATCAGCCATCTTGGCGATTGATATCATGAATCTCATCAGAGCCTCGATCTCATTTCATTTAGAGGCTTATTTAACTAATTCCAGTTTTTGTGTGCAGAAAACAACAAGCCCAAATGTCGAATTGATTACGCCCATTATACTTCATTAAAGCAGCTGTAATACAATAGACCTCAATCTTTTTATAATAACATGAGCAACTATGTTCAGTTAACTAATACACCAAACTAAAAGGCAGACCCAAATGAGGATTCAGATGTTGCCTGTTGTATCTGACTGTCTGTGTGTGCAGTGGTGTAGTCCAGCTTCTTGTAGTGGGAATACTGTGATGAATAAGTGTTGTTATTTTAAAGAAATTTTTGTCAAGTAAAAGTGCTTGTGTAAATATGTGTTGAGAGAAGTTAAATGTAAGTCAGTTAAATGTACTCTGAGCAAACATTAGCTTTATTAAATTATTCTTTGGGGGGTTGTCTGGTGATATATGATGCTGCTGTTAAATGAAAGAAGACCTTTTGCCTACAATTGCATTAAATGTCAATCCAGCAACAGACACACCAGAACAACTTCACCCCCAAGGCCTGATGTCCAAACCAACAATAAATTCCCAAATTCCCTCTGTATTTTACAGCCTGTGTGTCCACCTGATTATTAATTATAGACATACAATGGCTTTCCTTTGTATAGCCTCACTAGAGTTAACCAAAAAAGGAGGACAGACACAAATGACCAACAATAAATTAAAGAGCTCTGGTCGCCACGGTGCAGCAAGCAGTAAAGCATCATGAAAGCAGACAACACAGACATGTATAAACAATATAAAGTCCACAGCAGCTGAAGCCACTGAGAAAGCTACAGTTTTTACACATGGTGCACACAGTGGTGATGTTCTTCAACTGACATTACACCTGTAATGTCGGCTACCTGCTGCTCCTCCATCGTGGAGTCTACGACTGTTTTATTTTTTAAAAATTGGCGGTTTAGGTGATCTTTCTTTAAACTGGACGTCTTCTTTCTTCCTCTGTCTCTTCTCAAATCCACTTTAAAAACGCTTCATATTGGTAACGACTCTGTCTCTGATGGTGACTCAAATGGCTAAGTAATTTTATTTGGTGCAAATGCAGCATGCAAAGGTCAAAGGTCACTGTGGAATAGTCCATTAGATGTGAAATGTGGGTGATAATAAATATAGGTATTTAATTGGATAGGTCCACATTTACATGTACACAGATTTATTTTGATCTGATGATCGTTCGTTTGCAGTGAAAAGAAAGGAAATTGTTTTATAAATAAAAAAACAGGAAACACAAATATATAAGGCCTTTTGGCAGACGAGGCCCCGGGCAGCTGATGCAAAAAGAGCTCTAAAATCACACTGGACACAATCACCAAACAGCAGATAGCCTCTATCTGGTGAATGTAGTGGAGCATCTAGCAGCTAAAAAGCTATATATGTCCCTCAGGAGTTGGTGGAGACCAAAAACAGATCTAAAGGACAATGATTATTGGACAAGACACAAATTATTGCTAATGTTACATAAGCAATTGTTTGCTAGAAATTTCCCCATATCAGGATAAAGGATGATGTGTCAATGTTAGCAAGTATTTTCTGCTGCACCTAAGTGGCCAAAGCAGCCAGTTATTGTAGGTTTAAAGAAGGAAGACTCACTGTGTTGTTGTTACCTTAGAATAAGCTCCAGAGGGAGCAGGTCCTCTTCCACTCAGTGGGAGCACCGACACGTTTCTACAGTGGCCCAGAACAGACAAACCAAACGCTTTGTGCATTGCGAGTTTCGCAGCCATCGTTGGTTCTCTGACACATTTGGAAAGAGAGGAGTGAGGTGAGGGGTGTTCCGGTGGTTGCAATGTGCAACCTCAGCACCAGATGCCACTAAAACCTACACACTGGACCTTTAAGGCTGCAGGAGAAGTGCAGTGTGTTGCTCAGCTGGACTGTGCTGGGAATCAGCCTATTTTGCAGTTTCATCCACTGGCATTAAAACAACTGAAGTAATGCAGCTAATGTTAAATGAGCTACTGTAGCTTCTATAAGCACTAAAACAGGAATCCAGAGTTCACTTACTAGTTTCTAGTTCATTAGAGGCCTCAGAGTCGTGTGCATCAGTTTCTGTCAGTCTTGTGTAAATCAAAATGTTGTCGCCCCCTTTCTGCAGAACAAGGAGTTTGTCTGTCGCGGTTATGACTATGAACGGCTCGAGGACTTCCAGCAAAGGATGCTGGGGGAATTTCCACAAGCCATCGCCATGCAGCACCCCAACCAACCTGATGACACCATCCTGCAGAGTGACGCTCAGTGTATCCTGCTCAAATTCATGGTCACTGTCAATGAATATGCAGTCTATATTTTTCTGTTAAGAGTGTCAGTCGGTTGTTCCAGCACCACAGCTTACACTGAGCGTTCCTTATGTGTTATGAGGTTGTGACAGATCAAATGGAAACACTGTTGTGGTTGATTTCCAGACAGTAAGAGCAAACGCTCCCCGTAAGCATTTCGTCTGAATATCCCTCCTGCTCTTCCTCCTCTGTGAATATGCATGTCTGTCTGTCACTTCCTTGACACTTGGCTTCCAGACTTGCAGATCTATGCGGTGACTCCAGTGTCAGACATCTCTGACGTGCCTCAGCTGGAGCGTGTGCCTGAGAGGATCAAGAGCTTCTACCGCATAAACAATGTCAGCCGCTTCCACTATGACAGGCCTTTCCACAAGGGACCCAAGGACCGCGAGAATGAGTTCAGGGTACGGTGGGCCAGCAGTGCCCCTCGCAGTCCGTTTCTGCCTCACAGTTCACAGTTTTTACACAACAGAAACGCTCAATGTGAATGTACCACTAGATAAAAAAATATGACATGGATCAAACTGCAGTTAGATTCATGCAGTGATTTCTTCTCGAGACAACAGGCCATTCAGATGATGTAAGCCAAGCCAAGTCCATTTTTATTTTTATAGCCCAATATCACAGATCACAAATTTGCCTCAAGGGGTTTACAGTCTGTACAAAATACAACACCCTCTATCGTTAGGCTCTCAGTTCAGACAAGGAAAATGTTCATCATTAACTAGCTGCTTGTTAGCATGCATATTAGTAGCATATCGGCTCTTTATTAGTCATTATAAAGCACATATTAATGACATTTTCGTGGGGTTAAGGGGTAGAGTTATCAAGATTTAGGGTTAGGTTATTAAGCTCATTATTCGTGTACTTCATGAACTTCCCTACTTACTATCAATTAGCAGTAATTAGAAGGTTATTGGGGGAAAACTCTTAGTTAATGGCCTAAAGGTTGTAGAATATGGTCATGCAGAATAAGGCTTTAATAAATGCTTTATAATGACTAATAACACACAAAAGGCCAGGCTGAAGCGCACCATTCACCCAGATTGGAGACAGGAAACAAACACTCAGTCAGGAAAGGACAACATGTACAGTACAAGACAACGGTTAGAGAGAGACAAGAGGAGGACAAAGATCCTGATCCAAAGCATTTAGAATGAGGCAAAGGCCGGTGGGCCAGCTCAGAGACGCCTGAGTGAGAAGACAGGACAAGGAGGAGATTGGACACTTATATGACATGAAACCAACAGAGGGTTAGAGACATGTCCAGACATGACAAACAAGGACTATATGTACTAGGCTTAAAAGATTGATTGAGGTTATACAAGGTTTGAGGACATCAAAGGGGTATGAAGGGCCGTACCCATTTACATTCTTTTTACGGCATCAGAAGGATCTTAAAGTCGGGACATGGAGCCAGTGAAATGAAGCTAAAGTTGGTGCAATATGGTAAAATTTTCTAGTTGTAGTTGAAATTCTAGCTGCAGCATTCTTCAGTTTTAGCACAGCGAAGGCCTGACAGCATTCCCGCAATCAAGTCTGGATGAAACAAAGCTGTGAGTCACCGTCTCTGCATCAGCCATGGACAGAAAAGTCTGAATTTTAGCGACGTTGCGTAGGTGAAAATAAGGTTTTCTTTAAAGTGCGGATCAAAAGAGAGAGTGGGATTAAACATAACACCGACACAGTCGCATGCACTGTCATGATTCTGAGACATTCCTCCTGAGCACATTAGATCCTCTTAAGTTGCCTCATGTTTTGTTGAAATCTTAAAATTGTGATATTAGGCTTTCCCTGATAAATGATTTCTTGTGTAGCAGCCTTTGTAGCTGCTACTGACAGTAGTCCCTGTCTGAGCCGCAGGTGCATTAGTCATAAACACCGCAAAATGATGTAATGTGATGAAGAGGAAAAGTTTCCAAAAATCATGACGACATAAGCCAGAGACAGAAAACTGCATTAGCACAAAATGACCCCAAATTGAATAAATATCTGAGACTGTCTGAGAAAAACGATTAACTGCAGCTACTCTATTTACTGCAGGACATTTTTATTGTATTTAGAGCTACAGCTAATGATTATTTTCATTATTGATTAATCCGTTAATAGTTTGTGTCAGAAATTTGTGAATGATGGTGCCCCACCATAGTCTCTCTCCAGCAATGAAATAACGGCAAAAAGCCAAAAAAAAAAAAAGTGAAAAATGCCCATCGCAATTGTCCGGAGGCCATGAAGACATCTTCACATAACTTTGTAGAACTTTGTTTTTATCAAGCTAACAGTCCAAAAGCAAATGGCATCCAATCATTCCTCATCCATCACAGAAAAGCAAGCAAATCTTCACATTCCTAGAAGCAGGATAATTTTCTGTTGATCGACAAATTGATTAAATGTTTAAGCCTTAATTGCATTGCGATTTGTTGCCACTTTACTTGCTGCCTGGCATCCAGCTCAAACACAGCTAACAGAGCCAGAAGGCCTCCAACCCCGCAGGACTTTAGAGACTGGGACCAGACATCGTACTGTACTAAACTTTCCTCTGACACAGTAACCTACATTTGGAATGAAACCATGGCAGGATTTTTCACTTTTACTCTTTGCTGAAATGACCTACATGCTCCACTAAAACACAGATTTGAGGCATCGCTTCTCCCAGCATGGTTATTTATCTATCACACACAGATAGCAGCCTGGATAACAACCGCTGTTCTCTGCCTCCATGTTTAACAGAGCCTGTGGATCGAGAGAACGACCCTGATCCTCTCCCGTCCTCTCCCCGGGATCTCCCGCTGGGCGGAGGTGGAGAGGAGAGAAGTGGTGAGGAGCTCAAACATTCACTCTGTATCGGCTTACACTTCACGTGCTCCTCCTTGACTGTTTTCAAAGTTTTTGAAGTCACCCTGGTAGCCATGCTCCTGAGGGAGTATAAAATGTGTTTATGCACACATACTTCCACCTCTTTTACTGTGGATTTATTTATTTCCAGGTGGAGGTGAGCCCTCTGGAGAACGCCATTTATGTGGTGGAGAATAAGACCCAGGAGCTGCGGACTCTGATCAGCCAGTACCAACACAGACAGCATCATGGCAACATCAACCCGCTCAGCATGTGCCTAAATGGGGTCATAGATGCAGCTGTGAACGGTGGCATCGCCAGATATCAGGAGGTAAAGAGAAAGAAATGAATGTGTGGATTTATTGCATTCAGGAATTGAATTTGTGTTGCGAGAGAACTCATCTTTTGACTGTCGTACCACAGGCCTTCTTTGATAAGGACTACATCAGCAGTCACCCCGAGGACACGGAGAGGATCACACACCTGAAGGATCTGATGCAAGAGCAGGTCAGACTCAGCTTTGAAGTTCATCGAACGCTGAACTGCCGCTTAAACGGCCTCACGTGATGTTTTCCTCTCATTTCCCGGAGCAGGTGCACATTCTCGGAGTGGGCCTGGCTGTCCACGAGAAGCTGGTACATCCGGAAATGCGCCCCCTGCACAAAAAGCTCGTCGACCAGTTCCACATGATGAGGACCGGTTTACATCACGTGAGCAGTCCCTCGTGTGGCTTTCTGAGCCATGTTCATGTTTATTCTCTCTGAGTCTGTTACCGTGTGTGATGGAGTGCTGTAGCTGTGTGTTTATGTGTAAGTGTGTTAACGTGTGTGTGAGCAGTGTAAATATTCAGAGCAGTATATGGTTGGCTCCCAGCAGGGCGTGCCCGGCGTGGATCGATTCGGCCCTGCAGGCTGCCAAGGGGTCAACTCCCCCAGAGGCATCCTCTCCTCCCACAGCCACATGAGCCCCGAGAGCGTGCGCCTCATACACAGACACAGGTCAGTGACACACACGCACACACACACACACACACACACACACACACACACACACACACTGCATCTCTATAGTCAACCCAAAATTAATTGAAATGAAATGTGTGGTCAGGGGTTTAAAGGTGGTTCAAACTTAACTTTCTTTCCATCTGTTTTCTAAACTGGTCGTCCTGTTGAAGGTCACATGGGGCCAAAGCCTATCCCAGCATGCACTGGGCCACCACTCTATCACAGGACTAACACATATAGATAAACTCCTTCACACTGCAGGTTCTTTTGGACAAATGGGGAGAATATGCAGATTGCAGCCCCAGCCTCTGGTCTCTGGTGTGTTGTAGACATTTCTGAAAGCAGTTTTACTTGTTTAACCTCCAGTGTAACCACTATAACGACGCAGGATGAGCAAAGATGTCCTCTCTCTCCAAATTGTTTGAAAACTGGTACATGAAAGGTCCCTGCACACACACGCTCATGAACACACAGAGATAAATGTAATTCACAGTCTCCAACGTCTCCTGTCCTGCAGCCCTCTGAACCTTCAGGGTTCCATCCGTCACTCGTCCTCGTCCCTGTCCTCTCACACGTCGAGCGAGGCAGGAAACCTCGTCATAATGACAGACGGCCTGATGGGGGAGCACCCCGAGGAGGCATTGCACATGCAGGTCAGGCTTCAGAAGAAAAAACACACCCTGCCATGAATGTAGTGGTGATGGTGAATTTGTATTGCACATTATAAATGGCAAATCACACGAAAACTGGTCTTTGCAGGATGTAAAATGTTTGGTAATACTTGTGTGATTCAACACTCACATTCTAAAACTATATCTGCATTTTAAAACAGCTGTCTCAGTGCACATAATTCATTACTTTCCTCCCTGCTGGATAAACTATCAAAGGCAGATATACCAAATACAGCAAAGACGTTTTCTATTACGCCACGCTGAATATATTTTGTTTTGCAGCCGAGCCCCTCATCCTCCAGCCTGAGCTCAATCCGCTCCAACTCTTCCCAGATTATTAACTCTGCTCCCTCGAGTGCCAGAGGTAACAAACACAGTCGCAGAAATTATGTTTTTATGGGTTTTATCAATCACAGATGCTTGAGAATTAGAAAATATCACAAATTATATATAGAACATAGCAAGAAGATAATACGATAAGACATCTGTGTTACATATAATGAGGATGCTGCAGGTAGAAATAATATATTTTTCTATGTCTTTCCTTGCTCCAGGCTCTCCGTCCTTGCCTGATAAGGCCAAACACAACCGGGAAGTGATGATACTGTTGCCTTCTCATCGCGAGAGGGCCAACAACTCCATGTACTACAACATGGCAGAGAATGGACAGGTAGGGCAGGTGTATCAATGCACAAAACAAGGCCAAAAGAAAACTTGTTCCTAACTTGTAATTATGCTTTTTACAGAACAACCACATGCAGCGTGCCTTAGTCCAGCAAGTTAGCCCCTGTAAGCCGTGTGCTGATGCTCACATGACCCTACCAGAGAAAGGTAGCGCACAGACAGGTTGAAATGACAGAACCGTGTACAGGAGGCGTATCAGCGTGTGTGCTGACATGTTCATGTGTTGCTCTTCCAGTGTTTCCGAACGCTCCCAGCAGCTGGAGTCTGGATGGAGAGAACAGGGAGCAGGTGTCCTACATGCCAGCTTCTACTGGAGGGGTTATCATGCCCCCTGTCCCACCCAGGTCCTTCCCACCAGGTACGCTCTCCTTTCACTTCATGCTCACGGTTTAGATGGTGCACATGGATTTACATTTCAAACGTACGCTGCGTTTTCCCTGCGATTGTCGTGGAGTGAATTGGTCCGGCTGATTGTCAGTGATTATCCAGACAAAACCTGAGCTTGTGAGATGTGGACTGGCCTTTTAAGGCAATTTAAGACCTTTCCTTAACGTGTGAATTAATTACCTCCTCATATGAATGCCGCTCTGCAGGACACTTCCTGATGCACTGTGATGCGTTTCACCACCAGAACAGCGACCCTCCCCCCGCCCTGCCAGTCCGTTCGCTTCGAAAGGTACAGCCAGTTTTTTTTATTTTTTATTTTTTTAATTTCTGGAACATGTTTTGGCAGCTGCTTTTGGATCAGTGGCTTTAGTTTATTCTTTCACTGCGCAGTGTTGGAAGAGGTCTTCAGCTCCTTTACTTCAGTTAAAGTCAAAGAACTCATTCTCTGTGACTAATACATTATGACATATGACATTATCAGATTGTGAATACTGATGCATCAGTGTGTAAACAGCATTTTACTGTTGTAGCTTTTCCCTCTTTGGGCCTCAAACAGCCATTTAAATTAAACACACAAGTTTTGAGGGGAAACTCAGACTCATTGACATTTGAAACATAACAAGGGACACCAACTAGACTCTTTTGTTTCATGAAAGGTCACAAACAAAAAGGTTGGGAGCCACTCTTTTAATCTGAGCTGTCAAATAAACGTTACAGTATTTTCCTCTCAAATACAGCTGAGTAGAAATATATAGCAGCAGAGAAATGGAAATGCTCAAGTAAAGCACCTCAAAATCTCAGTCGGTCGACTTCACTGAATTTTGAAAAGAGCTGCAGTCGATAGTTGAGAGTGGCTCTGTCTCTTCCACCTCCCACTCTTCTTCCTCCTCTTCCACCTCCTCATCCTCCTGCTTTGTCCTTCTCTTTCTTCTCTTCTCCTTGTTCATCTTTATTTGAGTCTACACGAATATCTCGCATGGATATTTAGAGTTTTCAAAGTGAGATTTTCAGCCTTTTGTCCCGGTATCCCTGCCTTCACAGCAGCTCCCACACGTTGTCTTCACTTGCAGTCGGTTTATTTAATATATAAATGGCCGATGATTGAGTGCAGACACAATGTTTTTCACTCCAGTCACAATTACGAAGCCATATTCAAGTGCCTCAGTGTTGGTAATACAATGTCAGAATGATGAGGTAGTTGTTGACTCGTCGTCTGCTCTCATTTGTAACTTGTCTTTCCAATATTTCTGACAGCATGTGAAGGCAGCGTGAGTGGTGTTGAAGTCCAGGTTGTCGTGACGACACTGGACACTCTGTGCTGTACCGCACACCCACTGTCTCTCTGATTCTCTCTCTCCAGTCTCCTCTGCACCCGATCCCTGGCTCTCCCACCAGTCCTCAGTCAGCTTTGGGTGGCAGCAACTCCACCCTGTCAGGCAGCGCCAGCAGCGGGGTGTCCTCTCTGAGTGAGAGTAACTTCGGAGGCCAGTATCCGGAACCTGGCCCCATCAGGAACGACGCCTTGGAACCTCTTCCCAGTCACCTGTGGTCCCCCCCTGACGAGTACCTGGCCTCTCCCTACCTGCACATCCACTACGGCGGACCAGAGATGGACCCCGTAGACCAAGTCCGCCCCTTCCACTACCGCAGCCCCGCCTCGCACCCGCACACCCACCCGCATCCCCACGCTCACGCCCACCCCAGCCTGGACAGCCACTCCCACGGCCCGCCGCCTCACCACCACGCTCCCACTCACGGCCCTCACCACATCCCCTACCGCAGGCCTCAGCCTCCGGCCGTGCCGCCTAAACCCTACCTGAGAGAGGGCTGCATCCCCGAGGAGGAGCTGGCGCCTCAGCCCATCCCGCTGCCCCGCAGGATCTTCCACTCCCCTCACGGCCACAGGGAGGACCAGGGGAAGCACGCCTGGGAGCAGTGCATCAGCGAGGAGCACGAGGAGACACAGTGATGAGGCTGCAGCTATATTTCAGTCAGAGCTTTCTTCTCCTTGCCTTCTTCCCTTCATTTGCACTGAGTTAAAGGAACAGTCACAGAAAGTCTTGCAGAGGGTTGTGTCCGGTTGACCCTTCTCCATTTAACTTCAGTGCACATGAAGGAAAGAAAAGAAGGAGTGAACCCCGATGAATCCACAAAAACTACAGGCACAGCTGCCATCACTGCTCCATGTGGCCTCTTAGATATACGTAAAAGAAAATTATCTGTTGAACAGTAAGACAGATCCAATTTGTTCAGAAATTGATATTGATTGTACACTCTTGTACAACTCGTCTGTGAGCATGTTTTTTTCATTTGAGAATAATACGACAACAGTTTTGTGAAATATGACAACCGTGATCATAACCAACGTGATCCCAGGTGCGGCATAAGCTCTGAAATCCCTCGATTTTGCTTTTCACGTCATTTTCACAACACGAGGCAACGACAGAAGGTTATTACTCACAGTGAAGTGACTTCTCTGCTTTAAATGCTTCATACATATGAATTCTTATTTTGATAAATAAATACATAATACAAAATACATTATAGTGTTTTCAAAGGCTTATGTCCATTATGTTTTTCAAAACACTGTTAAGTGCTCCTTAATAGTGAATCATATCAAATGGCGCACTCTAATCTGTGTTGCTGCCGGGCTGTCATAAATCGCAGGTCTCTATGGTTGGACTCTTGGACCGGCATCTCAAGGGACATGAACTTCAGTCACTGACGATTTCCCATCCGTACCGCGCGTATGGAAACCTACGTGAATGTATTCAGACGAGATGTTCTATTTGTATTGCACAAGCTGCAATGCTGTTTTTTTTGTTTAAGTGCTTTAAGTTCAGTCTATGTTGAAGAAGTCTCTATTCGTCTCTTTCGTGTGACAAAGATATCTCGAGAGGAACACTGAGGGGGAAACTGAGGATGGTTCTCCACCCGTCATGTCTCACGGTGAACGAAGAAGGGATGGAGCGAGAACTCTCCGCACCTCAATCCGCCTGCTGGACCCTGAAAGCAAACACCATCCTCTCTCTTTCTCCCTCCATCTTTTTCCTTCTCCGTGTGGTTGTCAGACCATATTAAGCAGTGAGGGCTGAACCCTGGACAGCTGCAGCGGCGTTGCGTCGCATCTGATGACACTGTCCAGACCCTCGCTCGCCGAGTGGCCTGTCGAGGACCCGGTTCAGACAGCGTTGGAATCGCCTACCTGCCTTAAGTGCACTCAAATGCAGTTTGACCTCTCATCCGGACTGTGAGAAGCTCATTTAGCGACTGCCGCTCTCCTTTTCATTCTGTTCACTATACGCTCCCTGAAGGAAAAAAAAAAAAAAAAAGATATCGACCTAGTGATGTTTTTGTATGGTTTCGTCCTGCTTTGGTTTCAGATTGTTGTTTGGTTTGTAGCGCTAATATTTCTTATTCTGCCTGCGGCTCTTTCTCAATCACCTTCTGCTGTGTGAAAAGTAATGGTGTGTTTCCGAAGAATGCTGAAGCCCGGGCTGAGGGAGAGGTTCACTTTTTTGTGGAGCGGAAGAACAGCGCTGTTTATTGCAATGTAGTGGGTTGGAAGGATATAGCTAATATTTTAACAATTACTTGTTTTCCTGGTTGTTTTTTTTGCAGGTGGATGCTTTGTGTTACTGTACATCAAGTTGTCAGCTGACTAGACAACATCTATTTTTGTATGTGAGATCATCAGTTGTGTGAACATATTTCAGAAACCGTACTGAGACAGAGGGCCCAGGTACTGCATAAGCTGCTGTACTCTGTATGGAGACGAACCTGAGGTTAGATATATACAGTATACGAGTATCTCTTGTGAGTCTGATGGCATCGAGGATAACTGGCGACTGAAGGGATACTCAAAATATAGGTACAATAGGATTTTTCAATGTAAATTCTGTTATTGTACATACAGCAGTATTGTGAAATATTTTTGAGAATTATTGCAGACGCCCCCAAAAAGGTTTATCGTTGTTTTGTGTATATACATGTACTCCAGAGATCAATGTAATTGATAAATATCTATAATCAGTGTTTGAAAAAGGACAAATCCATTAGACTGTGGCTGTCTCCACCGTTCTTGACTTTGAGTCTTCTCATATAAATACTTTATACACTTTTCAATGTGCTTTCCTGTACATATGGTGTTAGCATGATCAAACAGTGTTTGGTTGTAAAAGTGGTTTTCCTACTCCCATAACTGCTGTGGTATGGAATTCATTAACGATGCCAAACATTAAAGACAATCTTTTATCAGCTCTAACTCTTCCTCCTTACCTTTGCTGTGCTGTGATTGGTGGTGCAGTCTGTCGAGCCAGCAGTAGAGGGCGCTGCTTGTCATGAAAACACAGGAATCGGGCACCAAAGTGGTGAGAATGTAGACAGTTTTTGTTGTGCTTGCACTGTTTTGTGAGTGTGTGTGTGTGTGTGTGGGGGGGGGCATCAGTGGGGGAGCTATTAACTACAATCTTAAAGCAGCTACAGTCAGTATAATAACAATGAATCAAATGTGCACAGGGGTCACGAGTAGTGATGAACCTGCAGAGAATCATCACCAGAAGCTGCAGCTCCCCTCAACTTTGCAGAGCCTTTAAGAGACTTTCAGCTCATTGCTTCGCTGTCCGGCTCATGACTTTTTTTTCACTGTTTTGGTTCACTCTCACAGCAGTGTTTTTCAGCTGCAGCAGACAGACCATGAAAAAGCTCTAAAAACCAACTGCAAACTCAGCACCGACAGCAGACAGACACAGTTAGCGATTAGCCTTTAGCTGCTAAAGAGCTGGATATTTCCCTCAGGAGTTGATAGAGACCAAAAACTGAGCCAAAAGAAGAGTAAATATTGGATTTACATTCACCAGGTGGCCAGAAACACGACTCCTAATGAATGATAATGTTGCTCCATAGCTGCTGGATGAGTCAGTGAGCAACGGTTGTCTACCAGATTTGCCAGATAGCATGTCAGTGTTTTCACAACCATATGCTTTATACATATACATACAAACATACACATGTGTGGTCAAGCTGGAGATCATTTTAACAGCATTGCATGTACATTGGAAAAGTAATCTAATCATAGCAGTGAAATAAATGGTGTTGAGTGCAATGTTTGGAGTGGAGTGGAAGTGTGAAGGGGCCTAAAATGCAAACGCTAAAGTACTTGCACCTCTAAATATACTTAAGGACAGTACTTGAAGGGTGTGTGCTTGTGTGTGTGTGTGTGTGTGTGTGTGTGTGTGTCACACAACCCCAGGGTCCTCCACAGAAAAAAGAAGAAGAGGGGGAAAAAAAGAGACAAACTCTTCAGTTGCAGTGACAGCTAAGGTCCCTGCTCTCTCCAGCTCAAGCTTCACACTGTCACTAATATCATACTTTGATATTCAAACACAGCGCGCCTCTTTGTTTGATATATGGTAATGCAGCTGGAGTTTAAGGCGAGTTTTACTTATTCATATGGAGGAAAAACAATGCGGCCTGTGTGGCAGATCTTTCTGCGATTGCCTCGGTAATGAGTACTGATGTGTGGCCTACAGGTGGCACAAGGGACCCATTAGGACTTCCTGTAGGATTGTTAGAAATAATCATCTAGTCTGTTTGAAAATAGCACACATTAAAATCATCATCAAAGCTGAATTTCTGTATTGACAGTAGATATTATTATATCTATCTATTATAGAGATAGATAGATAGATAGATAGATAGATAGATAGATAGATAGATAGATAGATAGACCTTGTTGCTGGGTGGACTTGAATAATACTGGAGTTGTAGGCGCGTGTCTGTTTGCCTCTGACAGTGAATGTCTTTGGTAACAATGAGGACTGTGCACTCTCGGTGTCTCGCATATCCATGATGCAGTCACAGGGAAGAAAAAAAGAGAAGAGTTAGGATGAAAGGATCCTCGCTGCCTCTCCAGAGGCTGATGATGCTGTGGTGCATGCTGATGCAGACACTGAATTTCATTTTTACAGGCTCCTCTCATTTTTTCCAGACCTCTCTCTCTCTCTCTCTCTTTCTGTGTCCTTTTCTTTCTTCCTCACAAACTCCTCTGTGTTAAAGTCCCACTGTATATTGTCTTGAGGGACTTACAGTGAGTGCAATCGGTGTAATAATGTGCTCTCCACACAGACCGGGATGCGATTCTGTGTCTGCTTTTTTTTGGTTTGTGCACACTCGCATGCATGTCAGTGCGTTGCTTGGCATGCAGGCACAGCTCTTTTCCTCTTCTGGGGGGTTTGCTGTGTCTCATTCTGCTGTTATTGTTTGGGGCCCAAGAGCACACTGATGTGAAAAGCATCTCTCATAAATTCTGGCAACTGGAATGACAAGCTGCCACGCGGCCGGCGTTTGGAAGAGAACAAAAATAACCTGGATCCGGCATTGCATCTCTTTGCGGACACCGTTTCCACCCCCTGCTATGTTAATGTGACATTGATTTGGTTCAAATGATGTGCCTCCTCTTCGAACGCCTGTGAACAGACTGACAATGTTTGTGCGCCAGTGTGCTACCAATAAAGGTAGAGAAAAAAAAGACAGAGACAAATACATCAGGAAACAAAGACTTTTAATAAATGAAACAATACTAATAAATAAAGATTAAACAAGTTGCACATTCAAAATAAAATCCAACAAAACGAACATAACACTGAACAGTAAAGTACAGTACCATAGCACAGATTATTAAAAAAAACAACCCCCCCCTCCACATTTACAAATTTTCTTAAAAACTTCAAGAGGCAAACATAGACATTGTATAAAAGCATCATACAGTAGAGCATTTGTCATCTGAGTATAATTTACAAATTTATTGGAGGATAAATACTTACAGCTGATCCCTCACTTGAGATGCACATGCAAACTCTGCAAGTTCAAACATTTGTTTCTCAGGTGAGGGTCCAGCCCGTCTTTTAGTGATCAATAACAGTGATGAGGTGACGATGAAAGCTGTCCATCAATTCATGGGAAACTCACAAATTATCTATAACCGTAAATAAGTTTTAATAGCTTTATCCACATCTCCATTGGTCTCTTCTCTGTTGGTGCATCATAGAATCAAAGTCAAGAGCGTCTCTGCCAGCGGATATGGCTACATCAGGCGTTTGTGGAAGAACGGCGGCTGTCCTTCGTCCGACTCTCCAGACGCACAGCTCGCAGGCTTCATCAGTAAGGAGCAAACTTCTGTCTCTCTGGCTTTTTGATGCAGTTGGCTGAGGAGATTTTGGCGGTGTAGGCGGCCAGGGTGGTGTGGGAGGGCGCTGCAGTGACGGTCACGGCGGGGGCGGGGCTGGACAGAGTCAGAAAGGGGACGGACTTCACCCCCAGCAGGCCGGAGAGGGGCATGGCGCCGTAAGGGGTGCCCAGCATATGAGCCGGGGTCAGGGCGCTCACGGCGGCCAGGGTGGGCGCGGGGGAGGCAGCTGGGGAGGCCGGCTGGGTGAAGGCCATGTTGAGGTCGACCGGAGCTGACATGGTGGCCGCCTGGGCCGTGGATTTGGCTGTCTCTAAACTATGAGGGCGGAGATAGGAGGAGGCAGGGTGGGGAGACACAGAGAGAGGACAGACGATGAAGATTAGAGGATTATACTGTTGCTGCAACACTGAGTGAAGTTTCTTGAAGATCATTAAAGGGGAACTCCACCGGTTTTACACGTCAAAGTCTGTTTACGGGTCTCGGGAAGCTAAAAACGGATGCCTCACAGCAGGAAGTGGTGGTTGTAGGTTAGATCCCCGGCCGGGGAAGGACCTTTCTGTTTAGGGTTTGCGTGTTCTCCCTGTCTTTGAGTGGTCAGTGCCCTTGTTCAAGACACTGGCTTAGAAATAGAGTCGGTCCCCGGGCGCCGCTCGCTGGATGCCCACTGCTCCTAATACTTAGGGTGGGTTAAATGCAGAGGATGAATTTCCCTACGGGGATCAATAAAGGATAATTTAACTTAAGCCTTTTGTGGCTCCAGTGGAGGTTCAACTGGTGTCAAGTTCGAAAATGAAAAGAAGTTCTGGAGGCTGCATGAGCTGCTGCTAGCACACCACACCTGAATATCTGACTGAGCTGTTGGTGGTCCAGTTGCATTTTGGGTAGTGTAGTAATGTATGCAGCTGGTCTGATAAGGAAGAAGAATGCATGGAATAAAAGATTACATTGTTTTATCAGCTTGATGCTTAATGACATTTCCTAATTTTTGTGAGGATCAGCAGCCTGTTTCCCCTTTCTCTTGTGTTTCTATCTCCTTTTTCCCTGTTTGTGTTGTCTGTCTCTCCCTGTCTGTGTGTGGGTGTGTCACACCGACAGGATGGGCTCCACCTGCTCCACCAGAGCACACCTGAGACGCATCAGCCAATTATCTACCTGCTCTCCAGTATTTAAACCCCGGCTCTGCACCCAGCATTCATTGAATCATCTGTTGTGAACAACAGAAGTTGTCTTCAGTTGTTTTGCTGCTTGTTGGATCAACTGATTCTTCTGTTGCACATTTCAGTATCATTATTTACTGAATTAACAACATTGTTCATTGTAAAGCTCCCTGTCTTGTTGTCTGTGTGCAGCCTTTTGCGTCTGAAAAACATGGCAATTTTATAAGAATTATAAGAATTGGCTGTGATATATTGGAAAAGTTCATCGAAAAAAGAGGCCTGAGCAGCTCTGCAAATGCTGACTTCCAACAAGACGCCGCTGCTGTGTCGTACAATGCAACCAGACTTTTACTCATTCCCCGGAGGCCAATTACCCACAGAACAAGGACATTCCTCATTATCACTTATCACTCTATAGCATAACCTTTGACCCTTTTAAACCAATGCATTTCTCTGGCGGTGATTCATTAGATGGCTTTACACTGGGCCTTACCAGGAGGTAATGAGGTACTGGGCCAAGTTGATGCTGACCGGCGTTCCTGTGATAGTGACATGGCGGTCACTTGTCCCGTCCAGCTGGCTGCCGATCTTGATCTGAGCTCCTGATACCTGCCTGATCTCGTTGATCTTGGTGCCCTGACGGCCGATGATGGAGCCGATCAGCTGCAGGAGAACAGAGGCGAGACAGATCGGTCAGCTTTGACGGGGAGATGAATGATTGCGGACATGCTTTACAAGGATTCAATAAATCACCGAAAGCAGCTTTTTTTCTCATTGTCGGTTGCAGCTGCTGATGAAAGTGATTCTGACAAAAAGGGCAAAAGCAAAACACTAGAACTGTTGAGCTGACTTAACGCAGACCACTTCAAATATTGCAATTACATTGTCTTCAGTGGATTGGTCATCCATCATGCATGTCAGAAGCACCCCCCCCCCTCCTCCAGAGTCTCCCTTAATTGCTACTGCGTGTGCACCGGTAAAAGAGACGAGAGAAGGCACATTTGCCTCTCATTAATCTGAGTGGCTAAAAGGTTATTGATTCCTCAGAGTGGTGATGACTTCCCAAACAAATCACTTCCCAAACACATGCCAGCTAGATGCATCTCCGCACTAATGGAAAACATAATGGGAAAATAACTCAAATATATAACATACAGTCCCAACGGCTTGCACGCACCCTCTGCTGAGAGTAGATTAGACAATGACGCAAGTTTTATTGCATTCCAAAATACATTATCACTTTTGTTCTGCTTTCATTACCCAACCTGGACCCCTGCCTATTAGCGCCGATAGATATTTAGCTCGGGGCTGCGTATCAGCTCAAGTGCGGGGTGTCAGGGCTCAGCGACAGGGTTATGCTGCCAGATACGTTGTGAGTGGGACAGTGATAAAGTACTTGAAGAGTGTGTGTGTGTGTGCATGCTGGCAGCTTCTCTGATGCATAGGTAGAAATACACAACGCACGCAAACACAGCGCTCACGCTGCGCTCGTCCCCTGCGTTTCACATTCCTTTCCTAAGAAGTAAGCAGCCTGTTTCACAATGTCTGATTTGTCACACAGCGGCCCGGTCGTCCTGCCCGGCTATTATTGGCTCAGTCGTTTATTCTGGGGGGGAGGGTGGGAAGGTAAGACACACAGGGAGCAGCCGGTCTAAAGAGCAACTCTAGAGACAATGGCCACTACAGACCTCAAATCACAGATAACGTCTCTCCCTGACTGACTCTGGGCTTTTAAACCAGCTGCCAATAGAGCCCAGCTGTCAACAGCTCTGCCGCTTTTGGTGTGCATGACCTCAGACAGCATTCCTATATGAACAACCTTAAAGAGCAAGCAGAGCTAAATAAATGACACAGGAGACACAGCAGGTATGTTCGCTGTGGTGATTATTTTCCCCAAGCATACAAATAACATTAACGCAGCACGGAGCTCCCGGTCTTCAACTCTAAGTGGCCTATATATTGTTGAGCTCCTGCTGAGGCAGTCATTTGAAAGGACACAGGAAGAGGGATGGGATGGCGAGGGCGCAGCCATTTTTCTTCCGGCGAAATCTTCCTTACTGGTACAGCGCATACTGCTGACTGGGTGTAAGCAGTTTTTCAATGCATCTGTGTGTGTGTGTGTGTGCGTACAAGTCTCCTTCAGGGTTCAGTGTGTGAGCACAGAGCGGGATTGTGTGGTCGGACTGTGGCCGGCCCGAGGGGGGACCGGGGGGCTGAGGAGGCTCCGTCGTGGCTGTGAGCCGTCTCTTCTGGAACAATGGCCGGAGCTCACAGCTGTCCCTGTCATGCACAGCTCTGGACCCCCTCATTCCTCACATGCATTGTGCCACGCGCCATGTGGGGGTTTACTTATGGAAAAAAAGCCTTCAGGCATTTTAGAAATGTTGCTGAAGGGTTGTGGCTATATTCTGTACAGTGCAGTCAAACCTAATCAATCCAGCCCTTGTTTTGCTCCCTTTCTCTATTGTAGAACAAAGACAGCAAAGTGAAAATCAATGTTATAGTCTGGAAAGTGCTGTTTTTTTCTTTGCGGATATTTGTAATTGCAGGTGTCTGTTGAGCTGGTAGCAGAGAGCACTTAAGGCGAGACTTCCAGTACAGTTTAAAGGATAAGACTGGCAGAATCCCATATTTGTCTCATGGTTAAAATCCAGTGAAAAGGCCAAAAAACGATTAAAAACACATCAATGTGTCGCACTGTTGCACCGTGTGACATGTTCATTACCATGAACTTGGCCACTGTAGTTTATTTTGAGTTGATCCCACATGCACCATCCTGCTGCCGTAAACACTCACTACTGCGAATCAATCCGCAGCTGAAAATAGAGCTCCTGTTTGGGTGGCGTTTGCTAAAAACTGCGGGTCCCGGCTTGAAGATCGCGAGAAGATGATGAACAAGTTGCTTATTTTGGTCTTTTCACTGGATTTGTCAACAGTACAAAAAATGGCATCTTTGCCCTTTAACTTCCTGAACATTTCATTTTTATGCACAATTGTGGTTCTGTTTTTATGGTGGATATAAAATCTACAAATTAAATCATAGTTTGTAAATGGCTTCTTTATAAATTTTACTTCACTAGAGAGCTTTTTTTTCTCTTTCATTCTTAAAGTAATCCAATAGGAAGCAAGTTATGACAATTAATAGCCAGATGCTCTCTGTCCAAACCAGCCAAATCTAATACTTGAGTGACCATCTGAAGGGAAATGTAGCCTGACGCTGTTTTGAAGCGATTCTATGCACAGCGATTTCTCCTCTCAGATTGGAGAGACGTTTCATCAAGCCCTGGCGGAGGCTAAGTGGAGAGGGAAAGGATTTTTGTCTGTTTTCTTATTGGCTGTTTTGACAGCAGACAGCCTCTAAGTAGGTCAGGGAACATGAGAGGATTTACTGAGCACTCATGGGAGTCACTCTAAGACACTGAAACTGCAGCACAGACAATAATGCAAAAGGATCCATATCAGCTCAGAATCCCCTTAACCTTGGGTTAGTCTGGGGTTAGAATAATGAGGATAATTAGTAAGTTGCCAACATGTCTCTCGTCTCTTTTGAAGTCAAACCAGACGCCTTTGCAGTCGAAGCTGCCGCGTCTGAAGTCACCTGCTCCCGTGCTGCGTACATGTGAGATGAGCGCCGATTTCCTGTTTTTCTTTTCCTTGCTGTTCGGATTGGGGAAATGTTAACAACACGAGGAATAAAAACTTTTGGGTTGCTTCTCCTTACATCATTGGGAATAAGCAGCTCCTGAGATGTCTGGGAGTTGGAGTCCACCCCTGATGAGAGAAAACACAAGCGTTGACTGAACAAAATTGACACATCAGACATTTTAATATTCATTCTGCTCCGCACAAGCGCCCATTGAGACGCTGGAAAAGCCCATTCAGCGAAGAACTGCTAGATATAGTAAAGCAGTTAATTTCCATTTTAATGGACTGATGTTTAACACGACACCCATTCTTCCCTTTCTCCCAGTTCTCTGACTCTGCGGAACGTATCATTTCACATAATAGTTTCTGTGAGAGAGCTATAAAGCCTCTTCTCCTCCTTGCTCACTCACACAAGCACGTAATCAGCACGCTTAATGACGGCGAGCTTTTCCTTCTCGCGTCTGAAGGTGGCTTGGAAACCTGTGGCAAGTTACAGACGGAGGAGCAACGCCGAGACAAAACTCTGCAAGCTGCTTATTTTATTTAAGAAAAATTGATTAGCTGAACCGTTTGCTTGATTGTCAGAGCAGCGGGATGCGATCGAGAGCAAATACTGGCTATAATCACTGCTATACATACCGGATATGATAGTCGAAGCAGGCTGGGCAATTGGACTCAGGCCTTGCTGCATTGACAGCTGATGTAGCTTGGCCAGCTGCAAAACAGAAAGCAGACCTTAATGCAGTGTACGCGAAACCCCGAGCTACTCATGTCATATTAAATTATAATACTTCCACAAATGGTCATACCTCTGAGTGTGGAATGCCATATTGGTTTTGCAAAGTGTAGGCCTGAAAGAGAGCATCCTGCATTAGGTAAATTACAGCTATAAAGCATCACACGCTGGCAATAAATCTGCAGCCTCTTAATGGAAGTGCTTCGCTGTCAATACATGCCTGTTTTTCAGAGTAAGAGAAATGAGTGTTTATAATTCAGCCCTGAACTTACACAGAGGAGAGGCACTGGACCAACTGACCACGCTTTCACCTAAAAAACACTCAGACAAACGGACTTCTAGTGGTCTCTAACCAGGCACGTATTATAGGTTTGGTTTTATTTGTCCTGGTTTGAGATATCTATCTCTGAGATCTCTGCCTCTGCCCCGAGTACAGCGGAGGTGAATGGAAGTTTGCTCGCGGTTCTCGCAGCATTAAAAATAGCGTTCAACAGGAACATCTCTCTCCGGACACAGTGTCCCTGTTGCTCTGGATAATGCACAGAACTCAGTGTGAACAGCTTTTTATCTGGACTGTCAAGTAGCTCCTGTGGAAAGTGTTGGTGGACTTTGTTTTGTTTCTTCTTTTTGTGCATGTGTGTTTTAATGAAATCAGTTTTAGTTGCCCATTGTTCGTGGTCCCACAGACCTCACCGCGATGTGTGCAAAATTAACAATAATTAAAAAATCAACACTTTTCTTCCTTGTTTTGACTTGAATCTGACTTGATTATTACCCAACATGTAGAAAGGTATTGAAGTTATAACCCCTTCCTTTGTTATGTTTTATATGGTCTATGGCCTACGCATGTACTATGTAGTATTAATTCTCTTCATGTGCAAAGAAGTTACTCTTAGACATATAAGTATAAGTATACATAGTATATATATATACATATATATATATATATAGTGTAAATTAACAGTGGTGATACAAACAAACTTTATTTGGTATTTGGGCAATAGAAATGCTGCATTAAAAGAATTGTCAATTAATTATGAGCAAAATATAACAAAATCAGGAAAGATCATAAATTATGAGGCTGATAAAACAATGCAAAGAGGTCCAGGGGCCTCCGGGACCCAAACCTAGCATGCAGATTCTTCAATGATTGATTAGCGCTTACAAAACTTCCTTCACTTTCATCAAATTGGGCAACAGACACCTGAAACCAGGGCAAACAAAGGTAAAACTACCTGCATGGCAGGTAGGCTAGGATGTGTAGAGATGAGTGAAAAATGCATTTTTCCTGTAATTTGGCAAAATGACCTTTGCAGGATTTGCTAAAAGCACAAAGTTTATTACGATCATTGTGCTAAAACAGATTAGTTGAATGATCCAGCCTGTTGGCTGCATGTAATGCAAAATTCAGCATGGAAGCTGCCAATCTTGGCTTGCTGTCGTCTTTGTTTTTTTTCTCACAGTTCATGATTTTATTATGCTAAAATATTTAATATCATTAATAATTGACCTATGTAATGTCTTTTGCTTTTTATTCTCTTCATGCACAGTATAAAACATGGACGTGGTCTCCACGATGCCCCCCGCAGGTTTGTAAAGAGCCATTGTGAAGCTTGGAGACAGTGGCTGCGGTTGTTGCCATCTTGGCGGTGCCTGACTCCACCAAACTCCCGGCTAATCCAAAAATGGGCAAAGAGGTGGAGCGTTGGTGGAGCTGAGCCGGGCTGAATGAAACCTGCTCTCTGAAACCTTGCTGTCACTCATATATATATATATATATATAAATTCAGCCCCCTGTACAGTTGTCATGAACGTGGAAGTTAGTTGCAGAAACCCTTTTTTGTACCAGGCTGTAAACATGTTTATTTCTGCTGCAAAGGAACTGCAGGTTTTTCGTGCTTCCACGTTGGCTTCATTTTAGTTGGCCTCATTTTCATTTCTCACATCATCTTTATCTGAACCTGCAGCATCGCCCATTTCCCAATTATCTTTAATAATGCAGACTCACATATGTTTACCCACTTTTCTCTTGCTCCACCCACTGATACTCACTGAACACCTCACTTCAACTTCATTTTTCTGTCCATCTATCTATCTATCTATCTATCTATCTATCTATCTATCTATCTATCTATCTATCTATCTATCTATCTATCTATCTATCTATCTATCTATCTATCTATCTATCTATCTATCTGCGTGACCTCATCAGCTTCATTGATTTTTGTAAATAGCTGCTTATTCTGAATTTGATGCAGCAACACATTTCAAACAAGTTGGGATGGGAGCAACAAAAGACTGGGAAAGATGTGGAATGCTCCAAAAACACCTGTTTGGATCATTCCACATGTAAACAGGTTGATTGTTAACAGGTGATAGTATCATGATTGGGTATGAAAGGAGCATCCTGGAAAGGCTCAGTCATTCACAAGCGAGGATGGAGCGAGGTTCACCACTTTGTGAACACATGATTGTATAAAGGATGTTTCTACATGGACTTGGAGCACCCCATAAAACACTTATTTTGATTGTGTTTCCGTAGTTTTTATTTATTTTTTACGCAGCGTCCCAACGTTTTTGGAATCGGGGTTGTATCTATTCTAACTCTGTCTGACGCCAGCAGTCTGGCTGCTATTACTAGTTCATCCTATATGGTCATCAACTGGAGAGGCGAGCTCAGCCCTCACAATGCACCAGTACGTTACAGCTGTGTTTATATAGGAAAGCACCAAAACACCACAAATTAGTCGCAATAATCCTGTCATTTACAGCATGAGTGATCTAAATCATGAACTCTTTACATTTCATTACCCACAATTACATTTCTTTTCAATCCGAGGCTAATTTGTCAGGGCCCGCTGTTTCCATTCTGATATTATGACAGTATCTGCTATTGCTGTCATGGGAGGAATAGTCCCAAAGCTGAAATGTTTCTGGTGCAGAGAGAGGCAGGACTAAATGAGAGACGGCAGAGCTGTGTGTGTGATGGCATCGTGTTTCAGGAGGGGTTATAGCCCTTATGACAGGGTAGAACAATAGCTGCAGCTTTACGCTCAGCTGTTGTTTTTAATGCCTCATGCCAGATGATGGACTGTGTAAATTTGGACATGCCACACAACCCCTCCTCTCCGTCACTCAGATCCCCAATAGCCCTGAGAGCCATTCCTGTGCTCCACAGTGGAGTTTCAGCCCAACGTTTGAAAAATGTGAGCTGTGTTTTATAAGCAGAAGAATGGAGATGATTCACAGACTTCACATTAATGATTGTTACCTGCTGGAGGTCCAGACCACCCTGGGTGACTGAGTACATGGGGTGGGGTGCAAATTCTGATGCCTCGAACACCTGCAAACACACAGGAGAAGCACGGGGGGAAACATGTAGCTCATTACTCATCACGTTTAAAAAGTCCAGACAGTATTTTTGCTATGTGAGTGATGATTAGCGAATAAAAACTTGAATTTTTTCTCTAGGCTTTCACCACAGATCAAATTTAGTCTGAGAAGTGCTCTCGAGGCTGCATTTCTGACACTTCAACACACCTAACAGGCTTATAGGCCATGACTCATCCGCAGACCCTTTCCCATTCCACTTCATTTTCTCCACTGACAAATTATAAAAACATCCCTTATCGCTGTGCAGCCTTCATTAAAGCCATCTCCCACTGACCAGGACCCCGGCCTGAGTTTAATTTGATAGCTTATTATGGGGAATATCAAAAACACAAAGCCATCCCATAAATTGACCAGAGTCTGAGGCAGCACAAACAGTGTCAGAAGTGCTGACAGCTATGCAGAATATCTGGCTGCTGCTGAAGCCAGAGGAGACGGCAGGTCTCCGGTCTCACTCGCTAATCTTGTGACTTGCTCCACGGGAGGGTGGATATCTGTCCCTTCTCAAACAGCGGCATCTATACCACTCAACCCCACCCACACACCAACCCACACACACACACACACACACACAGTTGTGTCCAGATGTTTTTGACAGTAGGGCCCATAGTAGGGCACTGACTCCTGCAGGGGTGGTCTGAATTATGTGAGCACTGACCATGTGCAGTTTCATGTAACTTAGGAAGGTGATGGTGTCAGATCCAAATACTCATCCAGCGGTTCTCAAACTTTATAGCCCTGCTGGCGTTATGGCTGCTAGTGGGGTTATGCCAATATTGGTCAGTTTTGGACAGTCAGTCACTGTGGTCCAACCTTCATGGCGTCCAAAGGATGAATCCTAATGAATTCAATAACCTTCCCTCTCTTTAGCCCTTATTCTGTGTCTAGTGCCACCACTGTAGTTCAGAGTGAAATGTCTCGACAACCATAAGATGGACTGCTAAAGTCAGATCTGTCAACCCTGCTGTTTTTCCCAGAATTCTCCCATATTTTAACCTTCTCTCCGTCTGTCCTCCCGTTTAAATATTTTCCCGTAAATCTCCCGTCTTTTCAACCTTTCTAACCAAACAACAGAGAAAAGGTTGCCGTAATGATGATGGGCGGCACAACCGGCTGTTTGATGTGTTCGCTACATCCCCCTGTGGTACAGCAGGTGGCAGTGTGCATAACATTAGCTGTAACATCTATTGCCAAGGAGCCCTACATGAAGAAGAAGGACAAAGGTGAGAGGGATGGAGCGCCTGGCAAAAACGGCAACAGTCTGTGCAAGTATTTCACCAGATGAGAGGAGGCGTAATGAAGAGCAACATCGATCAAAGTCATGAGTTTTGTAACATATGTCACACAGGTTTGAGTGCATCTCACAGAAGGAAAAGCGATGTGAGCCGGCATGACAAATCTCCCGAGCACAAGCGAGCCCAAAGGCACAGAAACACGCTCCACCAGTTTATACTGTCTCTGCCATCCATTTTCATGATCACCCTCTTCTACCAATTGTCTGTCTTGCTAGCACCCTCTCTCAAAATCACAACTGAAGCATGATGTGTAAGTGATGTGTTCACGTCCTTCAGGTAAAACATATTCAAACAAATGCTGACCTTACATGCCCTTTTGTGTTGTCATGTATATAATGCAGAGATGTTCACAGCATTTTTAACGTCTGACCACCTAACTGGAGTCACTTAATGCAGGTACTAGGTACTTGTGGTGAATTTAGGATTCACTGTGTGACCTCTTTGTCTAAATGTGAGGGGTATGTGGACAGTAGTAAGGGTGGTGGGACAGCCCAGGGCGGGGCACGTGCCTCATTTTTGAATCCCAACATTGAGTCGGATGGCAAGATGGCAAAATGGCAAAAAGGGGCTGGTGGGTGGTGCTGGAAAAGAACCAGTAAAATGTACTGGCCGACCTCATCGGAAAGAACCCTGCTTACTTTCTCGCCTCCAGGCAGCTGGCCAATCACATGTGTGGTGAACACGGTTTACATTGTACCCGCTAAAGATCTCCATGTTATGATAATCATTGTGAGCATGCTGGCATGCTCACCAGTCTAACCCCAAGTCTGACCCCCCACAGCCGTGAAGGGGGATCAGCCCCACAGTTTGAGAACCACTGTGCGAGTGTACCATAATGAAACTTGTGTGAGCAAAATCTCTCACCTGGTTCCCTGCGATGAGGACTGCAGCTGGTGAGGGGCTCGGCCGATAGGGGATGGTGGCCCCCTTCGGGGGAGACTAAGGAGTCAAAAATAGGACAATAAATCTTCATCATAAATCTAATAGACTTAAATAAACTCCACACATCTGCTCTGAAATGAAGTCAGCAGCTCTATTAAAGGGTTCATCTCTAAGGGCAAACTGTGTTGATGTCTGTAGTAAAGTAAGATACAATAGCAATTAATGATGAACTAAACTGCTAATGACACTGACATTATTCCCCCCTTGTTTTTCTTTTGATAATATTAGTCATTCGTTGAATAATTGAAGCAGCGTGGAGAGAGTTCTTTGAGAATAATAGCTCTGAGCTTTAGTTTGCGTCGAAGCTGCAGGCTCTGCAGTGGTGTGACCTCTGGATAAATCGAGCATCCCCTGACAAGGAGACATGTGAAGATAAAATTCTTCAAACACCAATAAGAAAAGGAGATTATACAGTGTACATGTCGCTGTATATCTTATCGAATAACTGCAATGTCGGTGATACTGTTTTTGGCTTTAAAATGTAGAGCATCTTTTCTGCGGGAGCAGTCACAGCAATTTCTTTGTATAACTTTGCATAATTTAAATCTTGGAGCCAAAAGCAAGACGCCTCTGGTACAGAATCCTAATGAAACTTGCAAGCCTTTGAAGAAAGCCCTGGAAAACTGGATCAAACTAGCAATTAGTCAGTCAGGTCCAGCTGCAATGCTAAAACAAAAAGGACTTGTGCACTTGCATGAACACACAGGGAGAAACTGTGCTTGGGGTTGTTTTTCTCTCATCTCCTCCTCGATTTTCTCAAGAGAGCTGTTGTCTAAAGGTGGACAGATTTTGCTGCGGGCCAGTTTGTTTTCTGTTAGCGGCTTCGTGTCCTCTCCAACAATACTGAGCCGCGACCTGAGAGCTGCACCTTTTGACTCCATCTGATGACTTGCCCGGCAGATTAAAGCCCAGACGGTCCAAACAATGACGGAACTGCATACCGTCTTGATATTTTCTTGTTCAGCAGCGCACACCGCTATGTAACGCTGTCATAGGTAGCGTTATATAACAAAGACGACTAGCACGGCCTACTAAAAATGCATGAACTTCTGCCGCAGTGGAACAGACAATGACTGCATGCCGGTGAAATGAAAACATGAATGTCAACAGCAATTAATTCCTTCACGTAGCTGCAGCAGCGGAGCTCTGACAAAATGTCAGCCGGGTGTGGGTATGCGGAGTAAAGACAGGAATGGTACGCTTCCTACCTCTAGGATTACTGTGCAGATGAGCTTGACACACTGGATTACAGAGTCCTGATTCCCAGATATCGTCACCCCTCGCTCAGTGGAGTTGGGCAGCAAATCCCCTGCCACCTGTATCTGAGCTCCAGTGCTCTGCAAATGATAGGGGTTTAAAAAAAAGATTAAGTCTGATTCCGTAGATAAGAAAAGTCATGATTTCTCCGCCATGGCTCCTTTCCGCGCCTCCCTGCTGGCTTTGCTGACCTTTTATTTTACCACCTATGAAAGAGACCAACTGCCCTGTAGTACGCTTAACATCAAGTCCTGTCAGGTTAGAGATAAATGAAAAGTCACCCATGGTCAGGAGACGTAATTCTCTCCATTTTAGCTGATATATTCCTAATGTAGCATGTCTGCAGGCAAGAGGGAGTGCTTTTCGTGATTTATCTGCATTTGCGATGTCTGGCAGACTGCGGGGTTTTTGGAGGCCATCGTTGAACCACACACATCACAAAATGCTTCTGTAAGTGAGCATGTGTCCTGTGGCAACCAAACAAACAAAACAGATCTGCGACTGAAACAAATCTGGGTTACGAGCGGGACAAGAAAATCCGTCTAACCGCAGAAAATCGACTGGATGCCGCTGCCGGTGAAGGTAAGGGCTAAAGTGAGAGAGGCTCTATTTGTAGATCGGTACAGAGCTAAAGTTACAGCGTCAGATATCTCTGGCAACAGATCTGATAAGTTTAATCCTAATGTTTCAGCTGGGCCTCAGTGTAGTCAGGAGTTTTTCCCTTTCAGAGTTGCCACTGCTGACTCACATCGTGTGTTGTGTTACGTGATACATCTGGACTGCGCCGTCTCAATTATTTCCTGCTTTAATAATGTGAATCCAATTTCAGTCAGGTGTCAACCTAAGTGCAGACACCACCACTTTGAAACGTCTCAAACAATTGGCAGTGTAGACATGAACTTCTGTACAGACATTCACGTTCACCAGAGGATGAATCCCAGTTACTTTGATGATCCACTAACTTTTCATCCAGTGCCATCTTTCGGTCAGAATAACTTCAGTTTATCACTTTACCATCAGCCTCCGCTGTACTTCGTTTACTGCCAATTAGCTACTTTAGCATGCTAACCACATAAACTAAGGTGGTCGACATTACAGCTACTCAACATCAGCATGTCGACACCGTGAGCGTGTTATCATCCCCAGGTGATAAAATAATGTAAAGAAAAATATTATACTTAAATGATACTTTATGAAGACCGTACTAAGTACACTTTGTGCTACTTTTGTCACATTCAAGTATATTTAAGTGTACTCAAGTAGTCCTTGAGCACCGCTTGAGTAATACTTGAGTATACTTCAAAATCATGGTTCATGAGCAATCAAAACACTCCGGCAGTACGACTGAATCATATCACCAGTGTGTTGGAAATATACTTTAATATACTTAAAATGAAGTGAAATTGGAGTACACTTCAACTAAATATGCTAATAGTGTATTACTAAGTGTATTATTAAGGACTTGAAAATAAGTCTACTTTATTACTATTAAAAGTATTTGTAATCTAGAACACAATTGAGTACAATTTATAATACACATAGAATAATATACACTTTTTATGTTTTTAAATACTTTGAATACCACTTTAAGTGGTATATAAGTATTTAAGTATCTATATAGAAGTACAATTTTTAATAGTATATGTCAAACATACTTCAAATTAAGCACAAAAAGTAAAAGTGTACTTTTAATGACTTTTCTATTCTTAAATTATATTTTTAATACACTAAAGTATGTGACTTTTTGACCTTGGTGGTGTTTGCATTTAGCTCAAGGGTCTGCTGTGTCATGTGCAGCCTCACGGAGTTGCTAGCATAGCTGCAGATTCTTAGACTTTCTAATACTGCCAGTGCAGCTTTGTATTTTTTGTATTTTTATGTAAATGCTGCTTCTGGTCACTCGTCTTTAGCTCTAAAACACATTCCATGTTATGATGGATGACAAACTTTTCATGAATTTATTATTTCCTACTATTTTAGATAAACATGACCACCACCTCTCTAGCCTTATTGTAGTGATATACTTGAACTGTCGTGGCTGTGATTTTCATTTAATACACACCTAAAATGTATTAGTGCAGAAGCAGGAGGACTCACACTAATAGGGCTAAAAGCACAGCAGGGCAAAAAAATAAACCCCCTGCAGAATTGTGTAAAATGAAATATCTTTCCCTTCCAGCTGCAGTTTTTCCCTCATCTCCAGGAGCTCTCTTCATATTTCAGCGTTCGCCCAGCCTGTGCAGCGAGGACGGGGAGGATGGAGTAGATTTGTGTTCTGGCTGCTCACCTCTCTGATCTCCTTTATCTTGGCCCCTCCCTTCCCGATGAGAGAGCCACACTGGCTGGCAGGGATGACCAGCCGCAGGGTGACTGGTGGCTTGGAGCTGATGGTGCCATTGGCCACCAACGCAGTCAGGTCCTGGAGGGAGATACGGGCAAAGAAGAGAGTCTGTGGTGAGAGTCGGCAGCAAAGAATGAGGAAAGAAGAGTCCCAGGGGAAAAGATCAGGCAGCAAGGGGTCACAAATGGTGGAAATGAAGGGAGAGAAAAGCCACTGGAGGGTATTATCTCCAACAATTAGGACTGAACAGGAGCTGAATTTCAATGCAGCTCATGTTATTGGTCAATTTGGGGATTCACATAAATCTAAACATTGCCTTCGGCATCAGTTTTATGGTCAATGCTGGAAAAAACAGGAAACACTGAGTGAAATTAAAATCTACCCACTTGTGCCGTGTCATGATGAGCCAGGTCAACATATCACTGCTTACTAGCATTGCCTCAAAACAGGCACTTTGTTCATGATTTAAGCTCAATTTCTACTGCACCAACACGCACTGAACAAAAGGAAAAGCTGATGGGATCCATACTGGAAGTGACAGGTGGAGCTTTGGGTGGAGGGCAGAGAGCACAAAGAGCAATGCAGCATACTTAATCTGTATGTTTCAGTACAGTCTGACCCACAAGAAGTTGACCAGCACTGTATGTGGTCCAGTGTAGCGTGGGGTCTGAAGGCGACCAAACTGTGCTTTGAGCTTCAGCTGCATAAAACTGAGCCAGAATCTTCTGTGCAGGTGTCCTTCCTGCTGCATGCACACTGAACCTGGTCACCCTGTGATTTCTTTCTTGAGAGCCATTATTTTGACTTGCTTGGCTGTTTGTCTTCGATTAAAGAAACTGCTGTGAAACGGGGTTCAGTTTAAAGGAAAAGCCCAAAATTTTAGCACATACATTTGTGTGTTTCCTTGCTAAAAAATACCCGGCCACCTCTAAAGCTCACTAATTAAGATGTTTGTTTCAGCTGCACAAGAACTGACGCGTAAAAACAACAAGATACAGCTCTCTGGATCTCTATGCTATGCTAAGCTAACTGTCTCCTTGCTCCAGCTTCATATTGAAATCACAGATTTGAGAGTGGCATCTGTCAGAAGGGTTGCAGTCCAATTATACACATTTTAAAGGCGTACAACTTTAAAGAGACAAAATTTAATGATACGGCTCACTTATTTAACATCAAATTAAAATGCATATGCACATATGCAGCCAACATGTCTGATGATAACAGCAGCCCGAGAAGGAATGGGCACAGAACATGTCAGTGTTATTCATATCTCTTGTATGTATTTATAAGTTTAGACAGATCAGGTATTTGAATCAAGAACCTCACTGGCTTGATGAGTGTTTTCGCCGTGCAGGTAGCAAACATCCTGCGTCTGCTCCGCTGTGGGTGGAGACTGAGCTTTTAATTAATGAACAGCGTGCCTCTGTGAAGCTTTGAAATGTAAATACGCTGCGCTGTCTCCCTTCCCATCAGAGTTCAACCCACAACAAATGTGTGACAGAATGCAAAACACGCCAGTTGTTTTTGAACGGTTTCTGCTTGCCACAAAATTAGCAGAGTTTGACTTAAGATGGGACAGCGTGGACGCGGGACCTCAAGGGATTTTACTTATGAAGCGAACTGCGTAATGTTTCCAATAACTGTGAACTTTAAATTTGAAAAGCATATTTTGATGTGGCTCTTGTGCCTCTCCGCTCCGTGTCTATATTTAGTGAGGCGGATCAGGCTCTCTGACGTCTCGTCTCATTAGAAGAGGGGCACGCAGCTCCTCTGTACAATCACAAGACTCTCGGCGTCATTTTCTTGATTTGATCTAAAAATATGAGCCACATCTTAATAACCGTGAACGTTCCCATACTTCCATGTGCCATGCTAGTTAGAAAAATAGAAAAAAATCTCTGAGCAAATTAAAGAAATAAGACAGGAGGTTACACAAGCACTGCTCACACAAAGACTGGCTGGGCTTTAATCCCCAAA
Organism: Chelmon rostratus; assembly: GCF_017976325.1. NCBI lineage: Eukaryota > Metazoa > Chordata > Actinopteri > Chaetodontiformes > Chaetodontidae > Chelmon > Chelmon rostratus. Next base: position 18,067,304 of record NC_055667.1, on the reverse strand, counting down.
GCGTATTGTATTGCTGGTGAGATAAGGACTCCAATATGGAGTGATTATGTGGCTTTCATGCATGCTGCTTCTTGACACCTGGGAACTAAACACATGCACGATACTGTCGTGCATTTAGTGCGCTATTACTGTGGAGCCTTTTTCAGATCCGACTGCTTAATTTGCACTCACGTGGAAGCAAATAATTTCATCAGAAACGCACAAAACTCACACTCACGAGTGATCAAGTCCACCTGAAAGAACTAAGTGATCCTGTGTAATCATAAACTACTGGGACAGAAACAAATGCCAAGTCTAATACTCAGCGGCCAAAAAGCAGATTATTACCCTTTGTTTTTAATTAAAGGTGTCAGACATACAATAACTCAACTATGGTAGTAGCGGCGCGCAGCGGGTCAGCCAACACGTTGCTATGGAAACTCAAGAGTTTCAGGGTTGAAAAGAGGTGAGTGTGAAAGATCTTTAATGAATACCGCACTGTGCTCCAAGCCAGCGTGTGTTTACTGAAGGCTGTCGACCTGAGCAGGGAGCACCTGTTTTCTTTGCCACCCTCTGCTGTGATGCTAAATCAGAGAGAAGACGGCTCTCACTCCACCGTATTAATTAGTGCTGTGATGGACAGTCGCCATGGGGACTAATAGCATGAGGAACCTGTCATATATATATCTCATTAGCAGAGTATGAAAAGACACACCAGTCCTTCTCATTAACAGGTACAAATTAGTATCATTTGTCCTTTCTTTTTTGAGTGGACTGAGCATGTGTTTCCCAGTACAAACTATGTTTATATGAGGTGGCCCAACAAATGACAAACAGGTTGCTGTACAACACACATCATGTCATTCCAGTTACACTAGTCAAAATGGTTTCACAACAGCAGCTAAATCCACTTATCCCAAATTATCATCTGCAGCATAATCTTATCTGAAAGCACATCAAGTGCTATAAAACACAGCTAAAAATGTTCCCTCCATCTCTTCAGTTTAGAGCATAATCGATAGTGATAAAAGCGCATTAGTGATAATGTTGAGGAGAAGCTCAGGAAATGTTTTCTTGTAATAATGTGGCGAAATGGTCTCTTTTTTCACCTCTCTCATGCAAGTTATTCCGGCTCCACCAAGACTTTGACAACTTCCAAAAACTCGCTTCATACATTTTCACATGAAGTGATCTTAAATCTTATCCCGCTTTGTAAGATACCATGAGGACATGAGCTGATTTCACTCGTGTGCGTGACGGCAGCCAGCGGCATGCGTTACAGTTCCAGTTACCTCCTCCAGTTTGTACGTGATCATGGTGAAGGCTCTGAAGACGCAGTCTGTGGAGCCGGTGATGGTGATGATCCTCTCAGGACAGGAGCCCTCTGAGATGTTGACCCGAGCGCTGCTCTGTGGGGAGAGAGGTCATCGGGTCAACTGATGGTCGACATTAACAGAGCAGTTTGACAATGTGGGAAATATGCTTGTTTACTTTCTTGCAGAGCGTTGGATTAGAAGGTTGATACCACTCTCATATCTGTCCATTAAATACAAAGCTACTGTGCTAACAGCAGCTGGTTTATTTAACAGCTGGGAACAGCTTGTCTGGATGACTCAAACAAGATATAACAGGTAAGTTAGTGAATGTGAGAGGTGGTGTAGGCTGACTGTGCTACCTTTGGACAGAGGCAGGCTAGCTGTTTCCCTCTGTTTCCAGTTTGAATGCTAAGCTAAGCTAGCCTGATCTCATGCCAACTTCTTGAATAACGAGGGACTAAACAAATTACAATAAATAGAGAATATTAGCTAACCTGGCTAAAAATCCACCTACCAGCACCCCTGAAGCTCCCTAATTAACACATTATGTCTGGTTCTTTTAATCTGTACGAAAATGATGATTGTAAAAGAGTAAAAACAAAAATTAGTGGTTTTCTGGGGGGGACTATTTCTTGGCGGGGAGCAGTAACTTCCTGGAGGTGCTGGTTTTCAGTTCTCGACAGAGCCAGGCTAGCTATTTCCCCCGGCTTCCAGTCTTTATGCTAAGCTAAGCTAACCGGCCACTGACTGTGCCTCCGTATTTATCACACAGACATGAGAGTTGTATCGATCCCTTCATCCAACTCTCACAAAGAGATTTTGTCCGAAAAAATTAAAACTTTCCTCAAACTTTTCCACTGATCTTCTTGTGGGTATGTTTCAAAATGCCAAGAGTGTTCACACTGAGACTCATTGTACAATACAGCACACTGGCAGGAGGTTCAAGTGACACGATGTAGAGGAGGTGGCACTAAAAGCTGTGCAGCACATCTCTGTTTCTCAGACTGACAGTCTTACAGAGTTTCTCCTCTGGGCTTCGCCCTCAGACGATCTATCTCCTGCCCTCCTAACATTTTGTGTCCTTGTATTTCTCAGAGTCACATGAGCCAGACAGGACAGTACTGTAACCTCTGGGATATTTTCTCCAGTCACTCCAGTGAGTCATGCTCCCACTGTGGCTGTAATGCCTGGGGAGTGACTGACAGGACGAGGCTCATACATTTGGGAAGTAACAAAAGCCATAACCGGCTGGCTGGTTGGATGGATGGATGGATGGATGACTACCATGGGTGAGTGGTTCATCCAGCCGCTTTGCAGGGCTGCATTGTTCCATGACCTCACTATTCCTCTGTTTATCCTTCTGCCTCATAAAGTACAACATAAAACCTCAGCAGCCAGAGAAAGAATCAAATATATCGCAGCAGTGTCAGCCTAATTAGTTTTTAACACAAAGAGTTAACCAAGCGGCATGAGTTTGGCTGCACCCTTGAGATTTGCAAGAGTGAATGAAGGGGCAAGATGGGAAAAAGGAAGTTGTTTTAAGCGGGGAAGGAGAAAGAAAAGGGATTTGGTGAGAGAGCAGCTACAGGAGGGGTAGTGAATGATGGAGAGAGTGGATTTAAATTGAAAAGGTGCCTTTATCGCCCAAAGGGCAGTTTGGACAATGTACCTGCTCTGTATGCTTTTCAGACTCAAAGCTCACAAACAGGGAGATAACTGAGCCTTATTATTAATACATGCAGAAAGCATGAGCACTATTAGAGGCCTTCTGAGGGTAAACTGTTTTCTCTTGACATGAACCAACTTGTGGGCAGATGTGGTTGTTCTGTATGACATGCTGACACGGCAGTCACTCACTAACATACAGTATGTATGATCAATGGTGCCATGCCACTGTTTTTTTCCCACCTGTATTCCACGAATGCCTCCGTCCCCTGTGCTGCCTCTGATTGACTGATCTTTTCTAACCCTAACCATGTAACCAACCACCTGCCCCTAACCCTAACCAAACAACAAACACTAGCCAATCAGAGGGACACTGGGTGGGTCCTCCCAGACTAATGGAGTTTCAGAATAATGTGCCATCTGAATAACAACCGATGTGTAAACAGTGTGTAACTGTTCTAGCTGCTGGAGGTGGAGCTAGTTCAAACTACTGAATATATCCGAGGGGTTCTAATACACACATGTGTTTTTACGAATTTTCCTCTAAACTCACAGAAATCTGAAACGTGACCCAGACTACACAGCTTTTTCTAAGATATTATAAGCCAAAATGTTTGAAAACCACAGTGTTTAATAATACGTTTCATTTCAAAGGCTTGTTATATTATCTATTGTGTAAAATCTTCATCCTAAAAGAAACTACTCTTGTAACTAAGGCTACCAAACAAATGCAGCTGAGTAGAAAGTAGTGGAAGGAGTGGAAGAATAAAGCAGCACAAAATGGAAATACTCAAGTGAAGTACAAGTACCTCAAAACTGTGCTTAAGAACAATACTTGACCAAAAGTACTGAGTCACTCTCCACTCCTGTGACTGGCTAAGCAGGAAGTGAATCATTGTAAGAGTAATGCAGATGACGAACAGTTAACGCTCTGAATCACGGGCACTGACCTCTTCTCGTATTCGTTTCACCGTCTCTCCTTTCTGGAAAAGAGAAGATGAAGGACAGCTTTAAACAGAATCAAATGTGCTTCGGTTTGAAAAGTACTTACATCACAGCGTACCCGACCTCTAAGTGAAACCTTCCGTTTCAAACCACGAAAGTCTGATTGGAATTCAGCAGAACGAATTTCAGCTCGAGTTTCATAGTGCAGTGCATCGCGGTGGTGTCCTTTGCACCGCTGTCTGAAAGAGCTATCAAATAAATCTGTGCGTCTGAAGGGGACGTACACCTGCTGTAATGGCTGTATATGCAGTGTGTGTGAAGACCTCCCGCCAGGGACAAGAACATTTTTGTCAGACTTGTCACGCTGCAGCACATCCTCTGCTGGTTTTTAGATTGCTTCTTCTCCTGCCCCCTCCAATTTCGTTTTGGCTTAAGTCCATCCGACCTGTCACACCTCTGCTCACACCTTCATGCGTCCACTGATGAACGCTCCCTTACAAGAGCATCATAAATAGCACCACCTTACACACACCGGGCTAATACATGTTATATTCTGGGAAAAATTGTTATTATATGTGGTCCATCGTGACTCTGGTGCCGGTCTTCTATTGATGAGAAAGAGATGAGAGGTTTGCCAAAGAGATGGGAAGGGAAAAAAGGCTTGGAGGGTGGAGTGGCGAGTTATTAGCCCAAGTACTGCAGATCAAGTGCCTCTCTCTCTGTCGAGCTGCACAGTATGTGCCAAGCTCATCTCTCAATTTCTCTCCCTTTCTGTTCATTCTCTATTTTCTGATATTTTGATTTCTGTAGCATCCATTGTGACATCCTGCAGCACTCTCTATTTTCTGAATTCATTTTTTTTGTCCCTGTTCTTTCTTCTTTTGATGTCTTTTGTAGGTGTTGTATTGCGAGGTGCGATTGTGAGAGCTACTGAAGCAACACAGAGCAGCCAGGCCCCTCCTAACAGACAGCAAAAGTGCCCACAAGGGGCCAACAGTAATATGTCTGTGGAGCTCAGTTTCAGCAGGAGGCTTCCAGTCAGTGCACTAATGTTTTCGTTTGATGGATCACCGTGTTGCATTATGGGTGGTGGGGGTGGTGGCGAGGTCTTAAGAGGGTCGGTTTAAGGCGGTTACATTTAGGAAGGGGATATCCAAAACAAGGATTGATTGTTAGAGGGCTTTGAGGAAAAGGATTTTACAAAGGCTTGTTATGAATCCACAACAATCACCCACATCAATAAGATGTTTGGCTTAGAACAATGGATGATAAGTATAGATTTACAGAAGATTTGACACAGGCATAGCATCTCAACACATTGACCCCATCTGATAAAGGAATGTTATTCTGTTTTTTATGATTAATACCTTTATCTATATGCAGTATTTTGTGTATTAGAATAAAAATAGCAAGTCTCACCTTTCCTATGATGCTGCCAACCTCCTGAAATACAACAAGATAAAGGTAATTACAAACACTAAATACAATTTCAAAAAGCAGAAAAATGTATAATCTCTATGTAACATTTTCTTATTTAATAATTGTGTGAATTTATCGTGTTTAATTTACGAGGCTGTTAATCTTACGTCGAAGGTTCATTCGTTCATAAACAACGTGAGCGGGAGGCTCGTACCTTTCCGTGCATGAGCAGTCGTAGTGTGAGGGTCACTCCCAAGCCCCCGTCTCCAAAGTCCTGCTCACAGTTCATGGTGATGTGGGAGTGGCACGCAGGGAGACGCATGAACAAGGCTCATTCGCTGGTCACACAGTCAAACGAAGGCCAGCGCTCGCTCTCTGGCTCTCCGGCGTCCGTCAGTGCTGCTCTGAGGGAGAAAAAGAGTGAGCGAAGTTCAAAGGCATTTGTTAATTACGTCAAAGGAAGCGGCACTGTTCACCGAACGTTATGTGCCACTATTAAAACTAATGGCCGCTCATTTCTGGGAAACCGCATGCTCGTACGGTATCTAATTGCACTGTTGACTAAATGATAATTCCCAGAGATCAAAGACATTCAGATGAACTGAGGACAAATCCGAGCCTAAATCAAACACATTCATACCATCAAATCAAGTCTCTCTGTGAGGAACTTCTTCATTAGTTTGAGTCGATGTGATATTGATGTTGACTCAAAACAAAGTCATAATGAAGACCGTTGTGTTTGCAGGATATTGACCAGGAGCACCAGCAGTGTCAGCACTGTGAGCTCCGGGGCCCTAATGGACTGTGGGTGGCCATTGATGACTAACACGCCATCTTCATTATCCGACGAGCAGTTTCTCTCGCAGTGAGCTGAGTGAATGTTGAAATTGGATGCAAAAAAATAAAAAATAAAAAATAAATAAAAAATGGAAATTTCATATTAGATGAGGGTGGCATGAGATTCATGCAAAGTTAATCAAATTCAATTCGAAACAGTTTTCATTAAACTGAAAATGCTCTGAGTTTCTGCGGGGACCTGGTTTTATCTACTCCATCACAGTTGGTCGGAGAGAAGAAGTAGAAGAAAAAAAATCTCTGTTATGGGGAGATGGAGCAGAATTTATGCACAGATAGCAAATGAGAAGCATCTGCGCTGATCCCAGAATGACAATGTGGCAGCGGCTGTGTGCATGTCAGTAATGTGACAAACGGTATGATGATTAATGTGTGAGTCACCTGGCTGCTCGCCGTCTCAGCATGATGTAATTAGTTCATGGAATTATTCATGTTTCCTCTTGATTTATATTTGCTTACATTTGTCAGTGTGGACAGGGAAAGCAGATAGATAAACAGGCTGTGTGATACATAAATATAGCTACACGCTGTGTGATTAGCAGAACTTAAAGGCAGAGACAGAATCGCCAGAGCACACGACAAATGCTTACAAATGCTTTTAATTAGGGCTGCAAATAAAAATTATTTTCCTATTATCTGTTTAAATATAAAGTCAAAAATGATGATCACAGTATCCTAGAAACCTAAGGGGTTGCATTCAAATGCCTTGTTTTGTTCAAGCAACAGTCCACAACCCAAACACATTCAGTTTACTGTCACAGTGATCAAAGGAAAGCAGTAAATCCCCTCATTGGAGGGGCTGGATCTGGAGAGCGTTTGTCATTTTTACTTAAACGAGGCTAAAGCTGCCAGCCGTACTCTGTCAGAGCTGCTTGCTGGATGGTCGAATGGCTTCGTAAATCCACCACCCCCCACCTTTCCGACACCGGGATCAGGGTGGGCTGTCCGACCATTTCTGTAGCTTTCCGAAACCGACAATCTGACATGCACACCCATTTCATGCAGCGATTGGCCAGCTGTGCTGGGGTGAGAAACTAAGAAGCGACTTTCACTTTCCATGAACGCCTTCTAGGTGAGACCGTCTAAAAATGAACGACAGTATCTCCATATTTTAACAATGCCGCGTCTCTCGTATTGTACTTTGGGCTTTGTTGGGGAGTCTTTCCTCATACGAACCAAGGGGCTAAGGATGGAGGGTGTCGTACTGGGAAGCCCCTTGAGGCAAATTTGTGATCTTTGATATACTGTGAATAAAACTGACTGAACTTAACTTTGAGCTGAAAAATGCTAACCTCAATAGCAATGCTAGCAGGCTGATGTTTGCAGGTACATTATTTGGGTTACTCAGTCAGCCATTGATATTCAAATACATAACTTGGGAAATATAAACAGACCATAGATAACTTTGACAGGGGAAGTGATTAGGATGCATCCTCTGGGGACCATGAGTATTTTTACCAAATCTCATCGAAATCCATCCGATTGCTGCTGAGATATTTCACTAAAAAAAGAAAAAAGTCAACCTCATGATGGTGCTACAGGGAAGGTCAGGGGATCACCAAGGGTTGAATGTCCACACAAAATGCTAATCCATTAAGTAAATGCTGAAATATTTCAGTCCAGACTACAGTGGACCAGACAACTGACCAACATTACCACCTCTAGTGACATGCATCAGTGTGGCTAAAAATCATGTAAATAATGAATGAATCATCAAAGCGGTTGCTGATTAATTTCAGCTTTCTGACTCAATTAGTCGAATCAGCTCGACTCTCAAGCCCATAATAAAATGTGTTCAATTTTAACAATGCTTTTCTGATATCTGAGGAAAAACCACACCTGACAGTGGAATCCTTCATCACCGTGGCTCATGTCAGCCACTCATATTCAGTAACAACACAGTAACAAACTGCCCTCTCCTTTTTCACTCATCAAGGCCACTTGTTTGTCTGCCAAGTGCATTCCAACCAGCCTACAGAGCCACTGCACACCAGCCTACTGCTGCAATCCTACTGACACCGCCTGACATACGCTTGTGAGTGTTTTTTATTCATCTGCATGCTGTCTGTAGATCTGGTGAGCTATGTGAGGAGATCATGTTTAATAAATGGGTGTTATTTTAGATGAGATTCAGTTCCTGAGAGAGTTGTAGGCAGGTTTATTGCTTTTGCTTAGTGCACAAGGCCATCGCTGCTTCGCTGATTTATTTATGCACCGGATGCTTGCAAAGACACGTTCAAATGCTCACACGCATCCTTCTTAGGATGTCATAGAGCTTGACTGCCTGCACGGGTTTAACATTCCCTCCATGGCAGCGGCACAGTCTGACGTGCCAACTCGCCAAAATGTGGTAGTAAGTGGAGCAAAGTGTCATTTTACTGGATTAAATCGCACCAAATTAAACTTCAGCTGCTTTTTTGAGTGAGATGCTCATTGGATTGACTTACAAAACTATCAGTTAGAAGCTCATCTCCATACAATTTCCATAAATATCAAACAAAGCCCCTGGGGGGTTGACTGGAGATAAACAAAAAAAAATAGAACATTTTTGCTCGCTGTCAGCTACAGATATGAGGCCAAGTAATCATGATTTTAAGCTTGATCGATGCATCCTGAACACATGTGTTATCACAGAGCACATTTGTGCAACCCGTGGGCTAACTTCATTATGTTTAGGCACTGAAGGGCATGGCTAAAATGTTAGCACTTTATTGCATTAGGAGCTAATGGTTGGAGAGATCATTATGTGCTGCTCCGTGGGCTGATAACAAGGCATGTGCTCTGTGTCTGTGTGAGGGCGGTGAGCCTCTGAACTCCTCATTTCCAGAATCCCAAGCAGCAGCGTTCCCGGATGAACAGAGCTCCTCTGTTCTAAATTAGACCTGGTAACTCAGAACAGGGAATTAGCAAAGTGCAGACTGCAGCGCCGGGCTGCCAAAATACAGTCGAACCTGGGGGGAGAGAGAGGCGGAGAGCCCGTCCACTGTCCTGCTCCGCCGCCACTGACTGTGTAACCTTGGTCCTGCTCTGCCTGACTGAGTCCAGCATGCAGGGGCTCCTTGTTACGAGTCACTGCTTGTATTCATCTTTATATACACTGAATTAAGCATGACATTGTGAAAGCAAATGACTGACACAAAAACAAATGGCCATAAAAGGCAAGTTTGAGTCTGCTGCTGACCAATTAAAAATAGCAACTGGGTTTAACCAATGGGCCTATTACAGGAGAATTACAGTTCATTGCAATCCATGAAACTACTGAATAAATAAGACATTTACATTTCTCTCATGATGGATCGTAATCGCTTTGGTGATCATGTGATCCTCTGGCATATGACATTCTCATCTGCTTCAGCCATACTTTGTGCTCAATGCTAATTAACACATGTTGAAATGCTGTTACTGCATGCTAACTTGCTAAACTAAGATGGTTAAAACTAGCATTGTCATTGTGAGCGTGTTAGCATGCTGATGTTAGCATGGCAGCCTCTCAGAGTCGCTAGCATGACTGTAGAATGGTCTTCTAAAAAATACAATGTTTTTTTAAAAACCTGCTCTCAGATCTCAGCAATTACAAGCAAAACATAAGTAAAAACAGAACGCAATCATGAGCCCATGTAGTAACATCCTTTATACAATGATGTGTTCAGTGGTGAACCTCGCTCCATCCTTGCTTGTGAACCACTGCGCCTTTCCAGGATGCTCCTTTCATACACAATCATGATGCTATCACATGTTACCAATCAACCTGTTTACCTGTGGAATGTTCCAAACAGGTGTTTTTGGAGCGTTCCACAACTTTCCCAGTCTTTAGTTGCTCCATTCCCAACTTGTTTGAAACATGTTGCTGCATCAAATCCAGAGAAAGCAGATATTTACAAAAATCAATGAAGCTACTGAGGTCAATCATTAAAAAAAAGTACTGTTATGGCCATTTTACAACACACAAGTCCAAGACCCAGAGTATGCTGTTATTGTCTTTGATTTGCGTTCAATTTAATTATATCCGACTTTCTTGTGAATTAATCCAGTGAACTCATAAGTCCAGGAGGTGGAAAACAAAAAAACAAAAATTAAACTTTTGATTGTAGCATCATCAGGATAAGTGAATGTAAAACTGACGTGTCGTGAAACTGACACGAGATCTTTTTCTGGAACTTTCGTACTGACACACACTACAGATTATTGTCTGCAATAAAAAACTAAAATATATATCGCATGTCCTGTATTCTAATGTTCAGAAAGAACTAGAGCTGAACTGATAAATTGATTAGTTGATTGAAAGAAAATTTTGACAATCATTTTTTAACAAAAAAATGTATGAAATTTGCTGGTTCCAGCCTCTCAAAAGTGAGAATGTGCTGTTTTTCTTCGTCATATATAACCGTAAAAGAAACTTATCTTTAGATTTTGGACTGTTGAGCAGATAAAACATGGCATTTGAAGACATTATTGTGGATTCTGGGAAACTCTGTGTTTCCATAACTACATCTCATTGACTAAATTACTAGTTTACTTGAGAAAATAATTGCCAGATTAATCAATAATGAAAATAATCATTAGTTGCAGCCCTAGAACAAATAATATCTGATACAAACACAAGTTTAGCATAAGCCACCTATCACAAACTATTCAAGATGTACATAAAACTACTGTGTGACCCTAACTGAGAGCATACTGATTTATTTATATCATGTGACAACAAACAATTTGCCAGATATAAACATGTGCCTAAGCGGCTTTTATTAGTACAATGTTATAATCAGGCTGAAAACTACAAAAATATGACCAGAGGATGTCATAAACTGACATTATCCTTTAAGATATCGAGAGGTGGGTTTATTTTTACTTTTTTTTAAATCTTTCTTCCGTGAAGCATACATCAAAGATGTCGTGGATAAAAGCAACCAGCATACATCCCTTGACATCCGCCAGCAATAGTTTCTTTTTCTTCCTGGTGATGTTTTCAGGAGCACCTACGCCAGTGAGACTGCCGAGATGAAAAGGATGTTGTACAACCCGCTTGTCGAGAGGACTGGACACCTGTTCTGAGGCAGCCATGTCCCTCACTCAGCTGGCAAACAGACGGCTCTGGGCCGGCTTAGAGAAAACGAAGAAGGAATGAGGACATGCCTGGTCTCCATGGTGAAAGATAGAAACAGGGCTCCCCTCTGCTTATACATATACAGTGCAGGGGCTTGGGGGTATTGAGTGTCCGCTTGATGAACACACAGAGGAAGGGCCATCCCGCCCGGGTGGGCACATATAGAGCAGTAAGTGAGAGGGTGTCAACGTGTGCACACGTGCACGGTTAAGGGCAAGAGGTGAGAGACCATTCACACACATGTTCGCACAGCCCCCCCACACACATACAGACGGCTCAGGCGGGTTTGTGTGCGCCAAAACAAAGCACACGCATAGCAACATACAGCTGCTGGGATGAAAGGAGGCAACAATTCACACGCACCAACATGAAGTGTCCTGTTGAAACACAAGAGTGGACTTTGATCTGCAGAGAAAGACCACAGGAGGATTTTCTGCAGCTTCACAACATCACAAACGAGCTCAAAGTTCTGCCATGTTTGAGTACATGGGATGACATATTGACAACATGGTCCCCTGAGGTGATTTGACTGGAGAAAAAATCACATACAGTACAAGAAGGGAAAAGAGTCCTCTATAGGCTCCTCTTCACCAGTGGTCAGCCGGAATTAAATGAGACCCTCAGGGAACAAACATGCACACATCCACACAGCAGCAAACACACACATCCCACATCCACACAGGGCATTTGGACTTTCTGCCTGCTGACTACATACTGTATCCAAGAGCATGACTAGAAGCTCTAAATAGTGAAAGGTATTAACTAACGCAGCTAACGACCGCACATTAAAAAAAAAAATTCTGCAGAATTTCGACTTTATGCTGAGGCTTCTTGATTAAATGAGCTCAATTCCATGTGAATGAAATATTCAAAGAGGGGCTGCATGTTTGGATTAGCTTTAACTGCATCGCAGCCGTAAGTCATGCTGGGATTCATCACTAATATTGCTTTATGAGCCGAGCCGCGCGGTGATTTTAGCGCTGCTCAGAGACGGCCGTACATGCAACCTCAAACTCCTGCACAAATGAAGCACACTTTAAAGCTCCTATCAGACTTTCATGAATTATATCTTAGGCTCTATCAGCTGTAGCTACATTAAGATAAGTTTTTTCTCAATTACATCAAATAAATTTGAAGTAAAAAAAGAATCCTTAGTGTTTAATACTCAAAAACTCACTCAAATATTGCTGAGTTCTGATTGGTACAAGGAAAAATATGACATCACTTTTTTTCAAACTGAAGCCTGCTCACTTTAACCCAAAACTAGTCCAAGTTTGGCAGGAAATTGTCTGTTTAACAGGGTTCTTCCCTGTTCCTAATAGTAAAAGGATGATTTCTGGGCCTTTAAGTTCAATATAGATATATCGTATAGCTCTATTATGTGACACTTTGACAGGCAAAGCTCGCCCCTTTAAGATTTAACAGGACTTTATTTAAGTATGAAAAGGTTTCTTCACCATGGCTGCCCTTCCACAATCTCTCCACTGAGGTGAGAGAGAAAAAAAAAGGAAAGCGACAGAAGGAGAGGCCTTCAGTTGTGAAACAGGAGAAGCTTGAAATTAAAGAGCAGTGTTTCATCTCTCAGCGTGTCTGTCTCAGCTCTGTCACATATAATGGGAGGGGTCAGCCCCCGGCACAGAGGGGACCGTCCTCTCCTATCAGCCCCCGGCTTCATCTGCTGTTAAAGCATAACCGTGTCAGCCTGCAGTGCGAGCCGCCTGTCAGCCACAAGGCTCCAGAGAGGGTTATCAGAGCCCTGGGCTGCCTGCTGCTCCCGGAGCCAGATCGGCTTCCCCAGCAGCAGAGGGGAGGCCAACAGCCGCGCTCGCCGCAGCCACTGCGCCTAAATGTGGGCTGACGCTGATAAGATTACCCCAAGGCGGCGTGTTTTTAATCCATAATCTGTGCTGCTTTAGAGAGTGAATGCAACTACAAGATTCCCTGCAGATTATATTAACAAATGTGCTGAAAAGTCACAATGAAAGTTGTGACAAAATTACTGACGTAGGATTTTTTTTAAGCATCCTCTAAAACTGTGTGGGATTTCTGGCTGACATGACGAATTTGTAGCACTATCAAGTTGGTTATTAAAAACGAGATTCTAATTTATAACTAAGTGCTGTAATATCCTCCCTCATCCCCCAAACATATTTTGGACTATATCAGAACCAAGAGTCGCTTATCGGTGCACGAAGAGAGATTATTTCCCACCATTATACCAAGGTCTGTCATATCTCAAAGTGGCGTGAATCAATACTTTCAGGGCCTCGTCTTGTCACGGCAACTTGCAATCATGTCAATCTGGTGGCAGAATCTGCATAATTAGGAGTGAATCTAATAGCTAATGAACAGCAGCGTAATTGACACTCCATTATTGCAGTCTATCTTAAGCCATCAGTTTCTGTGACTGTCAGGCTGGAGCAGTATTTAGTTAGTTCTGGCTCAGTGGTTATTAATAAGCCTATACCCTTGAAAGAACGCGGCCACTCGGCAAGAAACATACATTGACCGAGTGTTTATGCATTTTTTTTTTTCACGATGGATCCCGTCTCCTCATTAGGTAAAGCCGAGCTCCTTCCTCCTTCTCATTATTGCCAGGAGGGATAAAACAACACAAACATCGAGATAATGAACCTTACAGGGCCGTGTTTCTGGGCTGTCAATTGTTATCTCCCGAGTGGCTGCTGGTACCAGACACACAGTGACACCGTCTGAGCCTGTCTTTACACTGGCTTTAGTTAGCATGGGGACAACGTGGCCCAGGCCCATATACTGTGCCACTGTTCCTCCTCTCAGTCTAGGGCTGCAGCTGATCATACGTTTCACTATCAACTATCTGCTGATTATTTTCTCAATTAATTGTTTTGTCTTTAAAATGTCGGGAATTAATGAAAAATCTTAGAATTCCTTGTTTTGTCCGACAATCAGTCCAAAAAGCAAATACATGCAAATTATTATCATATATAGCAAAGAAAAGCAGCAAAGCATCACATTTAAGAAGCTTAAACCAAATAGATTTTTTGTCTTTTTATGCTCAAAAAGTGACTGAAGTTGATTATAAAAAAAAGCTGCAGATTAACTTTCTGGTCATGCACTGATTGATCGATTGGCTAATCGTTGCAGCTCTATCTGAGTAGCAAACTAGCTGTTTTCATATTATATTCTTACATTAAATTCAGGATAACTGGCTTTGTGTGCCAGTGCTGTTTTCATTCGATTATACAGTTTGACTTCTCCAGAGTGTTTATCCCTCTCTGGATTCAATCCTGGAATTTTCTGTTCATTTGCCTTGCCTTGACTTACAATGGCACGCTTCTTATTATTAGAGAGCCTCTATTAGGACCGTATATCACTCTGAATGGTTTTTTTGGCATGCTGGAGAATACACTTTGGCAGGGTATTAACTCTAGCTTTTATCCCATCCCTCTCACTGGATGAAGGTCACTCTCTCTATCTGCAAAATGACTTTCCTCTCTTCTCTTTCATCCCTGCTTCCCTCCCATCCTCCACACCAGGGCATGAGTCAGAGAATCTGACACCTCGGAGGAGAGAGGAGAGGGAGGAGAACAGTAGAGGGAGAGGGGAGACAAATTGAGAAAGAAAGGGGGAGAGATGGGGACAGTTGGAGGGAAGAGAGACGAGCTGATCGATATCGCAGAGAAACATGAGAAGATGTGGCCTGGCCCTGCTTCCTTGACGTTAAAGCCACCGTCTTAAAAATGGCAATTAAATTCATCAAAGCACAGATGGTGCACTAGTCCTTGCTCCCATGTACTACAGTATCCTTTATAGTGGTGTACAGTATGGCTGCAAAATCATACTGTTTACAGCATCGCTGCACTTCAGTTGGCATCTTATTTGGTACACAACAGCTCCACGCACGTTGAGCTGAAACTACATATTACATAAGCTCCTCAACAAACCGAGCACAAACCCAAAAATAGTGCAGTCCCTGTTAAATATTTCAGGCACTCGGCAGCTGAAGGGGGGGGATAAAAAGCTTCTCTCCTTCTTGGTCGCAATACAAAAACAGACACACACATACTGATGCAGATGGCCAATTGAAAGAAAACCTCCATTTAGCGTACTGTAGAGCAAAGCGGATTACTGTCACGAAGGCAGTATTTTAGCTCATTCGCTTGATATGCAGCACTTAGTCACTGGAGTGGCGTACTTAGCGTACACCTATCCCCATTTCTTGAGTCACTCTCTGCACGGCATGAAAGCTGCTCTTTGAGGGTGACTTCTGAACTAAATAAATCACGCTCATGAGACTCTTTGAGAGACACAACAGGAGAGTCACGGGGCCTGCTGGGTCAATCTTTGCAGTTCAACACAGTGCTATCTTTTCATAGCAGGGACAGCCCGCGGCTCTGTCAGCCACAGGGTCAGTCTTAAGAACAGCAGCGAGGGTCACATTCTGCTCCGGAAGAAAGGCTTTCTTCATGGCAGAACAGAAGCATCCAAAAACAAAGGAATGTATACTGTTTATGTGCATGGGAGCAACCGCATCACATGATACCAACGAGCATGCATGTGATTTTTGTCTCGTGCCTTTCTTGTTTGGCATCCTAAAGCATGGCGCGGTAAAACATAAGGATGATTAACTCGTAGCAGAAATCTATTTCAATCGACAAAGAAAAGAGGGAGCTAAGCCTCGAGAGTCTGTAGTTATTAGATAGCGACAAGCACAGGTTAATTGCTAAAACGCAGGTTAATTGCTACAGGGGATTTATCTCAAACATTGGAGAGGAAATTAATTTGTATCACAACAACGCTCCTGTGACAACAACAACAACTAAATTAACGCCTGAGCGAAGACGACGATGCTGATCTGCCTCATAAAACGTGTCCGAGTGCAAAAGCGCTACAAGGCATTACAGACTTTCAGTCTACGTGGGGAAGAGAAACAATGCGGGGCTCGTTTCAGAGGAGAATAAAATGAAGATCTGCAGACAATTCAAGATGTTTTGTCGGTGGAAACAATTCTGCTTCCCTGCATTGTGAACGGCTAAATTATCCAGGAAAGCTCTTCTTGTAAAAGGTGATTGAACATCCATGATCTCTCTCTGCAGAACTGTTTACTTGATGACTGCAAGCTAAAACTTGCCCCCCCCCTTTCTCCCCTTCCGTCTGCAAGAACAGCATCTTAGTAGATGAGAGGGATTATTGGCAGTTCCCAGACGTTGGAGCAGCACGTGTCAGGTCTGGTTTCTGTTATTTATGAGGCCTCTCGGCCCCAGCCCTCACTCTGCAGCAGAGATGCAGGTGGGGTTTCATTATTGAAGATGCTCTTCCACTTCTTATTAGATCTCTGACTCTCAGAGTGCATTAAGGAATTGCATTTGGACAGAGACTCAGCAATAGATGATGGTCTGTCTTTGTGCACCCTGGAGTCCCTCTCAAAGATATGTGTACCTCTCACATCAGCCAAATTGTATGGCCTAGTCCCTTTTCCCCTCGCAGGAATAAAGAGTGTATTTGCACTCAAGCAGATGCCCCCTTCACCACACACACAAACACACACAGGAGAAAATCCTGTTCCTTATTGATACCCGTTATGTGCTTGGGAAGATAAATCTGAATCATGTTCTCGTACTTATTCCAGTAAAATAGCCACACAATGCATTACATCCAAATGAATCCCTCCACAAACAGCTTACAGTTACACCCTAAGCAATGTGCAATTCTCCAATTGGGTCCCATTTCTCTCCACTTATGTTTGAGTGTAAACACACTGGAGGTGCACATGCAAGATTCATGAGTCTCCAGGCAGGCAGGACCATGATTTCCTGAATCAATCAGCTGGTCCACTATCAGATGCCTTTTTTTTATTGATCCTATTGTACTGAAGAGCCTAAAGATGATCAGTCTTTTGTGTTTTATATGGGCCTGTTGTGCTAAAGTGGATACATGTGTGTGAGTGTTAATAAAGCTAATTTTTATTCCAGGTATTACAATACAAGAGAAGTATCAAGACTAACTTGTACTGAACCCTCCTGGTTGATCAATGTGTTGACAAGCCTCCCTGCTAAATTAAACCAATCCTTCAAACCACTTCACTGGTTGTGTGCTGTGTCTAGCGAACAAAACACTGGAAATATCTGGAGACAGCGTGGGCAAATAAACACAACCATCCGTTATAGGGTCTATTAATGCACTACGAGTAAACTGCACGTGTAGTTTTGCAAAATGTGAGCAGAAATTCTCCAGTTTCGTGGCAGAAGTGAGCAAAGCGCGTCCGAGCAGCAGAGTTTTGCTTTTCTTTGGGGTCAGCTCATCAGGACACTTCTTCTATCCAGCGTTAGACTAACGCAATTAGGCATCTTCGTGAATAATGGCGCTGTCACACACACTCGCTGCCTCAGCACCAGCCAGGCGCCCACAGTACCGGACTTGTTGAGAACGATCTTTGTGCGCAGGACTGGCCTGGCCAACGGGGTCCACTTTCATTATCATAAAACCGTCCACACACAAGAGACCGATTGTCTCCACGGTCCTACTGCGTCCCCTGCTCATCTGGCGACTTTCTGCCATATGCTGTATTTAACAGCCCAGTCAGTTTATGGCTTCATTAATCTAGTCTAGGATTTCAGCTCATACTCATGAGCGCGTCCTGGTAAAAACATAGGAGGCTGTAATCGGCAGCTTTAATTCGGTGGTTGCTCATTAAGAAGAGTTTGAAGGTTAAATTACAAATACAAGTCTCTCTGCTTGGTGGAATTCAGAGAATAACACACTAAATCACGAGAATGGCACCAATTGGACGAGAGCTGTTTCAAGTTGGAGATTTGGGAACATGCCGTTCAAAAACGTGCCTTTCCAGATAGTCACTCACCTGTTCTCATGCAAAAGGTCGCAGTCGCCACTAAAGTGTCCCCATGGATCTGTGATGACCGGGCTTTGTATCCACATAGAGTCCAATGACACGGACGTGTAGTGCGGTCTGTCCTCCCGGTGTGTCAGCAGACCGGAGTGCAGGGCGCCTGTGCGCTGAGGAGGGGAGAGACGCACTCAGCGCGCGCGCGCGCACACACGCACACAAACACACAAACACACTCAGGCGGCGACCACCCCGCTCACAATTAACCGAGGCAGCCCGTGAGAGAGAGCAGGGTGCTCTCTGGGTAAAAAGTCCTTTGCCTTCAAGCCTCCACGGTGTTTGT
The DNA here is from genome assembly GCF_017976325.1 of Chelmon rostratus. Classification (NCBI taxonomy): domain Eukaryota; kingdom Metazoa; phylum Chordata; class Actinopteri; order Chaetodontiformes; family Chaetodontidae; genus Chelmon; species Chelmon rostratus. The sequence goes on along the minus strand of NC_055667.1, from coordinate 18,048,855 downwards.
GTCCCCGCCTCGGCCGCTGTGGTGAGCTCCTGTCCCCGCAGGACCTCTGCCGCGAGCGCGGCGCGCGTCTCCCCGCGCGTCGCACCGCGGATCGACACAGTCAGGACCGCGGAGCCTCTGCGCCGCGTGAAATCTCAGCATGACCGCGGAAATTACATTTGCTGAATCAATCGGACTGTTATTGAGAAATGTGTGGCGTCACCTTGTCTCAATTATAGTGAACGTTTTATTGGAGGAGTGGACGCCGCCATCACGGCTGATTTCTTGTCTATTTGCTATTTGCCCCTTTAAACTCCAGTGAAGCGCAGGTAACAGCTACCTGTGAGAAATCGTCCCAGGGTTTATTGTCAGGCCGAGAGTCAACATGTAGATCTGATAAAAGTGAGGCATTTTTTTTAATATAGAGAGCAAAATTGGCTTCGCCAGAGTTGGTCTCCCAAATGTAAAATCGAAGCTCGTTGCATTTTCTTTTGAAGTTTGTGGCGTTTAAGATCAGTAACTTTCTCTCACATAGCGCCATCTAGTGTACCAATGTTGATATTGCAATCGTTTCATCATGCGTTGCTGTGCTGTAAGGGAAGAATAATAGCTGATGTATGTTTTGTACTATTATTTCTATACCCTCTCATCCTCCACAGGCTCTGGATTTCAATATTATTGTAAATTATACAGTAACAATATAAAGTCCAGTCATCTTTAGCAATTGGCAGACATCATTTTCCTTTGAGAAATGGAAAACAAACAACATTCAGGGACGGAGACATGAATCAGTCTATTTCAGACCAAGCAAAATGTGTCCGTGATGAATATTCACTTGACAAACGGCTCATTAATTTAAAGACAGTGAAACAAGACACCCAGACAGCTCCCACTGCTCCTCTGTGAAGGAGGGAACGTCTGGGTAATTTGAGCATGACATCTCCATCCATTTCTCAAATTATCTCAGTTGTCTCTCAGGTGCCCCCCATTCACGGCAAAAGAAATGGGGAGAGGATGCATGCGAACGCGTATTTATATTTCTAAATAAAAGGCCTTTATCCATCATTGCTTGACATTTTTACTACCGTCGCTGTAAGCTGTTACATTTTCTGACTTTGTCTGTCTGATGGTGACATTTTCTCTTGGCCGGGAGTCAAAGAGGCTATATAAAGTAAGCTCAGGGGCGGGCAAACGTGTAGATATTTAGAGCAGATACATTCATACAGCTTGTTACAGTTGTTAGCTCTTTACTTCCAAAATGTATGACGAGAATAATGAATTGAGCAGCTGCGGTAACACTTTGTATTAAATTACACATATTCCACATTATCTGGTTGCTTATTAGCATACATATTAGTAGCATAGTCACTCTTTATAAAGCACTTATTAATGCATTATTCTGCATGTCCGTATTGTACAAATACTACACCACTGACCAAGAGTCTGGCCCCAATAACCTCCAAATTACTGTTGTTCATAGCTATTGTAGACCTACATTAATCTTAATAGCATAACCCTAGAATAAGGCATTCATGAGTGCTTTATAATGACTAATAAGGAGCCAATATGCTACTATGCATACTAATAAGCAACTAGGTGCACTGTTGCCACAGCTGCTGGGTTTCAGCACAGTTTAAGCACTTACAGGATCATTTATTGGGATGAAAGAAATGCACTTGTCTGGTCTTATTACCACAGCCCTAACTCTGTACAGTTCCACTGAGTGAATAAAGCCATATTAGACCCCAACCTTGAGGGAAGACACATTACATTATGTCTTAAACCTTTTGACAGGGACACATAACTTTGAAGCAAGCAAAAGAAGAATAATATGGCCTATTATTGTTTAATCTGCCAACCATTCAGCGGCAACTCAATGGGAGTTCCTACATAATGGCGCCCTATGAATCAAGCACTTAACCATATCACAGCTGTACTGAATAACTTGCTGTGGTCTGTCGGGCCCGGTGACGCTGTCTTTCAAACAGCAGGAGGTGCTGTGTGATTTCAAATCCATCTTGCAGGGACAGGATGCTTTGTTAAAGTGAAAAAAAGAAGAAGAATGCAACCACCACTAGGGGTGTGTGGGTCAGACCGCTGCCAGAAACCAGTCACGGTGATGTGGCTTCAAAACAGCTAAAGGTGTAGTGTCGGCTATGACACAGCCATTAACTGGAGAAGTAAGTGTGACTGTGTCAATACACTTGCCATATATAATGCAGGGATATAATTACCACTGTGACTCACGACTGGACAAGCAGAGAGCTGCACTAGGTGTGGGATTTCATAGCAATTCATCAGTTTTCCTCCCTGGCATGTGTGCGTAGATGTAGTATTTCTGCCAGAGTGAAAAGAGTGAGGGTGCAATAGAGAGGATAACATGTTCATTTTGGTTTAATTTCACAGTTGGGGTTCACTTTTTCGTGACTGAACCACACCTTTGGGTTGTGCATCTGTATTTGGATAATTTCTCATTTAGTTTGGTTAAGCCTGAATTGCTTGCATGTGTTTTCATTTTAACATTCATCATTTCTAAACTCAAATCTAGCTGGAAATTAGACAGCGATGTCATATTTTCCAAAGCATTGCCTCACCCACGGTACACAGCCCCCCAGCCCCCCCGTTTGCTTTGGCAAACACAATGTATATCATCCCTGCTTGTCTGGGAGCATTCAAGCTTAACAAATACCTCTCATACTAAATGGCACTGAAACAACGAGAGATGACACGAGGGCAACAACTACAATTACTCAGCCGTGGAACGTCTCTCTTCTTCTCTCCGACCCTCTCATGCACAAACAAACATGGCTTAACATTCCCTGCATTGAATTTCACAGCCTTTTTTAACTTTGTCTTGCCAAATGGTGACTGAAGACATATTCTGCTTTTGTCTGCTTCCACATACCAGAGCTCACAGCAGGTTTGCCTTTCATTAAAGCAACTTCTGCAGTAGTTTGATCTTAAAAGCTGCAACTGTCTTTGATTCCCTCCCAGGCAAGGAGCAATGGTTTGACATTTCTGTTATTTGATGTTTGCTTATCAAACATGAAAGCGATTGGTTGTACAAACTTAATAAGTTCCTTTATAACTCACATGATAAGACTACAGAATCTACAGGTGTTGTGACGTCCACTGTACCTACTTAAAGAATGAAAGAGAGCCACAAAAAAACAGCCACATGCACAGTGAACTCCTTTATGGTGTTAACTACTGTGCATTTAGATGCAGAATGGTGATTTATATTCGAAAGCACATTTCCATATATCTTTCTTTGAAGATATATGGCTTTGCTTTGAAGCGCATGTATTATTTTGAACAATTGAGGCGAGGGAGACATTGGACGGAACAGACTGGAGTTGGAATACTAATAGGAGATTTAGCCTAGTATTAAATAGCTTACAGAACAAGGATTATGTTTGCCATGCTCTATGAGTGTTGTTCTGTTTTGTAGGCTATGTAATTAAAGAAAAAAAAAAATTCTCATGCAGAACAGGCACTGGGGACAACAAGCTACCATGTGACGCCACATTTCCATTTATATTCCATAAATGTCGTGAGTGTGACATAATCAAATTTCATCCAAGCTTCTTTTTCAATTAAAGACCCTTCATTAATGCTGTTCATACAAGCAGGAAAACAAACCAACAAAATACACAGAAGATGCAGAAAAAGTAATAAACACACAGGCGAGACAAAACGAGGATCAAGCAAAACAAGAGAAATTAAATGACAGTTCTGCAAAAAGACGAGGTTAGAGCAGATCTAGAGCAGCTTTTAAAGAAGTCTTCTGATGAGCCTCCCTCAGATTCCTCTGGGGTGTCGTTCCACGTGATTAAAGGCACTTTTAGTTGTATGTTTGATTTTTGTATCAAAGCTAAGATCACTATTGGCAATGTGAAAGAGATAACTAGCAGTGATGAATCTACAGAGATTTCTCACCTGAATCAGTGGCTTACAGAACATTATTGTGAGTTTCAGCTCATTGTTTAGCTGAGCAGGTGGGCAAAGAGGTGGAGCGTGGGTGGAGCTGAGGCGGGCTGAATGAAGCCTGGTTGCTGAAACCTAGCGGCTAACTAAGATGAGTTCTATAAAAATTCACCCCCTTACAGTTGTCATAAACGGGGAAATTAGCTTTAAAGACCAAAACTGTTTTTGCACCAGGCTGTTAACATGTTTATTTCTTCAGTGAAGTTGTAAATTTCAGTATGGAAGTCTATGGGGATTGAGTCACCTTTGGAGAAAGCCTCAAGTGGTCATTAGAGGAACTGCTGTTTTTTGCACTTCCACACTGGATTACATTTTGAGCCACAGAGGTTGCCTCTTGCTCTCAACTTGGGCAGTTACTTCAACCTCCAGTGAGGAATTTTTGTCTCCCGCCTATTGGCAGTGACAAAATTACACAAACACTGCCAACGCATGCTTATGGCACCAAACTCCTCCATATTTCCAGTTGCTGTTGCCTACTCTGTCGCTACGGTTGCTTCCCCCTTCAGCTCTGGCCAAACCAGTTGTTGCTGGTTGACATAAAATGCATCACTACTGGTGCACCAGCATGGGAATGTCACCACAGACACCAGGGTTGCCTACCCAATTCATATACGTTTTCCATGTAGTATGCATGCAACTTGGATGTACTTCATCATTATATTGCGTAGTATGGGCCCCACGATTTTGTAGAAACCCTGCTCTCGGTAGCTCAGTCTTCTGCTGCACACAATATTGTGGGTCAGAATAGGTAGAAAAGGATGCTGGCCTGCATACTGCGAACAGATGCTGAGACCAGACACCATGGTATTTTGGCAGACTGCATTTGAAATACTGTGTATTGGGACATACTTAATCATTTTCTGGCACACTAAATAGTAAGGTAGTATGGGTACTGGAACGCAGCACAAACTTAAAAACTCTGGCATACTGCAAAATACAGACAGATTTACCTTGCAGTGATAGCCTTCATGAACAATATGTGAACAATATATGTGTTTGGCAACGGCTTGAATGTAACGGATGATTATTTGCATGTAAAATCTGCAGGTTTAAGCCTAATCACCATGATTTCAGTTGTTGTGCAACAAATGCCACTGCCCTGATTTAGTTCCTCACTACATTTCTCCATGATTTTACAGCCACGGAGCATCAGTGATAAAAAAAAAAAAAAAAGTCTTTTAAGGATGCATGGCCAAAAATATGAAAAGACTGCATACATCAATGTGGCACTGTAATCTACTGAAGTCCTTATATCATATGATTTCTAAGGAGCAGTGATAGTCTCGTGGCGATAGAGGCTGGTCAAGAAAGTGGTTTAAAGAGTGAATTATGAATGCTCTTGCCTCTCAGCTATCATCAATGTGTCCTTGAACAAAGCTCAACACTGCAGTCAGCTTAAATGTCTATCTCTACCTGTGTGCACAGTAAACGTATTATTTACTAAAATTACAAAGCTAGAAGGCACCAGCAACCAGAGAGGTGTGACCTGACAAATAACCATCTACCATTTACCACAGTGAAAGAGCAGAAATGCCTTTACCCTGGTAAACTAGCTGTGTTTACCGGGTAAGTCTCTGCACCTAAAAGATGATAATTTTATCTTAATTAATTAAAGCTTTAAACTGTCTACGCTGATCTGAGATGACATTGTTTTAAGTGTAATGGCAACAGGAATCTCAACTGCACAGCACACAATGACACCACTTAGTGGAAAAATTAAAAAAAATCCTTCATTTAAATGTAAAGAGAGGACTTTAAAAGCATTGTTTTAGAGCCTTGCAGTACCTCCTGTAAGACCTTCCATAGTTTAATAGGAGAGACAGATCATTAATGCATTTCTCTTTCATTGAATAATAAAAAGTCTCCTCCTGCACTCAGATAAATGAAGCTTTGTTCAAAACCGTGTTCCAGTTTAAACGAACCACTTAAAAAATGGAGATTTCATACAGGTCCTCTTCTCCATTTTTACAATCAGCCAGCAAAACCAAACTTTTAATGTCTCAATAACAAGACCACAGCCATGGCCCTGGGTCGTAGAGGCCTTAATTCAGTGTCTTTTAAAAGAAAAGCTGAGGATGAGATCATGGCAGATGTGAGAGGAAGTGGTCCTCCGGGCTATGTCTCAAACAGGCCAAAGGATACTGTGTCATCCACAGGTGCACAAATATGCAATGTAGGCAACATTATGACGGTATGGTTTCCAGTGTTGTGGTTGGAAACAGCCCCCTAGGCAGTAACCTGATCTGATAAGCATGGTGGAAAGTGTAATAAGTTCTGGCATTCATTTCAAAGAGCTGCAAAAGAGGGGACGGGAACTTAAAACTACATACATAGAAATGCCAATAACAATGTGGGAGCATAGTTCTGCATTATTAGTCCCTCAAATTATCTGAGCTAATGAATCTTCACTTTCCATGTTAAACAGAAAAGGGTGAAATAAACCTTTCACATAACTTTCCAATAACTTCCTATCCCAGGACCCCATCAAAGCTCCTGATTGTAGCTTCAGAGAGGGCTATCTGCTGAGTTTCATGTATCAGGTATGATGAGTACCTTCAAACAGCGTTTGATCTTGAAAATGCACTGAGGTGGGGAAAGAGGTAATGAGATCTTGGCTGGAGCACAATACTATATTTTTACACAATATTGCAATAGTGTGGCAACACCGACTATTATGAAGTTCTTTTGTAACTTTGGCATGCACTGAAAGTTAGCAGTCGAACCAAAGGAGAGCCCGTATTTGTTGTCACAGGCGTTGACAGGAATATGCATAGCCGTATTTAAAAACGAACAGCTTTGCGACTTCAAATAACATAAGATCCACATTCCAGCAACAGAATAATGAGCTCCTCATATACTTGTTTGTGTCCCACTTACTGAGAGCAAAGGACAAGCGTTTTGTCCTATGTCAGGCCTTCATCTGTGCAGATGATTTGCGGTGAAAAGGGTCTGACATAAAGGACAGAGGCTGAATGTTTGTAACTATGCAGCCAACAAAAGGACAAAAACAATTACCAAGAAACACTCTGTTAGAGAGCTGGTTAGCATGCCAGTTTGTGCCTGTTTCTGTGCCTTAGGCTTTAATTATTGAAACCATTGTTTATTCATTGGTTTTTAACCCCTTGCTGTACCATGCAGTATTTTGCTGGGACACGTTTAGTTACATGCATTCAAATAGAAGCTAATTAGTGGTAGCGTGGCCACAATATTCTGCTGTGGGCAACTGAACAGCTGAACTGGGGATTAGGGCTGGGTATTAATCCGCAATACATCCGAAATGTCTCAGTAGCAAAGAAAACTTGTCATTTCTTTCGAGACAATTGTCATTTTGTTTACTTATTTTTTGATCCGACAGTCCAGGATTTCAATCAGAATGGCTTCTTTTGTTCAACTTTTAAAAAGGGTTTTGTAGAAAAACATATCTATACAGTATTCATTAAAACAAGGTGTCTGAAAAGTATTGTTTGACATTGGTACTAAAAGTCTGGTATTGCACCTGCAGTGGTATTAGTTTTAAAACAGCACTCAGCTTTACTGGGGATTCATCGCCTGACTGTGTTGATAACAGAGAAAAGACTGATGACCCCCTCTTCACAAGCCCACTGACTTGATGTTTAGGATGTCAGACTCATTGCAGATATTATTTTCCATCAGCAAGTCTGAGCCGTCAGAAGTCTTTACGATACACATCGACCTGTGTTGTAAATACTCAGAAATTCTGGTTGAAGTGCTACAAATATCAAGCTGGACACTGATTATCTGTACAAATACAATAGTCTTTGCACCAGCATTGCAGCACTGCTTGGAACTACGATTCTTTGCTCGGTATTAAACAGCAGAGTGAAACGGGGAAGCGATGGCCCTAATTTACATCTGTAAGAATGAAAACAATTCAGGCAGATAAATAGAACAGAGACATTATGATTTATATTTTATAACACACATCTGAGCCTGAGGGGATGAAGGGGGGGATCCTCAAGGTTTTGTTTGTCTGCACATGCCTATACACGTTCCAGGAATGTGGAGAATGGCGAGCGAACAACAAGAGAGGCCTTGTATTTGTGGGTCTATCTCCTGGCCACCCTGTAGATTAGCCTCTTATCTGTTAAATGAGACAGTGCAGACAGATTTGGATAACAGGACTTTGCTCCCTGCACTGAGAGCTCTGCTGTATCACAGAGAGTCCCTGTGCCAGAGCTAAGCAGCACAGACAGCCTTGGACCAAGCAGTGGGTGGATATGGGGAGCCACATAATAGGCAGCTTCAGATGCAGCCATTCCTTCTCCTTGAACGCAGCTGATGATTTTTCTCTCCTGGTTGTCTCTTATCATAGGTATGGCGGCAACATGGGATTATGAGCGATACACCCGAGGAGCTACATTCAATACACACTCTCCCACAAATCACCTGGATGGATGTGTGGCTGTGATTCCCGTAGCCGTTGACTCATTCCATCTCAGTCTGCGCTGTTGCCATGTGACTAGCCAGGCAATGTAAGGCAGGCTGAAATGCATCCTGCAGCTCTGACTCATGATTTGATCCGGCTTGTAGTCTTCCTCACCCTGGGCCAGAATTGATAGGTAGCGTTAAGCGTACACCTGGGACCCGAAGTCGGGCTTGTGCGCGTTCTCCCCCATTTCCATCGTCCCAAAGCCCAGGGCGTCAGCCAGACATTAAGCAGGAGCACCGCTCCACACACACTTGGCAGCCCACGCAGACCTACTGATACAGACCTGCCCGCCACGTTAGGCGTGAGTGCCAGTCACCGTCAGGTCCAATGGACAAAACTGGAGCACATTCCTGAGACCTTACACGTTGTTTGCTAGTTAATAAATCTCTTAGCCCGCCGAGAACAGAAAGCGCAGGAAGGTGCTGATTATCTCGAGCAGAGAGGTAACAGGAGAGGACACAGAGTCAGGTTACACTGAACAGGCTTGTCACTCTGTGCAGGGACTTGACTCTCCCAGATATGTAGGCCACACACTAAAGGTTAAGTCCAAAATGTAAGGTTACCCAGAAAGACTGCAGTGCTGAAAGGTAACTAAGTACATTAATTCAAGTGTTGTACTTAAGCACATTTTCAAGGTACTTGCTCTTTGCTTGAGTATTTCCATTTTCTGCTACTTTCTACTTCTGCTCCACTGCATTCGAGAGGCAAATACTGTGTTGTTTTTACTCCACAACTTAATTTTATAACTTAACTAACTTTGCAGATTCAGAACAATAAAACAAAACATAATAAAAAAAGAGTATGATGTAATATAATGGATAAGATAAATGATCATCAGGGTAACATTCGCAAGATACCTCGCAGTATAGCAAAAATAAAAAATTCCCTCACCTTCACTAGCTGAAACATCAAAGTAATGTGCGTATGAGTACATCAGTAATTATCATTTAATACAATATATTAAAATGGAATGTCCCATTCTGCTTCATGAGTACATTTACTTTTTGTACAAAAACTGTATTTTGATTCTAGTACTTTTGTACTTTTACTGAAGTAACTGAACTAAACTATTAAGCCAATTAGTTATGAAACTGGTCCAAATAAAGAAGTGTTTTGATTTAACCTTAATCTTACCAGACATTAAGAACAATCTCTTATTTACAATCCTGACAGCCTTTGACTGATTGTCGCCTTTTTAATGTCCTCGTTTTGTTCGGACCCCAGGTAGACTAGCGACCACTTTGTGGAAGCTAATGGGGATCCGAACAAAGAAGAAAGAATAAAGAATAAATATGGCATCATAGTTAAAATGTGAAATGGCTTTTCCGAGGACTAAAACTTCGGGCTGTAATCATATTACAGCACTGATGGATTGAGTTAAGGGTATTTCAGGCAAGTGCTGAAGAGCTGCAGTACACATTTAGGGGCTACTGAGGGGGTTTTGATTTGATTTATGCTCTTCATTGGGGTCATCCTGTGGCCATTCCATTTGCTGATTTTTATATTTGCTGATGTCCTCTTGATGTGTTTCAGAATCATTATGCCTGTTTGTCTCTGATAACAAAACTATTACCCAAGTCACAGAGGCCATTAGGGGCCTTCCCTCAGACTTCCATTTAGCATGAGGTCTTCTGAGGAGCTGTGCGTTTATCCTGTAATGGAGTGGCCTGATCTGCCACTGGTCGAACGTACAGAACTGCTAATGACCAATCCCCTGTAATTGCCTTCCGGGTCTCTGATAGCGGATTAATTATGCAGTGTAATTTTGCAAATGATCAGCTAACTTGCCTCAGCAAGACTCGAATGGGATTAATTTAGACTGAGATACATGCAAATATGACAAGATGAAACTATAAATCTCAATTTGTTTTTCATTTACATATAATTTTTGGTAAATAATTAGTATTTTTTTAACACAAAGAGGATGTTTTCACAGAGCAGTGGCTCGCCAGCAGTCTATTTAAGTGTAAACACGCACATGTGATGACGGAACCGCTTGGAAAACCTTATTAGTGCTGAGCAGCGGGAGCAGATAACTGGGGGGCAGGCACAAACAGGAACAGTTCTCTGGTCCAGGCGCTGTGCTGAAAGGAAATCCTCCTTGTTCCTGTTCTATTATCAGCTCAAGTGACGGAGCGAGCAGAGACCCACAGCAGACCAGAAACAAAACTTCTACCAGGTAAATGACGTGTTCCTGAAACGTTCTTTAAAGCGTTTCAGTGCTCATCTTGACGAAATGGCCCTGGGGACGACCGCAGCCCCGTGGCTGTTCATGTGAGCCAAAGAAATTCCGACAGGGCGGATGAATTGTGATTGTGACAAAAATTGTGTGTGAGAAGGAGGAAATCTGTGAGCACAACATATAAAAAGCAGAAAGGGTCTCTCCGTTTGTTACTGAGTGAAGCCGAGAAGGGTTGTCTAAAGTAATCTGCCATTGTGAGAGAGGAGATTGGCTCCATTGAGGGTCTCACTACTCAGCCAACCCCCCCTCAGCGGTCGGCTCAGAATAACCCTTCTAATAAGTCACTTGGAAGAAAATGTGGGGAGTCAGCTGATTTGTAATCCGCTCTCTTTCTTGGTCTGTGCTCGCACATCAAGAGTCAGATTGATATGTGCAATCACATGAAAGCCCTTCTGCGGCGGGGCTATCATGGTCTAGTAGACCTGCAGGTGTTTTTGTGTATGTGTGCTTTGGCAAAACGAGAGCTTGGTGGTGCATTTGCAATGGAAATCCCTCATCCATAATGTGCCTCGAGTGTAAACAACAGAATGAGAGAACAGCAACTGCTAGGAAACGCGTGTACTATTCTCAGCTGACACTGATACAATTTACATATGTCAGCGCTGATGGTGTATTCATTAGATTTCGAGACAATTAAGAGGAATAACACAGTTAGGAGAAAAGATTGTCATTGCTCCGAAGGTTTCATGCAACATGTAAATGCAATCTGTGATTAAAGAAAATGAATCCATGGAGCATCTGTGTGATAATAAAATTTACATGTTCTGTACTTGGAAAGCTGTGTTCACTGTGAATAGAACTCTAATTTATGCTCAGTTTCCAATCTATTCTCTCAAGTCTCCATGCAGAATCCACATGCATGCTCTTTTTTCACACTGTCGCCTTGCAGGGGTGAACACAGAGTCAGTGCCGTTCAGATGACTGACAGGTCTCTGAACTATTACAGACAGGCTCCGTTTCTCTATCTTAAAATCCTAATCATGCATGCCAAGGCTTTTATTAGTATATGAAGGCTACTTCTTTGTTGCCATGAACATTGAGTCAATTTTCGCTCCCAGATATTCACGCAGCTTATACTTTATGATAATGTGCGATGATGGCATCACATAAATGGCACTGCATATTTCACGCAAATATCCTCTGTGGAGTAAAAGACATCTAATCATTTGCTGGTAAAGCGAATTATAAACTGCCCATTTCCACTGTTTTAGTATAATGACATCTGTGATCGTTGTTTCATTTTAAGTTTTATGACTTCAACACTGGCTGTCAGTCTGAGAGATGTTCCTCTTCCTTTAAACTTCTCCTCTCTCTTTTAAGTTTTGCTCCCAGTAGAGCTCATGCCCTATTTAAAACCATAATAACGCAGGCTAATATAACCAGTAATTCATATAAGCTCAAAGAGATCGCAACAAAGAAATGTCACCTTCTTTGTGTGTATTTGTTCCATCTCAAAAGAGGAGGGTGCGAAATCATCATCAGGTATTTAAGATTTAAGACAGGTTTTAACTAATCTCAAGGACTCTTTTGAGTGCCTGAGAGCAGGATTGGATTGAATGGCTGCTCCACAAACCAATTCTAACTGTAGCTTCATAATATGTGTCATATCATTTCCATGATTGCTACAATATTAGTCAATTATTAAAAGACATTTTGCTTTTTCAGAGGATTTAATATATTACAGCGCAGACTGGACATTGACTAAACTTCACTAAAACTTTAACTATAATCGTTTCACCTCATCCTTGAATGTTTGAACCCTTCAACAACCACATGCTTGCACCTTGTGACCAATATCACAGTTGCCTTCACTCAGCAGTCAAGTGTTTCTCTGAGACTGAATGCATTGATGCAAGTGCACATTGCTGCAAACTCTGTGCAACGCGGCTGTATGATAAGCCTTCTGTGCTACGATACCCTCAAACCTTGTCAATAAAATCCTGCAACATTCCTCACCCAGCTGACGTTTTCTTCCTCTGAGGTTTGATTTTCACGCAGGATGAGCATCGATACCAAAATCAATATTTGTGTTGACCTAGAACACTTGAATTCAGAAATCATGTGCTTTTTGGGAAGTGTTTTGATGATAAGATATAATATTTTTCGCCTGCACCAACAGAAAATGAGTCACTCTGTTAATCATTTCAGAGCAGAACAAATACAACCTTTAGAACACGAGCGGCCGTCATCTCAACTGTCAGACTGAGCTTTTGATTTTAGAGAAAAAAAGAGCAGCGGCTGACCTGTTCAATCAGTTTGCCACTTTACGTCTGTTACAATAAACCCATTGGAAGGCACGATGAAGGACAAATACACAACCAGAGAGCTCTCTTCAGGGCTGGATTTAACTTTTCTTGCTTATAGTGGTACAGCCACAGCAGGGCATTCATGTAGGTGGAAGCACCACGTCGTACAACTTCTCTACATCCAAGAATATGGGAACCATGGACTCCTCTTCACTCACATTTGTTAACCCACAGTACAATATATTTCAGCTTGATCTGGGTTTTGGTAGGACTGGATAGATCCCTTCCATAACTTTCCATCTTCTCAAGCATCCTCCCTTTTCTCCCCTACATGTGTACTGTTTCAAAATGAGTCACTTCCTCCAGTATGCTCTTTTTGTCTGTCTTACATGCTTCTTACTGTTGCCTGATGCTCGATCATGTGCTGGTAGGTCTGAGTTCTCTTCATTACTCTGAATCCTCTTTTTCTATTCTTCACCACCTGCTTGCACTTATCATCCCACCACCACCACCACCACCGCTCCTCTAATACCTTTTGTCAATTTATTTGCAAACGTTTCTATGTTTTCTTCCTTAAATTTCTCCTTTTCAAAAACCCAACATCAACCACTGTTTTCACTGACCAGAATTGTATTAACATTTATTTTATATGGCACAGGGTGATGCACACTCCCAGTCGCATTTGGGGGCAATCCTATTAGAAAGAAGTGTAAGGTCCAACACTCTTTCCCCGGTGTAACAGCCACCCTGGTCGTCCTTCCACCATTAAACACACCAAATTACCTCCATTTAATACCTCCTCTACTACCTGCCCGTTGTTGTCTGACTTTTCACTGCCCCATAAAGTGTTATGTGCATTAAAGTCCTCACAGCAAATAACATTAGTTCTATCCCAGCCTTCTATTTCCTCTAGTTTACTTCTATTATTATTCTAACTCTATTCGTTTGCATGGATTGTAATAGTTCATCACCACGAGCTCCTTCCTCTCAAACAACACCTCTGCTACAACATATTCTTGTTCCCGCCCTGTTCTATATACTCTGCATGGTTATTCCTTTATTTAAGGAATGGTGTGCTCCCCCTTCGCAGCTACAGCACCCCACCACACCTCGCACATCGTGTCTCCCCCCTTGCACACCTTACATGCCCATGTTTCTGACATTTGAAACCTCTCATTGGCTTAGGTATGTATTCTCTTTAAGGTACGCCACATGAATCCAAAATATGGCCCTTTTGGAAAAGACCCTGCCTCAAACTTTACCGTCACTGACTCAGTTTCTTATTTCTCGACAACCTTGGTCATTCTTTTGGCGCCTCACCTTTCGGTTTTCAACTAGCTCCTACGCAGTGACTTTGAGAGGAGTTCCATAGAGCGCCTCCTTACTTTCTGCCATCTTCTGTATCCACTCTCACTGCTTTAGTCACTTTAATTTAGGCGACCATGCTCATCCTCACTGCTTTTCACTGTTTTCACTCTCCAGTACTCTTGCATATTTAACTCCCCTGACCAAGGCTTTGATGACTGTTGCCAACTTCAGTGTTTTTTAACTCCTCCTTCTCCTCCAAACCTAACCACTACATTTGATGATGCTACCCCCCCTCGGATCCTCGTCCACACTCTTCCGCCCCCCACTCTCCCATCCGCCATTATCTTCTTTCACTTGCAGCGACTACCCGCCCTTGCCCTACCCCCTATCCCCGCTCTCCCCCCATAGAAGTTTTTCCTCAGTCCAGCGTTGAGAAAGAGCGACGCTCAAACCTTCCTCCACAGCCCTCCTCCGTTGATGTTTTCACCTGCATGATGTCGCCAAATAAATGGAAGGCGGAGTCACGCTAGTACACACGGTTGGCCTCAACCTGTAGACCTGTCTGCGAGGAGGACAGAGGCAGTCAGGGAGGGGTAGCAACCAACATAATTACGATATAGAGCAGTGAACTATCTGTAGACTAACCAAACCAGAGAGACATCTGTTCCCTCGACTGTGCTCAAATACCCTACTTACCAAATGCCAGATATCTGTGGCGTTGAGGGGAAAGCGCATGTTTAATGGCATTTTGGAAGTCTCCGCGGCGCTCTCCGGGTAGAAGAGGAGACATTACGGCGCGAGTTAGCTAACGTTAGCTCGCTAACAAGGTCAGTTTGAATTTTGGGTTATCTCGCTGTTTTAGCAGTAGCGTCGTGAAAAATGGCACTCACGTCATCCTTGCTAACTCGGCTTATTTGCAGATTTAGCACGGACTCCTGTCCGCTGACAGGACAGGTAACGGGCTATTTTTGTCATTGGCATACTCTCTTGACGTTAGCTTGTTAGCTAGCCTCAGCCGGTGGCTATCATTGCACAGTCCAGTCGTTTTTATTCGACTTTGCTGTTCGACATTTGGAAGTGATGGAGGTGCCTCACTTTTGATACGTTGTGGACGTTGATGCCACGAAGCAAGGTTTTGTTCGTAACAGCATCAGCAGTGCAGCCTCACAGAGCTAATGTTAGCTGCAGAATTTTTAGCGAGCTACTCATTTGTGTTGTGGACGCTCCAGCAGCAGCAGATCGCTGCTTGATTCCGCCTAGAATAGAACAGGTGCATCTCTGCGCTAGCGATGGGCAGATGTAGATGTAGCACTTCACGCAGCCAGTGACTGTATTTGCAATTTTTCATTTATGGCCAGTTTTAGGTGTTCATATTGTCATAAAGATAGAGTTTACTTAGTAGGGACTGTTAAATGATTTATCAAGGTTGAACGCCGTAGGTGGCGTTATCATTTATAAAGGCCTCCACAGACTCCAATCTAGCTAAACGGGGCCAACTAAAACGGGCCCGGTAGCTAACGTTTTAGTTAAGTTAGTTAGCTAACGTTAGCTGTAAGGCAGTAACTGCCTGCCGACTGACTAGTGGGACACGAATTGCTGCCAATTCCGAAACATTTGATTATGATATCGCTGTTTTGTTTAATTATACGTCAAAAACTAAATCTGTTGTCATCAATCAGAGGGTCTTTGTCGTTGCTGATGTTATATGGGGAAGGGCTAGTTTAGCCTAACTTACTATTGTGTTAGCGTGAATTTCCCAACGTGTTCAACGTTCCAGCAGTTCCAGTAGCTGTACTTTATTTAACCTTATGTGGTCATATAATCAAACGTTGACGATTTGGAGCATCTGTGGCTAGTACACTCCCAATCATTAACAGTTGGAAATGTAAAATAGGTTTAGCTACACGAATTAAGCAAATCATCCGCAACAACGGCCAATTTTCAGATACAAGTGTCACTGGGAAGCTTTGCAGAGCAGAAATTTAGCGTTGCCATTATTTTTACACTCGGAACTTAACCATTTCTTCATGCTTTGGATACCTCTGAATTGATAGAAATACACAAAAGTGATTTGTTGACTCCCAACATTGGGTTTTGACAGCATACAGTGATTTTCCTGTAGCTCTAAACGAGTTGCTCGCAGGTCATCATGCCAAGATAGACTTTCACTCAGCCAAGACCGATTTTGTGTTTTCTGTCCACATATTTCATTACTTTGTCGAACAGTGTAGAGGGCAACACAAGGGAAACATCCAACTGCAAAGCAAGCTTGTCTTGTGGACGTGTTTGTTATTCAGCTCATGCACTATCCAGAGGCTGCTGGATGTGGTACGTCAATTCAATTGGCCCTGAGTGCCACTGTGCATAGGAGCACTAATTATTTTTGATAGTTTTCAAGTTTTAACTACTGTTGAACTGCAGACAGCATGGATACCACGGCTGTAAACGGTTTCGTCCCCCTGTTAGTGCAGGCCTCAGTGTGAAATGGGCAGAAATCACCCACACTCTGTGTCATTGTACTGCGCCTGTCATGGAAACAGTGAGGTTTTAGTAAGTTGTCAGTGGAAAATTAACAAGTTATGCTACATTCAAATCCCACATAAATATTTAAAATAACTAATTTAATTGACTTTTGCTTTAGCACTTGGGCTTTTGAAACTGCATTTCTTAAAGATTTTTGCAAGATTGCCATAAGCCCCAATGCTGTTAAAATGAGGCTCAAATATCCCTTCTATTAATGAGATGCAATTAATGCAGGTTGTTTTTGTCAAAATAACCTTTGAATGTGAATTCTATTCTTAAATCACGCTATAGGCTGCGTGATAGTGATGATTTTCTTTTTGGTTCGTTTTTATTCATTACGTTCATCATGGCCTCATGTGTATTCTCTTGTGAAGCCATGTTTTGATTGTTGGCCTTTTCCTCATTACTGTTGAGGTTTACTCTTCTCAAACACATTCTGTTGTGCACACATTTCATTTTAATATTTGTTTTGTTCTTTTGAACGGCATGTTAGAACACTGCAAATCGGCATATTAAAACGTTTCATATTTCTTAATGAGATGTTGTTTTAATTGGATTCTGAATTACTCACACTGTGAAATGAGAACGTGATAGAATCTAGGCCACATTGTGGAGAGCTTACTTTGATGCTCAGATGTTGCTTTTTTTCTCCCCTACATGTGTGTGGCAACAGCCTGAGGTAAGGTGTAGTGCTCATTTTGAATTTGATTAAGTTTATGGGCAAACCCATTTTCATGTTAATGTTTATTTTACATATAAACAAAAATGGATAGATGAATCAAGAAATACGTTTTGCCTTTACACTTAGCTGGTATAGTGTTGTCCATTTAAGATGCAGCCTTAAATATTTTTGCATGACCATACATTAGATTGCTTAATGTGTTTATTTTTTTTTATTGTTTTTTTTTTCTCTAGACTAGTCAGTCAGAAGACTGCTGTACAGGGGGAGAGGGGTGTGGGGTAAAAATCCCACTGAAGTGACTCAGTAGATAAAGATGTCAGATAAGGTGCATGTCTCAACCTGGTTAATGGGTTATGTGAGACATGACTCGGTACTCCATGCGTTTGTGAGTAGGTGGCAAAATACCAAATTAACAAAACAGATAACTAGTGTGTTAAAGCTTTTTCATGTTTCAGAGGACTTTTCTTGTTATTATAATTTATATTTGAAATGTTATTCCTTTGACATACTCATCCAGTATTTCAAATTATGTACAAGATGGTGGAGGGTACAGGAGCCCTGTGGATTTGAACTGATTGTATGTTATAGTTTTCCCAGCTGGTAGTCTAGTCATAACAGTCCATTTCCGTGCCAGAAAACTACACTCTATACCTGCAGTAGATATTAATATTTTATACTGAAGGTAGAATACATAGATTACGCAGTGCTTTGAGTTGTTTTGTCTTGCATACATTAGCCTACATGTTTTTATTAGTCACTAGCAGTAGATGATCTACTGACACAGTTGATTTTCACAGCAAACAAATGTCTGTAGCGGCCTTAGTATGTAATTTGTCTACTGATGAATCATACATTTTTAAATGCAAAAGGTTGGCCTGTCTCAGTAGCGCTGGCTGAGCTGTACACCACTGTAGTGATACTTGCTGGCTGCTTACGATTCTAGTAACAGATCAGAACAACGTGGGAAGTTATTGTAAAAGGGCGTGAAGGAGTGTGACTGTACCTGCGTCCACAGAAACCAAAGTTGCAAAAGTAGCTGTTAGTTGTATGAATTTGGCAGGTTAATTGAAGGCTGAGCATTGATTTGTCTGGTCAGAGATCATTCGAATGACACTATTAATGCTAGTCTATTTTTTTTTTTTGTTGGCTTTTTCAAAGGCTGCATTATCATTGGTTAAAAAAAATAATCGAGTGATTAAATATTCATTATGGCTTAATTTAAATTATGCAGTCAACGTACAATTACAGAAGGCTGTGAACAGCTTTCATCAGTCCTATAAGAGTTGAGTCTTATAGGATAAAATTGCCACTCATGAGGCCTCTCAAAAACCTTATTCCCTTTGTCCTTTGCAACATGTTGCCCTTAGTATATATGAATAGTAAATAAGCCTTATTGAATGGGTTGTGAAGATTAAAAAAAAAAAAAAAAACGGTTTCAGCCTAGAGCTGAACAATTAAACTAAATATTATCCTCAAAACAGAGGAGGTGCAAGTTTTTGATAAAGGTAAAAGTTGTACATACATACATACAACATAAGATTATCAATGAAGCATGCTATAGAGATCCCCCAGTCTACAAATCATGTTCTCCGGATGTAAGGGAGTGAATGTGCATTTTTATTGGTACAGCAACAAAAGTCACATCATTTTTAGCTTTTTTTGTTAAAAATGATTTGCAAAAATGATCATTTCCACTGAAATTGTGACTCATCGCAATCACAATATCTGTCAAAGTAATTGCAATCTGATGTATTTTTCTTTTGCATATCATTCAGCTCTACTTCAGACAGTGGAAACTAAAACTGAATGTAAATGTTACAGATTTTCTAGATACTTGATGTCATTTCCCATAAGAACAAATGCCAACCAGATGTTTGAATGTCATGCGACAGCAGCAGTGATAGTGTTATCATGATGTGATTGGAGGGGTTTTATTGTTAATTCAAGTTTTGAAAAAAGGTGTATGATCGATCGCCAGATTAAAGAGAGAGAGTGAGAGAGAAAGCATGTGGGTGAGTTAGAAAAGCAAAACTAATCATCTGAAACTTTATTAATTTGCTGCAGCATTTGGAGGTACACAGTTTACCTTAGACCATGCATTTGTGTGCATGATTGATTTCAATAATGACTACCTCTCATTATATTCATTAAATTTTATAGATTATCTCAAAAGAATGAGGCTGAGCATCTGTTCCTACTTATGTTAGGGTAAATGCATGTATATTTTGTGACTGCAACTGTTGGTTGCTCCCTATCCCATTGCAGTGCTGCCTTGTTACTGGCCTTTTCTTGTATGAATTATCCATATATTGGGGTGATTCAAAATAGCATAAAACATTCGTGGAGCTATGGGTTCTGTTTAAAATGACCGATTTCTTGACATTGATTCTAGACCAAAATGTTGACCAGTGGGCAAGTATTTCACTAAGGCCCTCTTTAAGCAGACTCCTCTCTCTGGGGCTGGAGCAGTTTAGAACAGGCAGTATTTTGGAGTGAATAAGTTGACGTCACAGCCTTGTGCCATTCAGGCATTAGGATTCCAGGCAAATGGATGACCCTCCTCTGCCTGTTTCTGACTGCTACAGGATTGGGGTTGGCTGGGTCAGCACAACTGAGACTCTTACTCCAACCCCCAGGGCACCTAATTAAAACTTACAACCAAGACAAACAACCTTTGACACTCATGCGTCTCGTGAGAATCGCTATTACTGAAAATGCTATGACAGAGACGTGAAGATCAGTAGGACATCAAAGTGTCCTCATTATAATAATGTTTAGGACTACAGGTGTATAACCTAAATAAGAGATACATTTTAGACTTTCAGCACAAATAACCCCACAATTTGGTCAAATTTAATTTCAGTAGATTTAGATAATTGTTTTTCCTAACATTTCAAAAATTGCTTGTGTTTAGGGTTCAGTGTTTTCAATGAGTCTTTGTAAGGTGATTTATTAATTCCAAACATTGCCTCAGTTATAAATTACGGTGGGAAGACAACTTGCTCTGTCCAAAATCACTCCTTCCTTACATAATTGACACTTTGTAGTTTACTCTATAGTGAAAAGTAAATTGAAATTTCAGATGCTTGCATATCATTGTTGCTTTGTAGAATGGTTAACAGACAGTAGAACGTGCCATGGACTGTACTTTTTTGGGTCCAATGTGGTTTTGAGGTTGCTATGTAATGCATAAATGTGTACGCTCTGACCTGATGGCAGTGTCGATATGCGATGCGATCGCCAATTGCCACGAGCCAAGTAAATATAGCGCACAGGATGGTAAATTGGGAGTGATTTTGGACACAGCAAAATTATTTTGCACTGTCAGATCTTTCGAATTGATGGAAAAAGTAGCGCTGCACCATCATACTCTCTTGTTGTACCATATAAATCATCTCAGACCCAACTCATGTTCTTCACGCTGAGTATCAGCTCGTCCTCTCAGGCAGATGGTACAGGGTTTCCCTAAGCAGGCAGCACCTTTTCATTTAACATGCCTTTGTCTCCCTGTCCATTAAAGCCCTTAACACCACCTAGGCTGACATGCGTATGCCATAGCTGACCCCCTTGCCGTTCATCACTGTTTTTATATATTGTACGATGTGTGCACTTTTGCTGATGTAGATAGGCATCTCCCTATCAATTGATGATTGTTTTTTATGGCTTGCAGTGATTTTATACCGCATACATTGATGTCCAAGGCAGATTTTCCACTGGGACTTTAAAGTCTCATACCATTTTCAAAGTGAGGTGTTAAATGGATAATATTTAGTTTTAACATACAGTATACAATCTGTGCTGGTAGTATTGCGGTGGGGAGATCTGTTGAGCCCCATTTACTCTGTAAGAAGTAATACTACTTGCATGTTTGCAAGTTGTTTTTTTTTTCACTTTGTCACACTCATGTTTTTTGTTTTCTTTCGCAGCTGGCCGACATGGCTGTCTAACAGGCTTCCAAAGATCTCTTCATGGATCACAGAGGACAACAAAGAGAAACCACTGCATCTGTAAACATAGCCAAAAACTAGGGAATCTGACCCACAAGCATATCATCAGACTGACTTGAGTGCATGTGGCCTCTTAAGTTGTTCACAGACATCTGTTGGGCAGCCCAAAGGCCTATTGCTATGCACTATAAACAGAGAGACATGAGCTGTGGGGATGCTGGGAGGAGCAGGCTTCTTTCGTGCAGGACTATCCCTCTGGTAATCGGGCTTCTGGTGACCATGGCCCAGGGCACTGTGCCAGAACAGCAAGAGACACTGGTGGAGATGATATCTGTGGAACTAGAGGCTTCTATGCAGTCCTCTGTGCTCTCTGAGCTACAGGCTGCAGCATCTTTGGTTGGAGATGGGCCGCCTACAGCTATCCCAGATTGCTCTGCAAAGAATGGGGGAGTGCACACTGGCATCCCTGACTCCTCTGCAATCGTGGGCCAGGTGTTCCAGTTGAAGGTTCCACCAGGACCTGCCAATGCAACCTGTAATGTCCATGTAAGTGCACTGAAGATTAGCCATAACAGGAAAAAGTATCATTTGAATTAGACTGTGTCATTAAAAACATCTGAAGTTGATTGCTTTTTAACCTAGGTGTTAATTTTGAATAAAAACCCAAAACCAGAACTTCATGTTGTTCCAGTACTAGGTTTAAAACAGAACTGATCACTGTATCACTGCTCATTGATGCCGACTGTGGTGCAATTTGCTCTAGTCTGACTTATGAATGAGATGAGATTATTATTGGCCCAAGTGGTGATGCAGAATGATATCCTGTCATACGGTAATAACTCAAAATGAATAGTGATGACTCACATAGTTATTATGAATAGAAGCTCACTCTGCTTCCTGTTCATATTTGGCAAGATTTGATAAACTGAATGCAATATGGAAGGGTATTTGGGGAGGTGGTGAAAGCATTTCTCCTTTTACTCGAGATATTTGAAAGATTTGCATTCATCTTTATTTTGTTTGTTTATTCTAGTTCCAGAAATAGTCCGTCAGTATCAAACAGAGAATCAAATAAAGAATTATTTGTACATTAAATGATTTACAGTTTAAGTAATTACCAAATATTTCCCAATTGAAGCTTCATTAATTCCAGTATATACTTGCTTTTCTCTCTTTCATATTATTATAGAACTGAAATTGTTCTTGTCAAACTAAGTAAATAATTTTAAGACATCATTGGGTCCTGGTAATTTTTAGGGTTTTGTAATTATTATTTTTTAACTGAAATATCGTTTAAAGAAATAAGTAATGAGTTTCTACTTTTTGAACTTAACTTGTATAAGTATCCGTCTTGCATAAAGCAGTAAGAGTGTTTCTCTTTTTTCTCTTGTAGCTCACTGAGATGGGAAAGCAGACTTTACCCTCCTGGCTCTATTGGGACAAAGAAAGCTGTATTCTGAGAGGTTTGGCCCTGGAGCAGGATAAAGGTGTGTATCATATCTTGGTGACTGGAGAGGAGAAAATTGAAAAGACTGGCAACCAAGTGTTCCCCAGTACGGTCTTCTCTATTGAAGTATACCCAGAAGAACGGGCTGACACAGAGCCAGCCCTGTTCACTCTACTGTCTGATGTCAGTAGCATCCAGCCTTTCACCTGTGGCTCTGAGGAGCCTGTCACTGTCCTTACAGTCATCTTGGACGCTGACTTGACAAAGATGGTTGCTGAACAGAGGGTCAACTTACTAGGCATTATGAGAAAATTCTCACATGTACCCCTGGAGCACATGAGGGTGGTACCTGTTGTCAACAACCGCTTATTTGACATGTCCGCTTTCATGGCTGGACCAGGGAATGCCAAGAAGGTGGTGGAGAACGGTGCCCTACTGTCATGGAAAGTAGGGTGTGCCCTTGACCAAGGAAGTATCCCTGACATTAGCAGCGTCCAATCCTCAGCTAAGGATGGGACCATGTCAGCCAGGCTGGGATACCCAGTGGTTGGCTGGCACATTGTCAACAAAAAGCCCCATGGAGTGAAACGGGTCAGACGGCAGTTGTACAATACTCCCACTCCAGTGCCCTCCCTGCTTCCTCCAACTACTCACCCAGAGCCCCCTGTACGTGTTGTTCCCACTCCAACCTCACCCTCTATTGCCCCAGCAACAGACAACTCTGCTCCCCCTGTCCGGGGCCCTTTGCCTCTTCCGGTGAAGCCCACTATGAGGGTCAGAGATCAGATAGCGCACACTCCCGTCTTTGGACCTCCCCAACCCACGAGAGTACTAGGAACAACAAGCACCCTCCCTATTCAGCCGACCATGACCCGCCCTACATTTGTGGAGGCCACTGCTTTGCCAACACCACCAAGCACTACCAAAAGACCCAAAACCTCTGCCACAAGGAAACCCAAGAAAACCAAAACTTCCACCCCTGCTCCCCGGGAACCCAAGTCCACCACAGCTAAACCACCCAGACGCACCACCACTCTCTCTGTAGCTCCAGACTTAAATCAAAACCCAGAGATTCGCAACGCCATTGATCAGGTGAATGCATGGGTTGGCACGTACTTTGAGGTTAAGATTCCTCCTGATACATTCTTTGACAGGGAAGATGGTACGACTGACAAGCTGCGTTTGACTTTGAAGAAAACCCCTAAAGAAGCAGTGAGTGAAACATCTTGGATCCAATTCAACAGCACTATCCAGCTTTTGTATGGCCTTCCAGAGGAGCAGCATGAGGGGAAACATGAATACTTCATGTTGGCCACTGATAAGGGTGGGAAGAGCATCATGGATGCATTTGAGGTTCAGGTCAACCGTTGGTCTACTAATGACAAACCATCAGTTGTGTTTGCTGCTCGCTTCCACGGAGACCCCAAAACTTTAAGCAATGATGTCCATAAGAAGATTCTTTTGACCAAAAAGTTGGCTTATGCCCTTGGTGATCGCAACAGCAGCACAGTAACCCTGAAAAACATCACTCGAGGCTCCATTGTGGTGGAATGGACCAACAACAGTCTCCAGCAGAATCCTTGTCCAAAGGACCAAATCACAGTTCTCAGCAACAGGATCTCTGATCCCCAAGGGACACCTAAACTGGCCTTCATTAAAGCCATGGAGCCTGAATTCAAACCCATTAACATCTCTATTCGTGGCACCAATAAATGTCAGAGTTACACGTTTATCCCACCAGGAGAAGTGCCAATGCCTGTTCTTCCCACAGCGACACCTTCACCTGGGACAGGTCGTCGGAGCTCTGATGATGTTTACCTACACACTGTCATTCCAGCTGTAGTGGTAGCAGCCCTGCTGCTAATAGCTGGGATCATTGCTATGGTGTGCTACCGCAAGAAGCGCAAAGGGAAGATGACCATAGAGGAGCAGGCCACTTTTATCAAAAAAGGAGTCCCCATAATATTTGCAGATGAGTTGGATGATTCCAAGTCACCCCCGTCCTCCAGCATCCCTCTTATCCTTCAGGAGGAAAAGCCTCCACTTCCCCCTCCAGAGTACCCCAACATGGCTGGCCCCCACAGTACCCTGCTTAACCAGGATCTGCTGGAGGAGTATTCTATTTATCAAGATGATCCTAATGCCCCTCCTTACCAGCCCCCGCCACCGTTCACTGTCCCCATAGAGGGCAAAGGCTCTCGCCCCAAGAACATGACCTCGTACAGGTCACCACCTCCCTATGTGCCTCCCTAACGCACACTAGAGCTTTCAGTTTGGAAAGCAGGTGCACTGTAGGGATGCTTGTTGAAAACTACTACAGGAGTAATTTTACATGTGTTCAATGAAATGGCTTTGACTTTGTAGAGGAGCAGGCAACCATACCCATATATTTGACCATCATGGATAAGACACTGTATCGTACAATTCTACTACTGGCACAGGGCAAATGGACGGGGAACAGTTTGTAATTCCAGCACTCTTTTTTTTTTTTTTTGTTGTCGTCCTTCAGATTTGCTTTTGACTTCTTGCATATTCTTTTTTGTCTGTTTTTGCCAAGAAGAGTCCATTTTATCTTCAATGATGTTCTATTTCTATTGTATAGAAAATAATAAAGAAGCAGGAAAGACTGACGCCCACAGGGCCTTTGAGCAGATGTCACCATGACAACAGACTTGAGGCTCTCCCTCACAATGTTAACCTTTATGAGTTCTATATCACTCTTATCTGTCCTTCGGCTAGGTTTACTAAGATTTTGCACCTGTTATTTCTAGAGGGGAATGACATACAAAAAGCCAAACTGAAAGCATGAAATAGTTTATTTACACAAAATCTGTTTGTTTCTTAGACTTTGATCCCTGTTCTCTCCTATGCTTTGCTCCCTCTTGACAATAACATGCAAACCTTGCACTTATGCAAATTCTTGTTAAACCTTGCACTATGTGTCTTGCGCAGAATTGAACGCAGTAAGTGGTAGCTCAATAAGGAGAAAAAAAAATTGTTTTGGTATCCTTGAACTCACCACATGACTGAGATTCCTCTGGTACTTGATCACAAAGGACATTACACTGATCATGCCTGTTGTAGATGTAGCCTCATTAAGTTACAAAACAAATAATGACTTTTTTTTTTTTCCTTTTTTTAATGTGTGTGTGCCACTGAACCTGACTGAGTGATGACTGGTTTTGCTGTTGCCAAGGTGATCTATGTGGTCACACGGCAAGCCTTGTGGGGTTGCTACAACAATAATGAAGGGGCCAATGGAATGCTGTGGTTCACAGCAGGGTGAGACTTGGCGACATAGTCAGTGAGGTGGATCCGCTGTCTTATATTCAGTTGATTTTGTTGGTATGAAGGGTGGGTGGGCTTAGAGTACTGTATTATCGCTGCTCTGCCTCTAGGAGTTGCACTGTTACGTTTAGTGCACTGCCTGTTGTCAGTTCAGATGAGGCATGGAGACAAGGGGATGTACATAATTGTGTGCCTGTGAAATTAAACAATTCCATAATGTTAGTGTTTTATCAGTAAACCTAGTTGGGAAAGGGAGGGCCAGAGTGGGAAATAATTTTATTTTTCAATTGTATGTCTAGATTTATGATCACAATCATGGAAAAAAAAAGACTTTATAGTTTGTGATGGGAACAAAAGAACATTTATGTGCCCATCACAAAAAAATAATGCATTATCTCAGTATGATGGGGAACAAAGAAACCACAACATGTGAATTATGTACATTTCATATCTGATATCACCATAAGAAAAAATGGTTAAAAATCTAATGTTTTTACTGAGTTTTTGATACAGTCTTAAACTTGTTTTATGAAAATATATTAATAAAATGTATTACTATTTGTAAAGCCTCAAAGATGGTGTATAGTCCCTTTTTTATCTAAGAAAGTAGAACTGGATTCATCATATTATGTTTTCAGTATATATGTCTATTAAAGGACTGACAAACACGGTTTGCTGCATACGTTAGAATAGAATAAACAATGAATTCAATATGTGCTGATACTATACAAAACACTATATTTACAAGGTCAGAAGTATTAATGGGCTTTGTTATAAGTAGGAGATTCAGCTATGAGATTTTTTTTGTATTTTAAAGGTTAAATAAGTAAGTTTGAAATATCTTACTTTACCTACTTTGCTTACCAGATTTATTTTGCGATCGAATATTGTGCAGTACATAATAGCAAAGACCTATTTGTAGCCTTGCTTTACGTTATGTTGTCACATACTTGACAGAGTTTATAGAAGCAGGCTATAATAGGGTCCAATGGTTGGCTGGTTTTGGCTATAACATGAGCTACACACTCTCTGCAGTAATAAACCAAAACACACAGCAGGCAGGCCCTAACCCCCGTGAGACAGTGTGATATTTTAAGACAAGTGCTCCCGTTGTGTGGCATTTAGGTGGGCAGTTTTCCTTTTTTTTTTTTTTGCCTCTGTGCTCCTACCTGTCCTGGAGAAATATCAATAACAATGACTAATATCTGAGCTTGTGTAATGATGACTTACTCAGGTGGGGTCAAAACCGTTCCATTGGTCGGTGACAAGTTACAGACCTGTGCTGCCTCGACAAATGTACATTTTCAGTACAAATCACAGCACAAGGCATTTTGATTTGTTGTTGCGAAGTCCTAGAAAGAACTCCTTGAACTGCCGTGGAACTAACTGTATCAATGTGTATTTGGTGAAAACTTGCTCCAGAAATTAATCAAGGTGCTGAATATTCTTTTGTCCATTTTTAAAGAGCCGTCAAAACCCTGAAACACAAGTGTGAATGTTAAGTTACCCTTTAAGAACATAAAACATCTCTGATCTCTAGACTCACAAGGAAAAAAAAAGATCTGTCTTATTTAGGTTTATGTAGAATGTGTGCTGGAGTGACTGAAGAACTATATTTTCTTATTTCTTCATTGCCAGTGCTGTAATTATGTTATCTGTTGTGCTTTCATTTGCTCAGTCTTACTTATTATAACACATAATTGGTAATCATGAGTTGGGTTATGTTGCAAATTGCAAAATCATTAATCAATTAGCCAACATCCGTCTAACTGTGGGCGACTGACTCGTTTACAAGAGACGCTGGACTTAAAGGCTCTGTTTCCTACAAACACTGACTGTGATTAAATATGGCTTATAATGTTTAGAAATACACAGCCTGAAATACTGACAGTTCACCCATTGTTGCATGAATAACAGACTTGGTTTCAGACTTTTATTGACACGGTTACATTGTATGGAGTACAATTAATATATACAGTACATTACAATAATGATGGAATAAAGGCACCTGGCATGAATGAAGTGCAACATAAAACAGGCACCTAAAGCTTTTGGCTTATTCAACTGTAATAACAAAAGAGATTTTAAAAGACCTGCAACAATTAATCAACTGACTAGTTAATGAGCACAGTAATCTGGAACTTATTTTTTTTATTGTAACTGATTGTTAAAATCACTTCATGTATAAATGTAAAACATTTGATGGTTCTAGGTTCTCAGATGTAAGATTTGGTGACATCACTTTGGGCTTTCTGAAACTGAGCTGAGCATTTTTCACTGCTTTTTGACATTTTATTGATCAAACAATTAATTAAAACTAATTAGCAGATAAATTGATACTTAAAATCATCAGTTGCAGCCCTAAGAAATAGATAGGCACTACTTTTTAATTACTGATAATGCTTGAATTCCTACATTAAAAATTTGTGATTCACATCTGCCAGGCAGTTGTCATTACAAAGTTTGCAAACTGTGTAATTTTGCAAACATACAGTATAATATAGCAGCCGCGAGCAGCTGCAGGAATGATCGCCGCTGACACACAGGGATCACAAACTGAATATGCAGCTGTAGGATGATATTTTATTTTTGAAGAACATGACAGAGTTGCTGACCACTAACAGACAGGAGTCTCATCTTCTGATCTTCTTGTCGCAGTGACCTACTGTTAGCTTTAAAATGGATTTTAGAGTATTATTTAAACTGGACCTTGTTAGGCAAAATGCATCAAATCACTTTTCATTTTAATTGGTAATTTTCAGTGTATCACAGCTCAAGTTGCACAGGACTTTCAACTGGCTGCAAAAGTACACAATCCACTGTGGTTTTCTAAAGCTGCAGGTATGGATATGCTTTCTATTAATATTTTCTATAAAGGATCATCTGACTGCTGCAGCAGCAGTTGAGTAGTTTGAATCTACAAATGGAGTTGAGCTAATCAATAACAGCAGCCAATAGTAGGTAATGAGGCTGTATCAAAATGTGGAGTTGAGTCTATGTTACGCCCTGCCAATCTCTCACTTCATGAGCCTCCCCCCCAGCACTTGTTAATAATTTAGTGGAAATGAAAGTTAATGTATGTGATGAAAAATGCATAACCTCATGAAAACCTATAGGAAGGACTGACCTTTCAGTTGTTGACGTGCCTGATGCACTGCACTTGAAAACCTGCAGTTGTGGGTGCTTTGCAGCTCTGCACACAAAACCACTAGTCTCACCCGTTTCACAACTTGTAATTTCTGCGATGGTAGTACACCAGATAAAATACAGATGAATACAAATGCTTTGTTTTATAATTGTTTGAAATTGCTTCACAGATTTCTACATACCCACTTTCGGTGTTTATAGAACACCTGCTGTACCTTTGTTATTTCAGACACTGGCAGAACTCTAATCAAAACGGGTGTTTTGTAAGCGTGTTTATAATTCCTGGGGTCGTAACAAATTCTAATTAGGCTTGTAGCCATGCCAGACCAAACTCTCATTGCAAACAGGAGGGTAATTATTTCCACTGCACAGTATTATTGACACAAACTTTTCTTTTGATTAAAAAACAAAAACTAATCAATCTTTGTATGCACCATAGTGCTTGAGGAGGCGGTAAGGTGATCTCCTACTTAGCTGTCGAGATGGCAGAAGGGTATGGTGGTGGGCAGCACCACATGATATGGACAACTCAGTAATAGGCCTCATTAGATGCCCAAAGCCCATGAAATGTGGCACTCTGTTTCCCATTAGGCTGAAAGCACAGTGATAAAAAAAAAACCCATCATAATGATGAAGGATAATTGTCAGGGAAGCAAGGGGATATACGTATATATATATATATATTTTTTTTTTCCATGTTTTATTATGAACATATAAACATAGACTGTATATAACAGAAATTATATATACCATATTAAATCATACAGAATTTGCTCTTACAGTTTATCTGTATATATACAGGCATATGTGAAAGATATCCTGATGTAGTTGAAAATTAAACAAAGGTTTGCCAAATCTACTTTCATTTAGCATTATCCTGAAATGTAGCCATACAGCCCCTACACAGATTTTACTTCCAGTTTAAGCCTACAAGACCGAAACACAGTCCTTAAATGTGGCATGTCGTAATACATTACACTAAACTACTATTAAACTACAGGGGAAAAAGCCAGTGTTTTAATAAATAGTCAAATTTCATATATTCACATTTGTGTCCGCACAATGACTAGCTTAAATAGCGTCTCAACATTAGCCAATAGATTAACCATTTTCATACACCCAAAGGGAACAAGAGAGAAAAGTGATTCATTAAATATTTATTTTAAAAATAATAGAAACATTATCAACCCTCTACAACAGGGGCAGGGATGTTTTTTTTTAGTTTAATTTAAAATGCTAGTTTACTACTTTCTGCGACCTGCTAGCTAACTGCTAATTAGTAGCTTTTTGGCTAGCTACTTAGAAGTTAGCTAGGAAGCTATTTTAAGCATGAATTGATTATTTAGAGCTGTATCGGACTGACCCAGCACCTCAATCTTTCATCGGAGAGGTGAGCTTTAATTGTGAGTAACAATAACACATAATTTCTTTCTTATTCTACCAGAATAAAATTGGATTTTCTCTCTGTTGTGGGTTTTTTAGGTGTACACAGGTAGGTGTGGCAGCTGCTTGGCGTTTGGTGTTTTTTTCCGTTGAGTACTGTGTGTTTCCTGTGTATATTTTTGCTAATTACACTAAGTACAATAAGCTCTTTACACAGACCTAAAAAGCTGAGTAATTCAGGTTACCAAAAGATTAGGGTAAATTGTGGTTGGGGTTAGGCATGTAGTGTTTATGTGTGAATTTGGGTTTAGCATCCAGACATTAATGTGATTTAATGCATTGTCCTCATAGGTGACAAAGCAAGTGCCTGTGTGTCCGTGTTTGTTTTTATATTCTCTTGCAGTGTTTGAAATTATCATGATGAAGTCCTCGCCTCATCTCAGGCTGCGGCTCGTCCTCCCACCAGCAATGTCTGCAGTGCCATCTTGTGAAAGAATAAAGTAAGTTCATTTGAATGCTTTGCAATGTTGACACAATGAGCTTGCTTGCCCTGAGTGCTGAACAGGAAGCCTGTTCAGAAGTACATTAAGTCGTCTGTCGGTACTGATTGTGCAGATCTTATATTTTGAGGCAGAGTAGTAAGAATGCAGAATCTAAGGCAGGAGACACAGAGATAGACACAGATCCTGCAGCATCAGTAGATGGCAGTAGCATCACACCAAAGCAAAGGTACTGGTTTAAAAACCTTTGCCTGAAATCATGTCTTTTGTAGACAAATAACAAGTAGCCTTAAGCTGTTGTAAACAAAATACAAAAATACAATTATCATTTATCAGATGCTGTGTGTATAGGCAACAAGAGCCTATAATGAGATATTTGAATGTATTTAAATTCATTACGTTCCAGGAGGGCTACCCTAACGCTGCATGTGAATCAGTGAGTGTATCACTGATGCTCAGTATTTATTAAAAAGTGCATGAGCATAGAGGGGATCCTCAGTTAATTCCCCCCGGTAATAAAATGTGTCGGCTCTCTTAAGTCACACTCAAAATTAGAAAGTGAGATAAGTTATAACAACTGCGAGATGCCATAATTCAGTCACAGATTTAGAAAGTGTTGACTAATTGCATTTTGCCTCTTATCTCATAAATTGGATTCATCCCAGAGCTGGGATGGAAATCCTCGTCTTTGGTCATGGAAGTTTGCGTGGATGCTGCAGGTTTTCAGAGGCGTGACAAAGCATCGGAGCTGGGAGGGGTTTCAAAGCCAGCTACTGGAGGAAACATGACAGATGCCTTGTCCTGGCTGCTTGCACAGGAGTTAATGGTGTGAGCAGCATTTTAAGCTGAGGCTTGCTGCAGGGGTCCAGGGCAGCGGGCAGACACTTGACATATGAGAGGTTATTAGAAACATTTACATGACTGTGCATTTGAGTGCAGAGGGAAAACGGCAGCGCCGAGGTCAGGTCAAACTGCCCCCCTCCCGCTCTGTAATGTTGTGCTGAAGCAACCTCCGCCTGACTTGCAAAGATCACAGCATGTAAACATGTTGTTTTTGCTCCAACTTATACAACGCAACAGCAGGATCCCTGTCACTTCATGCACCATACAGCAGATTCCTCTCAGCGGCATGCGTTTAGCTGGAAACTGTTTGCCCTCTGTCATTATGTCGTCCATTGAACACACAACATGTTAAAACAAAACATGAAACCCTCATGTTTTCTTTGTTTTTTGAGATGTTGTGTGCTCAGTATGTGGCGGCTGTGCATCATTTCTACCTTTTGCAGGCATTGTGCGATCTGCCTAGTCTCATGTTAGCACAGGATATTTGTGCTGAGCCCTGGTCTCTGCATCCTGCGTGCTCCCTGCTGCCCCAATGACCAGATGGGTCAGCGGCTGTGTAGTCGGGGCTTTGCGGGCCCCTTCTGTTCTCTGTGTGGCTCCACTCATGGGATCAGAACCCCAGAGACCAGAGTTATAGAAGCTGGATCATAAGGTAGAAGGCTTGCAAGCTGAGCTGAGACATGCACACACGTACGCGTTCAGTGCGCACACAAACCCCACACAGGTACGTGGAGGGATGTGCAACGCCTCTTGCGAGGCAGAGGCAGCGTGTGTGCACACGTGAGGACGCCCGTTACGTGTTACACTCCTGGTGGAGGAGACAGACCTGTCAGAGGGCATAATGTTTTACCGATTAACAGAGAAATTAACAGAGGAAAATGTGATTTTTATTCAATAAGCCAGAAGCAGACCTGATCTTTTATCATTTCAGACAAGCTGTTCAGGAGGCTTACATTACTGAAGTGAGATTTTTCTTGCCATGTCATGCGGAAATTTAGTCAAGTCATCTTCAACTGTTATTGCAGTCCATTAACTCCATTGTGAAGATACATAATTGATGCAGCCTTTGGGTAGGGTTTAATCAAATGGAGAGTGCTCCACACTCCACCGCCAACTGAAAAATGAGACACACAATCCTCAGCGATGTAGTTTGCGTGGCGAGACTATAATTCACACTTTGAATTGATTTATAATCATTTGACTGCACACTTCCTGCACGATGCCCAAAGCAAAACTCTTTGCTGCTAAGCCTTTAAAGTTGGATTCATGTGAAGGATTTGTGTGCCTGAATTAGGATGTGTTTTAAGAAGAAAGACTAAATAAAAACACAACAGCAGACAGCTGTTTCTACTAATCTACTCCCAAACAAGCAAACGAGTGTGGCGTGTGATGCATTCTCTGTACCTTTTGGGTTTCCAATTTCATTTCATCTTTGTTTGATGTGGATTTCTATCACTCACCCTCAACTATCCATTTCCATTTCGTTATTTTGTTTCTCTTTAGGCATTTACTTTTCTTTGAAATAACTGTGATCTGTGTGGGATGTGGAAACGCATTGTTTATGCCATGCTCCTTGAAATCAAGGGCTTAGCTCTCTAGTTAAATTTCCCAGCCAGCCAGCACTTATCTCTGTCAACTCCTGTTCAAGCCTCAGACAATTTGCCTTGGTTTAAATGCTATTGACTGTTATTTGTGCCGTGAACCTGAGCTGTGATTCAATGTTAAAAATGTGCTACTTTATTTTATACAAGCTTCTAAAAGTGAGTTGCATTTTTCATGCAGCCAAAGCATAACAAATATGCAACATATTTACGAGATGTATGCCAGCACTCGGTACTTCTTTTCTCCATGAATGCATTTTTCTGACAGGGGAAATTGGGGGAAAGCAGCAGATTAGTGCACCTACTCAGCTGCGAATTCTGAAGAGCATTCGTCTCACTCAGCCGTCTTAATAACACAGCAGTCAATTAAAATCCATGAAGTCAGATATGTAATTTTCAAATAATCATTAACTGAGGGAAAGATGGAATTAGAAGTTTGCATATCAGGGAGATGGGAGGGGAAGACAGCGAGAGAGGCATAACAGTCATTACAGTGGTGGCAACACAGACTAAATCCCCCAGCCAAAGATGAGTGAAGATAAAGGAGGTGACTGAGCTAATTGTGTACTGTCAGAATCCATATCTCTAACGACTGTCAAATGAGCAAATTTCAAATGTATTCTCTCCACCCACCCTACTCCCCCCAGGAGTAAAAGTGGTGAGAGAGAGAGAGAGAGGGGGGGAATAAATACCAGGAGACACTAATGTGATGAGAATGATGCCTGGTCTCTTCCGCTGATTAAAAATGCAATAACGCTGTGGCAAAATGCACGCACGCACACACACACACATACACATACACATACACATACAGTGCAGCGCAGCCTAAGCAAGGCAAGGAGTATGTCTCTGGAACCACAGATATGAAATGGCACCCAGTGACCCCAAACTAATTTATTCACTCAGAAAAAGAGGAACTGTATCTTTTTCTTGGATCGCTCATAGTAAAAATAAACAACATTTCTGCTGCGGAGCCTGTTCATAGAGTTTACTCGTGATCTTCCTTTAGATGATAATTAGTGCCTATGAGCAGATGTGGATGTTATGATTCATGTCTAACCATTGGCTATCTTACTGTACCACTAATTATAAAATATTAGTGTCACTTTGGGTTGGTAAGAGTAGCTGGCCTGATTTCTCGAGAGCAAACACAAAGGAGGAGGGAAGATGCTGGTAAACAAAAAGCATCATAAGGAGGTTTCGAGTACAAGATGCAGCGGGGGAAAGGATAAGAACAGTGAAGAGTGTCTTTATCCACCCCACGTTATATCGGGTCTCAGTTGGTTACTGACGGGAAGCAGATAAGGTTTCACTCTGGCTGGAGTTGGATAATTGGACATTTATGGAGAGATAGGAGAGCCCAGGGCCCAGGAGCCATGAAACAGAGCTAATCTAGACTCAGCATCAGTAAATTGTCTGTGAAAGAGCGCATCAGGAGTTCTGACAAGATAAGGAAGGCTTTCTTCAAAGGCAGAGCTGGACCAAAGTGACATGAAAACTCAGATAGAAGAAAGCCTCAGTTTTCGGTGCTGGGACTTCTACATGTGGCATGAGGCGCACGCTGAAATGCGCTGTATGTTTCATGTGGCAACCTTGTCAGTCGAACTGGGTCACGCCGACTTGTGATTCTTTACAGTTTTCAGGACGGTTTTGACAAATTTGTAAGTAGAAAACTCTTGGCGAGCCTGCACGGTCTATTTTTAAGAGTCTGTAAAATCTATTGTTCAACTTCAAATGTTCCATGCGTAAAAACCTGCGACTGACAGCCGTTAGAGTTTGAAACATTTAACACTCCTCCTGGTGAAGTAAGCCTTGCTCTCAGTCTACCATGATTAGTTTCCTCCCTTTGATGTTTTCTCCATTTGATTCTCCCAGGAAACTGCTGCCTACAGAACAGGTGCATGCTGAGCAGGTGGGCCCTTACGTAGGAGCCTTGAGAGTTTGGAGCCGGAGTAAACCATACCTCGCGCTATTTGAGGCAGGTAAAAAACATTTCTGAACATACCATGTTTCGATTTTTCGATATCTTGTGCATATCAAAGATCATGTCTCTCAAAGTCAAGATCCAAAAATGCCATTTGCTGCTTTAGTCTTTCTTTTCTTTTTGCTGAGCTGCAGATCTAAACTCTGTTCAGCCCCTACTGATTACTTGCACACAGACACTGACACACGCAATTAATTTGGTGGGGGAGAGGCTAGTCTTAATTGGGCATAAGTGGGATTTTTCTTGGCTGTGTGCAACAGAAAATGACAGACTGTGTGTATGAGAAGTAAAGACCATCTGGTCCCACAGGAGCTGAGAGAGATGCCAGACAAATGGAAAGAGAAACAACAGAAAACCTGCGTGGGTAAGGATCTCATTCCCTCTCGTTCCCCTTCTCATTCTGCCTCACACAGACAAAAAAAATATATAATAAAATGGAATCAGCATCTCGTGGTCATACAGTATATCATTTGCCCATGTAACAGCCTAGAGGGAGATGTTAACCGCTTGAAGAAACAGAAGTCTCTCATGCGTGGCCTATTCATGTTTTTATATAATAATCAATATTGAAAATAGTAACATTATGCTTGCAGGCAGGCGCAGGAATAAAGAGCGGTTAGCTCGTAAAGGCCCGGTCATCAGCAGGACAAATTGATCTGACATGTTATATTATTCATGTAGGGGATGGGGTGGTGAGACTTGGAAGGAGCAACAGCGAGAGAGAAACAAGGGATGAGACAGAGAGAGCAAAGGCTGAATAAAGGAGTCAGCTAGTGGACATCGTCTCCTCTCGCAGGGTCTCATCTCCTCTGCATGACAGCGCTGCTCAGCGAGCTCGCTAATGTGCCCTGTCGTGGGGGTGAGACAGTAAACGAGCACATGGCATTTCCGTCAGTTTACAGAAAGCAAAAAACAACGCTGTGGTTAATAGTACTTATTCATACATCAGTCTAAACACGCATGCTGCCACGAAACAAACACACGCACACGCACGCACAGAAATAACTAAGATATGCTGCCTGGTTTAATTGTATAAAAGATAACAAAATGATTTTTATTACATGTTCATAAGTTGACAGACATCACAACATACTTGCATGACTGCTCTGATATTAATGCTTCCCACACCATAATTAGGCATAATATACCCAATACGAAACTATATAAAACAAACATGCTTGCAGATACAGCGGGGGGGTCAATTCAACAACAGATTAAAGCCATATTCCGTCGTTTAATGAAGTTCAGTTCTGGTAAAGAAAACAAACTGCAGAAGGATGCTGAAGCTCATGATCATTTTCAGAATTTATTTCTCTCTTTTTTTTTTGTTTACATCAAATAGAACAGACATACATTGGCACATGCAAAGTGAACACTTTGTGGTGCTTTTCATTACCATCCAAATCCAATTGAACAAAGACTGGATATCTATTTTTGTACTCCAAACATGAAAATACTCTCAAATATTTACAAAAAAAATATACTTACAATGCCCATCACTCCAACATAATAATCATTTGGGACTGATTTGAGTTGGTAAAACAAAATACTGTATGTGGCAGAGCTCGCTGTTCAAGGTAATTAAATCAACTGCAAGAAAAAGAGGCACAGAAGAAAATCACTTATAAACAATACAAAACAGAAATCAGATAATGGGAACCCCAAGAGAATATGGCTTTAATGACATTTCAAAAGAAAATATCTTGAAAGCAGATTCACTGTTCTTTTTCTTTTTTTTATTTCGTGCGGTCGTCCTCGTTCACAGTGACCCCTTTTAGCAGGCAAGTTGTTCTCTGTTGGAGAGATGGGGGCCACAACACAAGCTTAAAACCTAAAGTTTGGTTCGTGAGGCCGACCCAGCCACACTGGCCTACAGCTGTGCTAGCCTCTGTCAAGGACTCATGTATCATGTCTGGATGAAGGTTGGATGCTATCCACAGTCCTGGAGTGCATAGGTACTGCAGGTGGTGCTGGGATGCCTGCGCTCGCTCTCCTGTCTCTGTCTGTCTTTCTCTGCTCCTCTAGAGCTCCCCTCCCTTTCAATCACAGATAAAGGACAAACACCATTCATTTTCAAGCAGATCAGATCCTGAGGTTGTTGTAACTCACATATGTTTTCTTGGTTGCTTGACCTGAGAAAAGAGTTAAAAAAAACAAAACAAACAAAAAAACAGATTAAGATTTACCTTGAGCATTGCTACAACCAAACAGAAGGAGACATGCATCTTGAGGAGGCAAATAAACCGCTTTTGTTAAGTCATCCGACTGTGCCGTGCGTTCTCATCACCAGCTGTGTGCAATCAGCAGCAATATTTTCTGGCCTAGTGTATCATTTCAACTCACAATGCCCCCGTGTAAAGCCTTAGTTTCTATTTTCAGATGTTAGCTAGTGACAGAAAAACACAAACACCACACAAGTGAGCACCGAACAAATGCTAGGGCATGCAATGTGATCCCAGTCTGGATTGCCATGGAAACATATCAGAATGTGGCTGAGTGCCTAGGTGCTGTGTGTGTGTGTGTGTGTGTGTTTGCGTGTCCTCCTGTAATATCCATCGTTAAGAGAACCAATTTGAAACCGACAGAGGGAAGGCTTTTTTTTTTTTTTTTTTTTAAACTGAGGTCATCATGGCTCGTCATGACTTCTGTAAACAGGCTGTTTTGGGGTAACAAGTCTAATGTAGAGGTTAATCTTTGGTTTGGATTGATTTTAGGGTAGGAAGTAAGTCTAGAGTTCAGGTTAGCCCTAGGCTGATTTTTAGTTGATGCTGTGCTGGTTGAGACTGGAATGAGGAAACATGAATGTACTCAGTGGACCAACATCAAGTACAAGGATGTGTGTATCTGCAGGTGCGTTGTCCTTTCTGTACGTTGGAGAAGGTCGATGTACATTTTCTTAATCACAAACATTGCTATAAATTGTCATTCTACTGCTTTAATGTTGCTATGGTGACCAACTCCCATGAGCTATGCAATTAAAGCCGCACCGTTTCTTTACAGCTGCATTTTGCAGTCTTGGCTGGCAAGTATGATGAATAAAACATTAGTAAGTGTACAACAGATTCTTCCTGTTAACCATAAATAGTCTTCAGGAAGATCTGAAGAATACGCTCTGTGTGTGTGTGTGTGTGTACTTGTCTGGGATTGAGACATCTACCTATGCTATCATTTTAATTTGTAATATCAATAGCTGATTATTCATCTCCTCCCATAACTATTCTAATCTTTTCTCCTCTGTGTTTCCTTAGGTAATAAGTTTCAAGATTATTTCATTAATGTTAGCACTTTAACAAGCAAACAGGTTTTGTGCCTCACGCAGACGGACATATATGTATACACATATATACAAGCATAGAGACATGCATAATAGATGTTGTGCAAATGAAACAAGATTTAAAATAGAAACCCCAGCAAACATTGGTGGGATGGTGACGTTGTGTCCTTAGTTCCAGTTGGACGCCAATAATTGCAATGTGTTTTTGAGGCGGACGGCCAGATGGTGATGTTGTTTCCACGTCCAATAATAGTCCACTCAGACCCTCTCTTATAAACCAGGAGATGTTGATCATATTATTGCAATGAAAAAAAGCAAATGCATGTTTTGTTTTTTTAAATAAAATGACATTTTATTGACATTTTATCTGGTTGTGAAGCGGATGTGATCAGACGCCCACACTGTGACGGCCACGCCAAAGCAAAAACATGAAAAACACAGCATTTATGTGTATCTACATGTAAATTAGATTCCGGTCTCACCGTTCAGAGCCAGAGTCTTTATCCAAGTGCTCTTTGACTGCACATGGGAGAAGGTGGCCCTCAGGGCTTTCCGCCACAAAGTCAGGTGACGTAGTGTAAAGAGTGGCAAAGTCGCACGTAGAAAGGAGGTGGTGGTGAATGAATGTGTGAAAGACAGGAATTTCACCCAGTAGAGTGAGGTTCATGTCTCATGTGAGTCAGTGTTGACTTATGATTTTTAGACATATCTGACATATTTTTTTTGCAGTTTTTAGGATGTTTGAAACTGCTGAATGTACACCGTGTACATAAACTTCAGTAGAATTCGTGGTAACGTCGTACTGTGAAATTGTTAGAACACTCAGGACGGATGTCCAGCTGAGTGTCAGTTAACGTCCCGGACGACGGCACAACTTGAATTTTGGAACTATTTTGGAACCATAACAGGACATCTTGATTAGACGTTCAAACAACAGTCATCTCAATGTTTGCTGGGAAATTAAAGCGCACTTCAAAATCCAAGGAATCAGATAAAAATAAAAACAGGTTAAACACAATTAAAAGCCAGAGAATAAAAGTGGGTCTTAATGTGCATCTTAAAAGCATCAAGAGACAGCCTGTCTAATGGCCTCCAGCAGGCTTTCCTTTCCTTCCTCAGCCACTGCAGAAGAACAGAAAAAGCCCTGTTTTGTTTTTCTTTTCTTTTTTTCCACGATGGAGGAACAGCCAACATGCCACAGTGGGAGGATCTGAGGGGTCTGCTGGTGCTGTAAGGGGTCAGAAGTTCTGACATATGTAGGGGCAAGACCATGGAGGATTTTAAAGTTTATCCTGAAGTGAACAGGAAGCAAGTGTAAGGATGCCAGGATAGGGGTGACGTGGTCTTGTTTCTTGGACCTTGTTAATAACCGGGCTGCAGCGCTTTGAATTAGTTGTAAGTCTGGGTAGAGGGAGTTACAGTAGTCCAGCCTGGATGATGCTAGTGCATGAATGACTATTTCTATATCAGAGGATGATAGGAAATGCCAAATTTTGGAGATGGTTGGAAGAAGCTGGACCTGACAGCAGGTTTACCTGAGTGTTGAAACTTCGATCTTTGAATTTGATAATTTGTTTTCTTCCCACTTGTTCATGAAATGAAATTGACCTGAAAAGCATTGATCTGTACTGGTAAAAAAAAAAATGTACAGGAAGCATATCTCTGATTTGCAGGTTAAATCCTCCTGTCTCTTAGAGGTGCAATCATGAAGATATTACAGCATATCAATATCAGTATAAATCTGTTCAACTGCTAATGCACTTAATCCTATAAATCACTCTGAGCCATCTCAGACGGGACCGATGGGCCCTGAAAGGGAGGTATTTGGCGCTCTGATGGTTACAGGAATTGACGGACAGTCTCCAGGGATGGTCGAGGCACAGTTCAGGTTTCGGGGCGGTCATGCAGATAAATTTGCCATTAATAAATGTCACTTCTCCTGCCGCTAAAATAGAAGGGCAAGAGGAGGAGAGGGTGTGCAGGGAGGGGAGACGAGGCGAGAAGACATTCGTGTAGGAGAGACAGAAGGTGAGAGACACGCAGAGCAGATGACACCGAGCGCTTTTGGGACGGCCTCTCAGAGACCGCGTGCCTTGCTCGGGGACTTTTTGATGTGCTGCTGTGACAGATGTTAAGGTTTCACCCTCAATGCATTGCTCATTGAGCCACATGTGTGACTGGCAAGTATTTGCTCCCCATCCCCTGATACACTTGCATCAGCTCTCTCATTTACATGTGCGTAACTCACACATTCAGCCGCGCACGGATACACACATTGAAAACCGCACGCACAGTTATACGCGTGCACACATGCGCGAGCTCGTTCGGCTCATGACAGATGAGTGTGACAACTGTTTGGGTGTTTGGAGAAATTCCCAGGAAAATCTGTCATCTCATAGGCGTAATTCAAAGAGGGGTTGAGGGGCTGGTGCACCTGTGGGTGCCATGATCGCTCTATGTGATTAGAAGCATTGCGGGAGAGGAGGCCTTTGGAGCCTGTGATGTGTGATTTGCATGAGCTGTCAATCATCTCCGTCTCCATCCTGACAACTAGAGAGGAGCAAAGAGCTTCCATGGCAACACTGTTCTAAAACCTCTAAAACATTTCTAGTGTTGGTGTTTCTCACACAAAACAAACACTATATCACCTAACTACGAAACTATGTAGGCTTCCCCACTCACATACTAATACCCAGTGTTATCTTTGCTAACAGGATCATGCGTACTGTTTCAGATGAAGGGTGGTATGAGTAACACTCAGCTACAGAGACAGATTATCTCCTACCATTCCCAGCAACAAAGCCCTTCAAATCTCTTCACAGAGCAAGTCCCACATCTTCTTTCACGCTCACTGCCGTGCACTTGGGTTAAAGGTCTAACCGTTTATCAAGAAACGAGATAACTGGGTCCATTCTATAGCACATTTCACAGACTTTTTTACCCAAGAAGCCATCCAATTAAACTGCCGGAATGGGACTTTCTAATGCAAGAAAGGAAATAGGAGACAATATGAGGAAGAATAGAAAAACATCTTATTCGCCATTTGGGGTGGAAATAAGATTTAAAACCAATTGAAACCTGTGTAACAGAGAGATATATGTAGATCTCAAATCCTGGCTCTTTGTGGTCTGCTTTATTCATTCATTTTAGAGAAAATGGGCACTCTGTGTGCGGTAACTCATCAATACTAGATATGAAATTCATATGTGTGGCCCTTTAGTAGATTTTATCATGGCCATTGTGACATAATCAGGTGGACTGGATCATTGCACAATGTACAGTGATAAATGTAGAGTATGTGTGCCCAGACACCGATAACATTCATGTTAATTCACAAATTTCTAACTATTGTGTTCTGATCTTCAAAGTCGAGATTACATATTCTAATTACACATGAAACGTGGTCTGCTTGGTTCATGATGCGTACATGCATGGCTCTGAGGCTTTGCGATTCTCTCGCCAGGTTACTTACTCATGGGGTCAGCAGCGGGGTTCTCACACAGCTCAGTCTTAGCCTCTCCGTTGGGCCTCTCGTTGGGCTTCTGGGACAGACGCGATGACATTGTGGCAGCTGTGACCACAGCCTTGAAGCTACGCTTCCTCTTCTGTACGTTCATCTCAGGGTGGAAGATAATGATGTACACCTTGGGCATGTAGAGCATGCCCAGTGCTACTGAGGCACTGAGGTTCATGGAGATGGTCAGGGTGGTTGTCTGAATGTACAGCTGGAAAGAAGCACAGGCAGATGAAAAGTGATTTTAATACAGACAGGAATAGCAGAAAACATTATGTAAATGGTCAATTCCTTTCTATGAGGTAAGAACTCTATGAGGTATGAACAGACAGTCGAGTTAGGAGCAGCTTTTAAACCCTTATCAAGAAAAATGAGAG
Source organism: Chelmon rostratus (assembly GCF_017976325.1). Taxonomy (NCBI): domain Eukaryota; kingdom Metazoa; phylum Chordata; class Actinopteri; order Chaetodontiformes; family Chaetodontidae; genus Chelmon; species Chelmon rostratus. The sequence goes on along the minus strand of NC_055667.1, from coordinate 18,006,133 downwards.
AACACAGCTATGATGGCTTAAACATCTGTGGCCAATTACAGAGCGGTCACACTGCTGAGCGCAGTGATGAGGCAAAACCTAATAATAACCATCGCCTGATAACAAAATATGAGCATCCAGTGAAAAAGTTCATTGGCTGTTGATGATAGTAAGTTGATAGTAGTGATACTTCTATTCTTTTTTTTTTTGATAATCTAACATTTTTATCAGATATGTAGGTGGTCTGGATATTTGCTATGTGTAGCTGTCCGTAAAGGAGCAGCCATGCGTACAGTAGCATAATCCAGCAGCATTTATTAAAGCCTGACCTGCAGCTACTCAGTCAAGTCAAAGAGGGTTCAAGCGTGTTAATGACAACAGCAGAGGCATCACTGTGACTTTATCAAAATGTCCTCACATGGCCTCCTTTCTACCAGTCTGTCCACCCGGACCCTTGACTAGATTGATAGACCACACTGCCAGGGTGAGGATCTGTCCATGACATGTCGCAGTCACCTCTCCTTTCCCTTCATATCAAATGTTTTATCTCACCACTCAAGCATTCATCAGACCGCTCCACAGCCTCTGAGCAACCTCCTCCTCCACTAACAATTTGTGTGGTCGGGCACATTTTAATGCAAATTCCTCCTCGAGTACAATAAAAGACTTCTTCCGTGGACTAAGAGCACTGCATCTGCAGTATATGGCAGGTCTAAATTTGTTTTCCTGCAGCTCTGCACACAGTGGAGTGCAGCGTGTGAAAGGCTCTCGCTGCGTTAAGTGGTAAGATCATTCATAAGATAGCCATTCATGTGAGCATGCTGCTACATTCTCTTACATGCTTCCTCCATGACATTCCCTTTCGGACGTTGCGTAACACCTTTCACATTGTCAAGCTGTAATGGTGAGCTTACATAACGCTACGATTCAGGTTAACAGGAATTTTATGTAGTGGCTTCATTAAAAGGTAGTGATTTCACTGAGATGTGGTGTAATTCAGCAGACACGCAGGAGCCTCTTGTTTCATTAAAGGGTCTTGGAGGAGAAAGAATCAGGTGAAGAGGAGTTTCAAGAGGGGATCACCAAAGTCCCTGCACTAATCTACAGCACTTGAAAGCATCAGATGTCACTTGTGTGCTGCCTTCCAGTCAGCCACTGGTGATGCGGACACAGGAGAGGATACAATTGTAAACACATTAGCCACAGTGTATCTGCAGAGCAGCGGAACGCTCACTGATTCAGTCAGAGGAGGAAATGTCACCATTTGCATACAGTTTTTCTTGGTAAAAAGCACAACTAATGGTAATTTCTTTCATACATGCTTCTTCATTTGCATGCAAGTCGTGCCTTTGTCTTCCAATCTCCACCAATAATTCACATACCGGATATCATCAACATGCCAATACACTCAACCGCTTCTCCTTCTCTCTGTCCTTTCCTGTTTCTCCGTGGAGCAGCATCAGAGGCAGCAATCTGGCTGGTACACCATGCATTAATAACTATATGAATATCACAATGCTCTCTGTGTCACTTGTAGCTGGGGGAGAGCAGCGATGTTGTGCTTCCTCTCGTGTCTGAGCTGTGAATTAGCAGCGTTCATGATTAGATATCGGGGCGAGCGATCAGAGCATTTGCGTGGAGTACACGTGGCGTCAAATATAATCACCAGAGAATCTCAGCCTTGTGCTGTGTTTCCATGTTTGGTAGTTGTTAACCTGTCTGGTATCCATAGCAACACTACAGAGTCTGGTGCAAGCGACTAAACACGGCTGGAATAAGCTTTTAATGAGATTCTGATACCATGGATGCTGCAATGCTGACCCTATCAGAACTGATTTATTGACCATGCAGGGGAGCTGATTCGGGAGCGGGCGCACAATAAACATTAGGTGCTTACTCATACTCATCAAACACGAGCAAAAACACACTCGCACCAAAAAAAAAGTGCAGATATGTAGGCTTTGACTCCCTCTAATACAGCTACACATGCGCACACGTAAACACGCCAAACCAAATCCTTTTTCTTACTGCTCCTAATCAGCGAGACAGGATTTTTTTTTTTATTGTGCCTCCCTATGAGCTTGACCCAAATTCGTAGCCCCTCTCAACCACCACTCGAATGTTTAGCTTGTCACAGAACATTCATAATTAATTCCTGTTGCTTTAACATAAATAAATACATGAAGTCATTTTCACAACTGCTCGGCAACTCTCTATTTATAGCCGCGGTAATGATTTATTAACGTCCTCATCAGGAATCAAACGCTTGCATTTGAATTTTACATCTCACTGACAAGCCAAATGCCAACATCCAGCCACAACAAACGACATGCCTTCCATTTAGACAAAAAGCTGTTGAGGCTAATTCTCATAATTATACCCACCAGGGATATACTTTCCGCAAGAGCAATTTAGTTGGGTATGGTTAAGCACTATAAATGCACACAGCTATAAGGACTTGATTCAGGAAGTGACAAGTGGGAAGCTCTCTGCCCCAATAGAGAATGCCTTCAGTAATGGAGGGGATCTGCAGTTACCGCTCAACCACCTGGACGTCTCTAGCTGTTTTGGGTGGCCTACTTCCAGCCCGGCTCATGTCATGAATAACTCTGTCTGGCTTTGTGCTGCAAAGCCCTATTCCATGCTGGAGACTCTGCTCTCTGTGCAGATGCTCTTCCCTTCATTTTGACTGCGCAGGAGGTCCCCATTACTGGGCTTCAAGATTGGTAGACAGAGGAGCTTGTGACACTTATAACCAGTTCTGGATGTGTTAGAGCAGGTGATTAATAGATAATACGATCTGAGGAAGTAATTTTTGATGTTTCTTCCGACACATACATTGCTTCCACTGGTGTTTATGATGATATGACTGATGCTTTAATCAAGGCTCATATTCATCATGCGTCTCATAATTGGAAACTGGGCAAAGATTCGAGAAGTGGCACATTTTGGTCCAAAACTTAGCTCTAGGATTAAAAGCGTTATTTTTCTTCACTGAGGAAATGACTCGTATCTCTGCCAATATTTAGCTCCAGAGGCGTCTTACCCTATAAAGAGGAGTGCTCAGGCTGAAACAGTCTGTGAGAGGAGGGTCGTTTTCCTTGCATTTATTGGAAAATACAGCTATTGAGTAATTTCTGTGACTGACTTTGTGCTGGTGTAGAAATCACATGTTGTCTCTGCAGAAGCCGCTGTCCTCACATTACACTGCAACAGAGACGACTGTGTCAGAACCAACAGTTTAGGCAGGAATGATTTAGAGTTTGATCTCATTATCTTCATGAGGTGAAATCACTGACATTGGACAAGGTTCCTCAGTAAGAGTGCAATAAAACTTGTATTTTTAATATTTTACTTTAATTTAATCGAATAATCGTGTTCAAATCCCTCTCAGCTGCCTAACTGTCATGAAGGACATCACCACGTTATCATAACATCTTATTTGTTTTCTATTAATTTCAGTCGTCGCAGTGTTTTTACCTAAGACTGGGCGACATTGCAGAAACACATTTCCTCCCACCTATAGGGGACATGAAGTAGAAGATTTCATGTTCTCTGCAGAGAGGCGTGCCACAGCCCACACTGGGTCTCCAACATTATTACTGTGTGTGCAGCACTGAACAATCCATTCAAAATGTGGCATGTTTTGTAAACCGACGTGCTTGGATGGGGCTGATATGATAATTTCATGCAGCTGACTAAAATTAACAGCTATTCGAATTAGCATACATTTTTAAAGCCAGATGCGTGGTTTGCCAGTGTTTACTTAAAGTCTGTGAAAATGGCTCTTTGGGAAATATCATTAGAAGATTTATGTTTTTATCGATTTTGGCACCATATTTTTGCATATATTACCTTAGCAAGTCGTTACTAAAATTATTTGATTATACTCATTAAAAAATGTGTTGTTTTTTTGTATTTAGTCTAGTACCGCACACCACAGCTGTCAGGAAAAGTACAATACATCATCATCATAATTTCTATGTTGTGGCTCTGAGCGTTGTAAAGCAGCGACGTCTCTCCCGCATGATAAATAAATATAGGCCCCAGCGATGATGTCCTCTTCATCTTGAGGGATGTTTTCAAAATAAAAACTACAACCTTTCCTTCCTTTCACCACTCGTGACCAGTTTTAGCCTTTTGCCTGCAGCCTGCTGCTGGTGCAATCTATTCAAGGTTTCAAGCATGAAACAGCTGGTAACCAGGGGAATTTCACACATTATTTTCAAAAGACTCCACATCTCCAAAATAAGTGTCAAGCCCAACTCCTGTCAAGGGCGGTTGTTTACAGCGAGGAAGGAGGATTAGAAGTTGCAATTTTAATATTACCTGGAATGAAGAAGTACAATATATTTAGTCATTGCTAATGATACTTGGCAGCACTGTCTCTCCTCAAGAGGGCTTGTGGGTACAAGATACATCTCACAAGAGCCTAAGTGGTTTCTAGACATGTATTGAGGTATGTAAGTTTTCCTGACATGAAGCCCTCCTTTAAGCGTGACTGAGTCTTGTGGGTGTTTTACTTGAAGGCCTCTGTGCCTCAAGGAAAATGTTTCATATCATCATCCGACTCATCTGAGTGGTTAGAAACGCTTAGTTTTGTGGTCGAAGACAGAATAAGAGAGTTCTCGTGTTCAGCGGCAGCATCCCTTAAATCTGTTTGTTTCAAAAGCCAGTTGATCTCCAGGCCTGAAGACAGCTGAATTAGGATGCTGGTGACTCTCACAGTACTTAACTTGAGAGTATGGAGTAGTTGACTGAGCACATGCAGGTGCACAGGAGGCGGGGGGGATGCTCTGTGATCTTTTGTCACCATTTCCGCATGGCTTCCCTCAACATGAGTCTGAATGGGCAAAACAGAGGGAGCGGGGGGAGGGAGGGAGTCACAGGTGTGGAAAATAAGGGGGCATCTAAATGGCATTTGGTTAAAGAAATTCCACTCGGTGCAGTCGCAACTTCTGCTACCAACAAAACAACATGAGGTCAAACAGCCATCTGAATTGTTTTGGATTATCGTTGGCAGCTGGCATCATATCATCTCAGTGTTTTCATAAATCTTTTGATACTGGACAACATGGGGTGAGGGAGATTATTCAAATCTGTGTGGGTGTTTGGCCACATCTGCACTTAAAAACACAACAGGGTAAGGTGCTTATAAAGTGAGTACACAGTCGAATGCATCATAGAGGATCGCATTCAGCCTCCAACAGGCCATTCACATGCAGATCCACGCACATTATTTTTGTATTTTGAACATTTTTAGTGAAGTATTCATGAAGGGATCTTTTGAGCAGGTAAATTCAGTCTAGGCAGAAACAGCTGAGCTCAATGTGTGTCTGTACTGACAACTTAAGTATGCTAAAATGATAGATAAGGTGGCTTCGCTTCACCTTGGCAGTGCAAAAGCATGTTATCAAGACATGCAAAGGCACTTCTCACTAGCTGTGGCTAGGAAGTAAGCGCCAATGCTCCCTCATAGGCCATTACAGCAGGATGCTGTGGTCTGAGCGGGAGGTGAGTGTAAGGCAGGAGCTGGTGCGAAGAAAGAGTTAACTGCATAAAGGGGAAAGATAAACACATTACTGCCTCTCTAGTCGCCGCGAGTAGCATAATGAACTCCTAATCGCTGCTGAGGGTGTAATTCATCTATGAAATCAGCAGCAAATTGAGATGAGGAAAATCAGTTTCTGATCCATCTCACGCCGTAGCTTAGCAGGAAGGATATTGAACGGCGTGCCTCTCAAAAGGTTACGAGTAACACTTTCCTGTCAGCATTGATATTCTGTCAGTGGAAAACTTCCCCTCCGCTCCGTCTTGTACACATGGCCTGCCAAGCGGCGTGCGCAGCCCGTGATTCCAGCAGATGAATGCATCTGTATTCAGCCCAGCGCTGGCCAGATAAGCAATGACTAGCACATCAGGTCAAAATGTCAGATTCTCAATCAACTCCAAAAGCACCCAGTGTCAAATGCTTTGTTGAGTAGAGCGTTGCTGTCAAGAGATGGAATGTGTCGAATCAAACTTCTATTTACCCCCCATTTCTCCCTGCCTTCCTCCTCCTCCAGTTCCTCATCCTCATTTTCCACCTCCACCCGCTTGTCTCCAAGGCATAATAGTATATGTTCGGCACCAGGCATGAGAGCCAAGATAATGGCATCTGGAGCTGCCGGCACCCCCATTCGTATCAGTCCTCAGGCATTTCAAGCATTCTGGTGCTTAACATCAACCCTTCCTCCGCCTTTGATATGCCTATTTCTGTCTGTGGTGGACCTAGTGTGGGTTTCCATGCACATCGGAGCCATGTGAATATGAAATCAAAAGAAAATGAACCTATAACTTACACAGCCACTAAATGTGTGTGTTTGTGTGTGTATGTGTGTGTGTTCTCTCCCTTTGCGTGCTGTTTTGTGTTTTCATTTTGGGTTTGCTCAAATATGCATGTGCGCATGTGTTTGGACAAGATAAAAACAGGGCCGAAGGAATGAAAGGGAAATTTGTGAGAGGAGGGAGAGAGACAGACAAAGAGAAGGGTGGTGACAGAGGAAGAGAGAGAGAAAGCAAAAGAGAAAGAAATGACTCACCTTCTCTGCCGACTGGGCAGTGCCAAAGAAAATCGGGATGAAGGCCAGCCAGACTATGCAAGTGGTGTACATAGTGAAGCCAATGGGCTTAGCTTCATTGAAGTCTTCTGGTACATCCCGTGTCTTGATGGCGTAGATGGTGCAGGTCACCATCAAAAGGATGCTGTAGCCCAACGAGCAGATTATCTGCAGGTCTGTGATGTCACACTTCAGCACGCCGCGGGCCAGCATGGGGTTGATGGTTTTCTGCTCATCGTAGTCGACGATGGTGTTCGGAGGGTCCACGGCGAACCACACCAGAACGCCCAGCAGCTGCACGCAGATCAGACTGGAAGTGATGGCGATCTGGGAGGTGGGGCTGATGAAGCGCGGGGCCGTGACCGTCTGCTTGCCCTGCTCGAAGATCCGATAGATGCGGTTAGTCTTGGTGAGCAGCGCGGCGTAGCTGATGCACATGCCCAGGCCCAGGAAGATCCTCCTGAAGGCACACACAGCTACGTCAGGCTTGGCAATCATGAGGAAGGTGATTATGTAACACAGAAAGATGCCAGTTAGCAGCACGTAGCTCAGCTCTCGGCCCGACGCCCGCACGATGGGTGTGTCGTTGTAGCGCACGAAGGTCGCCATGACAAAGATGGTGGCGATGATACCAAGCATGGCCAGGAAGACGGGGATGATTGCCCAAGGGGAGTGCCACTCCAGCTTGACGATGGGGATGGGCTGGCAGGCGGTTCTGTTGGGGTTGGGCCTCATATTGTAGGCACACAGTCTGCAGGAGGTCTCGTCATACTGGTACTGGTAGCCATCACATAGCTCACAGTGCCAGCAGCACGGCATGCCCTTTACCCTCTTCTTCCTCTCTCCAGTTTTGCAGGGCAGACTGCACACAGAGATAGGCACCTCCTGCTCCCCATCTGGCCACTGAAGCTCCTCCAGCTGGGAGAGAGATGACACACGGAACAGGAGGAGAGGGTTAGCAACTGATGAAATGATGAATATATTCCAACACAACTTATCAACTGGCCACCAGTTACTACAGTGTGATTCCCATGAAGAAAAACAAACGAAAAAACAAAGCGCAACGCAATCTCTGCTGCTGAAAAAAAATCCAAACGCAGTCGAGGAAACGATTAACCTAATACAGTACAGCATCTTTCTTGCCAATTTCTTTCAGGGATTGCCTTCTCTAATACTTGAAAGTAATTGAAATCACCATGGCAACAGAGCATACCTTTGTTCAGTGAAATAAAAATAAAGAAATGTGGAATGCAAAAGACATTATGTTTTAATACAGGAGCCAGTGAGGTATGAAATATGTGATGATAAGGACGGAGAATGGAATGTGGGATTGTAAAGTGCCGCTTTTAGACTTTGCAGACCTATTTCTATTTGTGATCTTGTCGTCAGAATGAAAAGAGCAGTACACAGACACGCTGAAGAACTATCGAAAGTCCGTTCCAAAAAGGCCCGAAGGTGTTCCATGATTTAAGATCAAACTACACTCGCAACATACAAGTCAGCCTTCAAAAAGCCACGAAGAAGTGGAATATTTCAGGGCTCTTACATATTTTGTTAGGGTGTTAAAAAGGCTATGATAATACTCGGAGCTGCTCTTTTGATTTATTATGGAAGTGTACTGATCCATGGCTTTAAAAGCACCACAAGATTAAAGATCCTCCAACATGGTTTAGGCAGTTTCGCAGAAACATACTGTCTCAGCCAAATAAGCAAAATAAATCATTGGAGCGCAACAAACAAAAAGAAGCAAGAAAACTACACACTCTGCCTGTGTGATTATTAAACTGATTTCATTGTCTTCTAAAACTGCTCAGATGTGACAGATTTAAAAGGTGCTTTGAGACAATGAGTCCATAACAACTTACATTAAAATCAGAATGACACAGTGTAAAGCTATGTTGGAAACGAACAGAGATTAATTTTAGTAATATTTTTTTTGTGAGCATTTTGCCTTGATGTGTAGTTAATTCACAACTTAAAGGTACCCTGTGGAGTTTCTGACATCTAGCAGCGCTATGAGAGCCCTTTTTTTTATGTGTGTCCCTGCTCTGTTTGTCTCATGCGTGTTCGCGAGGACATACGTGCACACAAGTGACGCAATTCACAGCCCTGCCAATGGTGGCAGCAGCGTGCCAAGAAACCCAGCGATGAGCCAGCAGGGAGGGCAGGGAAGAAGACTGCAAGCAAGTAAACACTGACATAAACAATGCAAGATTTAAGTGACGTCAATATTTAGAAATCAGCTTTGCAAATGAGGAAGGGAATATATTCAACACATATGTGAGTCACACACAATGCGTTTCAGTGAGTAACATTCAGTTCAAACAGAACTTTTTTGTTCACAAGAAATTCATTTTTAAAGGAATATTTTAACAGTCTGAGAAATATAGTTCCACATTTTCTCGCAGATGGTTAAATTAGAGGATTGATGCTGCGTTCATGTCTGTCTGTTAAATATGAAGCTAAAGTCTGCAGCTGGTTAGTTTAGCTTAGCATAAAGACTGAAAGCAGGAGGAAACAGCCAGCCTATAACGTGCTAATTATTGAACTTTAGAGGCACAAAGAGTTAAGCTAAGCTAACTGTAGCTTCATATTTAGCGCGCAGGCATGACAGTGGCACCAATCTTCTAATCTAACTCTCAGCAAGAAAGTGAATAAACATATTCCCTAAAATGCCTAAATAATAAATCTGTTTGTGGCTCCTTGTGAGGGTTTTCTCTGCGCCTGTGCAGGAGGCAGGCCGAGCAGCAGAGGGGTGTCACAGTAGAAAGCAGCTTGGAGGTCAGTGACAATGTTACAGCGGTTACTTTTTTTAATATCTCTTACATCCGTCTCTCTTTAAAATTACTGAACTGAACGACGTTTGAGCATTTCGAGTTTTATGCGCCACCGTCTGGAACTTGAATGTGCGCCAAGGGGCGAACATTAGTGCGTCCACCTGGGTTTCATGTTTCCATCACTGCCGATAGCTGGGGCCGGAAATGAATGTCGGCTGTACCCTTTGCCCTCTGAAGGCAAAAGCCAGGTGTTAGTGGGTGCTAGCTGTTTTTTTTTTTTGGTCAGTGTGAAATGAGTTCAAGTTTTGCTTTACACCTTACACGTTGCAAACACAACACTTGCCCACATGCATTCACTACGCCACTGCTGATACTGATTTAAACATGTTTCCCGTGCTTTTGTGTATGGTTCAATATTAGTTAAATGACTTAGTCTGCCTTGTTTTCTCTGGACGATGAGCTGGTTCATGACAGCCAGGTACAAATATCATCACATACAACATGACTCCAGCTAAGGATAAGGATGTTTGCTTCCTCCAAACATGGCAACTGCCAATAATTGGAGATGCGGGGCTGCACCTGTGCAACACACACACACACGCGCACACACGCACACACACACACATACACCTGTGTATGTGCTGTGTGTGCCTTTATGACAAATGTGTTGTTTCTGTGGTGTCTAGATAGATTATCATCTGCCATTTATCTGGGGGCATGAAGGTGCCATTTGTTATTTGGACAATGAATGGTGCTCTGTGGAAAACCTCCCGATTACACACAGTGTGGAAACGGTAATGAGACCAACAGCTCTGTTGCCATGGAGACCAGAGGCAAGATTTTTGACACCATGGACTCATACGGCTGCCATACTTTGCATTTAGTTTTTTTTTTTTTTTTTTTGCTTTCGTTGTTAATTTTACACTTAATTTGAGGATCTGTGAGCTGGAACAGCATTACATTGTACTACTACTATCGATGATTGCAAAGTGCATTGGGATGCGCATTCCAGGTTAACCTTTAAATTAAGCTGCTCTTTATTTGTCACTGAACAAATAGCTATTGCATTAGAATATAATTGCACTGTAACAGCGTTTGGTTTGTAATCACACTAAAACAAAATGTAGCACAAATCTCCAGCAACAGACGTTGTTCCACCTGTGCTATCAAATCCATTGGGTTGAGTTTAATTCTTGTGATCTAGGGAGCCATTATGCAAATGTGTCATCTGTATGTAAATATCATGTTTGGATTTTTTTTTTTTTTTTTTTTGTAATCTGAGTCACATAGAAATGCCTAGAAATTTCAGCCCAGGTTTCATCCTATCAGCTCGGGCAATTTCCAGCTACGTTTGCCTTGAAATAAAATCAGTTTCTTTATTGTCCACATGAATCACCCGAGCCCATTCTTGTGTTGTGACAGTGAGATCTATTGCAGTGGCTACAAACCAACACCTTGCTCTTAAAAAGGCAGCATGGCAGCTGTCCTCTGCTCTACACCCAACGCTGATATTAGACAGTATTTTTTTTTGTAGGTGAATGAAAGTTCTTTTAAAGCTCACATGAAATGAAAAAAAATCCTTATCCATGTTCTTATGCTCCCATGGGTTCCACTATCTTCTGGATATTCCAAAAAATGTCGAGTAAATTTTATATTTTACTTCAGTTTTCCTGTAAAGTACCCAGAGCTTTCATATGATTTATCTTACACTCTTGGGTGTGCCTTAAATTACGTCTGACAAAATGTGATCCTAGATATCGAGTTTCATCATGTACAGTAAAACCTGCAAGAAACCACTAAGAGTAACATGGGAGGTGTGTTCATAGGTGTCAGTTTCCAACAACATCAACATCTACCGCAGCTCTCTGCTGCCAAATACTGAACATATATGGTCTGACACTTGGGTTAAAAACATGCTCTTCTTCTTCCTCCCACTCGCCTTCACCGTCAGCCCTCCAACCTATTCAGTGGGAGAAGCGTGATCTCCAGCAAGTCACGTCGTTGTCTGTTTTCTTTCTGCCTTCCAACTTATATTTTAGTCCTCCACCTAACATCCGTTTGCAGGTGGAAACTTAACAACCTCTTTTTAATGGCAGACAAAATGTGCCAGACTAAAATTACTGCATTTTATCCCCCTTCGCACGCCAATTTCAAAATCCTTTCGCTTTAATTGCACTGCATTGCCGCTGGGACATTTGATAACCTTTGATAAAACCATGTTTCAATTATGAACTTAAACATTTGTCTTATTAAATAAAGTCTATCAGTAACTTTCTCTGGGTCCTATATTAGCTGGCAGCATATCAACTGAAATGTGTATGAGTGAACATGTTTCTCTGCTCACTGCTGCAGGAAAATATTACACCTGAAGAATTTTATTTACATTTATTTGCTGAGTAAAAATGAACACTTGCTTTTTCTTGCTAAATTGTACTAACAGATTCATTTTTGCACCTAAAATACATCAATTAGATTGAAAGTAAAACAAGTCTGCACCTGAGCTCTACCCGTATTCAACATGCAAATATGTGCACTCTCTCTTCACACAAGAGATTTCAATTTTGGAAAACACAGAAAGTCACTATGCTTATGAGTCCTAGAGCCTAGACATCCTTATTTAGGTACAAGCATTTAAACAACATTTGGCATTGTGCGTCTTTGGTCTGTGTATCAGTAAATCATCATACCTTGAGCTGGAGAGTCTCAACCCACTGTCCTACCACCTTATACTCTGGGATGGAGGAGTTGGTCATCTGGAACTGGAACAGGTCATAGCGTCCTGGAGCATCGCCGTTCTTGTTAAACACAACAGAGGTGCCAGCACTGCCTGTGTGAGGCAAGAGTGAGACAGACCATCAGAATAGAAAAGTAGTAGATGCTGGGGTGACAAGGTACAGCATCTCTTCTAACAGGAGAAAAACATGAACTCCTGACCCCCTTTTACTGTGCCGTGGCCTGCATGGACCACATAAAGGACCACAGGGAGTCTATTCCTCCCATTTAAAACCTGAAAACACAATGACCTACATTTTGAACCTTTAAGACAATGATGGACTGGGAAGCTAACTCTCTTCTGGCCAATATAGTGCTGCTACACCTGCTTCCTATGCATATGCAGCAGCACAGTTGCCACAGGAGAAATATATTTTCATATGCAAAACATGGTTAGATATGTAGACTCTCAGCTTTGCGTTTAACATCAGAAATTCTCTGTTGTTTAAAATGCACGCACACCTCCTCAGAAATGCATTTCCGTCACACAGTGGACACCAACAGGAGATATAGGGAGGAGACACAGGTCAGCCAAAGCATCATACGGTCCCCATCTGCTCTCAGTGTGTGGCAGCCTGTCTCAAGCAGAGCCCTGAAGATTTCACTAATTAGCTCGGAGAGGACTGCGGACACCTGAAACATTACGTACGAGAAAAGGAGCTGTTCGGATCTGGATTTGTGTGAGTTCTCCGGCCTGTCACTCGTGTCTGCGCTCGTATACGTTGCGGATGCGTGCTCAATTACACGAGCCTCATGGCTGCAGAGTGTGTGCAAGGCAGTGTGTTAATGCAGTTGTCAGTCAACATCAGATCTCCCTCGCAGCGGTGAATGTTGAATGGCATTAATGGGAAAAAACGGTTGTACTTTATTTTATACACAAGGTCTGCATTGTTGATGAGGTCATATTTAACATCCCACAATGCTTAGGGAGAATGAAAACCTGCTGCATTTTACACGTCCATTCACCTTGGCACTGCATGCAGTAGCTCGTAAGCACTGGAGATACCATTTTTGAAATGGGACGGGGGGAGTCTGATGACACTTGGCATGGGAATTAAGTACTTTAATAGCTCTGGCTATAAAAAGTGTGGAGAAAGGACCAGGAGCATATGTCCAAAACACTTTTGGGAACATGTTGTCTTTTGTATCTAGAACAGAGCTTGTGGCTTTTGGATGGAAGGCCACTGCACCCTTTCCTTAGTTTTCAGCCAGAAGGGAATTTCATGTCCCTCCAGTTTTTTTTTTCCAAGGACATTTGTCATTGAACATTCTACAAAAGTTTCAGGCCAAAAGACTCTTGTAAAACAAGAAAGGCAGAGGGAGCAAGAGAAAAAGCCCATTTCAGGCGACAGACTAGGGGGCCATTTTAATAAAATACTGTGGACAAGCACCCAAATTTCCCTTTTTGACTTTGTGACACCGTTGTGCATTACAAATGTCAGCTTGTAAGACTTTAAGTGGCCATTTTCAGGTTGATGCAGAGCCACAAATCCCTCACTATCTGCTGTTATGCAAATCAATAGCACATATATTCCACATTAACAATACAGAAATGGCACCACTGGAGTCATTTGACCCATCGCTCCGTTCCGTTTAAAAGCAGAGCACTAATTCATTGCTATCCGTGTGTGTCGGCACAGAAAATGAAGCAGGACGGGTGCTCAGGATGAAATCAAGTGGGCTTGTGAAGCCCATAGTGAATTCTGTCTCAATATGAAAACCAAACTAAAACTCTGTGGGTGGCAGTCATCGTCCTGTCACTTCTGCTGCCACCAAACAGACAGTAGACTTGTTGACACAGTGTATAAAGATGTTGACAAGGTATTGACTCCTGTGAGCAGAAGCTGTGACAGAGTTACCATTCTTACTCCACGCCCCAGCAAAAACGCACACAAATAAACAAACACACCAAGTCATTCAGCAAAGTGACATGAGTGATTGGGCACTTGGCGCTCTTCAGCACTGGAGCAAATAATTAAGTGGCGTTTCTGTGTGTGCAGATAAAAAAGAATTAGAAATTCCTTTGTATTATCTATTGCCTGATATATTCAAGGGAACAAAATGGTATGTGTAGACTCCTTAGTGAGAGTGCTGTCTAAGATGAAAGATTTATGCATTTGCATGTGGCTCTGAACTAAGACATGACAAAAGTGCACTGCTGCTGTGCTGTGCCGAGCAGTGTGGGTGGACTGGGGATCCACTGCTGTGTTTCTCTCGCATCATTATTCTCTGCCTTTTTTTTTCCTGCCTCTCACTCTTCAGCTCTGTGACTCCGGCGCAGTGGGGAGATCAACAAAGGAGGCTTACACTCCTTCGCTCTCAAACATACATTAGCAGCGTCATAATACACAGGATAATGTGCGTGGCTTCAGTCTAAATGCAATAAGGGGCAGCGAGATGTGCCTGTGCCACAGCACAACAACCTTTGGTTGACAGAAAAAAGGTCTGAGAATACAAGACAAAGGCAAGAAGAGGTAGAAGAGATGGAGAAGATAGGGATCTTATTTTTGGCTCGGTGCCACAGTGAGGTAAATGTTTTCTGGAAGCTGAAAATCCAGAGAAGTCAGCTCAAGCCCAGATGGTTATTGAGATTGGACAGCAGCTTCTCAATCCCATGCATGAATCTGCACTAAGTTAAGGTCTCTTTAAAATCTTAGGACCGCTCAAGCAGATGCACATATTCTGTTTCTTTAGTTCCACCTTAAAATCGGAGAGCTTCTCGCCTGCTGGAACTCTGCACTGCTGCCATAGCGACAGTGTTAGAGAAAGGCAGGCAGCGCTTTAGCCTTTAGATCGCCGACAGAAGTTTGTCTTCACACGTTGTTTTCTGTATAAGTTATTGTGAAGAGTTATTGGGCCTGTTAAACATGATCAGTGTGTTGTACACATCAATAAAATACCAAACATGCATAGGAACAAACCTTCAGTGCATCAACAAAATGTCAGAGCACGACGTCGCCTGTTGAATTTATCATATGTTAAAGGATAATTCTGGTGATATTCTATGCTTTTCTTGTCAACAAATCCCAAGAAAAGGCTAAACAAGGAATGAATTGATCATACTAAGTATTTTCTGCGCAGCCACAGTCTAACAACCTCTCGCACTGGCTGACATGTTCCTTCATTATGATAACCACGGGCACTGTTTATTTTCATTTGATCCCACATACAGCGCCCTGCTGCTGAAATATTCACAAATGCACCAAATGTATATTAATACCCAGCTAAAAGGCTCTTAACATCTCCAGGACATATTTATTAGCAGTGTGTCACTTCCACCAGAAGCACACGCTGTGTTCACATTGTAGCAAAGCTGTGCCATTTTATTTCACTAAACTCAAACATTTCAAGCATCAGCAATGTAGCTTTTGGAATGCACACTTTTGTTCCAGAAAATAGCCTGATCCCGAATTGCTAAATATTGTGGTGCCAAATAGCTAGCCAGCTGATTATCTCACTTTCATTATTAAGCTGAATGCTATGTTTACTTGAAAGGCTCATTCCTAATTGTGTCCAGGGCATCTCCATTCCAAAGCCCAGAGCGGTTCTCGAGGAAGCTGCTAGCAGCAACACCCGAGGCCAAACAATCCGCCCGTTCCGAACGTGCCTGTTTGGAACTGTAGCTGTGCCACTGATTAAGAAAAAGAAAAAGTAGGCCGGCTTTGTGAGATGATTCTGCTGATCTCTCCCTTTAAACAGCTGAATCTTATCTGGAACATTTTGTGAAGACACAATTTACTTCAGAGGAGCCTCTAATGATCACTGGCTGACGTACGTGCCTGCACATCTGAAATGACAAAGGTTTCTCTTGTCTCATCTCCCAGTTAGCGCTCCCCCTCCACTCACTTCTGCATTTCAGAGCAGTTGTCATTAATAGCTATTGCCATTAATTGTTAAGCATATTCATCACTTTCTTTCACATCACTTTTTGTACAGGGCTGAATAATGTAGAGGTTAAAGTACCGGCAGACCCATAATAGATCATATTGGCATTAAATATTTCACAGATCCACAAAATGTTGTGGCGCTTTAAGCGAAGAATGAAACCGAATGTAAATTTAAATTCTTGCCGGCCCACAAGCAAGTGCATATGATGTATGAAACAGAGGAGGTGGTATTTATAACCTCCTTGCCTACTTTTCATAGTCTGAAACTCAGATGACTCTGGCTCTTATGCTCGCAATCTCTCTAACATCGACCCTGCGGATTGGTGTGGATACAGCGGCTTCAAGTAAAACACTTGAGCAGTTGAAGGAATAGTTTGAAGTTTTAAGAAATATACTTAATTGCTTTCTTGCAGAGAGTTATGCGATGGATGCCACAGAGACAGCCTGCATCACTTACTCTTCTGATGTTTGACGAGCTCGTATCCCAGCACGGACACAAGCCTGTCAGTGTCAGCTGCATTTTGAGCTTAATGCCAACATTAATGTGCTATGGTTAGCTGAATGTGTATGAATGTGCATGCCTGTGCAACCAGATGTGGAGCTGCAAATTTAAAGCAATTGTTCTATATTTTGGGAAATATGCTTCTTTGCTTTTTTGCTGGGCATTAGATGCAAAATTGATCTCTCACAGCTGTGGGGTAAATATGTAGCTGGTGCCAGGAGACAGCTAGCTTAGCATAATGATACTTTGCCATTTTTTGGAGGGTTGTGTCTCTGCTTGAAGCCCGACAATTGCTCCTAATGTACCGTGTTAATTAGTGAGCATTTGAGGTGAGCCATGCTAAGCATTTTGTCGCTTTCAGTTTTTATGCTAAGCTAAGCTAACCAGCTGTGGGCTGTAGCTTTACACAGGAGTGGGGTTGATCTTCTCATCTAACTCTCAGCAAGAAAATTAGTAAATATTTCCCAGAACTTTGAGCTATTTCTTTAACTACTGTAGCAGAGCACCAGTCTTAACTAATAACTAACTAATACACTGAGAGAAAATGTGACATCGTCCACGTTCATAAATGTGCACAGCTTCTTTTATTCTCGTATGTAGCTCTAATCTACAGTTAAATATCTTTACAAAACATCTTGAGATGTACATTTTATATAGCCAGTATAGTGGAAAATGTCCTCCAAAACTCTGCCTAAAGTAACATCATAACTAATTCTACTTTTCCACACATTCTGTAAGCATCTGATGTGCAGACCTTTACAATGTGTCACTCACCGTTGAAGCTGGTATTGCGTATGTACTTCAGCAGAGTCTTTCCTTCAGCAGACTCCATTTGTGGACAAACGCCAGGATGATCAGGACATAAGTCCCTCTGCATGTTGTGGAGAGCGTGGGCCATGGCGTACACTGCGTCAATCACAAACTGCACCTTCCCTTCCTGCTCGTACTTGGAGTCGATCCCGATGCGCTCCTGGCCTGAGGGAAGAAAAGGAAGAGGAGGACTCACAGCCAAATGCACCATAAACCATTAGACATTACATCCTCTCAGCGCTGCCTATCATCTTCAGCTCCTTCATTTAGCATTTGCTGCCAGTTACCTTAGTTTTGATTTTGTGGGAATTACACCTAAAGGTACTATGTGGCATCGGAAATAAGAAGACACATTTAATCCCCAAGTGGAAAATATCAAGCTGAGCTGTGAGACAAGTGTTTGTGACAAATACAGCAGACTCAGATTGAATTACTGCGGTGTCTTTCAAAGTAATAGACTGCTAAGAACGCACCTCACTTGTCTCATCTGCAAGGTGATGAGGCTCCTCATGAACTTTAGTAACATACTCGCCCACAGTGGCTTCCTGCTCTTTTATATCCTCCTCCCAGTGTACTGCCCTTTCACTATGGGCTGCCGTAAAGGTTTTGCCTCACGCTGCTGATACACTGCTTGAATACGTAATGTACAGCCTCTGCTGGATTTTTGCTAAAACACTGAATTAGCTATTTCATACTCTTGGTAGATGAAAGCTGCACTTCAAAGAGTGATTGAAAATTATAACAACAAAAATACTACTTTTAATAATAATCATCGACATCATGAACATGGCAATTATCATCATAATTTTAATATTCAAGCTCCCAGTAAACAAAGAAGGAAATAACACAGAATACGGAGAGACAATTTTCTCCTCAGTGATAGCTGTTCAGAGTTCACATGCAGCACTGAGTGGAGGAGCAGATGATGTTAATAGGAAACATATAAGAGTGTGGGAGACTTGCATAAACTGAGGGAGTTCGAAAGCAATCTGTGCTGACATTTCAGCCCATTTCTTAGAACTTAACATACATTTTAGCCCACACATAACCTTCTTCCTTTTCAGAGCTCTGCATACGGTGCTAAACGGACAGTCTCTGAATGCGAAAGCCTCCCGTTGTATTTAACATTCATAAATATCAACTTGGCTTGAGGTGTAAAGAAAGAGAGCACAGCGACAGTTGTAGAGCCATTCAGTTGAATTGAAGAGAGGATAAAAGACATTTACAGTCATTTTACAGAGGGTTTGTGGGGCTCACTAAGTGGACGAGCATCTTCTGTCTTTGAGGCATGATAAAAGATGGCAAACGGGATTATAAAGCAAACGAAATCCTTCAGCAAACAGCAATTTGTGTCATACTGCCATTACCGTCATCATGTATGCAAGCAAGATTAATACAGCATCCCACATCACAGGCATCATCCCCGCAGATAATAAATGCAGTGCAATGCCTGTCACACCGTTGGCAGGCAGAGTTTAGGTAATACGAGCGTGCATCACTGTTAGCAATGGCATTATCATTAATGCTGCCAAAAAAAATGCAAATAAAGAATGGGGGCATGAACAGTGTTCACTTAGCTTTCTGTCGTTTTTTCTCTAATTTTCCAACCTAAATAAGCTGTACTCTGGCTCTGCACAGTTAGCACACAGGGCACGGCTGTGCTGAGCTGTCAAGGTGACTGGGTTAAGGGGGAATAGAGGGAATATGGGATTTAAGAGTTACAGGACATTAGCCACAGGAGCAGAAGGTCTGTAACTGTAGTATGACTAAGACACGTGGTGCATTATTATTCTAATAATAAACTCTGCCTGTCCTGCACCCGCTGGGTAGAAACACCTGGTGTTAGACTTTCTGGCTGCGCTGCCGACAAGAGGGGTTGAATTAAAACTCCAACAGTCTATCTGCGGCTTCTAATGCGAACAAAAGGTCAAGTTCACATCAACCTGACACAGGAGGGTGAAAATATATATCATCTATTAGTGTAATGCAGAAATGTTCCTACTTTGTTCATGTCAAAAATTCGTGTACCTGTGCATTTGCGGCTGGTATCTTCTCTCTTCGAGGCACTGAGGAGCCTGCAGTCGAAGTTTTCCTCCCAAAACTCAGCAAACCACACGTTCCTGCGATTGTTCTCCAGGGTGAGCGCAGTAAAGTATTCATCAAACCCTGGGAATAGAGGAAAGAGGAGAATGGCTCAGTTCCGGACCAATTATCAACCCATTCAAACCTGGAGGAAATGAAGCGAAACTTGTGCAGCAGTGTGGCGGTGGTGTGGCGCTGGCTGCTAGGTGTTGGAAGCACACACCAGCAAGCGCTACTTCATCAAAATTTGACCACGGAGGTTCCTCTTCCTTTCAAGCCCCATGGAACTTTAATCGCTTCTTTCATCTAGGAAATTAGATTAATTAAAAAACAGGATGCATAATAAATAAGGAAGGGATTGTAAGTGGTGCTGCAGCCTATTGCCTGAGGCTGCGAGGTCCGGCAGGTGCTCGACAGGTTTCCTTCAGTTCATAAAATCCATTGTAATAGAGATGGATTGAAAGCATGATGTCTTAGTTTAGTGCTAATTTCAACAGGGCTTAGGTGCCTGCATGAAGCATTAGCTTGAGGAGCAATAACTTGCTGCAGCAAAGGAAAAAAAAAAGAAAGCCTGTATGGTGAAATTTGTTCTCCTGTTTGTGCAACCTAATGTGGGTCAGGAAGTGAGCTGGGACAAAACTTCACAGCGAGATTCATGGTGCAGTATGTATGTATGGATTTCTTAAAATCTTTTGTTAAAGAAACACAATTTTCTGTCTGGAGAATAATCTGAATTTTCACATGTTAAACTCTGTGTCTGTCTGTGTTTCCACACTCTCTGTTATCCAGTCATATCAGATGAGTCGTGGGTAGAGGTGATAATGGCTAATCAGAGCTGAATGACTCAGCTGATTTTCTTTGCAAAAGACCATCAATGATGCACGGTGGATTAATAATATTCTCCCTGTCTCCAGAGTGTGCATTTGTCCTGGCGAGGCCTTCCCTAATTAAGGAAAGCTTCATAAAACTCAGACTTTCAAATTTCCTCGATAGTGATGATGAGTGGTTATTAGGTTTGTGACACTGGATAGAACTTAAAATAGATGGTGCATGCAGAGAATATTCTATTTCTGTGGAGAATTTGTACATGTCCTTCCTGGCAAATGCAGCAGTATAATTTCCTCATTTGCCTCCTTTTTCTTGTGGGTGGATTTATTTAAACTACAATTTTAAGGAGGAATCCACCCCACAGCGCTTAAAAACAACTTGTAATGGGATTTCTTTCGGAGTGTAATGATAGAAAATGTTAAAATGATAAAAAAAAACTCCAGTGTCTTATAATAAAAATTAAATAAAGCTTTTTCTGAGGTCCATCATTTTGTGCCCCCTTCAACAGTGATACGGCAGAGATACCGGTTTCTCCACAGACAGCAAGCTGAGACTGGAGATTTTTAATTCTTTAAATCAAATAAGTAAAATCCCAGTGATAAATATGTGATAGATGACACGGTCTACATTCATTGGTTTCAGTATATATCTGAAGCACCCAATTTGTCCAAACTGACGTTAGTCTGGTCATGTACAACCCACAGCAAAATGCAACAAGGTCATACTTGTTGTCTGAGGATTGTCAAAGTCTCTCCGTGAAATGTAGAAAACTGCCAACTGAAGGAGAAGTAGATGAGGCAGATGGAATTGTGGGTCCATGAAAAAGGTAGATGAGAATACGTTTTCATTGTCACAGACGGTTATCTGAAGATGTTAAGTGTTTTTTAGGGTGCAGATGTTCTTTAGGTCTTTGTAGTGTGTGCACTTGTCTGAAGTGAGTCAATGATGCATCGAAATACAAAAAGCATTTTATTTCTGTGGGGCGTGGATGAGGACTTTGGAAATCATTTTTTATTATTTTAGTGGTGTTTTACCAGTTATGAATTCTTAAATATTTCCAGATATCTTATTTATGTGATTATATTACAGTTCTTATTACCCCCTCCCCTTTATTGAATCTTTTAAAATCACTCTCTGGTCATCAAATTTTATCTTTCCTTTTATAATTTGAAGACATTTGCAATATATGGAGGTATTATAGTACAGCATTATATTATTTTATAACCTGTTTTTCAGGTGAAATGTCTGTAAAGTATGCCTCAATAAATAGGCACATTCTGGGTTGCGACCACGCCCCATGCCTCTCTGCCACTTTGGGAATACAATTGGCCTGAGCTCACCTGACCGTACACCCAGGGCACCTATGTGAAGATACCCAATTTGTGTGTGGATTTGATTGGTTGTCTTAAAAATTCCACTTCATACCAACTGAATTGCTCTTTGTAATGTGTTTCATGATGACTTGGATGAAGGCCACAAGTCAAATGCGTCATCTACGAATAAAGTTCTTCCTACAACATATGACAAATGTTGCTGCAGTTTTTGACAAGGGATGAAATGTAAAGGGGGTCACTCAAAGTGATGAACCCGCAGAGAATTATCACCCAACTCTGCAGTTCCTCTTTGCTTTATGGAGCATTTTAGTATCATTAAGCTGGTTTCAGTTTTGTGGCCTGCAACTTAACTGTTTCTGTCCACTGCTCTCATCAGCGCTGTTTCCAGACGCGGCTTCTTAAACAAACAGGGTCTATAAAGCATCTATCCAATACCAAACAGCAAATAAAGTTAGCAGCTATCTGAGGAACGTAGTGAAGCATTTAACGTTAGCAGCTATAGCTAAAGGTAGTTAGTTCATATTTTTGTTGGTAGACACCAAAAACACAGCTAAAAGGAGAGGGAATATTAAAGGAACATTTGCCAGGCGGTCAGAGCCGTGATTTTCAATGAATGCTATTGGTCAACACATGCTAACACATTCACAATATCAACTTCAAAGAGTGATAATAGGTCAATGGTGTGTTTAAAGCCTGTTGAGCTGCCCCCAAAAAGCCAAGAGGAAAAGAAAAAAAAAATCAGAAATGGTTGCATTTTTAAAGCAGCTGTAATCAATAGTTTCACATAAATAATGGATCACATGTCTACTTGACGAAAATCAGATTGAATATTTGACTTACATTAGCCTGGCAGCCAAAAGCATGACTTCAAATGAAGGCTTAAGTTGCTCCATAGCTGTTGGGTATGTAAACAGGCAACTATTTGCTAAGAAGGGGGGGGGGGGTCACTCCCAACAAACCAGTAATACAGCAACACAGCATGCGGTGAAGTGTGCAGTGTGCTTCTCGGTACCTTCGATGGAGGAGCGTTTGGGCAGTATAGTGATGGCTCCCACTGCTACATCCTCGAGCTGGTGGATCGGGCTGCTCTTGGCCCCCCAGCTGTCAGATCCAATCCACAGGAAATGGCCCACCTGATTGGCCCTCTTGGTGGCATTGAGAACTCCCCTGCAAGGACATTTGTGTGTGAGTTTGAAGAGAGCACAAGAGGTATGTGCAATCTAGCATGTATTACGCTGAGGCACAGCTGGCTGTACGGGGTTGTTTGGACTTCACGTTTGGGCTCATGGTCATGCTCAGTTCCTCAGTTTATCTCATTAAAGGTGAGAAGGAAAGGATGAGAAACTATTGCTCATATATGTTGTGTGTCATGTTGAGCAAAGATGTTGTTTTAATCTTTTATTTAAAGAAAATAGAGACAGTTACAGTCATTAATTCCATGTCTGTCACTCATCTTCTCTTTTCTTTAGCACTTCACTAGTACATCCACTTCTGGATTATCCATTCTGAATTTACAGGTTCTAAATGTTTGATTCTGTGTTTCTTTACAACACTTCCCATGGGCCATTGTAAATGAAACAATATCTCTGTGGCTTAGTTGTGATCTGTATTCCCAATTCTCCGAGGCACGCTTGTGTTTGTGTTGACGGAGGTGTGTTTGTGTAGCACGCATGATAAATCTGTGCCTCTAGCCTGTCTTCAGGAGCTGCTACTCAGAGATTAAAGACATCAACATGGCAAGTCATCAGCACGCCCGGCAACATGGATGAAGCCAGAATGTGCTTCGCTCCTCACCGTATGTCTTCCTCACTGGCAAAGATGATGACTGCCCGCGAGTGCTGCGTTTCCAGCAGCTGTTGGATGGCTTTGTCGTAATCCTCCAGCTTGGGGTTGTGGGGAATTTTCAAAGACTGGGCGATGCAGATTCCACCTTTTTAATGAGAAAAGAGTAAGAAATGATAAGGACTCTGGGATGATCTCACCCATCCACAGAGATGTGTGCACACACACAAAAGCCTGGAGTCACAATAGCTGCTTTTTCCCATAGAAATGGAAGAAAACATCTGAACACAATAGTGGGACTTTGATGATGCTGTCATGTTTTCCTTTAGAGTTTAAATGGCAGTCTTGCAGTGTATACATTTACATTTTGGCAATGATTTGAAAACCACATGCAATATAACACTCAAAGTGCACCCTCCGACTGAGCACCAGAGTCATTTCACAGAGTGAGACATTTCTAAACAAATCTGCTGTAACAAGTTCAATGGTCCACTTCAACAGGGACATAGAGCTACAGATTTCATATAATGGATTTGGGAAAAATCCAACAGTTTGCCATTGACTTTTCATTTAAAGCTATTATCAAGCATCTCTTGTTGGACCTTGGACCAATCAGATAGCACAGCCGGCAATAACAAACAAAGAGGATTTTAATACTGACAATAAATCATTCTCAGACAGGTCACCACTAATGAGCTTGTACAGGATGAAGGGTACTGATTGCTTCCATGCGTTGCTAAACAGTTGCTAGATATTTGCCACAGTATATTATTACAATTGGCTTTTATCAGTTTGCTAGATATGGTTGTCTTAAGGGTTATATTCAACAGCTCATTATCCGGTAGAGAAGCAAAATTATACCTTTCATGAACAGAATAATAGAGTTTTGCTTCACTCTGGTGTGGTAATTACAGGTGTGGAGGACAAGCTAACCTTTGAGGCACTTTGGATAAACAGATAATATGATCACCTGTGCGATAGCACTTCTTAGGTACCGTAGGCTTAGATTTGAGGCAGCTGCCTGTGTCCTGAGTCAACAGCAGAGCTCTACCCAAACCAATTAAAATTTCTCCCACTCAAGCATTTTAATAGCCTACCCAATAACCTTTCAGTTTGAGTTTCCCTGAGTAGGCAGAGAAATGGAAGGAATCTCCTAATTGCCAGTCTCCTCAGGCTCATTACTTTGATATAAACAGCTTTTAGATGGCAGATCACACATCTCCAGTCGCGGTTTACTGTGGCGTTTCTAAAGGCAGGAGATAGCAAAATGACAACTGCTGAAGCTTCTCTTAACTCTTCATTTTTCAAGTATCAGCAGGCAGAATTAGGAATGCTCCTCGATGCGAGAAAACATCCTGGATGTGCCAAAAGACCTCTGGGGTGGCTGCTGTTATCCTCCCTAAGTGGTCTAAACATAAAAATGGAGATCCCGCAAATGGCCAAGCTGTTGCTTAAGGGGTTTGTGGTATCCTGTTAAAATGAAACGTACTTGGTGTCATTTGTGCAGAGCAGCCAGCGTTGTAGGTCTCCAAGGGATGACACTAAAGCTCTGTTTCAGCGCAGAGATTTCAGTGGATTTCAGCCAGAAAGCCTACAGTATGACACCCTTCCAGGTTTCTGTTTTAGGAACAGCACTGTATACTATCTGATTCTGGCGTATTAGCGGCATGTTTCAGTTCCAGGTTTCACACACATTAATTCCAGAGAGGGAGAAAAGAAAAAAAAAAACTCTCTTTTTTGCTGTGAATTTAAGTCTCATAAAAATGCATTAACTCCATTATGAAAACAACCCCTGGAGGCTCATGTGAAGAGTTATAATGGCATAACAATCTTGAACAGAGATATATTATAGGTCACAACCGTCAATAATACAGAGAGAGACCACAGGAGCCACTGATGAAGATAAGAAGCATTTGGAGCAGATCCCATTTTCAGAGAGGGAGAAAGAGCATCAGGGCTGCACATGCTGTGGGCTTAAGACTGCCCGGCAGGCTGGTGGCTAAATTATTGAATGCCTGCAGCATACCTCGTCTGTCAGTCAGTGAGGTGGTCAGTCAGTCAGGGAGGCAGGCATGATGGAAATGTAAGCATTGTATCTGTACTTCCAGAGTACTGTGCTGTGGGTCGAACCGCCCTCACCTGTCACTGGAAGGCATTGTGTGGACTTGAAAGAGCCCTAGACTCAAACAGTGGGAATAAAGGAGAGCCGCATGTCTGTCTTGGCTGGAGATGTGCGATCTGAGACAGACGAATGTCAGGCTCTGGGAGAAGAGAGAGTGTTTCACTGCGACTTGTTCACGTCTTACCCAAGAAATAGGATTGTAGAGCAATAGTGTTCTGGCTGCCACTTTAGGCGCCATTATACTCAGTCCGTGATTTGTTCATTCTTAGTAGCGGGGATTGTACAATTCTGACCCAACTTACTATCCATAGCATTAACACTAACACTAAAAACTACATCTGTAGTCATGCCTGCCCTAAAATATTTTGTTACAGAGGTGGCTTGGTCTGGGGGTGTATTTTCAGCAGCACTGAATGATCTTAAAAATTATATAGGAAAACTA
Source organism: Chelmon rostratus (assembly GCF_017976325.1). NCBI lineage: Eukaryota > Metazoa > Chordata > Actinopteri > Chaetodontiformes > Chaetodontidae > Chelmon > Chelmon rostratus. Next base: position 17,980,217 of record NC_055667.1, on the reverse strand, counting down.
CAGGCAGCAGTGTGTTTCTATGATCCTCAGACACCTCCATGAGTATAGATTGCTACTTGTCACTTTGATTATGAAGGAGAAACTACTCTATAGGTATGTATATATTCTACAATATATTAGAGAAATGAGATTTTATAGTAATAGTTCAGTGAATAATACAGATCCAAGATGAAACTGACAGGGGTGGGACTGAGAGAAAAAACCACACTTACAAATCTGTCTGCTTCTTCAGCACTACGGACAGCGCCATGGATTTATCAATATACAGCACAGTTAGGCTGTATATTGATAAGGCACAGTTTCAGAGCCATGGATTCTAACTTGTACCAACCTCAGTCAGGTTAAAGGATCAATGAGTCAGGCAGACTAATATGTTCAAACAAGCAACCCGTCCGCCCCTGGACTCTCTTTGCTGCGACTGGATGGAGAGGGGGGATGTATTTTGAGGGATGGCATCCTCTCTCAAATCACCTACTGATTATATTTCATCATGTGGTCGAACAGCTTCAGAAACCCCGTCCCCCTGCACCTTTCTGATGGATGGCAATTTTGGTGTGAACAACTAAGTGCAACACTGTGAAGTGTGTGAGAGACTATAAACACTTCTGCCTCCCGATGTGGTCGGACAGCACGTCGTACAAACTAGGTTGTTTGGAAGCGCGCCTGGCTGTTACAGTCAGTGAGGAGAGTGAAGAGTAAATGTTAAAAAGTTTGAATGTATGTTAACACTCAGAAAGTTAAATTTCTGCTTACATTAGAAGATGTGCCTGTTTGTGACACTGAAAGTTTTAGCTGCACTTCATTAATTTACCTCTGATTCCACAGTATAGTATCAAAACTATATGCACCGTGAACCCCCAGCCTCTGCTCCACATTTGATTAATATATCAAAGAAAGCTTAATGATCATGATGGCCAAATTCATCAGGCTCTTGGAAGTTCTCTGCTTATCTGTCTGAGTGCCATAGGTCATGCACTGCATTAACTGCTTCAATTATTCATCCTCAATGCCCTCGGTTCTGAAAATGCACTCCAGGGCGAGGAATCCAGCTTCGCCATTTTGCTTAGTGAAATACAAATCCCTTTAAATTAGAGGCTCTTGATGGATTCGACCCCCCTGCCTGCCGACTCAACACCCTCCAAACCCAAACCTCCAGGGGATCCATAATGCTGCAATTATATTTATCACCTCGACATTCACAAGGCAGACCTGCTCCCTCCAGAGTCTCCCCGCCTGAACACGTGGGAGCACATCAGAATGGGCTGACATGCAGCTAACATTCATATTCTACATCTGTGTGCCCTTCTGTATCTTGTGTGCCTTTCCACTGCTCGTCTGGGACTTGGCAATGTCAAAGGGCCACGCACAAGTATCGTGGCCTATTTTCCGGTGTTTGCAGATGCATCAGGCTTCTTCCCCAGTCCTCTCCTGCTGCTAAATATGACCGCTATATTTTACTGGTAGGTTTTTTTCCCCCTTGCAGTGTCAGGCTAGATCTAAGAACGCATTGTGTTGGCAACTTGCTGCAATCAATTCCACAGTGATACGTTGTGGGTGGTTTTCCTGAAATGCGAGTCTTTTTATCAGATGGGAAAACTGAACTCCATCGCTCTGGCCTAAGTCCAAACAGACACAGGAAAATACAAACAAGATTAATCTCTGCCAGCTTCACCTGGAGCCAGGATGAAGGTGCACAACGGAACAGTGCCTAAACAGGGGAGAGAAGGCGAAAAAAAAGAAAAAAAAAAAGAAAAAAAATAGAGATCAATACAGGCTGACCATCACTCCAGTCTCAGCTTGGGGTAATGGGCAGCCATATTGCATTAGTCCGCTAGATGGTTCTCCTTGAAGTGGTGAAGCGAGAATCGTACTAATGCATCTGACATTTCACTGCAACCAAACAGAGCAGCCACAAAAAAAAGTCTCAAAGCCTCCAGGATCCACTTGCATCGATGCTGCAACATCCACCCAGCAATGTTGTTGTTGTTCTGCAGTTTAGCAATTTCTTGGAAATGATGTGTTGAATATATTTACTCACAGCACACTATTTTCCAAATATTCTCTCTTTCCATATTCACTAAGATCTTTGCTTCTTATGCCATTCAGTCTATTCCAGTCAATCCAAGTGCCTTTGAATGAATCCTGTGAATGTACATTTATGCTATGACTGTACATAATTAATGTGTTTATTAAAGATAAGATGCCTTGGGTACTGGAGGCTTTCCTTTAGAGGAAATAATTCCCATTTGTATATGAATACAAAATATTGCAAAGTGACTGCGGCTCAGTAGCAACAGGATGAGTCAACAACAACAATGGCTTATAATTTCATACTCCTTGTGTAGCTGTTCAAAAGTCATAATAATATCTGTGTGTTTACTGGTCTTTGCATAAGAAAAAAAAAAAGAAAGAAAAAGAAACATCAGTGGAAAAATGCACCGGAGAAAACCAGCTGGGAGAAACTGGATAAAAGATGAATTGAAACTGTCAAAATAAGCCTGAAATCAGGACTTTTCCTTATTCGATCGTACACAGGCTACTTTCTCCGTCTTGCAGTCGATGCAAATTACATGGCCACAAACAGCTTCTTAAAGTTTTAATGAGTGATCACACTGGACATGAATGCACACAGATAAAATATTCATGGATAGTGGACTTCTGATCGGTGCCTGTGGGATATCATTAGCTTGCCTCATTTTAGAGGTTTCCGCACATTAGTCTATTGGAAGAAACACAGATCACTCCCTGCAGACTTCAAGGAAACAGACTGGGATTCAACGAGGTTGAGGTGAGAAGCAGCAAAATGCTCAGTGTTGTGAGTTGCATGGGTGTGCTATCGTGGAACATGGGAGGGGATTTATTTTTCAGCCCAAGTAACATTCCTGTTGCACAAGGATTCAAAAGGGATTGGCGTTCAGAACATACAGTTAACATACATTAAAACATTTGGAAAAATGTATCCATGTCCTCATCTTGCAGAAATACTGCAGCAGCAACTGGAAAGTCTCTACAGCACAGCTCTAAAGCACAGCACATTAAACCACATGATTTGACGAAGATAGCCAACCCATTGTGCTGTATAGCAACTGAGCGTCTCCTGGCGACAGCAATGACTGCTGATTCACACGTACCACCACATGCCAAATAAGCATCAGTGTGGAAAAAGCAGGTGGGTCAGGCATTCGCACAATGTTCATGCCAGTTACAGGCAAAACCAGAAAACCTTCACTGAATGCAAATACCTGTTGTAAGTACTCTTCAAGATCCTTATAACCTCTCAAAACCCAAATGAAAACATAAGAACTCAGCCTTTAAACCTGATCACTGCCATTTCAAATAATCACCATTAATGGTACATTAGAGGACCCAACAAACAAGAGTGAGCCTAATAGCTTGTTTTCTAGACCATTCAGCAGTTCGTCTCTCTCTGTTTAATCACATGGCTTCTAAGAGAAGAGAGAGATGTTCCCAAAAGACGGCCGACTTCTATTCCAAAAAGACTAAATATTTAAAACCCTGCTGATTCACACACACACATTCGGACCAGAATGGTTCGAACTGACTGACCATCATTACCAGCCTGCACTCTCACTAGCAGGGATAGAAAAATGAGATTGAGTGAGACAAAAAAGACAGAGTGTAGAGCAAAACTCATGTCTCCCAAATGACCAGTTGCCAGACCGCTCTCCCTCCTCTCCGTTGGCCAAAGAGAACACATTACATCAAACAATTCCCCTTCAAAAAAAAGTGTACAAAAAAGCCGAAACGGTTATATTTACAAAACATTGGGTACAGGCTACGCTCATTATTGTGACGTGGCATCTTCTCGAAGCTGTTTCTCTATCTGCATTTCCAGCAACACTCAACAACTCACTGGGGATCTAAAGCAGAAGTTGCCAAACAGATCAATAATTCATCCATCCAAAACAGATTTTTACAATGAATTGCGAGAGCAAAACTGATCTACCTCTAGTGAAAAATCCATGTTTAAATCATAGGAAAAAAAGAGACAAGCATTCTCTTCAGTGGCCATCACGGTTCACTGTTCTTTACCTGCTTCCTTGGAGAGTTGTGTGAAGGCCTCCACTCCCTTCTCTCCATAGCTCCCCTCTGAGGCGATGGTGGAGACGTACGTCCAACCCAGGGCTCGGATAATGTCCACCATGGCCTGGGCCTGGAATGAGTCCGGAGGAACCACCCGTGAGAAGAAGTCATAGCGCCTGTCGTCACTCAACTCCGGGGCTGTCGACGCATAGCTGATCTGTGGGATCTTGAAGAGAAGAATTGGGGTTGGGGAGGGGAGGGGAAGGGAACGTTTAATCATGTGTTGGTGCTATTCTGTTGACGGATAATAGACGGTTGATAAGGTGTCTGCTCTGAAATATCACACTTTTGAATTGCAGATGTGTCCGAAATTGCCCCTTATTTACTACGAAGTACTAAATTTCTATACAAAATACCCTCAGTTTAGCGCCCCCAATGGAACAAAAAAGTGTGTAAGGCATGTATGCAACATTTCTGCAGGCAATGCCACAATGCACATTTGTTCGATGTGTCGACATCTATCACACATGTAACTGATGTGCAAAACTAAAGCACTTACTTGGGTCAGATCTTACCGGGTGATACCGGGTGTTAATTAATGAGCTTTAGAGGTGGTGGTGGGCATATTCTGTTTCCCACTGTTTCCATGCCTCTGTGCTAATTAAGATAATTTGCTGCTAGCTGTAACTTCATATTGAATGTACGGCTGTGAGAGTGGCATTAACCCTAACCCTAACCCTCTTCCCATGTAACTCTTGGCAAGAAAGCAAATAACCATATTTCCCAAAATATCAAACTATTCCTTTAATACTAGCATTTGCATATCTTGCCTTTCACATCAACGTCACCCGTATAAACAATATTTGTCCCATTAATAAATAAATTCATAGTCTGACAGAAAAACACAAGCATTGCACATCACTTGCTTCTTTTGTCGCTCACACAGGCAGATGATGGCTGAGGTTGACAAAATGGCTTGCAATATAAATGAGCAATACATTTTTCATATATTTCAAATTATCTTGTCAAATGATAATCTAAGAATAAATTCATATTATGTAATGCTATACATTGCTTATATTGGGTCTTTTACCCAGGCAACCTGCTCTGCTGTCACTTTCTTCTCCGAACATATCAATGTTGTTATTGCAGAAATGTCTTTGCAGAGCTCATGAACTAACAGCACAGCCTTGTATGTGCTCTCTTACGCTTCCCTCCTGGTGAGATCTCAGCCTGTCTTCATCACCATGTGGCATATCCAAATATAAAACATGAGCAATTCAGTATCTGTGCTGCTGCTGTCTCTTCCATTTCATCCTGTATTTGACATAGGCTAACAGCTGAGTTAAGCTAACATGGTACATGAAACAGACTCCAATATATTGTCCATGTAGGTCTAACAGGTGACATCGGTTTGCAACAAGAAATACGAGAATACTTAAAAATGGATTAATGTAACACATTATTGACACATAACTCAACAAAAACAAAAAGCACTTAATCAAACTCCACTCAAGGTCCACTTACTAGCCTTTTGTGTAATTTTCAACCACATGTCATCGCCCGTCTCAGCAGATAAGAGTTTGCACAATTGCCATCATGTGGCCTAAGTATGAAAATTCAGTCTGATATATTTTATGAAAAAACTTAACTAAAGGTCCAATTACAAGTCTTTCTGGAGCTTTCACTTGCATCTTGCAATCTTCTTCAGCTTTCAAGTCTTTCAACAAAGGGGTCATAATGTAATGAACTTCATGTCGCCTGCAACCCCGCAAAATAATGTCGAAAGCTAACAACAAGCCCATTATCTTTGCACAAAACACTTTCTGTAGGTAGTAACCTTGTTAGCCACACATGCTAACATTAGACCAGAGAAAGACAAAATTTTATTTTTTTGGTTTGGTTTTTGAAAGACTACAAAAAAGACCCCACCCTCCAAACTGTTGTGATAGCAAATACCACTATTCTTACAGCCTCATGCAGACTGCATCAACATGAAGAGGAGCAAAGCTTGACAGGCCTGCCAGTGCCTTGTTATAGTTACTACGCTCAGATTTGACAGTTGTTGTTCAGAGGAGGGGTTTAGTGAAGGGTCAAGCACCACTATCAACTAACAACTGACACAGACCCATCAACTGAATGGCTGACATGAAGATAGCTTGGATTATCTCATAACAGGCTATAAAATAATGAAGCTCTTTAGAAAAATGCAAGATAGATTTTTTTTCCTAATGTTTGGGAAACACATTAATAGTTTGCAGGTCTTTTTCTTGCCCTGAAAACCTCTTTTAATTGCTCATGGTTTTAGCAAAGTTAGCAGTGTTGTTCTGCGATGTGGATGTTGATGTGTGAGCTGGTCTCTCTGTCCACTTTTCCTCTAGCGCCACCAGGAGGTTAACATTCATAACCTTGAATGTCCCAACAACTATTCCATGGACTGCCATGAAATCTGGTAGACACATTTATCTCCCCCTCATGGTTAGCATGCTACACGATGATCATGGTAAACATTATACCTGCTTTGCATCAGCATGCTAATGTTAGAGCATTCTAGCATGCTGATGTTAGCATTTAGCTCAAGGCACTACTCTGCCTAAACTGATGATAGCATAGCATGGCTGTTGACTCTTTGTCTTCAGACAGAGCATGAAGTGAATTTTAGCAGCTTATGAAGCCCATGGAAAGATGTTATTAGATGCAAAGTCACACAAAATGGTGCAAATTGTAAGCACTGTTAGTGTTTCTACTTGAGTGAAAAAAAAAACTGTGTGTATCCCAGGGCTTTATGTTTCATAAACATACAGACATGAGAGGAAAAAGGCGAGATACTGGAGAGAAATAAGACAAAGACCCAAAGTTTCTAGTGAGAAGCTGAGCTGAACAAAAACACAGAGGCACACGCCCACAGACACGGCCAGCGTGCCAGCTTTTAGCAAAATAGCTTCCTAGCTAACGTGTGTACAGTTGGTACAGTACGCATCTATTGTTTTTCCAACCTACTTTAGACTTCAACTTTGGAGTTAACAAAAGGCCTTTGAACTGACTGCATTCCAAAGTTAGGAGGCTGTGAGACACCCACTGAACATACAGTTGGGAAATAGCATGCTAGCTCGCTAATTCTTATCTCATTTGTGGTCTGATAAACAGTAAATTCATCACATTCAGTGCCCCATATGCTATGTTCCAAGCTACACATAATACAGCCTCTATGCTTACACCAGACACCCACTGAACATACAGTTGGGAAATAGCATGCTAACTAGCTAATTCTTGTCCCATTTGTGGCTTATTAAACAGTAGACTCATCACATTCAGTGCCCCATATGCTATTTTCCAAGCTACACACAATACAGCCTCTATGCTTACACCACACACCCACTGAACATACAGTGGAGAGATAGCATGCTAGGTAGCTAATTCTTGTCTCATCTGTGTTCTGATAAACAATAAATTCATAGCATTCAGTGCCCCATATGCTACTTTCCAGGCTACCGTCGCTGTCATATTTCACCTGGGCGCAGGTGTCATGGGAACACAGCCGCTGAGCCACATGGAAGTGGGCGTAGTTTCATCTTGCGTAGGTTGGAAAAACGAGACACATGTACAGTCCACTGGCCAAATTTGGTGCAAATGTTGCAAGGCTGAAGAACAGGAGGTAAGCAGGGTCTTTCTGACTGAATTCACATTTTTTTCTAACTAATAAATCATCAGACACCCAGTATGAACTAAATCAGTTGATAAAAGGATCTACAGTTGGATTGTTCACAGTGCTGCCTGATAAAGTCCTAAGCAGCCGTGTTTGAGGACTTGAAACTGCAATCACAACTGGTTGCGTGACTGGGATCAAAATGGCTACCTCCCAGACAGGTGGATGCACAAGCAGGGGTATAGACATCGTTTTCTGCTGAACCCCGTGCAGTACCTCATCACACAGTCTAATCTAAGCACTGTATGAATGCCATCCATTTCTGTTAGCGTGATCAAAAGGAGCCGGACACTGGGGAAACACAGGAATGAGGACACAGCGGCTCGCTGATGGGATTGCTTCGACTCACAGAGTTTGAGTTATAGCTTTGACCCACAACTCAAAGGGAGTCAACCGCACAAAGCTGACAAATTGAGGAGCAGAGGAGGAGGTCAAGCTCAAGACGACTCAATATGTTTCAAGTCACCGAAAAAACATACCGGCTACAAAATCGGCGAACACAAGATCTGTGATGCAATTAAAGAAATTCACAGGTGGGAACGCTGCTGCGATGTCACAAGTTAAATCACTTCATGGCTGCCTAAATTGAGTGTACTGGGTCAAAGAAGGAATACAGCAAAGTAATGGAAAAGCAACAGCAACGGTGATTTGCATGTAAAAAGACTCCTTTCCAAAAAGTGAACCGTCTATTTCGAACATTTCATGGGAGACGTATTTTAGCAGAGCTTCTGTGGTAATACGGAGTCAAAAGGTGTTATGGGTTTGTTGAATCACGTCCCATCTTTGCCTCAGCTGGGACAGAAAGCTGCTTGAACATTCGTCTCTCTGGAGCTTTTTGCTGCAGGGAACCATTTAAAGATGGCGATGTCTTTTCTCTTTGTGCCATGCTCGTACCCCGTTGATATCACTTCTCCACTCCTTATTCCCCAGGAATCTACACCTCCTTGCAGTACAAACATTAACGTTTTCAGCCTGCGCTTTTTAGATTAGCACTTTGACCTCCAGGTAACAAAAGTGCTAAATCTTGATTGATAAAATGCCGAGGTGTGAGGATTAAACCCGCTGGAATTACGATACAAGGAGATGCTAACTAACTAATACCGATTAGAATCTAAAACCTTTGATTTTTCTATCTGGTAGCTAATGGGCTACAAATGAAGTGAAATAAAATGAGTAATTTAACCTTCTCTTTCAGAGGTGAATTGAATTCATATCTTACAAAGCTGATTATGCCTCTGTCAGTAAATTACAAGTGAAAAGTTTAGCTTTTCCACTTCAGTCACAGTTGCTTGATTGATTCCCAGAATGGATTCAACTAAATAAGCTCTTGTTGCAACAAATTGCAGCAGATTTGAATTCTGTAGGTTGATAAAGCGGAGATAATCAGGCGAGGAGAATAGATATTTTAGCAATACTTTTGACTCATTTTCTGTATATAATTATCTTGGAATGACTCAAGGATTATTTTCTCATAATCCTTCATCTTTATTAAGAATTTGCCCATTTCACGGTTGCACTTTATGCCGCTTGCAACTGTCCTTGTTTCATCAAGACACTTCAATGTGAAATGTGGCATCACACGTAACAACATGGTCTCTGCTTCAGCGGCAACAAGGTGAATGAACACGTTGATGACTACAAGCAGCCTGCATTGACGACGACTACAATGACCATGAACCGATCACGAGCAACTGAATTCAGCCCAAGAAACAATGATTAATGATGCCCCCCTTTCAGTACCACAATTACCCAAAGCTGATGTCTGGCACCTGTCATCTGCAGTACAGATCAACGTGAGGATTGCTGAGGGTAATCGCCTGGCTTGCTCTTGAATGTATCTGAGCTGACAGGATCGATGGAAGGAAAACACAGAGGTCTGTTATAGGGGACACTGTTTTATTGATTTACCAGCACAAAGTGCTCCGGCCGCCCTGAATAAAAATCTGTTGCTGAAGTTTAAAGAAGGTTAAGGAAAAAGAAGGCAGGGGGAGGGAGGTGGGAGGCTGGAGGTGCGGGGGGAGGGCGGTAATCTGCTTATTGACATTAAATGAGAATTTCAACCTGGCTGTTTAAGAGGATAGGTGACTAAGTGAGGTTGTGTAAAGGTTAGACACGTTCACAGTAAGCGGGAATGCAAGGTGAAGTTAATTAGAGCGCCTTGGCCTTTCCGTTGCATTTCCACATACGGCAGCCCACGAGCGGGTCTAAAGAAAGGTGAGAGACTGTAATGTTTTAACTGCCCTTCTGCACTAATGTGAAGGTGATGATTCTGACTAGCTGAGAGCAATATGTGCAGATGCGGCGAGCTGTGCTGCTCTGCGCCGGCTTTTCCCTCGTGTCAAAAAGAAATGTTTTTGAAGAAAAATAGGCAGCATATGGCACACCACCACTCTCAGTTGGGGTAATGGCAACCATCTATCCTTGCCATCTGAGAAGAGGAAAATCCGCAGATATGATAAGACAGGCTGTCTCCACAGAAAACAGAAGGGTATGACAGTCCATGGCTTCTTAAGCAAAAACTCAGACACAAAACAAAGGCCATCTCTCAAACAGAGCTTTTCCCGTCAAAAGGCAGCTCTGAGCAGACACCATTGCTGTTAGAAATTAGGCACAGGAAACTGGAGTGTCGTCCAGACTGGGTTTGGTACCCATAAATCCAAGAGAAACGCTCAACATAGCCGCAAATGAACTGTGAGTGGCAGAGCTGAAATGTTTCCCATGAATGGCTTTAACTGGGGCGAGGGCAGCCAGGCAGTTTCTGTTGCAGGAATCCCTGCGCCTCTATTTGCTGCATGATTAGCTTCTAAGTATATCTTGACATCAGTCAGCTCCACTCGGCTGTTTGCAACAATCTCCACGGTGATGGCGGAAATGACAGCGGGTTCTGACAGACCCGAATCTAACCCCATGCTGTCTGTGGCCGGACGCCAGTGCACAGATTGTCCTCGTGACACCAGCACAATGACACACAGACACACACAAACTCTAAATACGATGCTATGAACTGGCCAAGGGGCCATTTTGAAAGCAATTCAAAAACTACACACCCCACCCATAATGGAATAAATATTTGCTCACAAAAAACATCCCCAGTCAGAAGATTTATTTGTAGCTCCACTGCCTGGCGCTGTAAACCAGCAATGGTCGATATCCTATAAACAAAATAATACAGTACGATGAACAGGCCTATAAAGATACTGAGCAGTTATCAAGTTTTACATCTTTCCTGCTAAATCAAGAGTCGGCAGCTCTGCAACAAAGGGGGCATCAGACAGCTATCGGTTTGCATTCAGACAGCAGTGCCATTTGTTAGCAGGGCAGAGGTAATGACTGTGTCCATACATGCAACCTCAGGCTGGGCTTTTGTAATCTCTCTTCACCAGAGCACGGCACTGCCAACGCAGCCGAGGAGGCAGGGAGGAAGGGCGGGGGAAACCGACAGCTTTCCCTCCCTTTCTCTGTCACTCTCTCCCCCTCTCTTCCTGCCCATCTGTGTCTCTCACTCTCACTCAAACTCTCCTTTTGTGAGGGCTGTGTTTCCTCATTGTGCCCTCGCGCAACCTGCGGCTTTCAGCCTCGCTCCGCTGTTCTCCGCCCCTCCGTGAGTTTCATCGCCGCTGGAGAGAGACGAGTGAGCCTCGCCTTCCCGCGTGCCTCTCCCTCCTCCCCAGTCGTCCGTCTGCATGCAGACACTCCCACACAGATGATCAGCAGACACTTCCTGCCCAGAGAGGTCGTCGGGCTGCCAGTTTCCCCCCAAGCCCAGCCACCCAAATCTCCCCTCCCCGCTGTCCTTGGTCTTTCTCTTTTCACACCTGTTTCTGGCATATTTTTCATTTAAAGCCTTGCTCCTAAAAAGCACACTCAGGTATGACTAATTAGCAAATACTTGTTGTTGGAAATGTGATGTCAGTGGGTTTTTGTTTTAAAGTTGTTTTAATCAGCAATGTATCTGCAAGCTGTTCACTGCCAGAGTAAAATCATGTCTGTAGAAGGTTGACTGTCAACAAATTTTAGTAATTTTCCCTACAATATCTGCTTATGGCAACTATCATTTTCATGGTTATATTTAAGAAACTCAACGCATTTGATTAAACTGCATTAGAGTTCCTCTCCTGGCGCTGATGAAAGCCCTAAAAACTCGTGTCTGTTCATCAAAATGACATATTTTACGTTTTTGGTATGAAAAAAATCTGTATGCACGGATGTATGAAAATGCAAATAGTCAAGGCCTCCAGCTCCACCCACCCCTCCGTAGCTGCACACCTTCAACTCTGCTCATCAAACACACAAACTTCTGCCTGTTTTTCGTTTTCTGGCTACCGCGGTAAGTGGTAATTTATAAGAAATTCACCCATGCGGTGCATGTTCCGACCAGAAACCGAATCCAAAGGGAAAGAAGCAAAGTTGTGCTGGATCGCCTACGGGTCAATGTGTCGGAATGGTAATATATTTAATGTGTCTCGACAGCATTAGCAACATGATAACATGAGCCTTCAGCTTGACTATGTTATCAAACAGCTAATAATGTGTGTGATATGGAAAACCCCACCCTGCAAGTTGACAGAACTGATTCCTTAGGTATGTGACGTATGAAACACTGGCTGTCTGAGTCCACGTTGGGCGTTTATTGACTGAGCTGAGTTTATTGACTTGGACACGTTAACAAGGTTAAAAACTTGATTTTTATTGGAGGGGATCATTTATAGGCTTTTTCGCCCAAATGGGAGGAGCATAGCAACCTGTAAACACAACACTGACATATTATAACCTTATAAAGTTGAAATTCCAAACGTGTTAGCAAATAGTTGCTCATTTACACATCCAGCAGACATTAAGCAACACTTTTTTATTAGGACCCGTGTTTGAGGACACCTTGGAAATCTAACTCCAGTATTCTCTTTTAGCTCTGTTTTGGTCGCCACCAACTCCTGAGACAAATATCTGGCTCTTTAGCCGCTAAATGCTTCACTATGTTCACTATCTGCTGGCTAACTTTGTCTGCCGTTTGATGCTGGCCGAATAGCATGCAGTGAGGTTTTAGGCAGCTTTATATATGAAGAAAAATAATGGTCTTGGTTAATTATTGAGAAAGTCATTGCTGACTTGAAGGATCAGATGACACAAATTCACTATTTCACTATTCAAAACCATAATCCTCCACTAACCAAGTCTTTCACCTGGCTAAACTTATCAATCCCACCATCCTCCCAAAGACACGTCTGCTGTACAGGAAGGTCACACTTCCTATAATCAAGGCAGCGACTCTGTTCCTTCCATATCGTATTCGGAAAGGAAAATCAGACTTTCACAGATGCATTTTGCAGTAGATGCTTCTGTTTAATTCACTCTCCCTCAAGCTCCTCACCAAGACCAGCCTCTCACATCACACGCCTACCACATCTCTCCACACTTTTACAGCCAGTTATTCTACAAGGACCTTACCTGAATAGTGTTTAACCAGTCTGGATGTTTACTGTAATTTGCAGTAGCTTTTTGCTACAGGAATCACAAACACCACCCTTTCAGAGTTGCCCACACTGCTGAACTAGCCTTGGTGTTACATGACAGAAAGTTGGGCTTTCATAATCCTTTATCTAACACGACCTTCCACCGTCTCCTTCTTTCCACCCACTTCTCTTTTTCCCAGTTGATTCCCTCACCCTCCGTCTCTCCCGCTCACTCTGTGCCAGTCCCCTGGGCGGCTCCAGCGCTCTGCGCCGGGCCTGAGCTCTTGCATGGCTGCCCTGCCAGAGTGTATTTTAAGACAACCAGCATGTTCCTCCATGGGTATAGAGGCTAGGTATGACTCACAAATCAGATATTTGACCAGGAGAGCCACACAGTAGAGTAGAGCCGAAGCGTGGGAGGAAAGTGTGGATCGCTCACAAAGGCAACCTGACCGACCTCCATCTTTCCATCTGGTAAACAGACTGCTATTTCAACTCTATTGGTGTTTCAAAGAGATAATCGTTTCCCAAAATCAAATAGCCCTCAAAGCCTCATTGGAGAAGAGTCTGCACCAAGGAGAGGCCCAACATCTACTGCATGGGGTGTGCTGTACAGGTGTAGTGTTGCTTTTACAAATACATGTCATACATGGAGCCTACTGACTTGAGGATCTTGCCTCTCAAGCTGGCATGACAGTCGAGCTCTCATGCAGTCAGCTCATGAGAGATATTTTGTAGAGATACAGTATCTCTTCAAGTCATTTTGTAAAGCTTCTTTTGACTTAGGCTTCACACAAAGCGAGGCCCTGCAGAGAACAATGGAGTTCAGCCGAGCAGCCTTGATCACCGTGGCTGTGCTGTGTGCTCTCCTGGTGTGACAGAAACTCACGGAGTCACGGTAAGAATAAAACATAGCCTGCAGGTTTATGACTAAGTGTTATCAAATGTATTCCTTTATATCCACAGGGTCTCACATTACAGATGGCTGTATTGATTTTTCCTGCCTGCAAAGTGCACTGGACGCAGCTTTATTTTCTCTGCTGTGTTCTCTGCAGCCTGCATGATAACTTTATTTTTTCGCTCAGAGACATCTGAAATATCAATAAACCAATACTGAAATATGCATGCTATTATGTCTTAAGCGAGAGAAAAACAAGAATGATCTTTCACGAGAGGCATACGAATACAAATGTTGCTGGTTTTTGAGGATTGTCGGCGTGTGCAAAATCTCCACATCCCGGCTCTGACTCACTGCTCTGAGCAATATGAATGTGCCACTGACATTCAAAAAAGAGCGACCATAGGCGCATCTTTCTCCCACCTACACCTGGAGCACGGAGGATCTGACACATTCATTGTCAGCTGTGCACCTGCAACACTCTGACCTGCATTCCAATGATCCCCTCCGTACTATCCCCCATCTCTCCCTGTATAGCTCTCACTTCAGACTCGACAGAGCATCGTCACCAGGCCCATTTCTCCCCTAATAGCGCAGACAATGCAGGCGAGCCTCCTCGATCTTATCTCTCTTCTGTCTGCTCCTCACAAAGAATTCTTTAGCAGGGGCATGTAATTACGTACTGATCACAGCAGTGGAAAATATCACAGATATCCTATTCCTTCTGTTAGTGCGTCTGAGCCCCCACTTGATGCCATGCATTTGAGATATATGTACCAGTTAAGAAGAGAATGTTTTAATGGGCAGTTATCCACTCGCTTGGCATTGTCTGTAGTGCGTCCTTGAACCTCTCCCAGAGAGATTATAGCATCCTATCAGCAACACCTGCATTCACGACACACGCCAAATCCACTGTCAGCCTGTATAGATCTTTGTGTCAGAGGGGATGCAAATGCGAACAAGAACGTGCAGATGAGTACACTTTCCTGCCATCGTCTCTCGCATGTATTTGAATAGCTCAAACTGATGTAATGCCTGTTGTTTTGTTTTCACAGATTGTACCATGCAGCGTGGTAACTGCAATGATTTTCATGGGAGGCTCTTGGAGATGCACGCACGCCGCCATAGTGAATTTTAGGCAGAGCTGATATTCTTATGTTACAGGAAATAAGCAGGATTAGCTGCTTAAACTGCCATTCACCGTAAGACATTCACACTCGTCGACCGGGGCTTTACAAAAGTGGCATAATAACAAAGAACATTAAAATGTATGAAAGGGCAATAAAAGTAGAAAACACGTTCACAATAAAAGTAGTTGAAAGGAAATGGAAAAACAAATGACGAAATAAACAAACAAATCCAGAAACAGATAAAACGTTGAGCATATAGCAGGATAAAACTACAAGCAGGAAAAATGAAAAACATCCGGTTATAATGCTGCCTAATAAAAGGGATTTGAAAGACAACCTTGAATGTGGTTAAACAAAAAGAAAGTCTTCAAGGGAGGCCACTTCACAGTCAACTATAGGAGTTTAATTCCCTGAGTTAAGCTGCACAGGAAAGACCTTCCTCCAAGGCTTTATACAAATCTCGCCTCCTTCGCTGGGTTGGCAGACTTTAACAGTCCCTCACATTAACCATCTGTAACCTGAAGCATTCTGACTGGTGGAACTTGTTTGTGGAGGTACACAGCCACAGCCTGGCAGGCTCTGATCAGGACAATAAAGTTCCTTCAGTCTTTAGGTCCTAATGGCAACAGCACAGTCACTTTTCTTCTTCTGTTTAGACAGTCGCACTGAGCCTGAGGCTCTGAGGCCGAGGGCGACTCTTGAGGAAGTAAAAGTTCTGCGAGGAGTCAGACCACAGCAAGATGTTTTCAATACGATCAAAAAGTCAAAAGAAAATCTTGTAAATGGTAAAATCAAGAATGTATGGTCTCCCAGTGGTTAAAATTCTGTTGCATTTTAATGCTTGAGGCAAGAACTTGTAAAGTGAAAAGTTTTCTAACTGTAGAAGAAAAGTGGATGAGGAGATAAGGTCCTGGTTAGTTTTGCAAATTAAAGTTCTTCTTTTAGCCGTGCTGAAATAGCTCAACAAGTATGATAATCATTCAATTTTAGGAATTCTCTGATCCTACGAAACATCTCAATATCTGGATGGCATGCAATTAAATTTTGCAGATGGTCCACAGAGAATGAACGCTAATGACTTTGCTGATCCTCTAGCTATTGCTATAGCGCCACCATGAGGTTGATATTTGTGGTTTAGGGTCAACTATCGGATGGAATGCCATGAAAGTCAGCATAGACATTCATGTCCCCATCAGGATGGATTGTAATGACTGACTTTTCATCTAGCGCCATCATTAGGTGCAAACCGTAATTTGTTGAGTACTTTAGTTAATGACTAAATAACTGCAAAATGAATAACACTGCCATCAGCCACAGCTGTTCTTCGTGTTTGGTGTTTATTAGCAAATGTTCACTAAAATGCTAAACTACGACTGTGAACTTGGTCAACATTTTACCTGCTAAACATCACCATGTTAGCATTGTCATTGAGTGCATGTTTGCATGTGCCTCACAGAGCTGTGTGACTGTAGACAGTCTTGGCAGATACTTATCTGGTTTTTGGGGCTTTATTTTAAGCTTAATTCTACTGACTACAGTTGATCAATGGAATTTACACCACTCATTACTTTATTTAATGTACTTTAAAGGAGCATACCAGGGGTTTTACAAGTTTTAGCCCATTTACTACTAATTATGTGCTGTTCATATCGCAGCTAATCATCTAGCAAACATGCTGCTGTGTTTTAGAATTTTTAAAGCTTGTCTTTTTTTTACCATTATAGACATCCATTGTCTTCTATTGATTTTTGTGCAATTAAAAAATATATTGGAGCTGTGTAATCCATCACAGTGAACATCAGGTCTGCACTAATTTTTGTCCATCAAATTATATATCTGCACTTTAACTGCATTACTACACAAAGATAAAGTAACATCAGGCAAACACACTGATAAGATTTGATATGATAAGGTAAGGTAAGATAAGATATAACTTTATTGATCACACGCCGGGGAAATTAAGATGTTACAGATCGCATTAATAGTAAGAATAAAAAGGAGATGTAAGAAGAAAAACAAAAAAGAAAAAGAATAAATAGACAATAAATACAATACAGTGTTTTGTACAATTGCACAGTAGAAAATATATAACACAGTAGAAAAAGTATGTAGGTACAATAAAAACAATATGTAATGATCCTATGGTATGGTTTGGTTTGATCCTTGAACCTTTGGCGGACGACTACTGCTACTGCCAGTCAGCAGTATATTGTTATGTGCTCTCGAGCAGCAAGGTATAAAGAATAGTAGCTGTCCTCCCACCCTGCAGCTCACACTCACGCTCACGCTGATGGATATTATCCTGTGTCCTGTCATGACCTGGCCACCCATAGACTCTGCTCCTTACTGCTGGTGTAGTGCATCACTGAGGGCGTCTGACCCGGTAGTCTTCTCAGCAACACACTGAGCCAGACACACAGAGAACACGCAGCCAGAACAAGTGACGATTGTCCAACGAGCACAAGAGGCTTTTTCCAGTGCCGTACTTCATAACATGCCAACTCTCAAAGAAGCGGACACAGTCTTTCAGATGGAGCTATTCTGTGTAAACAGACTCTCATTGTCACTGAGATCATGATTCATCAGAGCAAGTGTCTCGACTAATGGATAAAGAGGATTTATGTGGAATGCGTTTTTGTGACACGCACATTTCACATAACTTCCACCCGCAAGAAGTGAAACGAAGTGTCAGAAGGCTGCACGCTGACATGAATTCAGAGCCAGAATCAGAGAAGCGCAACAGACGCCAGATCAGACAATTACCCTCAGACAAGTTAACCAGCCGAAACAGGAACGGGCCCTGCCGAATACAATGGAACTGTCACACATCACTACTGAAGGGTTATCTTTATTTTCAACAAGAGCATCAACATTCAACTTTCTCAAAACAGCTCCTGTGGATCTCAGGTCTGCCATAACACAATCTGTCAAATGAGCTGAAATAAGACCTTAAATGCATACTTACATGCATACTAAAAATGCATGAAATGTACTATTCATGAAGTACTTTATATGTGAGGTATATCAAGTAGTTTTTATATATACATTCTGTATTTTCAAGAGCTTCTCACCATCAGCCTCAGGAATGTGATTCAAGCACCAATAAAAAAACATGACAGGGTTCAGAGAAGGAAAATTCCTTCATAGCGTGTTATTGAAGCTGGACCTATGCATACAGCAAGAGCGCGTTATGTGAACAGCCTATGATTATTATTGATTATGATTAGAATTTTAACATAAGAATCTTAGCAGCAAGAAAAGTCGAGGCTCTTCCGAGCCATTTGTGCTATGAGCCGCAGTGAGTGCATTCAAGTGCCTTGTGTTTATGTAGTTCTTTATTTCATATTCATTAGAGAACAAAATCATAACCTCTGTGTTCCCAAAACAAGAAGGTGTGATGCAGCTCCAACCGTGCATAGGAACAGGAAAATTGCAGAGTGCTGGGAGCGTGGGATTATTGCCACCCTAAAACACACACACACACACATTTTTATTGCTTAGCTGGACACTGGAGATTTGTTGCCTGGAGGTATTAGAGCCCAACCTCAACCCATCAAACTCAACCTAATCCTAAGAGTGGCCTTAACCGATTTCTAAACCTAATGGTTAACATTGTGGGGATCAGCTTTTTGTCCCCAAAGAAATGAGCCCATGTAATAATCATTGCGAGTGTACACACACACACACAAACACTTGTTTTTGTCATATGCCTTGACTTACAGCATGTAACTGCCCAAGCTATGTTGTAGGGTTCGTCATACCTGAAGTGTGCCTTTTAATAAGTGCCCACTTTAGGGCTACAGAGACAACATGTAGAGACCTCGAGAACAGTGATTTTGCACTACAAGTTTTAGATGCTGGTGAAGATTGTTGATAGTGGAGACAAAATGCATTTGAAGAAAGACTCTGCAGTAACAAACATCTAGCAAAGACATGTCCACCGCAAACCCCCTGCTCACTGCAGCCCCTGCTCTCCATCACAGTGAATGAATGAATGTAAACAGGGCGACTGAGTGGGGCAGCAGCCTCCTCTTCAGGTAATGAGAGAAGGTGGAATAGGCATTTAACCCTGATGGAACTCCAGTTCGACTGTATAAGCATTCGCGCCGCCTGCCGTTGCTCCATATCACAAAGAGAATGAATGAATATAAACAACAGTTACTGTGGAGACTGCAAACAAAAACAACATGTGGCCTGAACACATACAATAAGTCCTTCTAGTGCTGCAGTGGTGCCGTGAACGAGTGAAATCTAACACTGGTACATAAACAAAAACCTACGCCGTCGGTGTCTACGGCAGGCTGTTATCCATTTGTGTCAAGCATAAATGAGCATTACATGAATTCTCTGGGGACTTGTTCCAACCTTAACCATAACCAAGACATGCTTAACCCCACCCGCACTGTCAGAAACCAAGTCTTAGCCAAGAAATTTACAGGTCAACCTCATCCCAACAACATAATACCAATACACACATACAGGCTTTAACAGGAAAATCTTCAGTATGGAAAATTAAGTAACTGGAAGACGAGTAGATCAGGATTGTACAATAATTATTTTCAAACGAAACTTATTTAGCCTTCCTAAATATTACATACGTACATTGTCCAAT
This sequence comes from Chelmon rostratus, assembly GCF_017976325.1. Lineage (NCBI taxonomy): Eukaryota > Metazoa > Chordata > Actinopteri > Chaetodontiformes > Chaetodontidae > Chelmon > Chelmon rostratus. The sequence goes on along the minus strand of NC_055667.1, from coordinate 17,960,377 downwards.
GGCAGGAGTGCCAGGAGATGGTTTAGCCTCCCAACGCCTCAGAATATCTAACTGGAAATTTCACGTTTGATTGGCCTTCGACCTCCAGGTACAGAGTGCATGACAGCTCTATGCATAATCCATTGATAAATGACACGCTATTGATCCTCCGAGGCTCGATGTCGACCACATGTGAGCGTTCTAACACTGATAAGGCAGTTTAAAAACACTCCATCCTGTCACCGATAGCGTCTGTCCGGCAGTCAATTGCAGTTTAAGCAACCCCAATTTGAAAGGAAAGATCTTCTCTAATTTCCAAAATGTCAGAGGTGATAGAGGTCTTCCCCCAAATCAATGTAACTGTCAGATGCAGGCGTTTCAGAGAGCACTTGAAATTCCACGGGATTAGCATCTGAAAACAGTTATCCTGTCAACCGATTTTTTATGTATGCTCCGGCTGCTGCGGCACAGTATACATTTCAAGCTCAAAAGAGCAGAGACACACAAATTTGTTCAAACAGCGCTCACACACCACTGCAGAGCCAGCCAGGAAAAAACAAGAAGAAAAAAAAACACACTCGCCTAACATTATCTCGAGGGAAATACAGACAAAATGAAATTGAAGCTAATGAAACTGCAAAGTTCCACTCTTTCATTTTCGCATGTAAAATCAACAGGTATTTTAGCGGAACTACCCGAGGCCCATGCTGCACTCTAATAATTTAGTCTTCCCGTAAAGGTCCGCACTGTGTTGGCTGATATAATGGTTATATATTACTATCTGTTGTTAGCAACTGATGCACCCTCAGGCCCTGCTGTAATAACACCACTGAAGGACAAGGAATGAATCCCAATGACAGTTTATTATGTATACTGTGAGAGAGCCCACTGAGCCCTGACATCTCAGATACAAACAAAGGCGCACACACACAAATGCACCGAAACACACTTGAGCACATATAAACACAGATGTTGAATTTGACATATTTTATATGGATCACTTACCTCGAGTGGTATCGAGACATAAAGCTTGCTTTGGTCTAATTTGATCAGGTTTTTAAATATCCACCATCAGTGTTGGAAAGTAACTAAGTACATTTACTGCGATTACTACTACTAGTACTGTATGAAAGTATGCAATTTTGAGATTTAGATTTAGATTAATCTTCACAGCAAAATATGAAGTTTTTGGAATTAGCTCCATCCTAAAATGCCATTTTGAGTAACTAGACATAATGCACGAGTACAATAATATAATAATAACAACAAACGCAGGGTGAGTTTTGCTTCATTGTGAAGGATGAGGATACTTTTTTCATCACTGTCTGCCTCCAGCCCAAAACAATTGCGGTGAATGGGAATTTGATTGCAGTGCGGACTTCATTAAAACATTATTTTTAAAAATGCAACAGCAAATATCCGTGTCCAGAAACAATGTTGAAACCGGAGCTCTTAAAAGTGAAACAACTATATCTGCATTGCTCAATACACAAGAGGTAACTGGGAAAATATAAACACTGTAGACAAAGGACCACTGTGGTTTCTCTGCCCTCTCTTGCAGCTCAAGCTGGCGTGCGGTGACTCCTTGTCTATTTCTTGCTGCTCTTCAGTGGCATGCCTATCTACATTAAAGCCCTCACATGGACATGCAGTCTAAACAGAGCCTCGTGCCACCAGCCTCCAGGGACAGCAAGAAAGCCATGTGAGCAGTGGTCCTCCTGTCCCTTTTAAGTTGGCAGCACACGCTGCACAAAGTTCACTGTGTTTTAAGTTATTGTTGGATTAGTCTTTTTGCATACACGTGGCTGTTAGCCTTAACTGTGGGAACTGAGTGAGACGCTGAAAATGGGTGTATCCATGTGCAGACTCTGAATACAAAGCTGTTGTTTATGAGTCATGCCAGCCGTGTGGCTTTAGACGGCTATGATCTGTGGGTTGACCACTTTGGTCCAGACTGAAATATGTCTAAAATATAGACTTCCATGCAATTTTGTGCAGACAATCATGGTTCAGAAAGAGGATAAATCATCCAGACTTTTCATCAGGTGCTGCCATGCAGTTGACATTTGTGGTTCTGACTGAAATTTCTCAACAGTTATTGGGTGGATTATCATGAAATTGGTTCCACACATTTGTGTTATCAAAAGGATGATTAATAACTCCTTTAGTTCCATCATCAAGTGTCCAATACTTTATGATCAAATACCTGCAACACTGTCGACATTCTCATCAGCCTCAGCAATACTTTGTAGCTAAAGCTAATCAGCAAATCTTAGCATGCTAACATGCTAAAGAAAGATGGTGAGCATTAATATTATATCATCTGAACATCAGCAGCATTGTCATCGCAAGCATGCTAGTATGCTTAGCATTTAGCTTAAAGTACCACAGTGCCTCAAGTACAGCCTCATAGAGCCACTAGACTCTTTGTCTTATTAGCACAGGCTTGAGCTATCTGTGGTCAATTGTGGTTGCTCATGCATTTAGTGCCAATTAGTAAAGGTTAGCATGCTAATATGCTAAACTAAGATGGTGAACGTGGTACATAATACCTGCTACACACTAAAATCACAGAGCCGTCAGTGTGGCTCTCGTTTCCATCAGTTTGTTCCCTTTTCCCTTAAAATGCAACACTGTTTATGTGCTGAGAGGGAATTCTCCCTGACAACTAGATCCACAGGATTAGTCTTAAGTGCAATCTAATTTCTAAGGTGCCGTGTGATTTCAGAGCCAGATGGGAAAAGTGTTGAGAAAGCGATAAAACAGAGAACAAAGCACGGAATCCAGGTCTGAGAGGAGCCACAACACATGCCTCCTTTTGACGCAGCAGACTCTCACAGTCAGACTACGAGCAGCCTTTTAACAAACTCACTCAACTCATACACAAGGATTGGAGAAACTGTGAGAAGCAGAGTTTGCCTGAGAAAACCAGATCATATTAAAAAGGCAGATTTCCTATTGATCTATATAGACATTTTGTGCTCCTATGAGGTTTTCTACAGCGAAAGCAGACATGTATGTTACTTAGTCACATAGCACAGAAGTCTACTATGGCTGAGGGACTTTGTAATTCAGACTCTGTCCAGAATGTTGCATGGATCACAGATCACTGTGTTGAAACAAACTACAATGAGCCCTGTGAAAATGCCTTTCAGCTCACACGACAGCACAACGACGGGGGCATTTTTTCCTTTTGGAGGGATGAGTGAGAGGCCGACCAGCAGCCAGCAGAGACCTCCTCATGCTTCTCCACTCATCCCCGTAAGAGGATCGGACGTAATGGGGTTTCCTCTTCTCTGGCTCCTTCTGCTCGCCAGATAAACTGCAGAAAACTTCCAACAAAGTCTAAGAGTGCTATTCTTGTCACATTTTACAGTCATGCCGACAATAACTTTTGAAGGAACGCTGGTGTGACCTCAATGTGAGCACAGCTAAGCTTTTAAGCAGGTGCCCTCTTCCCTCGTCTGACGCACTGGGAGAAAATGGGCCTGACTGGGAGCGTCGGGCTGCTGCAATCGTCAAGCAAAGATGACGGCAGCGGGGATGACACCTCATTTAGGATACTGAATCAATATTTACCAGCTGTAAGTGGACTTATCACACGCAAACTAAAATGCCTGAGAGCAAATGAACAACGGAATAAGAATGCAGTCGCTGTGTTTTCACGCATTTAGTCACATAGCACGCTATCACGTAGCTGAATAATAAAGTGCACCATCCCCCCAGGCCTGTGGGAATAACCAAGACATGGCATGCGTGGTTTCACATCCTCTTCCCGTGGCAGGCTGCTGACCCAATGACCTCATGTTAGCAGCAACGACAACTTGTCTAACACCAGGATATTTTATTCATTTTATTAATATTGCATTAGTTGCACACACTGTGTTGTGTTTGTGTGTACTGTATGCACCTGCTCCACTGACAGCACTCTCTTCACAACACCGCTTCTCACAAAAAGACCAAAAGAATGGAAATTTGAAAAAGGTTCTCGGGCAACGTTTCTCTGTGTGGGTATTTAATCACCGCCTTCGCAGGTCTGAATTTTTCCTGGAGTATGGCTCATGCTCTGCAAACGGTAAACATCCCCATTTAAATGCAAAAATAATGGCTGTGTTATTTTCTGCATTTCATCCTATGCCCTCATCAAAATCCATGCACCTTATCGCTCAATCCTGGCGCTCAGACTCAAGACCGCTGGCGCCGTTCTGTGCAACCAGATAACTTCAGTGCACACATCAATCTGCATCCCAAGTCCACATAGCATGTTCATAGCAAAATTTGCTCACCATAATTTCAGTGACACAGGTGAATTCACTTCTTGCCATGAATTGATCTTGCCTTGTTCACTTTTTGAAGGGTTCAATCGGAATGAACGCTCACCTGCGAAATAGCGGGACTCCCCGGTGTCAGCCAATTTGAAAGAGCAGGTGGGATTGACCTCTCCCTAAGTGAGTATTGATTGTTTCTATCCTTCTTTGGATAGCTGCATGCTTAAAACACAGGAGCAGCTGCAGAAGGTTCACGCTGTGTAACCGGCTATTAGCACAAGGACAGTAAAAAAAAGACAAGTATAAAGTAAATGACAGAAAAGTGTATATTTCTCAGCGTGTGGAATGCTATTCTTGGCCTGTTAGCCATGCTAACGCTTATAGCTTATGCTTGTAACCCTGCCCACATTATTTCCCGTCCCACCTGCTTTTTGCCACAGCGTGTGACTAAACTTCACCTTGCCAGTTCTGGCCTGACCGCGCCATAAGTCAGCGTCAGATTAAATGGCTGGAATGAAAAGCAGCAGGGCTCCCAGTCTCAAGGACCACAAGTGAGAACAGATAACGTATTCAGTACATCCACGGCAGAATAATAAAAGAACACCATTCATTTTTAAAGTTCCTCAATCCTCTCAACTTCCTTTTATTTTATCATCATTTATGTTTTAGTTTCTTTTTCCTTACTATTCTGGAAGCAGTACAACACTTTGGAAGTATTGCTGTAAAAAAAAGCTTTTGATGCAATACAGCAGTTGTGTATGTTGGAGCAGCCACTTCTAACTTTTTATATTTGTAGATGTGCAATGCAAAAGGCAGAAAGTTTGATGAACAAGATCAATTGTACTACAAAACCAGCACAAATAAATGATGACTCATAAACCCTTTGAAGACTGCCAGGCATTTTTTGGTATTTGTGGAAAGAGTCTTATTAGACCATAAAATAGAAGAAGATAAATGTGTTGACCGAGTTTCGTTGTTTGTTTTGAAAACATTTGTTCAGTTTGTGTTCTGCATGAAAATTTTCTGACAAAAATAATATTCCCAAAGACATGGCACCATTCCAGCCACAAGCTGTCTCCTTCAGGGACTGGGGCGCTGTATTCCTTATGTAATGTTGATGTGATGTTCACATTGGTACCACGTAATCATCCCTGCTGACTGAATAACTGAGCACATTGTCCTTATTCACAGATGATGTGTGACACGTCGTCACAGATCATCAACATATACAGGTGTGCTCACTTCAATCTGAGGAAGACCAGCTATCATCGAAATGACGTCACGTCCAAGTAGAATGAAAGGAAAGATGGGAATGATTGGCAGTGTAAGAATATTTTTTCATTGTGTGCGCAGATTATGGTTAGCCAGCAACTGCAAAAAAAAAAATAAATAAATACAAAATGATAAAATGGTGACATCTGTTCCATTTGGGAATAGGTGCAAAATCAGACAGACTCATATTCAGTAAAGCTCCACTGTGAATATTTCCAAAGTAGGGCGGAGATCTGATCATTCGGGTTACTAACATTCAGTGAAGTTTTCAATTTCCATCTTACGAGGTGAATCCCACTGAGCCGCTCTGGAAATTGAAAATTTGGAAATATCAAACTTATCTTTCTCTTTTCTCGTATCCTGTATGTTACACAGTCGAAAGCCTTTCTTGTTAAACCTTTTCAACTAATTGTAAACACAAGCATCATAATAGTCCATTTCACTGCTGTATGCAATAATATGTATATAAAAACAAACGCAACTCTATTATTTATAGTCAGTTTTGGCTCTTGCATCAGTTTAGTTATGTGTTAACTACTGTAAGATGCTGAAGCTTAGCTTGGAGGGGAGCATCACATTAGTTGAGGAAGTGGAATTACTTTCTTTGTTAGCCGTGTTTCAGATACTCGTTAGAAGTTCAAATATACTGAGTGGGGCCTCTGTGTCACACGCTGAATAAAAGCCAATTAGCGAGCGATGGAGAGAAAATGCAAGAGCCGAAAGCGATGGCGTGGATCATGAAACATCCACGAGACAGTTGTGTTTTCCTTCCTTTAAGAATGGTAATGGTGCTCTTGCATGCACGCGTGTGTGTGCGTGTGCATCTATTCATATGTTGCACACTTGACATACCAGCCGTGTCTCCTATGATCGGGCTGAATGCAGCAGCAGGGATGTGACTAATTGACCTGCTCTGCTGCATGCATCAATGTACAAATGGCAACTGTGTTTAGAAAAACAGACGTAATTGACCCCTGCCAGCTTGTGTCACTTTGAGAACTTGTTAAGTAACACACACACACCCACACCCACACAGCCCTCATATTCCTTTGGTGTCTGTCTTAACCACTGTCAGCGGAATAGATCACACCGCAAGGCTTCAATCTCCTTCAAATCAATCACAACGATGATTCCGTGAAAAAAAAGAGAGATAAAAAGCCGACTGGAGCCTGTCAGGGCTATGAGAGCAGAGGACGTCAATGCCTCACTTAGACAGCTAGTCTGAAGGGGCCGCTTCTCCAGACAGGAGGACAAGACGGAGTTCACCTGCAAGTTTTGCCCTGTTTTTCTTTTCTTTTTTTTTTTTTGTCGTCGGGAAAAGAGATACGACAGAGAACACGGAGCTGCACTCCTTGATGTAAATGTCATCTGGAGAAAAATCAATTTCATGATTCATTCAAGAGGCCAGGACTTACAAATGGACAAAGTTGTCCCGTCTTTTCAACTATGGTGTCGTCCTCCTTGAAAATGACAGGCCGCTCGCGTGCAGACACCACGTCATCACACCTCCTGGTAACAATTCAAAACTTTGGCTAATTGATTTTTTTCCCCCCTCTCCTGTGGCATTGTTGCTTCTCATTTCCAACACAGCATGAAAGGCAGTGAAATAAAAACATCTTAGCAGCAAATCGGCCTCACCATGGCAACAGTATTGATCAACCCTCCTGAGTCCTCAGAAAAATCTATCCCTCATGTCAATTTCCTTGCATTAACAGTTCAGCAGCTACTCATGTCCTGAAAAGACAGCCGTGATATCTAGCGCCGTGGCAATAAAATCTACAATCACTGTTTAGCTTCCCCTGATTAATCATTTATCGCAGGGGTGAGACGCAAAATGACCTGATGATACTCGCTGAGAACAAAGCAAGAAGTAGGACAGCTCAGGGAGAGGTCATCGGCCGCGGGCCGAAGTGTAAAGATTTCACTTCAGAGTACATTAAACTGCTTAGTTACGGAGCATATCCACTAATCAAATGTAATTCAAATCGACTAAGACAAGAAATTGAACGCACCGTCTTTCGCTTTGATTTAAAGGGGGGGAAAAAAATCTGCATTGCGTCTTTAATTACATCTCAACAGGTATTCTCTCAAGGTTTAGATGCTTTTGACTGGAATCGTTTAATTCTTGATGGATTGCAGTTGAAAATAATCTCAGAAACTTGATGCCACACACTAATCAAATGCTGTAAAACTAATGAGGGTAAATGTGCTGGGAGCTCTCACTTCTGGCATGTATTGATTATGCAGTGTCATGTGGCCTCGCATTTAATTTATCATCATTTATTATGAGCACTATCATCACCACTGGTAGGAAAAAGAAGTGTTCTGAAGGGCAAACAGGTTCAGACAAGGGCTGAATGTATTTGCAGATTTGACCGTGGTGATTAAATCCACCTTTTGGGGGGGTTGAGAAGATATGCAGAGTGACGGACGGAGCTGCATGACAACTGCTGTCAATCCACGCTTTCCTCAAGCTCAATTACAACATCACACATGGACTACACCTACACTCCCACTGCTTTACACTTACAAGACATGCTGGTGCACCTGGTGTGAGGAGGAAAGAAGGGAAGGAAATTAAGAAATGATCTCACTCACTTTAAACCCCCTAATTTTCTACAAAAGCCTGTGTGGTGATGTTACACAGCTTGCATGAAAAAAAAAAAAAAAAAAGTTGTCTCACAACCCTCGCATTCTGCAACAAATGAGGGTTTTGAGGATGCTTCAAAGTGTAACTGGAGGGTTTTTACCAACTTGGAAAACATAAAAATGTAACTTGTTAATGCAGCCGACGAAGAGTGAATCGGAACCAAAGCCGAGGTTGCGGTGGGGACCATCAGTCTAATTGTCCAGCCAGTGGAGCCATAAAATCCCACAGGATGACTGCTGTGTAAAAAAGGAGAGTGTTGCGTGTGTGTGTGTGTGTGTGTGTGTGTGTGTGTGTGTGTGTGTGTCGTGTGTGAAAACAAATGGAGGAGGAGGGGGGCTAAAAGCATGGTAACCAATTTGATGCAGTTAAACAGCTACTTACAGCCAGGCCCATAGTTCGTCTAATTGAACTGAAACAAAATGACGAGACTGTGAGTTACAGTCTGCGAACCACGAATCATTAGCAGCAGGAGCAGCGCTGCAGCTCTGATGAGCCTCCCCAGCTTTCACACCACCGCCTGCACATTTGCAAACGCGTGCACATGCTATTCCAAGTAATTAGATATTTTGCTATGGAGATGTGATTTCAATAATTAATCTGCTGTATTGGTGCCCTGCTGTGTTTCTCATTCCACTGCAGCACCAGCTGTGGGTCAACACTATCCGTTGCCTCCCAGCCAACAGGAATAGAGATGTGTTCCCCCATAAGCCTGAGCTAACTCATTTTGAAATTAGCGGCGCAAATTCATTGCATTTACTCGCAGCCATCGAGCTCAATTAGGGTGCAAAGAGTTTGGAACAAGCTCATTTCGAAGAGCCCCCCCCCCCCCCCGCAGACAAGAGCAAGCCAACTCAACCATGCATCCAGGCTTTCAGGTTCAAAACAATTCATAAAAACGCCTGCAGCTTTGTGGTGCAAGAGGCTCATATAATCATGTGCAATCACATGAAGCGGGCCTGTTATTCTCAGGAGGGGGCTGTTGAGTTTGGGTGTGATTGTGTCAGGCTGTCAGTTCCCACTCATCCAGACTCTGGAGTGAGACTGGAACAGACGGGAGCTGTTCTTTCAGCACCACCGGGGACAAGCAACAGCACACTCAGCTGTCTCATCCTCACAGGGCAGTGGAGGGCACAACCACCCAAACTCCCTCCACCTTCCTTTTGTTCTCAAGCTTTTAGATGGAGTGTGGATGAAAATTAGCCATATAACACATTGAATTTAATACAGAGAAAAGGCACAAATATATAGAATATGAGCTGAAAAAACAGCAGATTTTTTTTGTTAACAGTGCATTTTTCCCATTGGGATACGGTGTATTTGTTTACTACTAATGGCATCCCTGCTCTCATCTGGTGGGAAGCAATGAGGCGCACCACTTTCACTCTTCCCTAAAAAGCGGAATTTACTACAAACCTGCACAAACTGTAGCTACATCAGTGAAAAAAAGCACTATTTTAAAGCCACAAAAACTATTGCACACGCTCAAAGACTTGCCTGAAAGAGGCGTAGGATGTTGGCAACCATAATCGATACAGAACTCGCCGAGGCTCCGATGACTCCCACCACTTTTTCAGGCTTGACAAACACCGGTGGCTCCCCGTTCGTGCACCTCACGTCGGAGGTGTCCTTCGTGATCAGGGCTTGTACGAATGTTAAAGATTGCTCCAGCGCGTAGGTATCCCTCGAACAAGTGTCCAGCACCCGGGCGCCTAAGGTGATGTTGGGTAGGAGTTGCTCGTCCTGGTTGATCTGGTCCAAAGCGTACATCATGGCCTCAAGCCGCTGGATGCCGTTTTCCTTTTTGAGGTCTCCGCACGGCGTGCCGTCGGCCCCTCTGGCGTGCACCGGGAACAGTCCACCGAGGGTCAGGTGCCCCTCGGTCCGTATTGAATGGGGTGCGTAAGTCTCCTGAGGCAGCGCGAAATCTACCACAGTCCTCATGAGCCAAAACATTCTCCATATAGAGCTCAGCTTCACGCACGGACCGGGACGAGCCATGATCAACTTTTAGGAATTATGGAGTGTGCAATCCGCCGAAGACAGAACCAGAAAGGCAGAGAAGTTTGTTAAAACGAGCCCATTCTTGTCACCAGGGAGGAGATTCAACAAGCTGGGCTGGAGAACCGAGACGCAGTGGATGGCTCGGGCAAACTGCGCCCATCGCTTTGCTGCCAGGAGTGAGCGGTGCAGCTTGTTGAATGGTGAAGCCCCTCACGATGATTCAGGTCCCTCGGAGCGGGAGGCTACATCCATAAGTCAAAAATAATCAGTAAAAGAACACGAGCACCCGCCGCAGATGGAAATGGCCTAATTTTGTCCATTTATACTAAATCCAAAGCGCGAGTAGAAACGCAACGAAGCTGACATGTCTTCACAACCTGAAGCGAGCAATTCTGCCACAGAACACGCAGAGATTTCTTTCAGGAACCAGCTCTCGAAATCAATACTTAGACATTAGCACCGGCAGAAGTGGGTGACATTCTTCTGGCTCGGACCAACTCCACGGGAGCGCATGGATGGCTCGGCTGGTGTCTGTCTCCCAGGGGTGCATATCATCTCCACAGTCTTCGAAAAAAAAAGAAGAAGAAGAAGAAAGAAAGAAAAGAAAAGAAAGAAAGAAAACGACCAGTTCGAGCCGAAATGCGCGTCCACTGAGCAGAGCGCTAAGAAAAACGCAGCTAATTAGAGCCCCGGCTCTTTCTCTGTCTCCGCAACCGGTCGCATTTATACAAAATGAATGAGTCACAGCGAGGGATTCACTGTGTGCGCCGGGCTTGCAGCCCCCTTTTCCATGCTAGACGTCATTCAGCTGGCTGGGGGGGCGGGGGGCGGTGGTGGAGGGGGAGCGTAGCATCACTTCATGGCGAGGTTTTCAGGAAGTTGGCGTTCAGTGTCTTCAGACATCAAGAGATCGAGAAGGTAAACAAGACGAACAAATGCACTTGCAGACTTTAATAGCGCGACAATTGTTCCTCTGAGTGCCTCTCAGCGCGCTGCATCTCAGCATTCATAATCTGTGTCTCTCGACTTCCCCTCCCTCCTTTATCCCCCCCTCTCTCTCTCTCTCTCTCTCACACACACACAAACGCACAAAGTATCTCTTTGCTTTTGATGTTGACTGTGGCAGAAACACGAAACACAGATCTGTGGCATTATGAAAACAGAGCAGAGCTGCAGGTATGGAGGGAGTCGCCCGCCGACTAAAAAGTGCCTTTCCTGAAATAGTTTTGGATCCATTACTGATGCACCTTTAAAACGGAGCAGAGAGAGCGAGGAGGAGGAGGAGGAGGAGGAGGTGGTGGGAGAACAGACACGTTTGGAGGGGTCCAGGCTGGTCTCCCAGGCAACCCTTCTTCAGAAGACACTCCGAATTCATCCTGTACAACCCCCCTATCCACACACACACACGCACGCACGCGCGCGCGCTGGCACGCAGACTGGCACGCAGACTGGTGAGAATTAACCACACCTTTAGGAGCAAGGATCCCTCACATCTTCCTCACAAAACACTATCATCACCAAACTATTTAATCGCACAGATGGCGCTTTTACAAACAAGCAGATTATGATCATTTGCTTCCGTGGGCATGCATTAGCCAGGGACTCACTTGGCAATTTGTGGCATTCATTTAAAAGAAGGTAGTTTGTGTTTGTAATTTAAAATCTCATATTGAATAATAAAATAATAAATAAAGCATTGTTTGGCTCTACTAATGACTGCTGTACTTGTTCAGCTGGTCACAGTGTGAAAAAAGGAGCACTCTGTAGATCCATAATTCATGCATACGGCACCTTCGAAACTGACCACTTCTAAACCAGCCACCACACATCCAGCAATAGCATCCGCTGGGCTGCTGCTGCTGCTGGAACGTTACAGCAGCACCCTGGGAAACAGTGAAACAGGAAACAGTAAATGGATTATGGGATAAATCAGTTAAGTTGCTTGATCTTTGAGTAATAAACAGCCTCTGAGAGTTGCTTTATCGCCAGAATGAATACGAGGCATACAATCCCATTTTATGAACATGTTCGCTCCATTCGGTTCTGTTCAATTAAAAGATTAGAAAAGGCGATGTAGCTCTAATTGAAACATGTCCTATTGACATTACAGGCTTGGATGGACAAATTTCTAATTAATTAAGTTGAACAGAGATTAATTCAAGCCTAATCCTGCCATGTAGTGTATTTATCTCCATTAGCCGCACTGATTGCATGAATATCTTTCAATAGGCGAGTCGTTCGTGTTCAAGTCCGAGCGTGTTAATGTGGATTTGGGTGCACAAACCTCACACTGGGGCCAAAATTCATGAGATGCACCAAAAATACATTGAAGGAAACTGTGTGGGAACTGCTGGGAAGAGACTGCTGAGGAGAGAAATGAGGGATGCGAGAGGGGAGGGAGGCAGATGGCCTCCTCCGCTGTGAGCACACTGAGACAGGCAGGCAGGCCTGGAAAAATGCAGCAGCAGCCCCTGCAAATGACACCCTGAGAGACTGGTGTCGCCACGCAAGATACTAATTCCACTGCTCGGACTCTACAGTGAAAGCCCGACTCCCACTTACACTGTCAACGGAAAGGTTACTTTTGAAAAATGGGGCCCTCACCATGATTTAATTCACTGACTAACCCCAGGAAGAGGGGCTTTTCCCCCAGGGAGGCTGTGTAATTTAGACTGAGATTACACTTCGGCTTGGATCTTCTCTCTTTCTCCTTCCTCTTTCTCACAGACACACAGTCACGTGTACGCAAACTCACACGCTCGGATAAATTCCATTTCATTCCATCATTGGATGAAGTCGAAGGCAACAAGCGAGCAGCAGTGAGAATGTATCCTGGAAGAGGTTTAGGTTCAATATGTAGCTGACCAAACAAACAAATCCAGCCACGGTTTCCATATGCCAGGGGTGCACTACACTTCAATGCATCCCACTAGATAAATTATGGGCTCCGTTGAGAGACCAGAGCTTTTGTTTCAAGCACTCAATAGCACGTCTGCTCGATGCAGTCTTCTTCAAGTCAATTACAAGGCTGGCATATGTGCGCTCCTTTCAAGAACGACGAATCAAAGAACAATAAAAAGTCAACCTTCAGGACAAGAGGCAATAAGGTTTCCTTTTGGGCTGACACTCAGCACAATGGGGTCTGTCTGTCAAATTAATTAACCTGGAGACCTGTTTAATTCCTAGACTCAAATGAAAGGGCCGTCGTATCCACAGGAAAGAAATAACTCCGGAGCAGGCGGTAATTGCATGTCGGGGTGATTTGTTCGAAAGCACGCGGGCCACCAGTCTGTTTGGAGTCGTGCATACTCTGTGAGGGGTGAAGTGTTAATGTTAGATCAATGTAGGGGCAATGTTAGATTAGCAACATGAAGGTCACTGAGCTGCTGGGCCCCCATGCCTCATTTTGTACCATCTGCTTTGGAATAATAAAATCAGGCTAGCCGCGCTTTTCTTCATAACTGTGAGCAGAATCGGTGCCGGTGAGGAGAAAAAAACAACAACCCTGTGTTGTAATTCTACAGGCACGCTGTATGGGAAGACAAATTCTTACCACTTCTGCTGTTTATGCAAAAGACAAAGCAGGTGCACTGCAGCTAGGACGATAGACTCTCCACGCTCTCAATTATGATTGTAATCCATCTGTCATACCTGCTCCCTTCTAATTATGTCTCTGTAAAGATGCTGCTGTGAGCTCGGTACCCGTTCACACTCCGAAATGTGAACGATAGACAGATAATGCACGAGTGACCACTGGAATACATAACTGCAGCAGGCAGCGTTGTGAAAGAGGTTTTTCTCCCCGGGCTATCTTTGAAACTCGTGGGTTATATATGACAATGAGTCTGCTAAGACGGTTACACAGAGATGTGGCCTTTGAGACTAGCAAAAAAAAAAAAAAAAAATTTCGAAAGGAGAAAAAGGAAAGCCAAAAGAATATTAACCCGTGACTGCTGCCGCTGTTTTTCTTTTCTTACAGATGTGACAAGTACCTGCTCCTGATTGGGAGCCTGCCTGGCAGCGATAATGATCAGAGGTATTATATGTGGCAGTAACGGGCCCAAAGGTGCTGAACTTCCACCCACGCAGTCCTGGAATCTTCCAGAGGCCCTATTAGCGGGTGACTGGGCCTTTGTTTTGATGGCTAACCTCATGGTCCACTGGACTAAGGTGATAAGTGGGCGCAGCTGTGTTAGTTAGCCAGGAGGACTTTCACCACAAATTTGATTGTGATAGTAAATGTCTCTCGCCTTGTGTCTGCTAATTAGCCGACCTTCTGAGCAGCTCTGGACCTCTGTGAATTATTATATCACAAGTGTCTTCATGGTACATTGTGATGGAGGTGATTTTATCCACAGCCTTTGTGAATGACTCATAACAATCCCTCTGTTGGTGTGTGTGTGTGTGTGTGTGGGTGGGGAGGGGGTGATGTAAGGTGACGCCGGCCTGAGGACAGAGAGACAGTTACCAATGACCAGAGTACCTACCTAATAGCGTATTAGCACCAATAAATAAATTAGACTTCAAGTGCAAATAATTGTTTTGTTGGTAACATTTACGATAGAAAACAACAATAAGTGAGGAGCAAATCAGGAAGGGAATGATGATTTAAAAACCAGCAAGTTCCTGATAACTGAATCACTGACTATATAAATATAAGACAGTGATGAATTACAGCACTGATTCCAAAGAAGTTGGGATGCTGTGTAAAATAAATAAAACCAGAATGCAACCATTTGCAAACAAACTGAGTTTACCGACAGCGCTTTTAGTGTTCCTGAACCCATGTAGCAACATCTTTACACAATCATGTGTTCACAAAGTGGTGAACCTCGCTCCACCCTCGCTTGTGACCAACTGACCCTTTCAGGATGCTCCTTTCATACCCAATCATGACACTATCACCTGTTACCAATCAACCTTTTTACCTGTGGGATGTTCCAAACAGGTGTTTCTGGAGCGTTCCACAATTTACCCAGTCCCAATTCAAAATAATATATTTACAAATGAGGTCAGACATTAAACACATCGACTTTGTACTGTTTTCAGTTGAGTACACGTGAAAAAGGATTAGCAACTGATCTGTTTTTATTTGTGTTCAGCATCTCAACTTTTTTGGAATCAGGGTTGTACTTTAGAGAAGACTTGGACATTTTGTGAAATACGCATATTGACTTTTTTACTGAGAGTTACAGTAGATGAAAAGGCTGACACCGCTGTCTCACTATATGTACAGCATATATACAGCCAGCAGCCGGTTATCCCAGCTCAGTTTAGCATGAAGATTGGAAACAGGGAGAAACAGCCAGCCTGGCTCTGCCCAAAGATAAGAAAATCCACCTGAACCTCTAAAGCTCACTAACTAACACTTTGCATCTGGTTTGTTTCATCTGTGCAAAAACTAAACTCTGTAAAGACAATCTGTGTTGTCATAGGGGGCTATGATCATTTCTTGGCTGGGTGCAGTAACTTCCTAGAGTCTCGTCGTCACTGTGAGGTTGCCAGGCAATTAGCGCAGGCTCCATTATGCTTATTGAGAGTGGTATCGATCTTACTCTTGGCAAGGAAGCAAATAAGCATATTTCCCAACATGTCAAAATATTCCTTTAAAAGTGAAAAAGTCTCCAGTTTCAGACTGCTGTCCCTTGGTACCTGTGGTCTGTGCGGCATCACTGCTGAAAGGAACACAACAAGTAATAATCATTCATGTTTAATATTGATCTCCCCATCTGACTTTCAGCAAGAATAAGCGTCATTTCCAAAATGTCAAACTATTCTTTTAATGAAGCTGCACGTAATGATTAGATCCTTGATATCTGTGAATCAACATGCTGGCAGCTTTCTTAATGAACAGATCCTGATTAAGTCGGAATCAGCTGCTGCTTATTATTGTTACCGTTTCTGTTTTGTGCTTTGAAGTAACTGCAAATGCACAGTTATTTCCTTCACAACAAACCAAAGACAGGAATCTGCAGGAAGATAAAAACCTGCACTGTGATAAACATCAGCACATTTTCTCAGTACAATGTGTGCAGCTGAACTGTTTTCATCTCTGATTACAGCTTTTATTCAACAACAGCTTGCTCTTGTTTTAAATTGAGTTCTGACTCCGCGGTGAGCATCGGCCGGAAATACAGACGTTCTGTAAAGTAAAGGCTGTGGTTCCAAGTGTGTTGTAGCTCTGCAGTTGTTAAGTGACACCAAAGACAGCTCCAACATGCGCGGACATCAGCGTGTTTATTAGAGGCCTGTTTGGGCAGATTAAGGCAATCTTCATGTTAATGAGGAAGTTAACACTGAGACACTGCACATGCTGCAGATGGACATCATAACCTCATCATCCCCTTCACTTTGGCAGGCAAGCCTCCTAGTTTGTTATTCAGTTCAATTTATGCTCTGGCAGCTGGTCACATACCACCACAGTGACTTAGTGCCTGACGTATTTTGCATTGCACAAGCCTTCGAATTTTCTCATTGTATTATCACAGCACAGATGAGCTCATTCTTCCATTTTTCCAACTTTAAAATGTTGTTGTGGCTGAGACTCAGTGAGTGGATTACGCCTATGCTACTTGAATTAACTGCAGTGCTGTTTGTGTTGCAAATAACATATTTTCTTCATCTTACACAGCTCATTACCATATGGAGCTGCTAGCGAGGACTGCGGTGGAGGGCAGGCCTACTTATTTCGGATAAGTGCCCCTGCAGTCTAGTTTGAAACGCATTCACAAAGGTACACACACACACACACACTCTTGCGCGCACACACATTCCGAGCAAGAATTTGCTTAGCCTGACTGCTTGCCGCTGCACAATTCATCATGCACATGAATTAATCTCTCTCGCTCATTAGGTGGAAATTAACTCCGTTACAAATTACCGCACGTAACTGTCACATAAGGTGGAACAATAAATCACTACCTTTATGTTTAAAAGCCATCCACTTTAATCGTCACTTATGGTCGCTGCCTCCTACACTGTGTGTCAACTCCTTTAGCTGGAGCCTGTACTCAATTAGAAGAGGTTCAAGTTAAACCGCTCCCTATTCTGGCCATGTGCGAGCTTGAGGACAGCGCAGCCTGATGGTAATCCCCTGGGTTTATCTGTTCTGTGAGCTCAGTGGCTCCACGGTCCCCTGGTATCCCTCCTGTCCCTCAGCCACGCTCTGTCTCCCTTTGGACTCCCCATGGCCCACTGGTCCCATAGGAGCGCCGTTGCTGGAACTGTAGGTCACAAAAGCTGCCTTTCCCCCAGGGCCGCTGCCCTGTCGGCACACTGGGAGCCTTTTCTGAGCCATCCCAGCTGATCTCTTGCATATCGGGAGTGAGTCAAGGCGGGGAAATTCATGTATTCATACCTATTGGGTAACAATAGTCACGGCTTGTTTTGGCTGCACTATGGAGATGAGCAGAGTCACGGTCAAATCAGAGTGCCTGCCTCTAAGTGACATCTCCTGCAGAAAAATCACCACTCAGAGTGAAAGAGAGAAACAGGGAGCACACTGTGTTTACAGAGTTTGGAGGGAGGTATGATTGCGTATTGCAGCATTTAATGGGTGCCTGACAGTGTCGAGTGAAAGTGAGTCCTGTCGACACAGGGGCACAGCACAATACAGACAGAGCAGAATGGGACTTCTTATGGCTGCACGGGGATTGAATAAAGCCCAGTTCATTTGCTACATATCACGTTTTGTTACATGGTTTCCGACAATTCCTCATATTTCATCCGTGGAGCCGGCAATGGGCGTTTTATATCCTTCCTATTTCCTCTACCTTTCAGCTCACTTTAAGCTCCTTCATGTCATGATGGTGTTTTTTTCCCTTTCGGAATTTCTCCCTTTTTGCTTTCAAGCTGAAAATCAAATCTATAAATCAAAGGCAATGGGAGAAAGACACGGGGACTGAAGGGCATTTAAATCCTTTCAGAGTTCCCAAAGCTTCAGAGAGCGAAATAAACAGGAAATTAAAATGGAGCTCGAAATGGTAGCAATCCCTCTTTTCAGGGTATTGAAACCAGGTGCATTTCTTAACACGTCTTCCTGTTTTATATTCTGTTCCATTGAGAAAGGGTCTTCTTCTCCCTTATTAATTTTCTTGAATACGCAAAGGAATTATACAGTAGTCGTTGAGAAATGCTAGAAATGCCAAAAAATCAAAACTGATTATTTTTTTGCTAATTTGTTGTAGATGTATTTTGTATTGAGCCGCTGAAAAGAGAAAAAGTTGTCATGCTTAATGTTCGGAAAACCTTCCAGTGCCAGCATGCTGTTAAAATGTGTCCCATATGGGCTCAGGCTGTCTGCTGTATGTCACCGAACATCCTACAACTGTGTCTGCTCACCTGGCTGAGTGTTTTACTGAAACACTGCTGCTCAACAAAATTGTTGGCTGACCTTCAGATTGAACTTCATTTGCATAAAAGCATATGATTAGACAAGGTGCAGCCACCACTGAGAAAACCAATTTGTTCACACTTGACAAGCGCTGACCACATCCATGAATAAGAGAGTGACCACAATTTACCGCCAACAGCTCAAAGTTGTGACAGCAGGAGGCTGCAGCCACGCTGGCGGCTGTGAGGCTCTGCTCAGGCATACTGGTGCCTTTATACAATAACAACATACAACACACAATAACCTGCTGATATTGAGCAGATAATGTTAACATGTTCCATCCCTTAGAGTAGCATGTCATCATGCTAATATCTGCGTCTGAGGATTATGGGGTTGTGGCTACCAGCGACACACAAAATTGGAAGGAGAAGATGGACAAGTATTGGGCACACACTGCAGAAACCAGTGTTAACCATCAGACGAGCTTTGACATTGAACCCTCAAGAGAGGAGAAGAGGCCAGCGGAAGAACACCTGGCGACGGGATCTCCAGGCAGACATGAAGAGACTGGAATACAGAAATAAAGCCAATGTAGAGGGAAACTCTGGCGGTTCCTCGTCAATGGTCTACACTCTGGGAGGCATAAGTTAGTAAGGATAGCACGAGACGAAAAGGATTCAAATTCATCCTGGTGAGGACATGAGCGCTTGTACCAAATCCTACAGCAATCCATCCAATGGCTGTCGAGACACTCACATAAAACCACAGTTGACCTCATAATGACACTACAAGAAAAGCCTGTGGACCTTGAACATAAGAAATCTCATGACAATCCACCCAGCAGCTATTGAGATACTTCACCAGTGAACTTTATGAGACATGTCATTCTTGACTGCCTCTTTGCGGACCTGTAATGGAAGGCTAAGCCTAATGCCTGCACACACATCACACCTTCGTTGATCACCTAAGTAATGCTATTGATTAGCACTATAGACCGTTTGCATAATGTCAAAAGTGGTGTTGATATTGACCATTAATTTCAGGCAACATTTCTTAATCAAAGAAGAGCCAGGAGCTCAGCGGCGCACAAGCACGAATAGATTTACTGCTCGCGGTGCATAGATCAATATTTTTTCTTCATTGTCTTGAGTCGCCGTGTGAACGAGAAATCCGAAACTCAAACATAATCACATCAAAATGACTGTTGTATGAAAAATGATACGTCTGGTTCTTTTCTTCAAAAGACTCCTCCACAATAAATTGCACACCATCAAACTGAAGCTATAAATCATGGCACTCCGAGGCAAAGGCAGGAATGAAAGGCATGCTTTCTTTTTAAGTGGAGGCTTACAATTGAACCTCAGGCACTACAGTCCATAAATTGCAGCATCAATTATTAACCCAAATCTGTTTTAATGTGCCAAAAGAAACCCCAGTGGGTAAGCTAATGCAACTAGCAGGAAACGAGGAGAACAGATAAAATGACCAGTGTGGCCAGAGCCGGCCCCTTTTTACGCTGGAGCCGGTCTAGAGTGCAGGAAAGCATCAAACACGAGCCCATCCAGTCAGACTTTAGGGGCCATCAGGAGCTATATTAGCAGCTAAATAATAGAAAATTCCATTCATCTGAGAGTGGAAATATGTCGGTAGGCTGAGCCTTGAGGACGTAATTGATGAAGGCCGCAGAGACGTGGCGGTGCAGGAGGGAGAGACCGGGGTCAGCAAAGCAACAGCATCCCATGTTTGCTCTCACGATGCTTTTAGAAAACCTGTGTCAGAGTTCACAAGGTGATACAAGTGATAGTCAAAGTGGTAGTGAAAGCAAACTGCAAGCCATTAGGAGACAACCTCAGCAATCACAATGTAGCTGCGGGGATGTGGGTATATCATGATCACAGGCTGAGACCAAAAGCAAATAGAAATTCTTTCCCTTCAGGGTCAGTAATTTTCTCCGCAGTTCATTTTATGGTAAATGTTTTTCAGCGTTTCATTAACGCGTTCAAGACCCTCACATGGTCTGCAGCAGTTCGCTGAATGCAAAACATCTTGAGGACACGACGGCTGTTGTGACGACATACACTCTTATGTTTTTATCAATTTAGCTTAGAAAATCCAATTACAGGCGGAACAAACGTAGACAAACACGTTAGCGAGGGGTCGGCTGTGGCTCAGGAGGCAGAGTGGTCGCCCACTAATCAGAAGGTCGGTGGTTGGCTTGCAGCAGTCCGCATGTCGGCGTGTCCTTGGGCAAGAGACAGAACCCCAAATCGCACCCGTTGTGTGAATGTGCATGAATGGATGAATACTGCCTTGTGTTGTAAAGCGCTTTGAGTGGTTGGTAAGATGAGAAAAGCGCCATATAAGTGCAGTCCATTTACCATGAAGGATGTTTGAGCTTCAAAAAGAACAAATTGTACAAGCTGATATTATTTCTCCCTTCACACTTCAGGAAAAATGAAGCTGAAATCAAGTTGAGGCACTGATGACATCTGCCTCACTTTCGCTATTTATTATTTGATTATTCATCATATGTTTTCTGTGGGGGAAAAAAAGGCAGGCTGATACAGGAGCAAGTCCTAATTTTGCAAAGCGGGTGTTTGGCAGCGCACAGCAGCAACCCAATTGCATCCGCTCTGTTTACATGATGCAAAACCTGCAACTGCTTTTTTGATTTTTTACATATTAAAACACAGTCGGGGTAAAATATGCAGCTGCAACACATCTACCATATCAGTCGGCTGTGGCTGTTGTTACTTATTTAAGCAATCGGCTTTATTTCCACCCAGTGATCACTGGGGAGGCTCTCCAGGACGCACTCAGATCTCTTCCTTCATCTGAAAGAGGGGGGAGTGTGCGAGATGAACACTGAAGCTGTCTTATTAGTATTAACTCTCCCGCTTAGGCCCTCAGATTGACAGGGGGGGGGGGGGGGGGGGGACTGTTCATGCAGCCTGCGCCATAAACAGTGGCAGTGATAAATATCTGCTGTCACTTCCAACATGACTCACTTGTCTGAGTCTCAGCTTTACTGCACACAAAGGAGGCTGGAGCAGAGCAACCATACACTGCTGCTAAATCTTTATCAGATTACAGATAATAGATGCACTCCATAAAATAGCTTATATTACCAGAGAGTGAGTTGAAGCGGAACACAGTTCTGCACCAAATGGTGAATAATGAGCATAATTCTATGAAAGCACACACAAGCTTTGATACAGGTAAAAGGCCATACAAGCCCTCATTACTCTTTGAATGGATGGCCCATTAATGTTGTTTTATGTAGACTTCAGGTTCTTACTCTCGTCTTCGTCTTCAAAGTGGCCTTTCCAGAGCACCACCAGCCACCACAGACCTGCCTCTAAGTCAGAGGAGGCGAGAATTTTTTTCCTTTTTTTGGTTTGCAGTGAAGGCAGTGGAGGATGTCGGTCCTGCAGAGTAAAGTTGTAGGATAATGAATATGGAGTCTTAAAATAATTGTACAGTTACGCAATACAGAACCATTCCATTGCAAATAGAAGTCCTGCAATGAAAAACGGTCGCTTATAGTAAATAAAAGCACTGATGCATTTTTGCTGACATGATCAAAAGTACAAGTAGTCATAATGCAGGAAAACAGCCTCTGTCCTATTATCTATTGTATTATTGGATTATTATCACCCCTGCATTCATGTGTAAGTAGCATTTTACTATTTTATTGTACTGGTTGGAGGTGCAGCTAATTTAAAAATGTTATATACTGCTGAGTAGTTTCATCCATAGCAATGCCTCATATTTTAAAAACTTGTGTTTTGTATGTAAAATCTTTATCTGTGAAGTAGTAGTGGAGTAAAAAGTAAAATATTTCTCTCTGCATTGCAGTGGAGTAGGATCATGTAAATTACAAGCACTGCAAAATTTGCAGTAGTTTATTAGGTGTACTCAAATGGCAACTCACCATCGCATTTCAAAATCACAGAGACAAGATAAAGTAAAGGGCTTGTAGACTTAGATAAGCCTATAAATGCACATAATAGCACATAATTAGTTTATAATCTCAAAAAATTGCTTTCGCAAATGTTTATCCGTGACCAGGTTTATGCGTGTCACCTGTTGCTGCTGACAACTGATACATCAGTTTGAATTATATATTTGCACTGTGCCTGTTCACGAAGCTTTCCTCCCACAGTCTAAACACATGCAAATCAGGGGGATTAATGACTCTAAATTACCCATAGGGTTAAGTGTGACTTATTATGTGAATCCGTGATTGCTCTGTGATAAACTAGCAGTCTGTCCAGGCTATTTTCCTGCCTTTATATACCAGCGTATGCTGTGAAAGACTCCTCGGGCTCCTGAATAACAATGAGAAGGTGAAGACAATGAATGAATTTTGTGCATTTAGTCGCTCATTAATGCAGCAGCAGCAGAACAAAAGCCAACATCCCTATTTATCTAAATGACTCCCAAGCTAAGATCAGCGCAATAAGTAAGTCTTTGAGTGGTCATGTTACATTAGTTAAAGGTCATTCGGCAGAGAGGCTGTGTTCAAACTCAAAAGAAACAACAGCTGTCATTAAAATGATCCAACACCTTTCAAAGATTACATTCTAATAAGGCATATTGTATAAGGGTTATAAACCAAGAATGCGCAGCAATAAGTAACAACACTTTCCATCCAACTGAGCTGTAAAAAAAAAATCCCTTTTGCTGCTGTGCATCCTACTAGCTTTGTCATTTTAGTTCACTTTCAAATTAATTGGCAAGAATCCTTCAAGGGACCATTTGACCACTTACCTTCTATGTAATCCCAAATCAATTTATAACCAATTTATTAAGATTTACAGCCAGCTGCAGGCATCTGGTGACTTATAAAGTGAGGAACTCATGGCCATGTACAGTATTAATATCTTTTTCTCCTTTCCAAGCAACCATCAAGTCTGCAGAATATGACAAAAGGTGAGCAGAGATTAAAAAGAAAACCTGCTGAGAGTCCAGAAACCCGCCTATTTGGAGGATTAGTTGGTGCTTTCTGGCAATATAAGACACAGAATTATAATCAATGTGCTTTAATTAAATCTTGTTTACTTGCAGCCATAAGGATGATTAATCTGTATTTTGTTTCAAAGACACGCAGTGTGTTTTTTCTTCAATACTCACGACAGCTAAAGTTTACCTCTGAGTAATTTTATACCGACTGCCGCTTTTAAATGCCAGACACACCGGGATTGAAGTGGGATTGGCAGCCCTTTAGAATTCCTCCATTTTTTATTTCCCAGTACAGCGACGACATGCAGAGTACACAGTATGCCAAACAGCCTTTGCGATGAAAAAAAGAATTTTCCAACCTGCACACAAACATTTCATATATTTGACTGAATCAAGCAGCAGCGGAAACGGCACAATAGTCCTATAATCTTACAGCTTTTAAAAAACTAATGTGAGCACGCTCTCCCGTATGCAATAAGCCACTTTGTTTGTTGAAAACTCGCCAAGTGGCAAAAAAGCAGCTGCTATCTCTGCAGTCTCAAGGGGCTAGTTAATTTTAGAAAGATAATCTCCTGCAATATGCTGAGGGATTAAGACGTTAAAAGTCCCAGCATGGGAAGATGATAAGGCTGTACAGTCATGCACTGCAAGAAGCATCTCGTGCATTTGAGGAACACAGAAGTACGTTACTTATCATGCTAATCAGCATGCAGATCAGGAAGAACAAACACCAGTTGTTCCATGGCATGTCTACGTAATTTGCCGCTACAACTCTGTCGGCGAGCCACAAATGATGATCATGATGACGCCAGTTCATCTTTGGCTATTAGCATTGTCTCCTAAGGCTGTATTGCAGTACTTTCTCCAGAGATTACCTGCAGGAGAGGAATGCCACACTGAAGCAGGGGAAGTGCTTTCTCTGGCTTAATCAATGTCATTTGCATATGCAGGATAAAACTAATCCTCATCAGAGGGAGGTTCTCCACCTGAGGCTCTTTCTTGTCCTTTCCATGCAATCCCTCTCTTATTAAATGATCCCTTGACAATACTCACCTTGCCATGGAGAACAAAGCACGCTATCACACTGTGTGCAGAGGGAGGGAATTCTACAGGGATGTTTGGACTCAGTATGAAAGTGTGATGTGACGCAGGGTATAAAGAGCCGAGCTAGGCTGAGCTGAATGCTGGGGAGGTGCAGAGAGCAGACCATGCTATAATGCTGTTTGGGTCTGGGAGTCAATCAAACAGCAAGTTCCAGGTGAATAACAATGTGTGGATTTGCAGGAATCAGGTTCAAAGTCTGCTGGAGCACAGCGAGCTTGGCCCGGCCACCCGCTTGCTTCTTGGGATGCTGCCAAGGTTTTAAAACACCCAGCCAGGGGTAACAGTCGGGGTTCCCCTGCTGTTCCTCTGCTATGCTTGAATGCAACACATCACATACAGGGCAGGGAAATACAACTAATGTACCTGAAGCAGGCTGACGACAGAGAGGCCATTCCTTCTGTTGGAGGGATTTGTGTCACATTAGAGGGATGCTGAGCAGAAAAGAGCTGGCTTTCAAAAGATCCCTTAAGGCCGCGTTGTGTGGAGACCACCTCTTCCCTCTCACATGCTCCTTTCTCTATGAGATATGAAAATTTGCACTGGCAGACAAACGTGACATTTTCCTCGTGCGAGAGCTGCTTAAGAGGCTTCATAGGTGGGCAAGGCTGATAAGGAGACAGCTGGGATTGGAGGGACTGCAGACCCAGCATGAAAAGAAGATGACAGGAATCAGCGAGAGTGGGACGCCTCCCACCCTTTCATTTTCAAACATCTCTTATGCAAAGATACACCAACAGGGTGAGGTTCAAGCACTGTTGACCCGCCTGCAATAGACTGGTGCTCCTCTCCATGCTTATTTCTCTATGGTAATGTCTACCTCAGGGTGCTGTTTGGCAGTCTTTTCAGGCTGAGGCTCGTAAGAAGCTCACCGCGTTGATAGGTAGGCCATCAAATGGATTACAGACTCATTATCAACAGTGCCGTGTGGCTATAGAGGCCTATCGTTTACAGCACATTTCCACTGTGTCAGCCACCACACCAAATTCCACGGCAGGAGAGTGTCGAGGTATGTGTGTGTGTGCGTGTGTATGTGTGTGAGCGAGTGTTTGTGTGCTTGCAAAACACAGTTTAGAGCGACGAGTGGCTGCACTAAAGGCATGGCTGATCTGGTTTTACACGGTGTCTCATTTCTGAAGTTGGAGCAAAGTGATTGGCCATTGAGCTTACCGACAGACTTAAACTTCAGGACCATGGCAGGGAATTACGCTCAAATACATAGCAGCAGTATATTCACCAGTATATAAAAAATATGCAGCTATTGCTATGTTTTTCTGCTCCGTTTTTCTTTTTATGCCCTGACTGCAGTGTTGCCCTTAAACCCAGATATCCCCAGAGGCTGCACAGTGCTGCGGCGTGGCGTGCTGGTGTGATGTAATGCTATGTGAAGCTCTCTGAAGGTCTGGGCTCAGCGACGCCATACATGAGACAGTTTAACATCACCGGCCATTACGAATTTACCTGCTAAGGTGACGGGAGAAGAAACTAGTGTTATTCTACTTGGAAATGACAGCATTGGCCAGAGTCTCTCTAAATCAGATTGATGATCCATTTTCCCTGCCCCGGGGCCACAGTAATGTAAGGGCCTGGGATCCACCGAGGCTGCACTGAGACAGATGGGACCTTGTCTGCTATGACCTTGCTGAGCTAATATTTCTCCCAGGCCCTGTCTGTTGCCTCATCATTAAAGGTGCCACGGCTATTAACATTGGGGGAATACTTCAAAGACACTGTTTGCTTGGACAGGACACAGTCCGGACGAAGAAAGATCACAGCAGAGGACTAACAAGGCAAAGAATGATTGCTCTGTAAATGGTGAGAGTGTCACATGTGCCGGGTGTTTCAGAGATGCTGAATCTTTGAAAGTGAGGTGGTGCTGTGCAAGTGTCCAGCTGCTGGTTAAAAAGACCAAGTATTACATGATAATACAGTGAAACCGATGATTGTTTCGATGATAAGAAATTAATCTATAAGTATTTTGATAATCAGTTATTATGCATGATTTTTCTAGCAAAAATGCCAAAACCTCCATGGTTCCTGCCTCTCAAATGTCAAAATATATGATAGCGAACTGAATGTTTTTGGGTGTTTAGACTGTTGGTACTGATAAAATGCGTAATATGAATGAATATGTCACCTTAGCCTTTATAAAGGCATAATTTTGGTTGTCAACCATTATGAGGGCCATTTCTCTGCACTATATTCAGAGATTTTGTAGACTAAATGATTAACTGATTAATCAAGAAAGTAATCTGCAGATTAATTCTTTAGGAAAATAATCAAGAATTATAATTGAGGGTTTTATCAATCCTGGCATTTGGTCAAACCTTTAACATGTTTAAGGTTTTCATAATTCTCTTTTCGTAGATTTTTTGTGATATCTTTAAAATGATTCACAAAGCATCATTTCTTGTTTGTAGTCAACTGAGACACTCCCTGTGAAGCTGTGGGGGGCAGTCTGCCATAGTCATTTTTTTTTCCATTGTACCACTGGGGGCGGCCACAGCCATAAATTCTAAAACAGAACCCTTAAAGGTATATTATGGAACTGTGAACTGTTGTTTTTTTTTTTTTTTAAACAAATACTTTTCTGTACTGTGTTCAACCTTTTCATAGCTTCCTCTTGGATGCGTGTGATCGCTACCTTTTTATACAGTCCCAAATTCACCTGTGAGCCGTTATCATCTGGGAGCTACACCAAAGGCTGCAGCCCAGAAATGTCCTGATCACAGCAAAATAAGAAAATCCAGGCAGAGGGCAGCGTCTCTGCAGATAAACACACCACCACGCACTTCCAGTGGGTCATAAGTGATGACCGAGAGTGATTACTTCTGCACGAGTTTCTACATAGTTTTTTAGGAAAATCCTGCATAGCATACCGTTAAAGTTGTGCGGCCGGTTTCACACAGACTGACCTGTCGTGTCGGGCCACGCATCATTTTGCTCTCAGGTTAGTCTACAGAAAGTTTCACAAAAGCAAACCTCGCAACAAAAACAGACTTATCTAAGAATAAAAAGTTAGCTACTCTGCGGCCAGGCTAACTCACAGCTGAGAGCCATGTTTCCATGGTAACAACCAGTGGCACCTGCTGACCAGTGTTTCCATGGTAACAACCAGTGACACCTGCTGACGAGTGTTTCCATGGTAACAGCCAGTGGCACCTGCTGACCAGTGGCACCAAATGACAAAAACAAGGGAAGCTCGGTCTATAATTTGTGGTTTGCTAACAACGCTGTGCAGCCCCCTTATTTCTCAGGAGGGGAAGAGTTTTCAGACACTGCAGTAACCTGTTGGAAACATACAGGAGTGAGGACTTTTTTCAGTCCTTTTAGTTTAGAAACTATCCTGAATCTGACTGATGAGTTAGCACAAGTACTGAGCTGCCACATTGACAAGCCACAGCAGCTCAGCTCTGTGTTGAGCTGAATGCTGCTGATGCTCTTTGTATCATTGCACACGTTGCTGAATTCTCCCACTAAAACGTCCTCACAGCTGCTGAATTCTTCCAGAAGGCAACTGTTTGCCGCTGGAGCGAACAGAGCAGAGCAGGATGGCACGGCTGCTCGGTCAGCCATGTTTTTTTGGTTGGAAAAAGTCTCGACTCAGACCCAGAATTCATGGCAAATTGATCGTACTCGAGATAGTGAAGAAATCAGATAGTGAAGAACTAAACAGCTGTGTGCAACAGATGAATTTAGACATATCCTAACCAAGCTGAAGGCTATCTTCATGAAACTGGCCCCAGATGTCAATTGTTATATCGTGTGCTTTATTTTCCATTTCAGTCTTGATAATTGCAAAAGTAATTAATGCACGATATTAAATGATGTTCAACCATAACACCCTTTCACAGCGTTCACATGTGGCCGTCTCATGGCTGTATGTTAGCTACATATTCAACATTGCAGTTTATCAAGATTTCTTTATTGGTAAGCCGTTCTTTTGCTGCTTTGTGGGAATTTTAAACCTCAGAATAAATCCACTGACATTAGGAATGGATTGTGATGTCGGAGTCAGACCAGGAAATATGGTCTAGGAAGCAATCCAGCGGGTCACTGTTACTCACAGCCAGCCAGTAAGAGAGAGATAAGGAAATAATCAAAACAGAGAGGCGGGGGCCAACTTCAGCCAGACTGCACTGACAGATGGGCTCCCACTTTTATTCTTTAGTACCCCTCCTCTCTTATTTTATCCAAACCAAGCAACACTCTGTCTGTTGATATGTGCCGGCTTATGGAGACTATTTAGTCTTTTATAACCTTTCTGCTACTTTAGCACTTGGTATACAATAAAGGAAAAGAGCACCCCACAAGCCCAAATTCCCTTATCTCTAGTTTCTTATCTCTCGTTAGCTTTGGCCTGTGATGAGCGTTGGTGCTTTGTAAGGGGGGGAAATAATCTGTTGAAATATGGTTTCATTTTGGATAGGCTTTATCAGCAAAGCAATTTAAATTTTGATAATGAAGAACACTGTAAATCCCCCAAGTGCCCTTGTTCTGCGGCGTACACACAGCACAACAGTATGCGGCGGGTGGTAATCATTGTGTAATCACTGAAACAACAGTGCACATCTAAGCCCCCAAGCCTGCAGCCACTCCCCAGGCACCCCAGCCCCTGATATTTGCTGGGCTTATGATTTGTTCTGGGATCTAAGCAATAAGTAAAGCCTCCTCATGGCCTTGTAGTCAGATTGAATTGCAAAAAACATGTTGCACCTGGTGCAGCTACAGCCGGTAAGAGAAGCAGCAACATGGTCTGCATTCACTATCTGATGGCTGCAACCTTATTGAAAATCTGATAATGATATTTGGCGAGCTTAATGGTTGCCCTCTGCAGGCTACAATCAGTCTCACTCAATCCTGTTTTCTTTCCCACCGCCCCCCCTTTTTCATCTTCTGCTTCACTTTCACAGCATGCCGCTGCCAGACACAGGCATGATATACGGCTGCCTCGCTATGGCGGCACCACATCATTTTTCCTTTGCATTTTTGTTTTCAAGTAGAATTAGCGTCTACGTTAGTGAATAATCAATGAGAAGCACCGCAGGTGCCTGTCCGCTTGTTGTGTTTCTTCTACGGCTCCATTATCTGCAGCAGAACAGCAAGTTCGGCGCTGGCAGGGAGTCGGCGTCCCGCTCAAGGACACTTCAGCAGGAAGGATGCTAAAGTGACTGAGGCTTGAACCTGGACTTCATCTATAAAGGAGTCTTTTTTTCCTCATTACAGCCCTGCTCCTTTAGAGCAAATGTAGGATGGCAACACATGCTATATGTTCAGAGCTTCCCTCTAACATGAAGGTATAATGACCCAATTTGCCCACAGGGAACATTAAAGTTTCATCTAATGCGTTCTAATGGAGTCATACAGACTTTAATGAAAGACAGCGTACTATATCTAAAGCCACATCTATCTGCTGGTGTGGCTTTAACGGGAGACTTTTTTTTTAGGAGTTCCTCCAGAAGCGCGAACAATACATCACTTCCGCTGAAATAGCTGGAGGCTTTCAAGCTGCATTGGCATTTTCACTGTAACACATTTGCAATAATTAACAGAGCTAACTTTTTTATTGTGATTAATAATGGAGTCGAATATAGCATTATTGAGCCACACATTAAATTGCTCTCATTAAACTGACTTTCCTGAACGCACCAACTCTGACTACTAAGCAGGACAGTGGAAGGTCAATGTGATCGTTATATAATTTAGCTGGAGAACAATTATGAAATGGCCTAATAATGAGCGGTGTGAAAGTGACACCTCCTTCTCTGTGGAGTTAATCTAATTGACAAAATGTGAAGATCCGTCTCACAGCTTTAACGCAATGCAAACATGGAACTTCTTTAACCTGATTTTGTTTTCCAAATTCGCGGCTGCTCAGGGTGCTTCACTACATTTTACAGTAACTTGTACTTTGAGTATTTGTATTTTTTTTTTTTTTTTTTTTTGGTGTTTTATACATCTAGTCTGCACTTTTCACTACACCACAGCCAACCGATGCAGTTAATAGTTTCTTAATAGATTAAGAATTTACACTTAATATATAATGCATTGTTAAAGACTAAATCAATGGTTTACTGCCTGTTTGCCTTGTGAGCTTTTAAAAGCAGCGTACTGCTGCCACTGGATTAAACTGCCTAACAGTACATAGAGTTATTAAAAAACCAGCTTGACTGGCTGCAGGAGTGAAATGATATTTGCACATGCATTGGTATAAACATCAGTTACAGAGGCCATTTTTTGTATAACGAGTACATTTACTTTTGCTACTATAAGTACTGTATGCTGATGATACTTTGAGGAGGATTTGAATACAGGACGTTTACTCAAAACGGGGTATTTTTACATTGCTGTATTGCTACTATGACTTAAGTAAAGGATATGAGTACTTCTTCCACCCCTGGGCTAAAAGTAAAATTGACAGGGCCACATAAGGTGACCTTTCTCAGACAACCCTTTAGAAAAGAAGGCACTCATTTCCATGTGCGGAGCACATAGTGGAATTGAAAAATATATTTTGAAGGCTTTGCAAAAAATTCAGTCCAAATACAGTATTTTCCCTTGTGTGCAGGCGTATGCCTTTGAAGCTGGGTGCAAAGTTGGGAATGGTTCCAGAAGACCAACTCTCCATTTTGCTAGCTTCAGCACTCAATAGCTCCATGATTAAAGCCAGTCTATTTTATTGATTGAAAAGGAAGGAGAGAAAACCCAGAACCTTTCTACTCTTCAGTCTCCGCTTCTCCATCTGTAAAAGTGGTGGAAAAGCCTCCCTTGACCATGTCCAGGCAATTAGGGTGGAGCGGGCCTCTCCTGTTGCACTCAGTGACTCTGGCCATGCTCTGTTACCTCATCTCATCAGCTGGGAAAGTATTTGTGCTTGTAGCTCCAGAGAAGGCGGCCGCGAGTTAAATTGAGTTACCTGTTCAGAGATGGTTTCATTTTCCACGGATGGCCCGGGAGATCCTTGATGGAACTGCTAACTGCTCATCACCCTTCATGTCCCCGAGTGTCTGTCTGAGCAGAGAGCAGCGACGGGGCGACAGCGTCGTGGCTCAGGTGGCGAAGACAGCTGGCTGCAGGATCAATCACACTACCTCAACTGTGGAGTGCAGCGAGATGAACCTGCTCCACGTAAGACAGTGGCGTTTTCATCTCTCATCTTTGAGAGGAGGCATTCTGTATCTCTGCTCGCCTTCTCTTTTTGTTAATACATGTATAGATCACAAACAAAAACCAGCTACTTCCTGTCATATTGGCTGATTCTCTCAAGTTCACTCATTCTTCACACAGCGGCACAGCAGAGCAACTGTCGGCATTCATGGCTATGCACGAGGGCACGCGCAATGCAATCACGCATTTCAGATGATATATGGCCAATAGATGGCCCTAGTAATAAGATAGTGATTAATTTTATGGCTGTGATTTATATGAAATCCCTTTTTTGCGTACATTAATCCTTATTGATTAGGATATAATGGGTTTTCTAAGATATGCCAATCTACCATAAGTTATCTGGAAGGGGAAGAGGCTATAGGCTTGTCTCATGTCCTGTCTGTCTCTGTTGATAACCACAGGGCAGGAGATGAAAGGCAGCGAGGGGAGGTGTTAAAAAAAAAGTGATGCAGGGAGATAAGAACTGAGAGGATAAACCAAGGGAGAGGAGTACAGGATGTGAGGAGAGGGGACAAGAAGCAAAGGAAGGGAGCAAGAGGAAGGTTTAGCGGGTGAGCAAAGGGGAGAAAGATGAGAGCAGATGGGAGAAACAAGAGATGACAAAAATGGAGAAAAGAATAGGAAGAAGATGAGAGGACGGCAGATAAAAGAGCAGACAGCCTGCCACCCCACAGTCACGTCTCACAATTTACTATGTTCTGGCCCATAATGTTTTATAGCACAATCACTGATAGCACAGTAGTCAGTAGTGATCTCATTTCACAACCCATATCCTTCAGTAATGTGAACACAAAGGGAGACGCAGAGCCATTAGCAGCGTCCAGTGCTCATCCACTGCTACTCATGCATAATTGGCTTCCATGGTAAGAAGCAAGAAAGGGTAAACAGCAAGCAATCATATTAACTCCTGTGAGTTCTAATTGAAATCCGTTAAAGATCAGCGTGGATGATAGAGGTTGGTGAGACATGGGGATGCTCATACTCGAGCGCTCTTTCCCGCACGCTGCCCTCTGTGTATTGACACCCGCAAAGACGTGGGTTTGCATTATAATCAAGAGTTATGCAGCTTAACATCTGCACGTGTGAGCAGCTGGCTGAGATTTTTACCTCCGTCGGAGATTTCTTTCAAGTTGAATTAGGTGGGTATGAAATGGACTGTCAATTTTATCATGAATGCAATCTCTGAATGAATCTTAAAGGAACAGCGAGACTGCAAATGAGAGATGAGAAGACTGATACCACCTAGCAGTCGGTTAGCTTAGCTTAGCTTACAGACTGGAAGCAGGGGTAAACAGCTAGCCTGACTGTGTAAAGGTAAAAAAAAAATCCACCTACTAACACCTCTGTAACTCAATAATTAATACGTTGCATCTCCTTTGTTTAACCTGTACAAAAATGTAGTGTGAAACCTTAAAGGCGGGCCGAGTCATTCTGGGGAAAGATATTTGTTGATATTTGCTTAATTTGAAATTCAGCAAACATTTCCTCATGGACAGCACCTCACCTTTAAGGAATCCGGCAGGCAACATCCCAATAACATCCCATTTTTACTATTTGGCTTTTGTGTGGATAAACACTTTATTAGTGAGCTTTAGAGGTGCTGCATGGTGAATAATGTTACCTTTGGACAAGAGCTAGACCGATAAATAGGCTAATATTAGTTTATTGCGGTTATATCTGTACACGTATACATGACAGCTGATAAGTAACAAGAGAATGCAGAAGAGACGGTTTCAGGTAAGAAAAAGTGACTCTATTACACAGGATGTCCACCAGAGAGCACTGACATGTTGATTTTTCAGATGTATAATGTCCTGGTCAGTACATATTTTATTCACAATTTACAAAAACAAAGAACAAAATCTGAATCAACATAGTTTCTCCATGTTACTTAATTTTTAAAACTTATTTTTTTTAAAGAAAAGGGGGCAGATATGGGCAAAGCATACTTCTCAAAAATCTACTCCTTCTGACAATCAGTTCTGACTATGCAATTACTCTAATAACGTGTGTGCAGGTATGTTTCATTTTAGGCTCATTTGCCATTGTTTTACATTTATTTTATTTATTTGTACTCTATTCTTATTCCTTCATGTAGCAACAGTGATAGGGGATCAGACAGAGTGCACTGGATGCTTCACCCTTCAGGTTGATTCTTAAACCACTAGATGGTGTGCTTGTCTCTTCACACTTAGAGTACACTAAATCCACCCGATGCACTGAGAGGAGAAAAGCCGCAGAAAATAGACTCATATTGTCTGCATGTCGACATATAAAACCACTGTCTCACCAGGATTCAGGGTTTTTTCCTGAGACGTTCTCAAATAATGCACCGCAGTCACTACGAACACAGAGCATATGGAGCAGCTGAGCAGCTCCTCGTGACAAGCAAACAGTCTTGCACTGTCTGAAACTCCTTTTCAACAGAGAGCTCATCCAGACTGCAAATGCACCCAGGGAGAGAAAAGAAATAAAACTGAATCCTCTGAATCTTTATCCAGGCACTGACTCATTCATATTTGAGAGTCTGGCTGTCAGCCATGCTAACAAAAAAAAAAAAAAAAAAAACTGTTGAAAGGCAGAATAAATACTGAACAAGGGTGTGTGTGTTCAGGTTCAAGGGTTCATAATTGGCAGACAGAGGCTAAGGAAACACTTCAGCGGCACAGTTTGCAGAGTTGCCTTTAGTGATGTTGGATATTTCAGTGCATTGAAGTGGCAGTCAGGCTTGCCCTTGCGTCTCGCTCTGCCCTGTCACTTTGTGAAATATTTATTCAGTAATTAACACAGAGCTTGACAGTGTTTACTTCCCCGTCTTCAATTCATTTTTCAAATCGTGTTACAGTATGTTTGAAGGGAGGTATAAAGCAGCTGTGCTTGTTGATAACATAATTTCAAGATACCTATATGTCTGCATTCCTACATTCCAGTGCTTCAACAGAAATATTTCTCTGCATCTGAGAATAGAAAACTTTGTATTATCGACTGCAAGTGAGCTTCACTGCTTCTCAAGGGCAAGATAAGAGAAGACATTTCACTGTGCTGTTGTGTGTTTCTTTTCTTTCTCTTTTTTCCCCTCCCCTTCTCCTCTGCAGCAGATGGTAAAGAGAAAATCGCTTTCTGCTGGGGGCAGGATGCATCAGGGTCAGGGTTTAAGCTTTGAGGTCCACTCTGAACCTGGCCGATTTGACAGGACTATTTTGCATACGCTGGGTCTAATCAAATATATGCAGCAGAAGAAGGCGGGATTTGCAAAGCAGCTTGATACAAAGATACTGATTAGATTTGGGATTTTACAGAGCGGCAGGTTGGAGCCGCACAGTCCAGTCTGACAACAGACACATAGAGGAACATGCAGAAACAAATGGGGATTCACAGGAAGGTTTTCAAGTCACACCTAGTGGAAAAGGGGGGAAGAGATGAAGGGGGTGTGAATATTGACATTCCAGAGGACCTCATTCTGTTGAAACTACACAGATTATTCTGGTATGATGAGAGGCAATGAGCGCAGGAAAAAAAATTGGCAGAGTCTGCACAGAAACTTGACTCTCCCTTCGTCTTGTTTACCTGTTCATGCCTTGATTGAATTGATCTCCGAGGACAATGACAAATGATTGCACTCGAAAACGACGAATCCTTTGCAGAATGAAAGTCAATACTGAAAATAATGAGGCAGTGAAATGTTCAAATTGTGTCAACAGCAGCAAGAGAGGGGCTGCCTGAGGAAAAAAAGAACATGTTCCCTGCGCAATTATACTGTAGCTAAAAACAAATGCTGCCACTGACATCATGCTGGTGCGATGACACACCTTATTTAAATACCTCATATGCTCATATTCTTCTGAGTGCGCCGCACCATGAATCATTACCAGCTTATGCAGATGAACAATCTGGTTTTTAGGTCTTATGTGATTCGTTTACAATTAGGGACTCAGGGACTGCTACATACATGATTGGATTGATCGAACAGGAGTGTTACATAATACCTTTAAACAATCAATGAGACATGAATATTTTAAAAGATATTTGGATCACGGTTTCCTTTAGAGTAGGACAAAGTTCAATTTGCAGGAAAACAGACAAATTGCTTGGAGGGTATTTGAGCCATGACATAAACCAGCTACACCTACAAGAAGAGCCGTTTAGAATCATTTTCTAACATATCTCAAATGTACATGTGTGGGCGTACATATGCATGTTACAGCCAAGCTGATGACTAGCCTTGGGACAGGATTGTGTGTAATGCCACGACGCCAAAGACGGTGGTAGCTTGCTCATTTCAACATAAAAACATCAAAATGTGGCTTCTTTTTTTTTTTTAACCCATAATCCTTCTCTTGAACACTGAGGCGGAATACTCTAAGCTGATCTCCTTACACCTTCAGTTTCCTGCATCCATCTTCCCGTGGACTCCGCAACTGCTCCCATCAGCCCACCTTTTGAGAAGCGAGCCCCATCCAGCGCGCCTGAATCCACGGGGGATCGGCAACGTGCCCCTGCAGAGTGAGCGAGTGAGTGAGTGAGTGGGAGTCAGTCAAAGCCCCAAGCACTTATAGGGAGGGGGTGGAGGGTTGGGGGTAGCAGTGAGGGGGTGGCTGCTGGGAGGCAAAGCTAATTCACTGTGACAGAAATCAGAGCTGTCAGGACCACCATGACCAAGCAGCATGGACAGCCTATATCCAGTCAAACTCACAGCCAAGTGGAAGGAGGGATGGAGTGGGGGGGCTCAGGGAGAAAGGATGCACTGATTAAGGCACTTAAAGTGAAAGAGTGTGTGTCAGTGTGTGTGTGTGTGTGTGTGTGTGTGTGTGTGTGTGTGTGTGTGTGTGTGCAGGGCAGGGGGCAGCCAACATCTATTCAGTCAAAGCCACTGAAACAGAAACGACAAGGTAAGGAGGCTGCACAGGTAAGAGGAGGCTTTCAAAACACCGACGATGACGAAATACACTGAGAGACGAGGCAGGGTGAACAGGATTTGCCAAACTCAAGAACTCACAAAAATGGATGCATTCGCAACGATAAGTAAAGCGACATCCAGACAGATTTGCGCGCGCGCACACACACACACACACACACACACACACACACACACACACACACACACACAAAAAATAAAAAAGTACAGTCGGCATAGTTAAATTTCAGTCCTCTGGGATTATTGGTGAAAGGTTACCGGATAACACATGTAATATTCATGAGGAAAGCTCCTTGGTTCTACTAATCTGTTAGTAAGCAAGACACTGAAATTTTAATGGAATATAATATTAATAGAATATTGTGAGAAATTGATATCATTGAGAGGGGGAGAGAGAAAGCCAGAGAGCGGGAAGGGCAGCCACCAGCATCATTACTTAATGATGAGACAGGGAAACACAAGGCTGGTCTCTAAATGACACGGAGAAGGAGGAGGGGATTGTGGGAGATTAAGTGAGCTCTGTGCTGTTTGCTGTACACTGCAAAGCACTGCAGGATGTGTGCTCAGCGACACTCTCTTTTGGGACGAGGAGAAAGACAGTAGGGGGACCTCAAACTTGGCTGAGGAGAAAGGCGAAAAGCATTGTTCCTGAAGCGCCCCGGGAGGAGGATCTGAGAGGAAGATAAGGATTAGACAGCAGCGCTGTGGGGATTCATTGGTGGAATGCAAAAAGCGCAGGAAAGTTGGAGTCTCGTGTTGTGGTTAAGCAGTTTACTTTGGATTTATGGTTTGGAAGTGTTTTTTTTTTCTTCTTTTTTTGGAGGCGAAAATGGGATTAACTAAGTGAGCCAAATTGCTCACTTGTCTGGAAGTGGTGTGAACTTTTCCCCTTGCTGCCTTCAAATTCATCCCGACTTACAAGTCTGCAGCGGGAAATCTGCTTGAACTGATCTTTGATAATGTTCAGCTGCACGTCACCTGACACTAACTGCGAGGAAACATCTTTTTAAGGTGAATTATCTCCCTCTAACGCCTTTTCAACACTAAGCTCTCGTGATGAAAGTTTCCTCGATTAGCTGACAACTATTTACAGAATCATATTAATCTTCTTCTTCTTCTTCTTTTTTTTTTTTTAAA
Organism: Chelmon rostratus; assembly: GCF_017976325.1. Classification (NCBI taxonomy): domain Eukaryota; kingdom Metazoa; phylum Chordata; class Actinopteri; order Chaetodontiformes; family Chaetodontidae; genus Chelmon; species Chelmon rostratus. Next base: position 17,922,587 of record NC_055667.1, on the reverse strand, counting down.
GAAAACAAATGCCAAAATTCCCTGGTTCCAGCCTCTCATATGTGAATAGTCTGTTTTTTGTGAACTCATCTTTAAGTTCTGGACTGTTTGGCAAATAAAACAAGAACATTTCAAGAAAAATCATTCAAAATTATCATTAGTTGCAACTCTACAATGATAACTGCACTAAAAAAAACCTATAGTGGCTGCATTATTTCTGGACACGCAAACACATCTCTAAATAGTCTGATGTGAATATTTGTGAGATTTCTCAGGGGCAAAAGGTTTCGCAGCTACTATATTGGCACCATTTTTCATCCTCTGCCATAGATACTGCGAGAGCGTGTATGGCATTAACCTTGTCGTCATATTATGTGTCTGTTGAAAGGCTTATAGCAGCGGGAGGGTCGAAAAAGAATTGCTGTTTAATATATCATGCTGTTTCTCATTTGATTCTTATCTGACCAGGGGGAACCAGAGGGATTAGAAACCTTGAAGGATCCGATTTCCAGAAACATGACCTGTGGACTGTATTCAGGCCCTCTCCTGCTGCTGCTCTGTCTCCTCCACGTCTCTGAGGAGACCTGTCCCTCCATGTGCCTCTGTATATCGGACACAGTGAGCTGTAGCTCCAGCGGTCTGTCCAAGCTACCTCAGTCCCTGCCCTCCTTCTCCGTCACCCTTGACCTCAGCCACAACCACCTGTCCTGGCTGGGTCCGGTCAGTTTCAACAAGATGCCCAGACTGGAAAATCTCCGCATGGCCCACAACCAGCTCAGCTCCCTGGCTCATGGTGTGTTTCGCAACGCCTCCGGCCTCAGGCTCCTTGACTTGTCCTCCAACAAGCTCCAAGTGGTGGAGCAACACTACTTCCAGGGGCTGTGGAGGCTGGAAGAACTCCTTCTCTTCAATAACAAGATCACACAGGTGGAGTCTGGCACACTGAGCGGCCTGAGCAGCTTAAAAAAGGCCTACTTCAGCCTCAACCAGATCACGCACTTCCCATTCTTCTCCATCCAAGACCATAGTCATCCTTTCCTGACCATGCTGGACCTCTCGTCCAACCGCATGACTCGTCTGCCGTGGGAGGATGTGAAAGCTTTGCCCGGGCTGGTGCAGCGGGGGCTCTACCTCCACAACAACTCTCTAATCTGTGACTGCTCGATGTACAGTGTGTTCTGGCATTGGAATCTGAGGGGTTATGACTCACTGAAGGACTTCACGGATGAGCACACCTGCAGCATCTACGGGGACCCGCGAGCATCCATCCGGTTCCTGCGACACAACCGCTTCTTCCAAAACTGCACGGTGGAAAAAGCCGTCTCGCAGCCGGTGACCGTGCTCCTCTCCAATGTGCTGGTTTCAGAGGGAGAAAGAGTGCGTCTAGACTGCCAAACGTCCCTGAGTGGCACAGACCTCTCATTTACATGGCTCTCCCCCAGCAAGGGGTACATCACCCAGACCAGCATAAATGACACACTAATTAGCCTGTTTGCTAATGGTACCTTGGAGATCCAAGCAGCCAAGGTCAATGACTCAGGTCTGTACGTGTGCACAGCTCTGGATATTAAACAGGCACTGAATGCAACGCGTGAGGTGAATGTGACGGTGCTGCTGCCTGCAGCAGAGTCATTCAACACTGGCTACACAACGCTGCTGGGCTGTGTGGTGACGATGGTCATCATCCTCATGTACCTCTACCTGACTCCATGTCGCTGCAGCTGCTGTAAACAGCCCAAACCTCCAGTCATCCCCATCGCCACCTACGACCCCAGCACCCTCACTTCTGTTTTCTCCCCCTCCACACGGGACCAGCACAAACTCCAAGCCAACAAGCACGTAGCGTTCATGGAGCCTATGATAAGTGAAGAGGGAACAGAATGGACACCTGAAAGTTGATGCTGAACATGTTTTTCTCTTTTGCGTTATTGAAGTGGTGACAAAAGACCTGTGGACAAAGCAAAACTCCTTACTCAGGAATAAGCCATGAGATGTAATCAGGAGTGTTGACGTTGTAAAAGGGGAAAAAAAGAACATAATATCTCTCTCCAGACTGCCAGCTGCAGTTTAAAGGCCTACTGAACAAAAAAAGCAATATCTACTGTTCCAATTCAGCTCTTCTCTGTCATCTGGCCGGCTAGCTGAAATGAAAGTCCCAACTTTGGTTTATTACCCCCTGTATACTGACATTGCTAAATCACAGTAGAGTCATTATCAGCCCTAAAATCAGCTAATAACTTCTCTGTGTGTAGCACTAGGGGGGAATATTTCTTGCAGGATCAGAGAATGAATTTGGCTCACTTTTCACAGAAAGTGTTTAACAAGGATTAAAAGCCCCGGAAAAACTCTGCAAGTTTGTGACTGCAGGAAGTACGTTCGGCCTGTGTATCATAGTGGAGCTGAGGTGCTCCATATTGAGCGTGGAAGAGACACACTAGCACTGCACCAGCTGAAGATAACTCTAAATATACAGCCCATATTGCTTATAATATGTAGCTTCAACATGGAGCAACCTAAAACTGTATCTAACTCCTGAAAACTTGTTCCCCGTGTTCCTAATAAAGGATTTGGTCCCTTTACTGTAGATCAGTTGCCTGTTCTGCTGATATAGTTTCGGTTTAGAAAGCAATTTTAGCACACCCAATACTATTGTATAACAAAGGTTGAATTAAGATACAGCACGAAAAGCAATGAATGTGTTTGTGCAGACGCCATAGCTTTCAGCAAACATTTAAACTCTTATCTAGCAGAAAACAGAGGTGCATCCTGCAGTGATCCATCATACATATACATATCTCACATAAACCTGTTGCATTAATCTGGCAGTGAAAAACAATGACTCTCTATCTGTGCTCAGCTTATCTGGCAAATAGTGAAGTACAGAAATCAGAAGTGTCAACAAACCTAAACCAAACAGCAACTGGACCGCTCTTCAAAGACAGCATCTCTTTGATCAAACATAGCACAGCACTTTGAATGCTGCGGAACAAACACGACCACAAAATTTGAACTGAAGTGACAAATACTTCAAGCAGCTCCGACGCAGACCCTGAGGGGGGCATCACTTTGTATAGCTTTGTTTTTTAAATTCAGTGTAACAACTAAAGCGGCAGAATTACACATTGCAACACCACAGATGAAAGAAGATGCTGAAGGAGGACTTGCTCAGCCTGCCATGAAAGAGTGCATGGAACAGCAAGTCGATGACATGAAGGACCAAAGAGAGCATATGGGTTGGGGATGAAGGGATATTTAAAACCCGATGAGACAAACAGTAGCCTCAAAAGAAACAAATCAATTTCTTTAAGTCCACGCATCCATAATGTTGTGAGATTGCAGTCTAATCTTAATGCAAACACTGGGTGGGACTAAGGATTGCGTGGAGATTGAATAGGATTAGATGTAATCCTCCATATAATGTCAAAGAGAAGTTGTCAGTAGCCGCGCATCTCACAAAGAAGAGCATATCGCTAGAGGAGGGGCTTTGATTATTTCTAAATCTTTAATTAAAGCTTGACTCCTTTCAAGCCCGAGGAGACTAATATTGTTGTGCAAGTTGAATGTCAATTTACAGACAAAAAGGTGGAAATCTAAAATCAAATGGGCAGCCGTGCATGAAACTGGGACAGACTAGCTCTTTGACAGCACAGAGTTTCATCACTATTAAACTCTCAGGGATTAAGCAAAAATCCATTAGACTAAGCGCACCATGTATTGTGATGCACCACTCTGTTTAATCACACTGCTACTGACTTCTTATATTTAGCAAAGTTTTTTAATGTTTTCACAACGGTAAGCAACATTCAAATTCCTGAGCAAAGGTTACGCAACATACCGCCATGTGCCCCGTGTGATGTAACACGATGCATCAGAGTCTGCCATGACCCGTTGTTTTGCAGAGATGTGTACTAGAGACATTACATGGTGTGATGAGTCGGGGTTAGGTTTTAGGAGATTACCACGAGGATAAAAACCAGGTGCTTTGTCAATTTTAGTGTTTTTAAATCCCTCTAATCTGGTTCCGCTCTCTGACACAGCACACACAGCTGGGTTGGGATTTATTGTTTCTGATATGATTAGCAGACAGGTTAAAACAAAGAGGACGGGATGTGAGCATTTTATTAAGGGCTTTCTATTTCACAGAGGGGCCACAGGTGACCCTGGTTATGTAAGCACGCTGCTGATTTCGGGACTCAACCTCAGTGTAGGCAGCGTGTCAGAGTTGAAATGAGTGAAGTTAGCATCCCGACGCATTTGGTATCCAGCATTTTATTTTAACCTTGTGACAGCAAGTACTTTACTGATAATAGGAGGCCTCAGCAGTGCATTTAAAAAAAAAAAAGGAGTTATAAAAAGCTCTCCATAAATGATAATTTTGCTCTGTCAAATTGTCACACATTCCTGCTCATTTGCCACATAAGGGTGTAATAAGCAGACAGATTTAGCTTTGCTAAATCAGGAGCCTTCCAATAATCCCTGTCTCATTTGTTCACATAAGTAGACAGTCCAATTATTACACAAACACAAGAATTTACAGGTTACACAGAACGGTAAATGTCTGTAAGGCTTGGTGTTATTCTGAACCGCGCTAACAAATTACCAAGATGTAAAGGCAGGAACCCTTGATGCTTTAAAAGATGCCCTTCTCCCAAGCAAAACACTCCATCAGGCTTCAATTAAAGCATGCACTTCCCTTTCCAGATTAATTGTTTTCCCTAGTTCGGCTGAGCTCCGAGGGATTCAAAATCATCTTATTCAAGAATCTAATTACTGTGAAAGAGTATTGCTCTGAATAGGGGAAGTTGAATTGCTTTCACTAGTGGAGGGCTGCCTTGACTGTCAACGGGGGCTATTACTGAACTGTCAAAACAGTCATCAGGCTGGAGTGGAGGCATCCAGCTGTGGCAGATACATACACATCTTTCAGATGCTGCGACGCCCACATACACAGGCCCTGTGTCACCAAGCCGACAGAAACCCTCATTCCATTCTAATTGGACACTTTACCTGGGATATGTGCTCGAGGAACACACAGCATTCGTTTCAGGACAGTCCACCCACCGGCTGTACTATGCTGGGGATCTTTTTTTTTTTTTTTAGGAGGTAGGCTGGTTGCTTCCCAAAAAAGACCAAAACAAATGTGGACTGCCACGCACCAGACAACAGGCTGTTTATCATACCTCCGCGCCGAATATGAAGGCAGGCCGTGTTCTGTTTTCAAAGCAGCATGAAACAGCTGGGCGCCGGACCCGTCAGGCGGGATTCTGGTCTCAGAGAGGGCACTGTGGGACACATTGAACATGAACGCCTCATTAATCAAATACATAGATCTGTCACATTTCACTGCAAACAAACAAGGAGCCTATGCAGTGATATACCATGACCTAAGCCATCCAGCACGTTAGAGGAAGCGCCTCTGAGGCTGTTGTGTGCGTCGGTGAGGAGAATTTAGGTGGATATTATAAGATCTGACAAGCACAATGACTCAAAGTATTTTAAGTATCATGTTGTGGCTCATGACCACTTTTCTACAACATCCCCTTGTCTTTTTTTTCTTCCTCTGTGTTCAGCTTGTGCCATTTCTCCTACCGGCTTTATTGTATCATGTGGTGATGGTGTTTCCCTTGTTATTATCTGTCACACTTGTGCACTAAAAGACAACAATGACCTCTGATGAATTATGGCTTTAGTATTTCCATTTAAAAAAGACCTTTACTGTGAGAGACAGCATACTGTAGGTACCCTATCTGTAACACCTTATAGTGTCAGTGATACTCAGTAATATACTTTATGGTGCTATTTTGCCACACTAGCGGCACGGCTCCAGGGAGGCAATATCGGTCGGTTCAATACTTCGGTCCAGACTGAAACTATTGGATGGATTGCTATGACATTTTGTACGGACATTCACGGTTCTCAGAGGATGAAACTTACCAACTTTGGTGATCCCCTGACTTTTCCTGTATTAACGCCAGCAGGTTGTCCATTGACTTTTATTAAAATACCCTGACAACTATGCACTGGCACACAGGTTGATAAAGACATTCGTCGTTCCTAGTTTATGAATCTGTATGACTTTGTTGATTGCCTGACTGTTCCCTCAAGCACCACTTTGAGGTTCACATTTTTGAGTCAAATGTCAACAACTGTTGGAAGGATTGAAACATCAATGATCCCCTCAGGATAAAACAAAACAACTTGCTGACCCTTTAACTTTTCCTCTAGCGCCACCATCAGATCAAAACTGCAATCTGTCCAACACTGACACTTCCATCATTGAAAATCCTAAGTAAGTAAAAGTAAAGAACAATTAGCAGCCTGTCCACATTCTGTCGGAAAATGGCAACTATGACTATGATTTATATTGTTAATGCTGATGCATCAATGCGTAAGTAACATTTTAATGTTGCAGTTGGTCGAGGTGTGTGTTGTTTTAACTACTTTACTTCTAGTCCAGTGGCTGTGGTCTGGCCCATCAAACATATCTGGTGTGTCCTGACATGATTAATGGGTAGTAAGTAAAAAACTACACAGAAAAAAGTACAACAAAAAGAAAAGTTCTACTACACAAGTTTATATTAACTTCTTGTACTTTTCCTCACACACTTATCTAAACGCAACCATGTGAGTAGTTTAGAGGGGAAATGTCTCTTTGGAGATGCAATCCAAAAACAAGCCAATGCAGTTTATAAACTCATCGTGTAGTTTTGTAAAACCTTAATCTGAAAAGTGACTGTAACACAAATGCAGTGGAGTTTAAATAACATATGGCAGCATTGAATGGAAATGCATAAGTAAAGTTACAAATCTTCCCAGCTGGGCATTATTTAAGTTGATCTTATCTTATCTTAACAGTTTTTACAACTACAACTCTGCACTGTTGCTACTTTGCACCCATACTCATAGTGATGAGCCCAAGAATGATCACCCAACTTGGTGGTTCCCTGCAGCTGTTAGCAGCATTAATAGCTCATTGTTTTTGTTTAATGGCCATAACATAGCAGATTTTTTTTTGATCTACTCCAATCAGCCTCCAGCCCAGTCTGCTGTTTTCTGCGATAAAGCTCTGATAAACCCACAGTGAGCTACCTGTCCAGCACCAGATGGCAAACAAAGTTAGTCACTAGCTTAGCAACTAGCTTAGTTAGCTTGTGAACATGGTGGAGTACTTAGCTGCCAAAGAGCAAAAGTGTGTTTGGGTAATAAAACAGAGCTAAACAGAGTGAGTACTGGACTTACATTTATTCGGTGAACACAACTCCAAACGACTGCTGCTCCGTTATCTGCCAGGTGTTTGAACAGCCAACTGTATGCTAACAGGTGAGGCCTATCAACTTACAGGACGATATGTCCATGTTGTGTTTATAGCTTGTATCTGCTGCCCCCAACTGGCCATAAAAAAAATCATACAGGTTTATTTTAAAGGACAGGTGTGTATGTTCCTGCCATTCATTAGACAGGAAGGTAATGACAGATACTCCTTAATTAAATACGACATAGACAACACAGCGATATCTCTGAAAATGACTTGTATTTGTTGAAAGGCTGCACTTTTGTCTGGATCTCAGTATGATGTATATCCAGTTTATTATTTGCCATTGTGTTGTATTTATCTTTAAAAATCTGCACAGCTCCATCAGTGATGTACCCTGAAATGCATCTGTATTTGTGGTGGATATTCACAGTGTACATGTGACTGTGAGGAGCAGGACGCTGTGAGAAAAACACCTTGCTCAGTATTTCTGTGATGGGTCTTAGCTGCAATTGATTTAATGGGGTTTTTTTCCACCCCCCCAGTTTCTAAAGTTACCATGGCATGTCTATTGCACAACCGAAATGGGGCTCTGGAGATAAAGCGTTAACCTATTTTCCACATTAAAAGGAAATGGGCGCCCTCTGGTGTTTCTCTCCAGCAGATATTCCATTGAGTTAATGTAACAATACGATGGACCCACACAGAGAGGACATCAACCCTCCTAATGATTCTTTCAGCAGTGGTACAGTTGAGGGGCCACTGGTACTCAGCATGGAGTCTCAAAAGCATTTTAAGTGCTGCATTTCCTCCAAACTGCTCCCCACATACAGCTTACCCTGCTGGAGAAAATAGATTTAACTGATTTCTACTGCAGCGCCCTGCACCTCTTTTATGGTCAATATAAACACTTATATTCATTGTATTTAGAGGCTTGTTTTAATATACTAGTTCACCACTAACACACCTTTAGTTTTTTATAGAAATATGACCTGTTGATTCATTTGAAAATATTTTAATTTCATCATTTTGTTGTAGGCTTGTTTTCCATATCACACTGTATTCTGGTCTACTGCTATATGAAGGTTAAATTATCCACCCACATACAAATTGTAGGTAGCTGAATGAATTATGGAGCTTGAGTGAGACGACAGTAAAATAGCTGTGATTTATATTTTTAATTGTTTGCTTGACACTGTCATCAAACTGGTCACACAAACAAGATTTGAAATGTTTTATTTTAATAGAATTTAGGACAACCAAATATGTAAAATAAAAAAGAAAACCAACAGCAAAAGTGAAACTTCTTTCACTATTTTTTTTTTTATCTTAAAAAAATATCAGCCTTTCCCCTTGTTCACAAACCATTTCAAAACTGGACAAACAGAACTAACATGATAAATTCCGAGAAGCTGGAAGGCCATCAACATTTGTTGGCAAATATAAATATAGTGGTTTGAACAGGGTCTCAAATAGCTCACATGGAAAGAGTGTACATACAGTTTACACGACAGTAGGACACTCGGCACTGCCTGTATCAATTTTTATTAATGTAGAAAACCATGATCCTTATTTACTGCTTTAAATCAATGTGTTTGACAAGGAAATATATACATTCAACCAGCTCTCATAGTCTCTGGAGTATGGCATTTGTGTTGCCCCTTAGCTTACATTGATTGTCTATTCAGGGGCATAATTGTGAGAGTATGTGTAGTCCGAGTAGTAATCCTGTGCCCCACCACTGCCAGCTGGATAACCCCAAGAGCAGGGTCCACTTCCAGTCCCACCCCCCCGATCATGTCCTCGTCCTGGCCGAGGCCAAAGTCCTACTGGTGGGACTCCTCTCCCTCGATAGCTACCTAAAGAAGCAGGACCCATACCACCCCGCATAGGCCCATGATCCATCTGTCCAGGGATGCCACCTATACTACCATAGCCCACACCACACACTGGATGTGGAGGCAGCTTAGGTCTGACTACTGAGCCCCCCCTGGTGGCCACTGTGGGAATGCCCACAGTAGCACCAAGGTTGTCAGTGCAATTAATCTGAGTCCTGCCCCCCTGACCACCAGGGGTGCTGCCTCCGAGGGTTTCCCCAGTTTTAGGGAGCCCACTTGGGTCCACTGGGCCGGATGTGACCACACCCTGGCTGCTAACAGTCTCACAAGTAGTGGTCCCTGCTGTCCCCCATACACCTTCCCCAGGTCCACTGAGTGTCCTGTCGGGTTTCATGGGGGTCCCGCTTGCATTTTGAGGAATGCCTGCCATGTAACCTGGCTGGGCTGAGTCATTGTGGTCTGTGTAGGGGAGGGAGGTAGTGAGCGGAGAGTTCCCAGAAGCCCCAGTTCCTCCAGTGTCCGAGCCATATGTGTGACCCAGCATCATGAGGTGAGGTGGAGGGGGAGGTTTGACCTCCAAAGGGAGGGAAGCCAGGTTGGCTAGAGGTCCTGGTGTGGCCATGACAGGGGGGGTTGGGACTGTGGCAGAGGCTGTGGCTGGGGGGCGGTATTCCTGTTCTTGAGTGCCGCTGCATGGCGAAGCAGGATAGGCCGGCGAGGCAGCGTAGCTAGAAGAGCCAGTGTAAGATGACCACGAGGCTGAAGGACACAGGAAGCTTTGGTGGGGATTCACAGGAAAACCTCCTGGCGACAAGCTGCCAATATCTGAAGAGCCTAAACCCATCTGGTTGGTGGCTTTGAACTGAGAGATGGCTGTTTTAAGAGAGCTGTAGTCAGACAGCGTTGGAGTTCTCTCGGGGGTGGCTTGGTGGTCTGGGAGCGGGGGACGAAACTCCTCTGTCTCTGGCGGCGGCGGCTGCGGAGGCTTCCTCTCCACAATTTCCTGGTCCTGCTCCGAGGGATCCGATATGGTGGGTGGCTCGCCATCATCAGAGTCTAATGACATGTCCTCCTCTTCCACACACTCATCATTCACTACTGGGAGAGCAGGAGAGGGCAAGAAAGAGAGAAATGGAAAAGCGGAGAAGACGATATTATCAAACAAACGTGTTACAGATGCTTCAACAGCATCAAACTCTGCTGGGTAGTGCAGACATCTTTAACTGGTGAGATAACTGGACTGAACAAAAGGCAATTTAGCAAAACAACTGCACAACAGTAAAATGCCATGAAATCCCCAGTGTTTTGGTGTTTAGTCCTGCTGTTGACGCTACCCACCAGTAGAGGGCGGCGTTGGAAGCTCGTTCTGATTGATGGAGCCAATCAGACTGTGGAAACCGCTCATAACATCGTCGATGCTCCCAATCACTATTCCATTCCTGGAGTACTGTAGGAACATCTCGAATGGCCTCTCTGTAAAAACACATCACAACATGCAAAATTCAGCAAACATTTCAAATGAGCCAGCCGTCAAAACAATAGTAACACTTTTATATCATTCTAATCATTCTACTTATGTATATAATTTATTCAACTAAAAGGCATAAAGGAAAACGTATCTCACACAACGCCTCAAAACTGACAGAGGGAGTGGTGAAAAATGGATGACGAGACCTGTGAGGAAGATAAGGTGCCGCTGTTGCGTGTGCTGAGCTTGGAGCTTGATCAGGCATTCTAGGTCTGGAGCCTGGCGTGACTGGGTGTCACACTCGTGATAAGGGAGGAACTCCACTAGGTGCTTCTTCTGATAGGCTGTAAGAAGGTTCAGCAGCCCCATGGCGTTGGTGTTTAACCTTTAAGAGAACATCAAAAGCAGATCCATGTCGTGTCAAGACATTTTAAGACACAGCTCAAGTCAGGATGCTAAGGATCATTTCAATTTGGCGAAAGGTATTTTGGGCAAGCTTCGACTCAGATACAGACCTCCCCAGTTCTTTAAGCTTCTTCTGGGACTTGCAGTGCACCTTCCACTGCCAGGGGTGTTCGGGGGTGCTCTGCTCCTCCAAGAACTTCAGCAGCCCCTGCAAACGATCTGCAAAAAACAAAACAAGCAACACAAGCTCTGCATCAAAAACTGATATTTTGATGAAGTCGCACAGCTCCCACAAAGACGAGTACAACTTACCCTGTGTGATAAGGTCAGGGTTGAGGACAAACTCATCAGACACCATGAAGCCTCCAGACACAAACAGCTCATTATAAGTGTGGTTCTTGACATCGTCGAGAGTGTCGACTCCAGCGAAGCTCACTGATGGCAACTTCTTCAAAGACACCAGAGCCGGGATCTGCAGGGCGACAAGGTTAGATTTTTTTCTTTTTTTACAAATGTCTTTTTTATAAAACTTTGGTCATATAAAAACAAAGTGTTCCTGAGTCCATGTAGCAACATCCTTTATACAATCACATGTTCACACAGTAGTGAACCTCGCTCCATCCTAGCTTGTGAATGACTGAACCTTTCCAGGATGCCCCTTTTTATACCCAATCATGATCACCTGCTACCATCAACCTGTTCACCTGTGGAATGTTCCAAACAGGTGTTTTTGGAGCATTCCACATCTTTCCCAGTCTTTTGTTGCTCCTGTCCTAACTTGTTTGAAACATGTTGCTGGTATCAAATTCAGAATAAGCAATTGCAATGATGAGGTAAAACATTAAATAAATTGTCTTTGCACTGATTTCAACTGCGTATACCTCAAAAAAAGGATTATCAAATGATCACATTGTATTTTAAATTTTACACATGGCTCCATCTTTTTTGCGAACAGGTTTGTAGCTTCCATTACAGTTGTTCGCAAAATAAAAGCGATATTTCTGAAATTTCGGCAAAGTTCTAATGCGACTTGCAGGTGTTTCCATTGAACAGTGTTTTGCGAACCAGCCAAAATTCTCGTAAGTTCTCGGACGTCCCATGTGATGTGTGTGCGTGCTTTGCGTCGGTAAAACTTTACAGAAAGCCTTATAATTAAAAAGCACATGCATGCTCCTGGCCTTGTAGGATTGCGCATACTCTAATGCACAAATGCTGAAGATGAAATAAAGAAATGATCTGTTGACTTAGAGTGATCACTGATTTTATTGGCCTATTATTTATCACTTTGTTATTACGCGAGGCTCGCTCTGACAGCGTCAGCTCGCGCCGGTGGAGCAGCAGCAGAATACAAGACTGTGAATTACTGAAGTGTCCTTTCAACATATTTTCTATCAGCAATTATGTGTAAATGGCCTGCACGCGTGTCTCCCACATAGCTGAGGTGCACACACTCATCACAATCGCAAACACCGTGCTGTACATCTATGCGCACGTGTGTCTTTAAAGTTCATCTCACTATAAATGAAAACGGAATGATTAGATTTTGCAAAGTGCGCACAGGACGAGATCACAGCTGTCAGATTGTCTTTAACAGATCAGCCAGCATGACAGCTGGAACAGCTGTAGTGTTTTTGTCTGCTACTTATTGAGATCCAGAAAACATACAAAATACACTACAGAATTGACAAGACGTTATAGCTGACTGCATGCGGCCGGCCCGAAATGGGGAGTCCGCTGACCTCGGAGACGTGTAAATGCGGAAAAAAGTGTTTCCATTACACTTTTGCAATACGCCTAAATATCGACACGTCTGAAAAACCACCTCATGAGAGCGTAAAAATGTTTTTGCAATATTTGAGAGGATTTTCAAAATTTAGGTGTTTCCATTACCGTTTTTTTATTGCGATATTTAGGATTTGCGCATTTCTAGGGGCAATGGAAACGCAGCTTGTGACGTATTTTCATAAAATGCTGTATATATAGCTATGTGCAAACAACCCATTAATTAAAATAATGAATCTCAGCAACCAGATAAAAAAAACAATACTCTGCAGCAGATGTATCAATTCAATTATGATGCCATTATGTGTGTTTGATCGGTGTCTGGATCAGCTGTCGAAGAGTGCATCTGAAGTACAAATTGGTGAGATGAAGAAGGTGAGAGGAGGCGACCGTACCTTGTGCACGTGTGCGGCGATGTCCTCGTTCTGAATGATGATGAGGAGCTTATCTAAACTGCCACTGTTTTCAAGAAACGTCTGCGGGCTGCACTCGCTGTTGCCAAGACTCTTCAAGTACTCCTTTGTGACAGACAGGAGAGACATAATTGTTAGAGACAGACAGATGAATGTGTCCTTCTCTCTTACACGCAGAAGTACTGACTGACTGACACAGAAATAGCTGAGCAGTGAGACATGGAACACAAAGTGACAAAGAAGAGCAAGTGCAGTCTTTCACATTCCCACAGTACGTCTGTATTTCCAACATGGAGGCTCTTTGGCTCCAATAAAAATAACAGTGATTTAAATGAAGTCTATAGATGAAGAATGTGGCAGAGGATGGACGTAAAATCAGAAGTAATGATGTCACTTTGAAGTGGCGCTGAAATGATTTGATTAAGCGATTCACAGAAAATTGATTTTGATAATCCAGTTCAAGTACAGGTAGAATCAAATAAAATCACCAGTTCCAGCTTCTCAAATGTGAGGATTTCATGCTTAGATGTACACGGTTTATTTTTTGGGTTAGGGGCTTTTTGAAACGATAAAACAAGCATGTTGAAGTTGTCGCCCTACAGGAGCATTTTTCACAATTCTCTGACATTTCATTAAGTAAACCATTAATTGTAAAAACAAAACAAACAAAAACTACAGTTTAACCTCATCGGAGCCTTGTGTTGTACCTTGATCTCCTTGCAGACAGTGCTCTCGTCCCCCTCGTCCCCGGAATAGATGTAGAATTTGACTGTATTCTTGGTGACGTCCTTAAAAATCTCTACGAGGCTGCTGAAAACCTCAGGCTTCAGCTGACCGATGAGGCTGCCAGCCAGCAGGCCAGACCCACTCCCAGAAGCATGGCCTGGGTGCTCGGGAGAGTCCGCTGTGACCTGAGAGGGAGAGTAGATTTCTCCCTCTGTTGACGGGCCTTCTGTTTTAGCCTTGGCGGATGCCGTCTCTTTGACAGCGACCATTTTGCCGCTCTGTGAGGAGGTGGTGCTCTTCGAAAGGGAGGGCTCTGTTTTAGTTTTGGAAGCCTGGGTGGGGGTGGGGGATGGTGATGTAAGATTAGATGTTGTCACTGGGGGGGGTGGTGAAGTGACCTTGGAGGGAGCAGGTGGGGATGGGATCAACTTGTCCATCTTCTCACACAGTGCTTTGACATGCCCCTGGACGGGGACAGGGGAGACGTAGGGTACGACAAAGTCTGAGAAGCAGCTGTTGGGCAGCCAGCAGTGGCGTGGAGGCAACCGCGGGGGTAGCTGCGATGCATAGCAGATGTGGTGAGTCTGCATGATGTTTTTAATGTCAGAGGTAAGACTGTGAATTTCCTGGTTGAGAATAGTGTCCAGGCTGATGGAAGGCCTGAAGGGAACTTCCTCTACGACTGGCAACGTCGGTGGTGCGGCCGCCTTTTTTACTTCCACGGCTGCAGGCGCAGGCGTCCTCGGCTCTGGGTGGCTGTCTGTCGCTGTCACGGTCTCTGGCACCGGCTCTGGCTCCGGCTCCAGCTCGGGCTTTGGCTCAGGAATAGGCTGTGCTTTGTCTGGAGGAAAACAGACAGGACATCTGTCACAGTGATGCCCAGATCTAAAGATGCCTACCAGGCAGAGACCTGTGTGCACTGACTGCTTTGAGATACCTTCATTGGCAGGGTTAACCCAGGTCAGGTTGTCTGAGGTGTGAGCTTGCTCTGGTGGGGAGCCTGCACTCAGTGGACTACCAGGGCTACAGTCCATGTCCTCCTAAACAGAGGAAACACCAGTAGTTATTTTTAGGTCTGCAAACACATTTAATGCATGGTAAAATATTCCACAACCCTAGAATAAGCCGTTGACATCTCACCTCTGTGTAGTTCGTTTGTGATGCTGGCTCGTTTTGTTTCCTAAGATCTGGGTCGGGGAAGGCAGGTTCCAACCTTCCTGAACCTGTCGACGGTTCACCGTGGTTTGACTGCACAGGCACTGAACCCTGAGCCACAGCTTTGTTCAGAGTAGCCAGGAGGATCTTGAGAAGGCGCTGGGTCTCGTTCACTGCTGAGGCATTGGCGCTGCCACGAGCCCTCAGGTCAGTGTCGTAGATGCCCATGCTCTCCATCACTGCTGTCAGATTGTCACTCTGTCCACCCTCGTCCCCGATCTCATCTGCTTGGGCTCCTAGCAGGATGCATAACCAAAGATTTGATGTGTAGTATGCAGGGAATATGAAAAAGGATATGTATCACTGCAAATTTGCCAACTTTTACAAGTTAAAATATTTCAGGTCGAGACTGAAACTAACCTAAATTGCAGAGATAAGTGCACTAGAACCTGAAAACCATCTCTCAACAGCTGTGATAGCAACTGTTGCACTGGCACATAGGAACAGGATCAGCAATCACAGCAACAAAAATACATGCATTTTGACATGAAAGGGTTTAAAAATATACGCAAAGTAATGTCATTTTGATGTAATCCGATATACTCGCTGTTTGCAAATGTAGCGCCATGGGGCATTTGCAGCGCAATTACCAAGAAGTGACCAGACTGTGTTGTGAAACAAATCTAATACTCGTTCTTTCTGAGGAACTGACTTCGCAGGCAGCAGGTGGAAATTCTCAAAAAACAGAAATCAAATTACACCGTTTAAGTCGAGCTACACAAACAGCCGCAGCCCTCCTCACCTCTACTGGGTTCCCCGTTGCTCAGCGGATCTGTGCGTTGGTGTTTGTTCATGTCCCCTCTCTCATCTCCCTCAAACTTTCTCTTCAGGCTGTTGCCGTCCCAAGCCCCGTCCTCTCCCCTCTCCTTCCCAGGATCCTTCACCAGTGCTTTCTTATGGAGCTGGATCAGCTTGAGCAACTGTTTCATCTTGTCTTTATCATACTCGTTCTGAGACAGCCGCAACCTCTGAGCGGGCTGAGGCTGGGACTCACTGTGGGACTTGTGCTGCAACTGGGCCCCGTTAGAATGGGCCAACCCCGTCCGCCGCCTGCTGCTGTCTGGGGGTGGCTTCTCCTGTGCTGGCTTCTCTTGAGGTTGCCTCTCTTGAGGTTGCCTCTCCTGGGGCAGCCTTTCCGGGGGCCTCTCTACCCTGTCTGAGCCCCTGTCCGAGCCACCCCAGTCAGAAACGGGGCTGTATTCCACTGGGGCCGGAGCAGGTGTGGGTATGAGGACAGGGTTCCGTATTCTTTCAATGATTTCTTTCGCCTTGTTCAGTGGTAAAATGTAGTTGGCAGGGTTGTGGATGTAAGAACGCAGCACAGAGTCCATGTTAAATTTGGGCCTGGGCACCGGCAGTGGGTTGTTCCTATCGTCCACGTTATATTTGTAGTCTGGCAGAACGAACGGCCGCACCATTCCTGAATCCATACGTGTAAGGTAATCGGTGGCCTGGCGCTCCACCCCCGAGCTCAGGTCCTTGCCTGGGTTGGGGCGCAACTTGAACAAGGCGTAGTGCAGAGCAGGGATGAAAGGCTCCATGGAGGACAGGATAGCAGGCTGGGGATCCACCATCAGCGGCTCTTGCTCGAACAGTCTTGATGCTATGACAGAGGACACATGTGTCATATAAAAGATGTCCATCTGCACCATTAATGTAAGACAGGAGTTTAACAACAGCTACAGCAGGAGCCACAATTATAACAAATAACAAATAAAACGTGCCACCAAAACGTTCCAGTTGGGAGCACATGCAGATGCTGCCACTGGGAACCACTCAGAAAAAGAGATGGATGGATAGCAAATAGTACTTACAATACTTGACAACCATCCTTGACTCCTGAAAGATGAATAATGCTTGCAGGTTCTTCTCCACCCGCCCCCGCCGCTCTAGAAAACAAACAGCAACTTTTTTTAAAAAGCTGAACCCGCACCACCCAAGGGAACAAGTAGGTGTTCAACTGACACAACAGAGAATTATGAGGGGAGTAAAAAGCTTTTGGGCACCTTTGGACTCAACCATCTGAGCTGAGGACAGCAGGAAGAGAAAGCCCCTGTCAAACAAGGACTTCACCAGCACCTGAATAAGGAGATTCGACACCGCAGTCAGAAACACCAGGGTGTCATATCAAATAACGTGAGCAATCATAATATCAGTCGGTTGCTGGACAGGCTTGCGCTTATCCGTTGTCTACACTTGTACAACACTGGCAGGTTTATTGTATTTGTTTATAGTTACAGACAGAGGTTTGACAGATGTTTTCCCTCCACGTGTTTCAAAAAACGGTTAAAAAACGATGAATAAACAAAACAATGCGTGAAAAAGCAGAATTTTATTTGTGCCCTTTCTCACATTCTGAAACAAGAAGGATTTTTGTAAGAAGTGGACACTCTGAATCTTTGAATTCAACTTCAATTCAGCATCAAGTTTTTTGACACACTGTGATTCAGTTAACTGATTCAGTATCTTTTGGGGATTTTCAAGCATGAGAACCTGGTAGGTAACAGCTACAGCGTGACTCACCATCCTGTCCCTCTCCAGTTTGTTGACCAGCGCTGCCAAGCTGCCGCTGGTCGGTTTGCCTTTTCCATCCGCCACCTCAAAAAGGCTGCAGGACATACCACACTTCATCACTGCAGACAAAGAAAAGCAAATTGGAATACAAAGCAGACCCATAGCTCATCTGTGTAATTTCTGCATGCTCAGTTTTATTTGAAAAAATGCAACCGTTTGCTTAGAACTTCCACGTATTTTAGCGAGATACCTGTTTCTGTAATACACGATGCAGCATATGCATTTGGAATAGCTTTAGAAATTGGTTTTCACATAATGCATTATTGCCAACAACCCCAGGGCATTTTTTTGTCATTCAATTATAAGACAGACACATGTGGTCCGGACTGACCTTCCCGTGATACGCTGTAGGTGTCCCAAGAAAAGAGCACAGAGGGAATCTTTCGCTTCACCTGCTCCAGCTGCATACCCTGATTCATCTCCAGCTTCTCAGGCCTACAGGGGAACACAGGGAGCTTTATCAAAGAGCAAATCAGAAGAAATGCCAGAAAAATAAACTACTGTCTGTATATACTGCACAGGTGAACTCTAACTCTTCTCACCCGAAAGATGCGTGCAGTGTTAAAGTTCACCAAAAAGCGTCTTTAATGATTAACAAGAGGAAATTCTAGTAGCACTAGAATGGATGTTTTTCTGCAGATACACAGAGTGATACGAGAGGCTAAAGGTCTACTCACAGTTTGAAAGGAAGGTAAGGACGCGAGGAAGATCGTAAACAGATTGGGAATAACTCCTGGCCCTTGTTCACCAGCGGACCACTCCACACAGTGTAGCAGCTCTTCCCTTCAATGCCAACAGCACAGGTCGAAGGTCAGACATAATACAAAGACAAAGCAGGTAGTCTTCCTAGGAAATGCTTGCACTGGTCTGTTGAAACACATCTGGATTATTTTGGGGGCGCAGCCCCTGAAATGCACTCTTGTGTAACTGACTGGAACTGTGCATGTCAATCAAAGTACTGAAGTCAGATCTTAGGCAGTTCGTTAAAGAAATTCTTTTCCACTCCTGATGTCCTTTATACTGCACATATCTGACTTTACACACACCACAATAATTAGATTAGACAACATTTGTTTCATTACATACTTATCAAATATGTACAATTAAAAATGTTTTACCTCTACTTCCTTCAGGGGGAATAGTGTTAAACCTGATAAGGAGAGAAAAAAAAAGGTTGTTTGCAAACACATAACACAATGGAGATGTTACACCTCCACAACCCCCTGAAAAATACTACTTCTGTATTTCCTGCAGGAATACACACCTGTGTGCAGTCATGGGAGTTGCTGCAGCCTCCTTGCCTTTGTACTGAAAGGACACCACAGCGTAGGGGCACACGTGCCTGGGCCGTGCCTTGATCTCATCAAATGCAAACTCGAAAAAATATTGCTAAAAAGGCGACGAGAAAGATGCAATGAAACGTACAAATTCTGCCCAAGAAATAGAAGCACTTAAAAAGTCACTTTACACAATACATACAATTAGTGAATGAAAAAGAACCAGTATTTACCTGCGTGAGCTCAAAAGCCCTGTAAGACAGCAGAGACGAGACCCTATTGACACTTTTGGACATGTGACCGTCAAACTTGGGTGAAGGTTCTATAGCATTCTTAGGCATGTTCTCATGGATGTGCTTTATTCGGCCCTGAGGGAAAAAAAAACATACTGGTGAGCCTGAAGACCCACAAGATTTAGAAATCTGTCGAAATAATAAAATGAAAACAGAAGGGCAGCCATACCCTCATAACTTTAAAAACGATCATGTCGCCAGACGAGCCCACTTCAAGGGGGTTGATTTGTAACAAATCAGAATATTTGGAGAGATAAACACCTACAAAGACAAAAGAATTGAAGTAGAGCAAAGTATCATTATCATATTTCATTAAAACGCATTCAAGGATCATATTTACATTCTAAAAATCAAACCATGAAAATCAAGTCAATGACTTGATGATGCTTTAACATAAACACCAGACAAAACATTCATTCCATGAATGATTATAGCAAAACTGAGAGTTAGGATTATTTCGCTAAATACTGAGAATCACGATTGTTGAACACAATTACTCATTGACATTGTGACTCTCTCGTCCCTTTTGTCCGCTCCAAACACCGGTACTGTAACAGCCCCAAGTCCAAGCAGCAGCTGGCTAGACCGGGTTTTCGCAAACGACGACTCACTTGACTGCAGCGAGCTGAACTAAACATGCCGCAGGCTGGCTGAGAGTGAGTTTGAGCTTTTAGGGAGGGGCGAGAGCGCACCGCCACATAGAAAAAGAGTGTGCTGGATGTATAAAACAAGATAAAACGAGAGCATCGTTGCGAAACTGAATGCAGCAAAATAATCATTTTATCTTGTTTTCATAAATCGCTGGAAGCCAAAATGGTAATTGTTAAATCTGATTAATTGCTCAGCCCAGCCTCAAAACATTACCATGACAGCCGTGATCCAAAAACCATCCATCCATCTACTACAATACAGTTTCCCTTTAAGTCAGCAGCAACATGCAAGCGACTAACTTACCCACTGATGGATTTCCTAGTGTTGTAATCCTGGAGTGTCCGACCGACAGACCCTTTTCGCAGATCCACTGGAGCTGGGCATACAAGAGAAGATACAAAGCTCAGAATCACGTTTTTAAAAAAAAGGCATCATGCTTTCAACTTGGCCATCATCAATACCTTGGATTTGTCGGGATAAAGGAAGCAGTACGACTCAGTAAGTTCTTGTTCGGTCCGCCCGTCCTGCTTCATCTCTCTCCGCTTCTCAATGAACTGGCACACAAAGGGAGCAGACAGCAAATGAGACACAGCGGTGTGAACCTCACAACCTCTTACGTGCATGGCTCTGGTGGGAATGTGTAACACGGAAGGCCGCGACCAACCTCCTTCTCCAGCAGCTCATTGCGGATGAGCCTGGCCTTGCAGTAGGAGAAGCTTCCTCGTGACGATGAGTCTAAGTAAAACGAGGAGATGATCTTCACAAGGTCCTCAAACTCCCGGCTGTCAGGGGGCAGAAACTGGTACAAGCCTGCACACACGCAAGTGAATGAGTGGGTTAGCATATAGCATCTGCAAGCATAGACCTGTGTGCATGTGTAAAGGAGGATGAGTACAGCTATAGGGCATTAGGGATGAATAGATCACGCTTATTTCTTACACAGGAAGAGGATACACGTGTCCAGTGTTTAGACTTCATTTCAGTATTCAAGCTACATGCCCTCATATAAAATTAGGAACAGGATGAAATGATGTGAACTGGGTGCTTGCAGGCAACGATTATTTGTGTGTGTTTAGTACAGCTCAGTGGGGTTGCAATGAACCAGCAGCATCCTATGCTGACCTTATATCAGCCCATCACAGCAGGTTACTGTGCATGAGGAGTTATCAGGACTGGAGAAACACAGAAGCAGTGACCACAGCTGGTCAACAACAGTAACCAGGAATCTCTTACATCAACAAACCCCTACACAGGCGACAACAGCGGTCTGTATTTACATTAGGTTTATTATGTCAATCCAAACACATGCAAAGAAGTGAAACCACCTCTAGCGGACTACAGGCAGCCCTGGATGGAGCATCTGCAGCCTCAAGCTGTGGGGCAACAAGTTGTCATCTTCAAAGAATGAAGACTGGGGACATGCCAGTGGTATGCACACACAGCCAAGTCTGTCCCGCAATGAAGTGTCCAACTTTGGCAATGAGACTTTTTGCACATTGCATATGCAACCTGCAGAGGCAGAAGGTGACCAAATATTGCAAGCCTAGCTGCTTATAAGAGGCTCAAAAAGTTCAGTGCAGGAACTCCATCTTAACTTTGCATATATACAAATAACCAATGTATTTCATCAGGGTTTGTAACAACCACTTTCCACCTGCCACTTTGCTAGGGATGCTATCGCCTTTTGGAAACATGGTGGGGAGTATGGGGAGTACTGTACTCTGAGGAATATTGAGGTGAGGTGTAAATGGGATGCTCTGAAATACCAGTGACATCAAGCTGGGACAAGGGGGTGGGCAGCCCTACTTAGATTTTATTATAAGCGTCGTGGTACTGTGAGAACATTTTAAATAGACGGGTGTGGTGGATAAATCCATGCCCTTCACTGAGGTCAATGAGACTTCCACATGTTGTCAGGTGATGGCTGCAACACACTCCTGACACCGGCAGCACTGTGCAATCACGCTATGGTCCCACGAAAAGGTGAAGAAAGCAAACAAGGTGGGCTTTCAACCGGGCAGTCCTCAAAGTGCAGCTTTCAGGCGCCTTCACGGGGGCTGTAAGTGTTAACGTTGGCTGCCTGCTCCTCACTGGACACCACAGAACTTGGATGCCTGAGCCGGACTGCCAAAGCCGTGTCTGCTAAAACAACTCACGCCGCATCAATCGAGACAATCCGTGCGCTTACATCGGATGACGCCGACTCAACTTAAACCAACAATGTCGGTCAACATTTAGTTAAAACTCGTTAAACTAGCAAGACTAGCCACCTAGCTAGCTAGCAGGCTAGCAACATGCAGCAGCAGAATTATCAAAATTGTTCAAAATTGCAGCGATATGGCACCACCTTTCCGTTCTCTTATCTTCCTCGGGATTTGAAAATTCGGCCTCTGGCCTGGCAAAGGAGAACTGCTAAAGCTCCGGGCGTCCGCCTGCACGCTCCTCCGCCGCTCAGGGGCTTCTTGTTCAGGCATTAACGTTACACTGTCTCCACATCCAGGCTGATCGCCATTTTGGTTGGCTGTGGCCGAGGTGGCGGCTGAATTCTTCGGGGGTTCGCCACCCTCCGGCTGGAGATCGTCCGTCTCGGCACATTCTGAGTTCCTTTTCCCCACCGCGTTGGGGTTCAGGGCCATTTTCGGGCACCGTGCTCGTAATACGGGCAATGTAGCACTAACGATTACGGCGCCGCTTCACACACACACACTCCTCCTCACCCAGCCTCCGCCATTGTGAAAATGACGTACACGTTCTTCTCCACCACTGCAAAACGCTGCCGTCACTATGTTTACATACGAGAAAATCCGCGCCCCCCAGCGGCGGATAGATGTACTGCGACAATTGGATGTAGTGATTGGATGTACACTTTGAGTGAACATAGTGGAGAAAATTGTGCACACGTTTAACAATACACAACAAGAAATACGTATTAAATTATGAAGCCACGAATGCCCCGACTGGATATAATTACTCTAGATGTAAACATCTTATTTTTGTATCATTATGCATTAGTTTTACATCTTATATGACCTTTTGCCCCACACAATGAGATGGCTAGTAAATGACCACTGATACACACATACTGTACAACCTTGTGGGTTAATGTAACTTATTTAACAATCCCACTCTTGTAATATTTCAGTAGACCACCAGAGGGTGACAAAGAGGCAGATATTCTTCATCCCACAAGAAAGACTACAGAAATCAGCAATTTTAGATGTGTTTGATTACATCGTAAAAGTTTTAACTGGATCCTGGTTGTATGCTTTATTGAATTTTTATGTATTCATATTATAAAATAAAGTACTCTAATTACAGTAAGTTGTATATGAAATAATAATAATACATTCTCTCTGTTATTTCAGACCCATTTGCGATAACAAAGAGTAAATCTTTGCACGAGCCATAACTCAAAAGTACTTAAAGTTTTGTACAAATAATATTGCAAGACACAAAAGTACATAAAACATGTACTTCTAAAACTATAAGTACTTTCCAAAACATACAATATCAAGGCAAACTGACTGTCTTCGTCCCTTTATCACAGTGGTGTCCGTCACAATTGTAAGTGTGTTTTCACTGTGGGCTAACCATGCTGCCCCTGCTGTAGACATCAAACTCTTTGTAGCGTAGGTAATCTTTCAGCCTGGGAGGAAGAGGAAGGAAGTTGATGAAAACTGGGGCTCTCAGGCGCAGGCGACTGAGATGCTCTCTTATCCGCAACCGGCACAGGTGCTTCAGGCTTCGTGCATTTCCTGAGTGTAAATAAAGTCAGGTAAGTCAGTGGATGCACAAAAAGCCTTCACTACGCTTTTGCTGACAGGTAAAAAGTACCTAAAGCAGGATCGTGGCAGTACTTACTTTGAATGTGACAGATTTCTGGCCACTGTTTCTGCTCCTCCAGCGTGTCCCTAAGTTTGGTGCAGAAGGAGACATGGTCGGTGTAGTCGAGCATAATGCGCACCACCTGTGCCGATAAGTGCCTAAGCCAGGCCACTGTTATCACCTCACAGAACTAGAAAGAGACAAAGACACATGAGGTAATCAGGGCAAAAGCTCTAAATGAAGTGCTTCTCTACTGCTTCCCCTGTGGAATTCATTCATACTTTGCACCATTTTTCTCTCAGACAAGCTTTGCCTCACCACCATGTCTTTGATGATTGAGGTCGTCCAAGGAGCGTAGTCATGGGAACTGTCACCATAGGGACAGTCAAAGCAACGCTTCACATCATATCCATGGTTAAGAATCATTCTCAGCATGACCTCATCTTTCAAGGCCTGCTGCAGTGCTGAGGGGAAGTGAGTGCTGTTGACACGGGAGTAGTAGTTGACATTTGCCCCAGCCTTCAGCAACGTGTTGATTAGTTCATAGTTGCCATGTCTTAGAGCCACCTGCAAACAGTTGATAGGATCCTGGTTCACCATTGCCCCAGCCTCTAACAGCAAGCGAGTGCACTGAAGATCATTGTTGGACACAGCGAAGAAGAGGGCAGACCTGCGCTCATCATCATAGCTGCGGCGCACCCTTGGGTGCAGCATGAAGTTTGGATCGTAGCCGGCTTTGAGCAGGATCTCAACGCAATGGGCATGTCCCCCAGCGGCTGCAGAATGGAGAGGACTCATCCCACTTTCCTTCACAGCCTCCAGCTTAGTCACAGGGATGAGGTGCTCCAGTGCCCTGTCGAAGAGGAGTCCTCATTTAAGAACATGACAGCAGGTCAAACTCTATTTGCAAAAGCGGAAAAGCTACATGCTAAGACACAGATGTTCCTCACAGTATGTGCCCATGGTATGCCACACGGTGAATCGGCAGGTGTCCGCTGTAAAGAGGTAGGTTGGGATCTGCTCCGTGCTCCAGCAGCAAAGAGATTATGTCAGGGTTTCCTGATGCTGCTGCATCAAACAAGACAGTGCCTGACTCTGATTCACACCACACATGGGCTCCTACAACATGAATACAGATTGGATACAAATTGTTTTTTTGTTTCCTCTGCTACTGCACCATGAATTTCAGATCAGCTCACTACGTGAAGTCATGGAACTCAGACACTTTTGAAATCCATAGTTGGGGTTGAATCACCTTATCTCAAATACCTTTCTGTAGCAGGACGTCCACCACATTCAGATGTCCATTTTGCGCAGCCAGAGCCAGCGGAGTTTTCTTTTTGATGTCACATGCGTTCGGGTTGGCACCGGACTCTAGGAGCAGATAGACAAAGTTCTCCAGGCCTAAAAAGGCAGACTCGTGCAGTGCTGTCCTGTTTAGTGGTCCTACTTGGTCTACGTTGGCATTGTAGCGAAGCAACAGTGTGGCCAAGTCATACTGGTCATTCAGGATAGCTAAGTGTAGGAGGGAGGAGAAAAGAATGTAAGAATTAGCAAATAACTTTAGATGTCTGTAAAATGATGTGCATTCTGCACTCAGTGTCAGCTACCGGCCACTAATGGAGAATCCTGCTCATCATTCTGGAGATCCGGGCTACTACCGTTCTGTAGCAGGAATGTGGCGGTCTCTCTGAGTCCATGAACCACAGCCAGAAACAGAGGTGTCTCACCCTTAAGAGTACGACACTGGGCCGCACCTGGGGGCGATGCTGGAAGCCAACCACAAAACAGTTCAGCAACATGCCAGAATCTAAAAAGACTCAAACATTAGATTCATCCTTTTAACGACCTCGCTACCTGAGAAGATAATCTCGAGTATTCTTCTATTCTCTTGCACTGCAGCTTCATGCAGGGGGATCCATCCTCGTTCATCAACTCTGGACAGAGTCTCTGGTTGCACTATCGTCCTGTTCAGCGCATCTTCATCACCTAAATATGAAGACATTCAATCAAAATGGCAGGTAAGATTAACGTAACCTGCATCAGTTTCCACTGGTTAAAAAAAATTACACCATCTTACCCTGTTTGATTGCTTTGAAAATCTCATCAGGGTCTTCACTGGGTTTCAGATCACTAGCAAAAGAAATTAAAAAGGATTCATATGATCAAGAGATACACTATGCAGAGAAAGAGATATTTAAGACCGTGTGGTTGGAGATTAACCTTGGATTCAATCCTTTGAGCTTTCTATATTGAATCAGACTTTGTTCAATTATATATTGCGTCGCCTCATCTTCATCCAAGTCGTCCTCCGATTGATAAAAGTCGTCTTCTGTCTGTGTGTTCATCTGTTAGTCCTGACAGGGTCAGTGTGCAAGGGGTTGCTTTGGGGAAAAAGCCATAAGGTAAACAAGATCACTGAATCTGCTACCTGAGAACTGACACCACTCGCAGCCCTGAGTACCAGCAGGGAAAAGTGAACGACAGCACAGTGTACCAAAGCACGGAATAGCTGCAGTCAGCCTGTTGAATTAGATGTCAAAAGGAGTTTAGACACTAACTCTAATTATTCAATGAACAATCCTATTTCTTTTTTTGCCCTACAGCTCTTAATGTAGGTCTTTTGAGAGTAGATCACTTGCAGATAATTTACAGTATTTCTTCCCCTGCATGGCCAGAGCAACTGCACGGAGATTCCTTCTGCACAAATGACTGATGGGAGCATTTCTTAAATATTAATCCAGGAAATGCATTAAATAAAACCACAACAAGATAGTTTAACAGTATCACAAGTGCTATTCCGTGACCTGGAAATTCAACAACACAACCTAGAAGTTCAACAACTACTGACCATCAAGTCCAGCAGGCTGTCTATACTGCAACCACACTATCACACTATCACACTAATCAATCTAGTTTTCCTCTAGATGCATTATTTATTTATTGTCTGGTGTTTACCTTGAGTCAAAGGGCTGCGTCTTCGTTGGTTTTTAAAACAGTAAAACCAGTAGGCTTCTCAGTACCCCCACACACACTGCAGCTATTTATACCTCTCCCACTATAAATACCAGATCACGGGGTCTTCACAGGCAGCACCTAGCTTTGACCCACTGAGCACTGCAGCAACTGCCAGCATTCAGCTCATATGCACATTCACTTAATATATTTGATATATTTAAAAAACACAGCAGGGATGACTTTGACATTAGCACCCACCATAAAAATAGACACAAGACGTTTGGATTTCATTTCACATTAATTAAATTTGAGCTTTTCTCAAACGTGAGCGTAGATATAGTTGCATATATATACATTTTTTCCACTTTTTATTCAGCAGTCATTTGTACGAAAAACCTATATCACCCATATTACTGCTGTACTGTTTTGTGTGCTACAGAACAGCACAGTCTGTATAATAACGGTAACGCAGCAAATGGTAGCCTACACATTAACAGCACAGCTTGTGTGGTATTCAAAAGCAGACAGTATCAGCTCACAGTGAGGAACTAAGATCCAAGTCAGTGACAAACAGAGCCAAGTGGGCATTAAGAAAAGCAACAAAGGCTGCGACAGGCCGAAAAGGTTGAGCACGTACAGAATATTCACACTGACTATTTACAGGCAAGATCAGTAGCAGTAGTTTAACATCAAGGTTAATAGTTACTCATTACAAGCCATTTGTATTTTAGGTGTTTTTTTTTAACACTTGGCCTGTGGCCATATTACTTTTACAGTACATGACTATACATGTATTTCTAAAACTACAGTATGCAGCTACCTGATTTGATGCCTGCAAAAGATTTGTTTGGAAAACCTCCAAAGGCATAAGGGAGTGCTTAAATTAGTAACTGAATAAGAGTTGCTGTACACCAGGCAGATTAAGTACTGTGGACCTACAGTGGGAATAAATAGGTAAATTGTGTGTCAGGATAAAATAAGAGGCTGCATGCAATATGTTTCTTATGTTTATTAAATGTAATAAAACCAGTGTAGTGCACTCTTTTTACTTGTGCTCAATTTCTTTTGGAGAAAGTGATGTTGGCATTATATTTCGTGGATGCAAATGGCCAACAAGGGCACCTGAACTGAAAGGAGTATCATGCATCATTCCATGTACCTCTCCAAAGATGTCCACAAACATGCTCTATCCATAGATTTAAATCATATACAGTACTTTCTAGTAAGTCACAAACAGATGTTATGTGAAACTTTGCACTGTGAATGAAAAGATAATCAAAAAGACATCAAGGTGTGTGTCACAATACGGTGCTTGAGTCTGAAACCGTCTTGAGTCAGATTTCAGTCATCAAGCTGGCAGAGCATGGCCGCACCGCGCTTGACCCAGTGCTGAGGGCGCCTGCTAGTGGGCAACATCATGGAAATTACAAAATTGGTGGAGTGGCCTGTGGTAGAGAGGGTGCCCCTTCTCTCACTGGTTTTGTAGAGAGGACAGACAAACAGCTTCTGAGGCTGATCCACTTTCTTCTTTTGAGCTGCATGGGAGAGAAGAAAGAAAAAGAAACAAAGAAAATAGGAAGCGGCCAGTCAGGAAAATGAAGAGGAAATAACAATTAGTGGGAAAAAGCAGCAACAAGTTTATAATAATGGGTTTGAAATAGACAAATGAAAACAAGAATGGCATGCATTCCATTTGTCATACATTTGGCAGTGTACAAAGTGTGGTAATACATACTGGGTTTTATCCAAATGATGGGCATCACGTCAAACAGGACCTTGGGATACTGCTCAGCCAGAACTCCACTGATGACAGGAAGACAAACAATAGTTAAGATTTATCAAGTCTCCCTGCATTTCACTACTATATTGATATATAACTCTTTTTTTAGAAATAACGGAATGAGCATCTACCTTCCTTTGTCCCATCGAGCTCCATCCAGAAACAATCCATTAACATAGACACCATCCTCAGGCGATGTGTCTGACTCATCAATGGGAAGAATCTGTAAGATAAAATCATGAACACAAAACGACGGATCAGTACATCCTTAGGGCTATGAGAGGATATCTGAAGTGGAGACAGAGGGTTTATAAGCTTTAGACCTCAAAATCAAAGGCTAGCAGGTCAATAGGGATATGGTACTTCCTGGCGTAGTTCTGCATAGCCCCCGTCAGGAAGGCCTGGGTGAAGAAGAAGCCAGACAGCCAGAACACGCTGGGTTTACTGGTGTCGTACCAATCCTACAGGCACACAAAGTAAAACTATAAGTGGAGTAACATATTCAACACAGCTCCCATATAGTCATAGTCATTTCTCCTGTTTACCTAAATGATCTTTATTAAGCAGTCTCACCTGCAAAAACTTGAGCCTTGAGAGGAAGTCAGTAATGTAGCTGCCCAGTGGTTTGAGGCTAGGGTAAGAGCGCTTGGCCCATTGATCAGGGACCTTTCCCACTATCAAACTGCCTGCAACTGCCTCCAGCTCTGCATCCATCACCACCAAACCCTTGATGGCTTTCAACAGGTTCTGCAGACTCACACGGATCGTACTGCACAGCCTGAGAGAGAGCAAAAACAGTAGTTCAGGTGTATAAAATAAGTGATGATGTGCTGTCTGTCTTGAAGGTCTGCACCGAGTTGTTTGTCCATACGTGTTGTAGCGCTCCATCTCTTGGACAAGCACAGTGTTCATACTCTCCTCGTAGACCACTGGGAACTTCAAGAGAGCTGCTTCTGTATCAAAACTAGTTGGAAGCTGGAGGAAACAAGCAAGTGAGCTCGTTAAAAATATACAACACAACTAATATTAGAGTCTGCAACCATGCTGGCTGCTCTGTTAGGCTGTACTTAGGCACATCAGTGCTTTAAGCTAAATGCTACTGTCAGCATGCTAACAGGGCCACAATGACAATATATATATATAAACAAGATGATGTTATTTTAGTGTGCTAGCCAACAGCTAGCTAACATTTACCAATTAGCAAAAAACACAAGTACAGCTAAGGCATTAGATAACAAATCAAGGGATCACCAAAGGGATCACCAAATTTGTTACGGTTCATCCTGAGGGGGACATAAATATTTGAAATCCAATAGTTGCTGAGACATTTCACTCAAAACCACATAGGTCAACTTCATGCATGGTGCTAGAAAAAGTCAGAGGATAGTCAAAGTCATGAATTACATTGTCTGCTAACTATGAATGTCTGTATAAAATTTTGTGCCAATGTTTAGATAGTTCACAGGACACGTGGAAAATTTAAACTGCTGGTTGCACTAGAGGGAAATTCAAGGGATCGCCAAAATATATAGGTTTCATGCTCTCAGGACCTTGAATGTTTGTACAAAATGTCATAGCAATCCATCCAATAGTTTGTGAGATATTTCCCTCTAGACCGAAGCAGTGAAGCAACTGACACTGTCATGGAGCCTTGCTGCTACCATAGCTAAAAACTACCAAATGAAATGAGGTTTGATCATTTATACCTTAGTGAGGATGTCATTTGCTATTTCGTAGAGCGTGTGGTCGCTCCCAGAGCTAGCTCCTCCCTTAGCTCCTCCACCCTGGGTGAGTAGCAGTGAATCGAACAGCAGCTTTGTCTGCTGGAGATCTTTGGAAATGTCTACGTTTTCATGCATCCCAAACACCTCTGGATGTTGGCTGAATGGAAGCCCCTTGAACACAACAAAGGCATTTCAGTTGGAGGTCATGATTTAGAAAAGTCATAATTTAGAAAAAGTCATTATTTAGAAAAAACACATGGCAAAAGTCATTATTTAGAAAAAACAAACAAACATACACATATTTATGCTTTTGATGTGTGTCATCTTAAGAAGCTTTACCTTGATAAATCCAATGTAGTCCTCATAGTTAGATTTAGGTGGGGCATAGTATTCTCCGCTAGGTGAGAGAGGGTACCGTGGCTTTTTGATGATGTCCTTGTTGTAGAAGTCAGCTAAGATGGTCATCAGCAGCCGCCTATCCCAGTCGTCTGTCACACGGCCACCATAGTTGCACTCCCCAGTCAGGTAAGTTATGGCCTCGAAGGGCACCTCATCATATTCCTTCACAAACAGCTAAAAGAGGAAAACAAAATAAATGTATTTCAGATGCTAGTTATGTAAAAACTAAGCCAGTGTGAATGATTACCTGTAGCTGTCTGATGCTGATACGTAGGTCAGACTCATTGAAGCCGTAGGGAATATTCCAACCCAGTGGACCAAACTTCTTCCTCTCCTGAACAAGAGCATGGAAGAAGCACAGTCCATACAGGAGCTTCTCCCAAATCTAGTGGAGAATCCAGGAGACAGGGAATGTCCTTCATATGATAAACCCTTTGGATAAATAATTGTAAATCCCTGTTGCACAGAAGACATAAATAAGCTTCCTCCCAACTCACCAGCTCCTTACTGGGGCAGTTATTGAAGAAGTTTGAGTCAGAAACAGGATCTGACAGGTAAGACTGCAGCAGGTTGAGTCGGAGTCCTGTAGGAGGCTCGTTTGTCATTTTCACTCCATTCTGCAGGATGGTCACTGGAAACTGTCATCAGAAAGGATGATTTTTCTTTAGGACTACTATCAGAATAAATCTGGCTGTTTAAAGTTGGTCATTTATACACATGGGGCAAAATGAAATTTGTTGAGCTTTGCCTTGGATGAAGGGTAGCTTGTGAGCCAAAGGCGGAAGTCTGGGTGGCATGTTGCTGGACTGAAGTCCTCACAGATTTTCTCAAGGGTGGACATCCAGGAAACAGCCAGGTGACAGTTCTGCAAACACACCCATGTCCCATCCTGCATGGCTGTGGATATCATTTTGGCAGCAATGGGTCCCTGGCCCTGCCCCAGAGAGATGGACTGGAATTTGGTACCACTCATGTTCTTGTCACTGGCAAACTTGAGTAAGCCTGTGGAGGGATCGTGTTATTTCCAACGATTTTCAGGAGTAGCATTATAACTTTGACAGTCAATCATTGGTACTGTAGGGACTTACTAGCCATGGGATCAGCTCCCGCAGACAGCACAAACACAAGTGGGATGGTGGAGTTGGAGTCCAGGTAGCTCTTACTCAGGTCAAAAGGAGGGGGCTGAACAAAATTCTTCCCCAGTTTGCCAGTCACATATTTAGTCACAGCTGGCACTATCTTATCTGGCCTGAGGCAGCGTACGATGATTATCTTCTGCAGCTCATTGAGTTGTTCACACCATGGACTGGGCAGAGGAGTGTTGCATGGCTCTTTGCTGTCATAAATAGGCTTGAAGTCTCCTGGGCTTTTGATGAAAGCCTCTCTATTGAATAAAAAACAGTTAACTCACTCCATTAGGAAAAATGAATTTACAATGACAAACAGGACAGTGGATAGGAAGTAATAAGAAAGCCTATTTTTGGTGGAGTGAGTGTTGCTTTTTACTTTATTCCTTGTAACCCTGGCAGTTCACTGGCTCTACAGATCTCATCCCAGCTCCTGTCCTGTAGCCAGGTGGGGTCTGGGTTAGCAGTGGTGTTCTGAAGTCCCACGCCACCAGTTAGCAAGAACATGAAGTCAGAGTATTCAATCTCCTCTTTTGCTCTGAGTGGAGACAGAAGCAAATATTCATGTAGTCTTTCTTCATATGAGCATGTGGTTAAAAGCTGAAATCAAATTTTAATCAAATTCAATGAATATTCAAACAATAAAGTAGCTCTAACACTTACAGGAGTAGATTGCAGCAGAGGAGGAAAGAGAAGAGGAGCTTGTCTCTCTCAAACAGAGAGCGACAGACGTTACAGTACAGGTTATAGGTGAAGTGAGCAATGAGGTATCGAAGCCTCCTCTCCAGGATCTTGGACTTGTGACTGATTAATAAAAGGAAAACTTTAATAGTAGGCATGCATCAACATGTTGTTTTTCACTTCCTGTCTCAAAAACTAATGCAAGTCAACATACCATTATGTACAGAAGAATGAAAATACAGAATGGTTTGCCACACCTTTAACATGTAATCTACTGTACGTGTATATAATAACATAATATCTGAGTATATGATTATTATATACAAACTCATTTATAATTTGGGATCTGTATTGAACATTTTACGGATTATTTACTATCGTCATTAGTAGTTTTATTGTTGTTGATTCATTGTTTTCTTGTCTTTTATTAGTTGCTTGTTACTCTGGTTTGTTAAAATGTTTGTTGTTCCCTTTTGCTTTGGATTTTTGATTACGTTATAATTGTTTTACATTATGACATACTGTTTACGTGTGTAGACCCCGAGTAGAGGAGTTGCTTACTTGGTAGCAGCTGATGGGGATCCAGATAAATAAATAAAATGAACACAGACCAACCCATAAAAGTTACATAAGGCTATGTGAAAAGCTCCTGTCAGATGTCACAGTGCAGAGTTTGTCTTTAACTCAGATGTAGCTCTTTGCTGGCTGAGGAAAAGGCACATTCTCTTGCTTCTAGTTTGTCCTGCTTAAGTCAGATATGCTTGGAGTACAATGAAACATTAATAATGTCTGCAACTGTAATGTTAAAGTACAAAAATGCACATTTCCTGTGTGTATAGGATCCATCTACTGCACCACAAGTAAAAAAAAAACATTTGATGCCTCCCACTTCAGCTGCTGTATAGGAATATTTTTTCTTTGATTCTGTCCTTAATCGTAAATGGTGTGTCATGTCTTCTGTGTGGTTTATGGATTACATTAGCTTAAAATACATTAGGGATGATTTGGAGAAAATTACATCAGTTTTAGGCAAGTGTACCATGAGCAATGACCCAAATCTCTTTTAAATCTGACAGCAATTCTGACTGTGACAAGAACTGAACCTGACAACCAAACAGAAACCAAGCTGCTGTAATAATCCTCCCCTTTGTCAAACGTGTGATTCCTGAGTGACATTCAAGTTTGTGTTTTACGCAGTTTTCAAAATTGCTCTTGTCATAAAGTCCCAGCACATTTGCCTCTATGCATTACACACAGCAGATTACACTTCATGAGCATCACTCACCTATCTTGAATAGAGTTAATGTAGAGGTTGACAAACCAACTGAGAGAGTACTGGTACATGGGGTCTATGTTGGTCAAATCAGCAATGCTGAAGAACAGGATGGAGGAGTGCTTGGCAATGGCTCTGTAACCCTCCCTTGACTCTGCTATCTTGATCTCTGTCTTCTCTGCAATCTGGGAAATATGAAAATATTAGGAAGTTAGATTACCAAATATCAGACTTGTATATTCACTAGCCAGGTTTCATTTTCTCTTGAGAACCTTTAAGAGTTATTTGTGCATTGCCCACACCTGCTGCTTCTTGGTAATCTCATTAGACATGATTTTTGCAGAGTCGAGAATCTGGATGGCACTTTCATCCTCCAGGATATTTCCCTCGGAGGACTGTAGCGTCTCCAGGATCTTGTCCTCAATTTCCTTTAGCTGTCTCTTATTAGCAGCTGACTGCAGGATTAGTGCATTCCTCTCCTCCTCCAGTTCTGGTCTGTGGGCAAACGAATTAGAAGCAATGCTCTATTGAAGTGATAAGAAGTATTTCAGCAGAATACCAATCTTATGAGGGTTACCTCTCCTTGGCAACAACAATCCCCAGAAGCTGGTCCTCCAAGCCCTCTGGGGTGATCATGAAATTGAGCAGGGACACCTTGGTGGCCAGTTCTGGCAGGTAGTGTGGGTTCCTCAGCTTAGTGGTGATGTAGAAACGGAAATCGCAGGAGTATTCAATCACACTCTCCCCGAGCCTGATGCAATCCACTCCACCTAGGTGAAACAAAAAAATGACTGAACTTAGAATTTTCACAGTTTTAGTTTCAAATTCGCAATTGCCCCCTTGGCAGCCATCGCACATTCCCAGCACCTTGTTTGAAGGTTTGTTTGAGCAGCAGTGGTTCCAGTGAGGGGTCCAGCTCCTCTCCTACATTTTCCAGCAGCAATGGTGTTCCAAACTGAATACAGTTTTCCAAAGTTCTCATGTAGTCCCCGTCTGTTAGCTTGATTACACTCAAGTTGTTGTCTTTCTCTGAATTCTTCACCCACTTGTTGGCCTGACCCTGGGGGTCAATCATTAAGGGCCTACAAGAACACAAACATAATGGACAAGATGAATCTCAGGTTTAATTGCACAACTTTCCAGCATTTTCTTTTTACATTCAACCAAAGAATGTATATTTTTGACATTTTTTTCAGTAGTAAGTAGTGATTTAACTTTAAAACCATTTCAGCAATACAGACTCACCATCTACGTGAATTACTGACAATGACACCATTGTCAATAGAGAAAGAGTCACTGGGAAGGCCTGCAATGTTCCAGGCCCTGATCTTAATGGGATCTCCCAGGGTCTTACTGAGAGAGAAGTCATCTGATGATGGAATGTTCTTAGACTAGAGATATTAAGGAAGGTGAAAAATCAAGATAATAAGCAATTAAATATATCTGAATTCAAAGAAAGTGATGAAAAAGTCTAAATAAAGAACAGGATGATTACTTGGCAGAGTTTGGTCCATGACTTGGTGCAGTCCTGTCTAAAGCCAGCAGTGAAGGCCCCCAGGTAGGCGATGACACCAGCAGAGATGAGAACATCTCCAGTCAGGTTGTCATATGTGTTCTGCAGGTCATCTGCTGCCTTAGACCACCTAAAATTACATTGATAAATTAACATAAATGAATTCAACCAGTGACATATTGTAATTATCTTGTTTGCAAAAAATAATTAACAATAGAATAGTTATGTGCATCATCCTGACCTGGTCTTCTCTCCCCCCAGACCACCAATGAGTTTCTCAGCCCTCTCCAACTTCCTGGCACATAAATCCACCTGAAACTCCAGCTGGGCCTTCTCCTCTGTCTTCTCCTCGAAAGTTTTCTGGAGGCCAGCCAAACGGTCCTCAACCTCCTTTAGCTCAGCTCTCTTCTGGTCCAGCAGGGCCATGGTAGCAGCCAGAGACTCCTGTGCTTCTGTGAGACTGGCCTTTTTAGGAGCCACAACCTAAAATCAAAGAGAGTGGCTGAGATTAAAGAATCCTTAGAAACATGTATGCATGTATTATCGGCACATGCACAAAGAGGAAAAAGTCAGTGCAAGGCCAGAAACACTGTACCTTTGCCACCCTGTCATACACCTCCATTGCTTTGATCCACTTGCACAGGCCCTCTGCTGCAGAGGAGGCCTTTGCCACTATACTGGGGTCAAAGTCTGGATTAGTCATGTACTCACTACGGATTTTTTGCATCACAGGGACCTACAGTAAAAAAATAGAGGAGTTAGTCACAGCAAAATACAAGTGTTAAATAATCAGTTAAGAATGTACTTTTTCTGACACTCACAGGAATGTTGTCCTTGTCATATTCTTTAAGATCTCGTAAAAAGTTCATATCACCCAGTAGCTTCTTGCTTGGACCCCAATAGTCAAAAACCTAGACGATAAAGAAAACATGGTACTCACCGCAATGTTACTATAAGCTGCATTGTTAAAATGTTTTTGTGATGATGAGCTCTGGCTCATCATGAGTTTTGAGGGGCTAACAATAAGTGGCAGACAATCGTGATTTCTTTATATTTTTTTCCTCTAACCTTTTTTCCAGTCCCAGCTGGGTCAGCTATCTTATCTGGCTTTATCTCCTTCATCACACACACAGCTGACATCACCAGCTTCACCCCCGAAGGAGGATTTTTCATTGACTTCACAATCGTGACATCAGAGGGCTGAAACGAAACAGGAAGCTCAGGTTACTCAGCTGTTGAGACTGCGATGGTCTGAGTGGCTGAACTGTCGAAGGGTGCTCACCTTCAGAGTGTCCAAAGCTGAGAGAGCAGCCTCCAACGCAGGGATGGCCTCAGCCAAGTCGCTCTCGCACTCATTCTTCAGAGCCTGAGCCTCATTGGCTTTTAGAGTTGCTGCCTCCTCATCAACACGCACAACTTTACTTTTGGCTTCCACTTCAACAGACTCCACTTCAATCACCTGAAAGTCATCACATTGAACAATTACATTTTGTATGTTTATATATACTTGTATATGTACTGCAGGTCAATGTTGAGGCTAAATGAAGATATGAACTTTTTTCACCTTCATCATGTTGGTGTTGTCTATCTTTGCCTGTTCCAGTTTGGGCTGCAGGTCTACAAGTTCCTTCTTCATCTCACCAACCTACAGAGAAACATTGTTATAATGAGTTACACAAAGTCATGCTGAATACAGAAAGTAGACAGAATACCCCCAAAACAAATGTTGTGAAAATGGTGCTGCATATACCTGAGATTCAGCGAAGGCGAGTTTATCCAGACCATTGGTGTACCTCTGTTTTGCTTTCATGACGGTGTCTCTTTTCTGACTGAGTAGCAAACGGAAAGCTGCAATCAGCTCCAGGTAGGATGTGGGCGTCACATAATTATGGCGGTCGAGCTCAGAGAGGAATCTGCAATGAAAAGAATGGTATGATTAAGGACCTCTAAATGTACTTCACCTTTGAATATACAAGCCATAAATAATCACGTCATACCTCTGTGAGAGCTGTTTGGCAGAGGTGTGGAATGTTTTGCAGATGAGTATGACCTCCTTCCTCTCATTTTCACTCATCTCCAATGACTCCAGGAAGGAGTTGGCTACTCGCTCAAGAGCCTCCTCTGGCCATGGCTGTCAGGGCAGAGACAAGAAAGGATTGTGAGGACGGGAACAAAGACAAATCTATTATCTAATCTATGTCTCATTTTTCTTCCTTTTCTCTCTTTTGATGTTATCTCCGGCCCAGAGAGCACATATGACTAATTGTCTGACTGACACATACATACATAGAGAGCTTCTAGTGTTTTCTGTGTCTGTCATATGGAGTACATTTTACTATTTTAACATTTTTAATACAAACTACACACAATCATGCCACAGTTCTGTTGCTAATAAAGTACCTGGAACCAGTCAATGGTACAGCAGTTGATAAGAGAAGGAAATTGCCGCAGGCGATTTCGAAAGGCGCCTCCAATAGGACTGAAGGCCACAACGATGTGCAGGTTCTCTCTGCAGCGTGCCACAAAGAAGGCAAACAGAGTCAAAGGACTCAACTCCAAATTCTTATTACCAGCCTGGGCAATGGGACGTACTGTCTGGAGAAGTAAGAGTAATGTTAAACACTGTAAATGAATATGGCCTTTCTACACGGTATGCATTGGTCTATAAGGGTATACGTGCAGTTTGTGACAGCATACCTCCATGATCTCTTGCTTCTCGTCTATGGCAAACAGATTGGGTACTTCCCCTGTGTTCAGGAGACTGTCCACATCTTCTAGAAAAGCCTCATCTTTGATCTGAGCATCAGTTAGCAAGAACATCGTCTTCTGACCTTTCACCCCAGCATTCTTTAGCAGCATCTAAAGTATAAGGAAAGGCAGGGAGACAGGGTGTCAAAATCTTCCACAGCCGTTTGAAAATGTAAAATTACAGAATCACAAGTAGTGATCAAAATAGTAATGAGAAAAAGAATAAAACAACATAGACACATACCTTGAGGTCATCTCTCCACTCAGTTATGCCATAGCTCTTAGAGATCTCAGGCTGGAACATGGTCATGTGGGCCATGGATGTAGCCAGACGGGTGATGGACTGACGTCCACTGCCTCCCACTCCCACTAGTAGGGCATTGCCTCCGGGCTGCTTCAGCACACGGCTGATACGGGACAGGTGCTCCAGCACATAGCTAAATAATGCAGACATTTTTTTTTCCACAGTTAATCGAGCGCAATGTCAGATGTTGACATTCAATTTCTTGCTTAAGCCCAGTATCTTTGCAGTGCATGTAGCTGAATTCACCAAATCTCTTTACCGAAAGATGACGAGGTTCATGCGATTCTTGTGCATCTGGTTGTATTCATCAAGGCACGAGTCTACCACTTGAGCGAAGCTTTCCATGGAGGGCACCTCAGCATACAAGCGCTCATCATCCTTCATGTCAGGGTTCATGTAGTCACCAAACAGAAGATTCCGCATGTCTTCCTCAACCAGCTGAAAATGTATGCAAAGTAAAAACATATAGATTTTCTGATCTGTATCATATGTATGTATTTTGTATTAGCAGAGCAGTTTCATATTCTAGCATAAAATACATACAAAAAGATTAATTTAGATACTCAGCAACAGAGAGTGACAACATGCCGGATGAGTTCCTCTTTTCTTTATTTAAAAAAAAAAGAACATGAATGTACAGCAAATACAAGTAATTCTCCACTTACTTTACTGCCTTGTTTCAGGTGATCAAACACCTGGTCAAAGGACTCGTTGAAGTGATCTTTGAGGATGCTGTTCATCAGCTGGTAGAGCCATGCTCGATCTTTGTCATCCACCAGGCGGTCATAGAAGACACGGAAGACTTCATGGACAAATAAACGGATCATAGTGTGTTTGTTCTTCAGAGACTCCTTCTTCAGCAGCAGGCAGCCTTGGATAACTCGTGAGAAGTCCCGCAGGTTGAAGGTGTAGTGAGACTTGGCTGGAGTAGGAAGCAGGTTTTCCATGGCTTTCTTATAGACCTTCGGGAATCAAAAGCATACAAGCAAATTTAAGAATTAGAGAAAACAAGATATGATTGATTAGATCCTTTAACGCATGAAAAACAAATCGTTCATCCATCTCGTTTGAACAGTTCATGTGATATGGCTGTGTTTTTGGGGGACTCACCTCCATTGTTGCAGTCACTATCTGGTTGCCAGCAGTGAAATATTCAGGTGGGAATTCATTATTTCTGAGATAGAAGGCCACCAGATTGGAGAAGATGCGAACCATGGTGTCATCACTGAAGGCATTAATGCTTGAGATGTTGAAGTGCCGCAGGAAGCGGGACGTCACAGCATTCCTCCCACCACCAGGGGGGCCCATAGCTGAGATGAGCTGGAGATCAACAAGAGTGATCCTGGATGTATCCTTCAGGTCATACCTGTCAGAGCATAACAGATAAGGTGTGTGGTTACCCCAATGCAGTAAATTTAGTCCTGTTTCTTTATTGTTCTCTTGATATGAAATTGGCATCTAATAGTGGATGGCTCATACCAGTTTCCGTGGTCTATATACTGTCGAAGAAGCTCCACAGGAGGCTGTGCTCCAAACTGTTCAAGTGCAGGCATGTTCATGTCATCAACAAAG
Source organism: Chelmon rostratus (assembly GCF_017976325.1). Taxonomy (NCBI): domain Eukaryota; kingdom Metazoa; phylum Chordata; class Actinopteri; order Chaetodontiformes; family Chaetodontidae; genus Chelmon; species Chelmon rostratus. The sequence continues at coordinate 17,882,810 of NC_055667.1, read as the reverse complement.
ATAACACACTTTTTTCCCATTGGGGGGCCAAACACTCCCTTCCTTCTCTTATCTAATCTGGACATGATGATGTTCTGGAAAAAGCAATAAATACAGAATGAATGATTGAAAGTTAAAATTGCAACTACCCTCTCTGGGTTGTTTAGATTAGCACATCTAACAACATTTTACAAGCAATCCAAACATTTCTGTGAGGACTGTCTTACATCCTGGTGTCTTGTATGCTGACCTGAGTTTGGTTGGCGCTGGTGCGGGCTGAAAAATTGATAAAGAAGGGTAGATAGCGTTCTCTGTCCAGATTATTCATCAACTTCTCTTTTACATACACTGACTTGCCAGTGCCAGTAGGACCAACAAACAGGAGAGGCCTAAGCAGAGAACAGAGGAAAAAATGCAAATACATTCAGGTTAAAAATACTTTATAGAGACCAATATATATGGCACGTGTTGAAGTCAAACAATAATTTATGGCAACAATGCACTTAAAGCATTTATATGCATCTGTGCCACTGTGACCCGATGGAATACTGACACTCCATGACTGATGCAGAGGTCCATGAGGTAGGTGTAGCGAACCGTGTCTATGGTGGGAACGATGATCTCTTGAACTTTGGTGTTTCTGTCCCCCAAGTTGACATTTTTGATGGCATCATTCCAGTGAACCCAGCGGCCTTTTCCTTTAAACTGTGCAGAGATTAAAGTTTGATTTACTGATTTAAACAGAAGTGAAACACCTCTGAGTGATGTAATTACACAATACCTCAAAGAAATAGTCATACACCAGGCCTCTCTCATCCATTGGACACTCCCATTTCCCCACGGTAGCAGGGATAGGATGCTCTTCCGTCTTTCCGGACACAGTTACCCTGAAGAAATCACTAAACTTCTCTCTGCTGTCTGCATCACAGCTGCCACCCATAGACCACACCAGAGAGAAGGCAAAAGCTGCCTGCAGACACAAGGGAAGAGAAGGGGAGGTTGCACACATAAATATTATTTAACTGAAATGGAAAGTAAGAAAACACTGAAACGTTTACATGGCGGTGTAAATGCTTGCAAGTTGCCATTCCAAAGCAATGGTTTTAAATGAATAAAGTTATAATATCATTCACATTGATAAATAATTCTGTCCTTTTACCATGATCCAGGTGCGAATATTTTTATTCCCAGGATTTGTCTTTACAGGTTGAGTGAGCAGCATCTCAAACAGTCGACACAAGGACACCACAGTGTTACTGTCGCTAGTGGCAACCACTTCCTGTAAACAAACCCACAACCCAGCATGACACAACTTCTGTATTTTATGTATAAATAAATGTAAACATCTAAATATTTTACACATATTTGTGTCTGGATTGTTCTGAGCCCTGGGATCACTTACTTTGCAGTGTTTACGCAGCATTCGGAGGGTAGGCGGCAGCAGCCAGTGGAAGAGCTCCAGTAGCAGGGAGCGGTTCTCCGAGCTCTGCAGAGCATCAGGTAGAGTGTTCATCCAGGAGATGACTAAGGGATCCCAACCCAGCTGAGAAGGTTCCATGAAGATCATACCACATCGACTGACTGTGGCAGGCTGCAGGGGGAGAAAATAACCAAAAAAAACCAAAAAGATCTTTTATAACATCCAATTAAATTTTGTCAATCAAACTAGGTGCATTGTGAATTCCGTAAATAAAAGTTGTTCGACATCTTATCAAGATACACATTAGTGAATTATTTATGTAATCAAACTGTAACCAACTAATGAACTAGCAACTGTGAAATTTTAAGAAAATCAAATAAGAAATCTATTTAACTACAAACATGTAACGCACTGAGGCCTGTGATAGATCCATTGCTTCAAAAATCAGACTCATCTGATTGGACATCTGGATGATCTCACCACTCATCAGGCACAACTGTGGAGGAAGAGTAACGCAAAAAAGATCTTACTCAATGATGAGAAACAAATAAATATCACATGTTTTTACTCTGTATTATGTACCTTTTTGTTGTCATCCAGCACGGTGTTCATGCTCTCAATCCACAGGGTATCTATGGGACCATCAAACACCACCCATTTACGGTCTGGTGTGTCAGCCGACGCAAACTCACGGAACGTGTTGGCCACAATCCCATCGGTCCACTAATGATGAGGAAAACAAAGAGTGAAAAGACCAAAAGGAAAAAAGGGCTGCCTGTTGTCACCAGTCTGCATCAATACTGTAAATACTGCATTCATTCTATCATACAGAACAAATACAAAGACAAAGGCACAGGTCTACCTCATGGGAAACTAGGTCAAACTGTCCGAAGAGCTGTCCCATGGTGATGGACTTTGGGTTCAATGTCCTGAAGATGACCTTCTCCTCTTCACCCTGCCCTCTCTCATTCATGAGCGTCAGTGTTTCAGCTAGAACATGTAGCACTTTGGTCTTCCCAGCAAAAGGCTCTCCCACCAGCATGAACCTGATAAAAAAAACATCCTCATGCAATATCATGTTTCAAATATTCCCTTCAAGTCATGCTGCAGTCATGTGAAAAACTGGATAGCTGAAAATATGCTAAACAGGATAACATAATATGGTAACAGTGAAATTGAAATACAACATACCCATGCCTGACTATCATCATCTCATATGTCTGGATCATCTTCTGTAAGAAGACCTGTGTTGGCTGTACATTGTGATTTTTACAGCACTCTTCTGCAGCCTCCAGAAACAACTGCCAAGGATATGAAAAAGCACTTAGTATAGTATATGTGACAATAGGATAAAATGCACAGGTATTGTACTATTATGACCAAAGAATAAGCAATGGCATCAACATGTCTGACCTGGTAGTCAGCTTCGGGCAGGGTGGTGCCTGGGAACAAATCGCTGGTGATTCCATTGAACAGTGGAATATCATGAGAGAGAAACTTGGGCTCATTAACATCCTTTATGGACCTCAGGAGCTGGACGTTACAACAAGTGAAAAAAATGAAAGGGTCAAAAACTGCAAACCAATTGACAAACTTAAGAAGGTCACAATTAGGACAAACAGTATAGACAGTATAGTATAGTATATATGTGCTGAAAACATATACCAGTATGTCCTCATTCTCATCAGGATACTTGAGCTTGAGGTTTCCTGCAGCCACAAGTACAGCTTTGACAGCCCTCATGCCGTAATCATAATGGAACTGAGAGGAGAGCTGCTCTGAACAGAGCCTGTAGGTCATCACAATCTTCACCGACAGTGGTTTGGCATTGAGGAAGCCATATGAATACAGAGAGATCTCTGCTATCAGTGCATAGTTGGGGACCATCATGGCTACTGTTCGGAACAACACCTGCACGGAGAAACACAAAAAAATGTTAACATATTTCTGCAGATATTGAACAGCCACACACTTCTTTCTACTAAGTTACATTATAGTGAAGAGGTGCAAAAGCACCATCAATGCATCAAAGTGCATATTGGAATGACAATTGGAATGATTTGAAGATTTGTAATATTTTTTCACAAATTACGGACCTTGAGGTTGTCTGGGAGTTCTGAGCGACCTGCATAGCCAGGGTTCATTGTGATAGACACAAAGCAGTTGGGATTGAGTTTGAGCATGGTCCCTTCGAAATCAAAGTACTCCAACTTCAGCTCAATGGCCCTCTGGATGCAGAGAACCTGCTGGGCCACTACAGACAGCACCTCCAGCTCAATTCGGTTGAACTCATCAAAGCATGCCCACGCACCAGAAGAAGCCAGACCTTTAAAAAACTATGAAATATTGCATCAAAATATGTATTAAAATGATGCATTTATAACTATTGCATTAGAATTAAGAATAGAAATCCAAAATGTCCTGCAGGTCTTACCTTTCCCATAGCAAGGTAATCCAGTCCATCAGAACAGTTGAAGACTACACACTGTACAGCTAGAGCTTTGGCAAGATCTTTGGTGGTTTCAGTCTTTCCTGTTCCAGCTGGACCCTCAGGCGCACCACCCAAATTCAGGTAGAAAGCACCAATCTAAAAGAGATGGGGTGCTTTGGAATTTAATATTATAAAATCTGATCAATTAGCATTATTCCAATAAAAAAGCGACAAGTATTCCTATTTAAGTAGGCTATTTATCAGATGTTTTACCAGGGTTCTGTAGCATCTGTCAGTCAGTGGAGTGATGACCAGGCGTGGTGAGTTCCCCAGGTACTCATAGGCGTACTTAACATCACAGTTGATTATGCGAACACGAACGTTGTCATTGCTCCAGTAGTAACGAAGCTGGGCTAGCCACTGGAAGTCTGTTTCATCTGATACACCTGTTAAAAACAGACAGTATTTTTCTCTGTGCTGTTTCTTCACTGAGACGTAGCTCTGTTACAGTCCACTCCACATTCTGTGCCATACGATACCTTTCTCAATAAGCTCCATGACCACATCCCTGGCATGGACATCAATTGTGACCAGTGCTCCCAAAGTGATCCGCGTTTGTTTCGGTAATTTCCCTCTCACCAGCTCCACAATGTCATTCAGCTGATTCTGGAGTTGCTGGTAGTAGTTCTTTAAACCCTACAGAGATCAACAGCTCCATTACTATTTTAGTTGTTTTGAAAGGTAATACTGTTTTGGTGTCACGCTAACTAAAAGAAAAATTCAGGTCAGGATTGAGACTCTACCTCTGGTCTGTACTATCGATATTCATTAATGTGCACTACCACAGCGCTACTATTAAACTGCACTGAGGTTTTTTTACTGGTGAATGAAATTTTGAAAGAAAATAAACATACATTAAAAAGAAAGTAAGAAAGAAAGAAAAATAATTTGCAAATCTTTTTAAACATATACTCAGTTCAAAACTGTACAAAGACAACATGCAATGTTTTACCTCATATACTCAATTGATTTTTGTAAATATGCACTAATTCTGAATTTGATGGCAGCAACACATTTCCAACAAGTTTGGACAGGAGCAATAACAGACAGAAAGTTGTGGAACGCTCCAAAAACACCTGCTTGGAACATTCCACAGGTAAACAGGTTGAATGGTAACAGGTAATAGTATCATGATTGGGTATAAAAGGGGCATCCTCGATAGGCTCAGTCATGATTGTACACATGTAAACCGTTGACATTAAACGCAGCTTGTTTGCAAAAGACTGAATTCTTTTTTTACTTATATTTTACACAGAGTCTCAGCTTTTTGGTATTGGGATTGTATTTCAAAAGCAAAATAAAATGAAATAAGGAAGAAAAAACGAAGTGTAAAAACATACATCAGCCCCTGCTCTGATGGCTTCATGAACCTCCAAAGTCCAAAAAATCTGGGAGGTGCAGAGTACCACCTGCCCAGGCCACTCCTTGACCCACTGGCTCCGTGCAGTCTCAGCATAGGCCTGTCAGTACAATGTGTTTACACGTAAGAGGAACCTCAGACTGACAACATGATGGTTTAAAGTAAAGAAATCACAATACTGTATATCATTTAAGTTATCTCACCACCCTGGACCGGGCTACTACATCTCTGACACTGCGAAGCATCACATCCTCCACCTGCACCAGCCACTTCTCCACAGCTCCTTTTGCTTCAGACGTGGAGATGTGCTGGATTAGCTGGACGCGCTCCCCCTCGCTGCTATACATGGCCTGGGCAAGAACAGTGTGAAGTATTATAAAAGTTAATCACCCATGTTGCCGTGTAACAATAACAATATGTGTGACTGCCTTGCCTGGATATCCAGATTGGGTAAGAAGTCCAGTTTGGAGATACCCTCGAAGCACTTCTTCAGATGGGGCTGCACTAGCAGTGGGTCCTTGGTCTCAGACAGAATCTCCAACATTTCATCATTTGACAAGAAGAAGAACCTGGCAGCCGCATTGGTAGCAAGAATCAAAATCTGGGATATTAACAAAGAATTGGACAAAAGAAGTACTGCAAAATCGTTTTGCTTACCGTGGAAAAAAGAGACGCTTCTTCTCCAGATAAGCATTCAGACCTTTCATGATGCTATCCAGGAGGCTGTTAGAATGTTGCAGTTTTTCTAGTAAACCAGGCAGAGAGGTTGCTGGCAGAATCTATAATTCCAAATCAACAGTTAACCCGATTTCAATTTTTTTTTTTAGTATATGTTCACAGTCAACTTTTTAGACAGCTACCTTAGGGTCCTTTATGCAGTGCCTCATGACCTCTTTCCAGTTTTTGTCAACAGTTTGGAAAAGTCGTCCCTCTTCTGGAATCTGATGCATGATGTCTTGAGATGAGAAGATGGGCTCCAGATAAAGCCACTGGGCCTGTACCTTCAGCCATTCATCTATGGTTTCCTGGATACGAAGCAGACGCTCCTCCCATAGCTGAGGTTAGAGAACAAACAGTTAAATCTCTGCAGGACTGGTACAGGCAGAATTAAAACCTACTTACTTTCTCCCATGTGGTAAAACTCCCACGTGTCATTATCTATTATCATTAGGTGAATAAACTCTCTAAAACTTGAAGCAAACCTTGATCTCATTTTCAAAGGGTTTGATGAATGGTGAGCCCCTCATAGTCTGAGTCTTTACAATCTGGTCATCTAGCATGGTCTGAATCTCATCCAAGGCGGTCAGGATGGACACTCCGGTCTCCCTGTAAGGTTGATGATGGAAAGAAATGCCATCCCAAACATGCACCATAGTTTGCGTTGCTTTCTCCAGGGAAAACTCCTGTAGAGACACATAGCACGGGTACATAACATTCAGCAAATTTATTTAATATTAAGGTTATACATATGGTCAAATGCTGTAGAGGTAAACACCAAATTTCAGGAGTTCTCACTTTACTAGCAGCAGCACTGATCAACTCAAACTCTTCCAGGTAAGGAGCGAGGTTTTGCTTGAGAACTTTGCGGAGTGTTGTACCAGAGTCAGGAGTGAGGTCATATCCCACTATCTCTGACATCTGGTCCCAGTGGCGAGCTCTGATGCCTGGATTACACAAGATGGACACTACAGGGATATGGTCCTGTAGACGCAAACACATTCCAAATAATAGTTTAGCATCAACACAGAAGAATTCACATACTACGAGACTTCATTAATGACCCCCTTTAAAATGACAGTTAGATACAATACCTTGAACTCTTTGATCTGCTCCATTACAGTGGAGCACAACAGCATTGTGGGGCTTTCCTGCTTCCTTGGATCATCCACACTAGGTTGTCGCCTTGTCTTCCCTGCAATCGTCTCCATCTCTTGTTCTGTCTTATTCTGTTTCTGTTGGAAAAACTTCAGCATCTTGAAGATCTCTCTAAAGAACTCATCTACTTTTACTTCCATACTCTCGCCATCCAGGTCCTGGAAGGAACCGTCCATCCATCTATTTGCAAAGAAGATAAATGGTTACTGGGGGAAATGTTTTAATTCAAACACAGTGCACATCAAACTGGAATCAGACCTGTTCCCTGTGCGCTGCCACTTCAGTGCAAGTCCAAACAGCTTCTGATATGGCTCAATACTGTCTTTGAGGACGTCAACTTCTGGGTAACTTGTCTGGTCCCATTCGTAAAAAGCCTCTTCTTTATTAATGAAGACGATCGTCTCCTCAGTGTCCTGGAGAAGCTTCTGAACTGTTTTGACATCTGTTACATACTACCCAAAAAAGTGATGACAAGGTGATTATTTTTTCCATTTGATGCTATAATTTTGCTAGAACCCCACTAAAATTGGGCCTTATGATGCTTTTGTAAAACTCTGATCACCACATTGTACTGACACTAACGAGGAATTTAAAAGAATATGAATATTACTATAAAGTTATTTCAGGTTCAAGATCGACATTTTGCGAAAAGCATTGATTCATGTTCTTGCTGAAAGTTCAAAGAAAAGATTGATACTACTCCTGTCTGTTCAATATGCAGCTGGAGCCAGCTAGCGGTTAGCTTAGCATAGCATAATGGCAGGAACAGGGGAAACAACTTGCCAGGCTCTGTCCGTAGGTAACAAAATCCATCTACTAACAACTCTAAAGATCATTAATTAACATGTTATATCTCACTAATTCATACAAAAAATGAAGCGTAAAGACAACAATTCACGGTGAGTTATGTACGGGACTATTTCTTCGCCAGGTGCATTCTGGAGTTTCAGTGGCACTGGTCAGATGATTCTATTACTATTGTTTCCCCCTGTTCTAGTCTTCCTGCTGAGCTAACCGGTTGCTGGATGTAGCTTCCTATTGTACAGAAAAATATGAGAGTGGTATTGATCTTATTATCATACTCTCCGCAAGAAAACAAATACAAAAATGTCAGAAATAGTTCTTCAAATTCATCTAAAATTGCTCATGACACCGTACCTGCTGCATCATATCCAGCTCAGAGCAAAGTGGGAACTCCTCTACCCTGCGTCCCAACTTTTCCAGTTGCACCATTAATCTTTCTCTTTTAGCCAGCAGCTCCTGCTCCCCTTTCTGCTTGGCCTTCTGCATCCCCTGGAAAATGACACAGCTGTCCAGAATCAGGCCACCCTTGAAAAACAACCATGACATACTGTTGTTGGCACACAAAAAAACGTTACCTCATCACTGAGCTCAAAGACATGGAGGATTTTCTGTGGCCAGAGAAAGACAGTCGAATTAAGGTCCAAATCCTCTGGCTCAAAAATGTGGACATCGAGCAGGTTGATCTGTCTATGGCAGGCTTCCTGTCAGAACACAATGTTTGTTAGAATTGATATGAATACTGAAATCAATATGCTTTACTATAAGCTATAACAGGGTAAACCAAACATCATATTCACCTTTATTTTTTCATTAAGCTCTGCAATACCCTTTGTCTTCGTGAAATTAATGTAATCAATGATCTGGGTCATGTCCTCTGTATTCTCTGGTATTTTCAGAGCGTTGTCGCTGATGGTTTCAAATTCTGAGCAGATCCTTTGAACAGACACACAAAGCATTGTGAGAAAAATCTGCATTTCAAACACAGAGGCATAGTTTTGCTAAAGAATGTAGCAAGAAGTGACTCACTGTAGATTTTGCTCACGGTGGCTGGCGATGAGTTTCTTCAGAAGTATTTCAGCATAGTTTTTGGCTTTGTTTGCCAGACCCTGTTTCAGCTCTTCACAGTCCAGATGGACCATTGTGAAGTGGGCTTTTGCTGGGAGGCTGACAATCTCCTTTGACAGAGCACGAAACTCCTCCACTTGCTTAAAAAAGCAGTGAGATTACACATTGACAGTAATCAGAAAATCTGACAACAGGGCAAGAATAGATCCATAACATGTAAAGCATCAATTAAACTTTATGATTTGTTACCTTTGTGTACTCATCAAAAGAGTGCTCCTCTTCCATGAACTTCTCCACTCGAGCCTGTGCAATTCCATTGACTAGCCAGTCATAGCTGTCAACTGCAAAATAAAGAAACGTGAGCAGAAATGGAAATAAAATCAATAGGTGACGATAGAAAAGAAATAACTGAATTATGGAATATCACCATAGTTCTGGAAATGTTTGTCAGGTTCCTCCAGATTCTTGCGCATAGTGGCCTGCACAGTGACCTGAGCCCAAGCAACAGTGTGATCAGCCACCTTGGCGTCCACAAACGAAGATGTGGCTTGGGCCAGCCATGACTGAACTGTCTGTACTTTCTGTAGACATAGACATCCAAACTAGCTCAGAATGCCTTTTTACATGAAAAACATGCAAAAAAGTGGTCATTTTCATGCTTTAAATAGCTATTACACATATGCAACCTCACCTGCATTGTATTTGTGATGGTATTAAGAATCTCAAAAACAGCAGCTTCCAGATCTTGTAAAGTTGGATAAATTTCCATCTTTTCATCATCAAATGTCAAAGCCATGCGAAACAGGGGCAGGCGGTGGCAATTGCTTGGATCAAACAGACTGACAAGCTCCTCTACACTTGTCTGAAGCAGGGATTTCAACTGGGAATTTACAAAAGGAAAATGTTCATGAGTCTACATGCGTACCAAATAAAACAGTTAATAAACAGTCAGTCAGTTTTTATTAGTTGCTGACATGCTTGTACAAAAAATGAACAAAGCAGATCAGACTTCAATACCGCAGGCCATCAGTGTGCATCAAGTATTTTTATAACATGATTCATTACTAATTGTATTTACTATATATAGAGCGTTAAAAACACAAAATTGACATGTTTCAATTGACAGGGTGACTTTTAGCGGTCCTTTAATGTATGTTTCTAATAACTGGCTTGCTAAAAATACAATGTAGGACAGTATGACAATGAATATATTTAAGTACTGTTTTTGATTTCGGCAATAAGGGATATAACTTTAGTTTAAATAACTTTAAACTGTTCATTTGGACACCTCTCGAGTCAAAATCAAGTCAGCATTATCTCACCTGATTGGAGATGAGGGTGGACGCACAGTCGTAGAAGGAGTCCAGTTTCTCCTCTTTAACTCCATTCAGTGTTTCTTTACTTGTTAATAAGTGGATGACTTTGGGAAACCAGGTGTTCATGATACGATCTTCTGTCCTCTTACACTCCACAGCCATTTTGTTCTGCAGGCTCTTACAGTCCACAGGTCCTGAAGACCTGAATCAGCAGAGGCCACAATCAGATCAAAAAGAAACTTGGGCAAATCTTCAGATGAAATATCATAGTTTTGTGCTTATTTTAGCGATGCCATGTTGCATTCATGGTGTCCTTTCCTTACCTGCACCCTGAAAGATCAACCAGGACTAGTGGAGAAAATGTCATGTAGCCAATATCCAAGACAGTTTGCATTACAGGATGAAGAACGTGCAAATTTGTTTTAATCATCTTGCGGCTTCTGATAAAGCTACCATGCCAAGGTTTGGAGAAATCAAGAACTCTGCAAAATATTAGAAATGTATTTCACAACAGGGTATTAAAGAATGAACAACTATTATTTGGTTATTTTGCATACAGCAAATCATTAGTGTTCATTAAACACTCACTTTGTTTGCGTAGCTGTCTCTTTTGCTGAGAAAGCTCCTTCTTTCTCTGGATTCTTTAGCACTGTGTCCACTACAGGGTGTGAATATGACATAATGAGCCACGGTCCACCTGTAGTCTACATGTACTCTACAAGCACAGATATGGATGCACAACTAATTGGCAATACCTGTGTGTTTGACAATCACGTCGTGGAAGTTGTCGCTGACTTCCTTGCAGAGCTCCTGCAGTAATTTATTTGCCTTTGGGCTCTCCTTAAGTTTAGGTGGGACTCGGGCAACAATGGAGTCCAACCACTGTTGCTGGATCGGAGCAAACGGCTGGCATTCTACACGCTGCCTCAGGAACATATAGTTCATCTGTACATGGGACCAAAATAAAATAAGAGAGGTGTCACATACATATTAATACAGTTTAGTCTCTGCACAGGTCAAAATTAATGCCAAAAAGAACACTTACCCTACGCTTACGTTCCTCACTAAGCATCTGTAAGGCAATGATTGAAATATAACATTATATTATATAAAAATGCATTCTTAAAATGTGTACATTAAGTAGATTTTCATACAGAAGGTGGAAACTGTGGCTCTGGTGACTGGCTGCAAACTGCTCTCGCTTTGCTCTGTCTGTAAGCCTCCATTGCTCGAGACACCCTGCAATAATTCAGTCAGCAAATTTTCACTTTAAAGCAATATCATCAGCATTTCTGCATAATGATTTACTGCCAAGGTGAGACACTAGGATTATTGTCCAGTGGCTACTGACAAAATAGCTGAGCTTTAAACATACAAGTGCATATGGAGTTTCTCTTGGTATACTTTACTCCGTCTGTGCCTCAGCAGTTTCTTGAGAACTGTTATTTTCTCCGCTATCTCCTCCTTTGCTGCGGTCGCCTGTCCAACCTCATCCTGCCGCTGCGTGCCTTCAATGGGGGGCAGGACTGGAAACTTTGACATGCCCTTCATCCCTGCGGCTTTCAAAACTGAAGGAGAGGTGGCCATCTCTGGCAGCAAGGCACTGAAAGAACCGGAAATAAACAAGAAAAATACAGCTGTTGTAAGTTAACTTTTTTATGTTGCTACATTCGACCCCTAACAAGCTAACTTTATGTCGCAGTCGTTCTCTCAAAAGTTAATTGCTGTGAATAACAATAAGCTAGCTGTCGGTTTACCTTTTCGCTCGTTCAATATCGTCTCGCGTTGGTTAGTTAGTTAATATTAGCGTTAATGTTCATGTTAACTCAGTTTAGCCTCTGAAGGCTCTTTTGAGACGTTGAGAAGTTAACAGCGTCGTTACCATGGGAAACAGTCAACAGGTCAGCCATTGGACGGGGGGCGGGGCTTGTCATGTGTATGTCTGTTGCTACTTTCTACAAGCGGGTTGATTGTCTGAAATAGAGAAGCTTGAAAAGACATGAAATAGACAAGAAACACATATAATAATACAGTGGTCTCACACACCGCACACAATGTGGGATTCAATTTATTGCCTTATTTACAAAGAAAAAAGAACATATGAATTTCTTTTGTTGTATGCCTAATATACACAGCATTTATGTTTGCCAAGTAGTCTAGTCTCAAACCAGATTCTGTAAAGCATGAACATGTTTGAAGCATACATAGAAATTGCACTTTCTCAATTACGAAAATTACTGTTTTCGCTAATCGGGTTGTGCCGAGGACACACACAAAGTGTTTTTAAAGGATCATTTAAATGTGGGGTTTCGTTAACATTTCAATAAACTAACGGCTATGCTTAATGCAGTTAATTTCAACTCTATTTATACAGCGCCAAAATCCAACAGAGGTTGTCTCAGGGCATTTTTTTAGTGCACAGCAGGTCTACATCGGATTCTTTCGTAACTTCCGTGGTTATGAGTGGTTTGAATTCTTCACTTTTCTCATGCAGTTATTTGACATTTTGAAGCAGGTCTTCTGTGTGTAAACGGCTACAATAATCTGAAACATGCTGCTTATATTTTATACCCTTTCTCTAGCTCCCTTTTAGAAACAGGGATTCATTGAGTCCCTCTGCTGCCTCAGGTAGTCGTCAGTGATGTCTATTACGTGATTCCACCAGAAGAGGTCCCTTTAGTCCCTCTTTTCTCAAGCACTTTCACAGTCTAATGTACCGACTATTGTAGCTGCAAAATCATGCTGTTCTGTAATGCACATAAACACACTCCTATTAATCCTCATATGAATAGTAGGATTGAGGCTACCTTATGAAGTGTGAGAGGAAAAAAGAACAGAAATTACTTGAAATAGATTAGAAGAAATACAGGGGGTGTAAGAGATGATTGGTCATTATTTATTGAAACTGAAAGACATAAAACAAGTAATTTCCATTGGTGGGAAATAATTAAGTTAATTTACCTAAGACTCAACACTGGCAGGGCTATTTTTTTTATCATAAGTAGCCTACTTTTAGTTTTAACACGTTTATATTTTACTAATAATACCTCTTTGCTTTTACTTAGGTAGGATTTTGAATAAAGGGTTTTTACTCGTTATGGAATGTTTTTTTTTTTAAAAGGCAAGTTTTTAAACTTTTGCAGTAAAGCAGGGCGTTTGAAAGGGAATTATTTTCTATGCGATGTCAAGAACCAATGCAGCTATTTAAAAAATAAGATTAACATAAATCACAATACTAAATAATATGATTATTATAAATGTACATGGAGGACTTTTCAATAAATAATATGGCCATACAAATGATAATACAATGCTTTTAATTCACTGTAGGGGGCAGCAGTATGAAGGTAGCATGTAGTTTGTTGTACCGGAAACCGGCCAGAGGAAGAAGAAGAAGACGAGGCGCCCCTCCGCTCGCTAGCTAGCTACTGCTGGGAAGTAGCGACAAAAAATTTCAGGTATTGTGAGTTAAAATAGCCGTTATTTTTGCATATCAGTGTACATGCATGTCGATAGAAGACAGTTAAACAGAAGAAGACTCGTTCCAGATGTGTGTATTCGAAAGAAATGCCGTTAAAAGTCCTACGTTGTGTTTGTTTTGATTTGTGTTGACAAAAAATAGGCTTCAATGTTGTGTTTTTCATCGAAGGCCCAAACTGTTGTGAGTTAGAATTTCCGGTGCCATATTGCTGTCAAACTGAAGAGCTAATTACCAAAACCGTTATGATATTTTAGGCTAGTCCTTACTATAGGTTCAATTTAATAAGTGTCCGAAAGGTCATTCTGTCAACTCACAAGATAACCCTGCTGTGCTCGTTTAGGATATTATCATGAGTTATGCAGAGAAGCCGGAGGACATAACAAGGGAAGAGTGGATGGATAAACTCAACAATGTCCACATTCAGAGAGCTGATATGAACAGGCTCATTATGAACTACCTGGTGACAGGTGAAGTGACGTCTTTTTTTGTTGTTGTCGCTGCAATGCTTTGCTATCGGTTGTCTGTAAAGATCAATTGTGTCGAGAAATGTTGCGCTAGAACGTGGACTGAGCTGGATTCTCCACCGTTTCCTGTTCAACAGAGGGCTTCAAGGAGGCAGCAGAGAAATTCAGGATGGAGTCTGGAATAGAGCCGAGTGTGGACTTGGACTCCCTTGATGAAAGAATTAAGATCAGAGAGATGATCCTGAAGGGACAGATCCAGGATGCCATTGCACTGATCAACAGTCTGCACCCAGAATTGCTGGATACCAACCGATACCTCTACTTTCACCTACAGGTTAAAATAAAACACAGTGGCCTGTTTTGCTCTTTTACCGAACTAATTTGTACTGCCTGTTTTATTACTTGTGTTATTTTCACTCCCTGTTGCACCCTCTGGCTTTTTGTGTTTGCAGCAACAGCATCTGATTGAGCTGATCCGTTTGAGGGAGACCGAAGCTGCCCTTGAATTTGCCCAGTCTCAGTTAGCAGAGCAGGGGGAGGAGAGCCGAGAGTGTCTGACCGAGATGGAAAGGACTTTGGCCCTGCTGGCATTTGACAACCCAGAGGAGTCACCTTTTGGTGATCTGCTCAATATGATGCAGAGACAAAAGGTAGGGTCAATGCATATTCGTAAAATGCACACTTGTCTCTAATTTTCCCACTATTAGTTTCATACACATGGAATACATCAGTTTAAACTCTTGTGTGTTTGCGTGTGCGGAGCTCTGTGACTGTTAAATAGTGAAAGTACAGTAACATGTCTGTGTCTTTGTCTTTCAGGTATGGAGTGAAGTGAATCAGTGTGTGCTAGACTATGAAAACAGAGAGTCAACACCCAAGCTGGCCAAGCTCCTGAAACTACTGCTGTGGGCTCAAAATGAACTTGACCAAAAGAAAGTGAAGTATCCCAAAATGACAGACCTCAGCAAGGGAACCATTGAAGACCCAAAATAAGGACCCACAGCGAAAACACACAACAGCATTACAAAATGGACACATTTCCTTTATCTATTTATACCCCAACAAACTGACTCCTATAGAGTACAACCTTATCTTTTTTTGTAAGGGTTGCTTTTTGATACTTTAATAACTTAGAATGTGCAAACTGGATTGATGGCATTTTAAAATGACTTCTCACACTAAAGTAACATGCAGACCATTATTTTACTTGGTATTATAATTTACATATTTGATTATGTAAAATTAGTTTACTAGTTTTTCTGTCAGTTGGCAGGGAAAGTTGTTGGCATAGGAGGGTGTGAATAAAGCCTAAATTAGGCTGTCACTTTCTGTGTGTGACCACTTAGAAGGGGCTGAGTTGGATGTGTAGGGAAATGGTTGGCTCAGCATGCACTGCCTCAAATAAACACAAATTTTTTCCTCACATAAACATACACACATTTCAGCTATTAGTCTTTTAGCTAGTATTCTATGTGATGGCAGTAGCCAAAGCCAGATTCTTGGGATGTTTCAAACCACTGTGACTTTGAAAGTTAAACTCAGATTTAGATTCATTCACATTATTGCTTGAGACATTACAAAAAGATGCTGACATAGACAAGATCCCAGAAAAGATACGACTTTCAAGCTCACGGTAGCAATTAACAAGTGAGATGGGGCGAGATACCTGGAATGCTAAAAACTTTGCAGCATACTGTGACTGTGCAAGCTTAAAGGCAGCCTCAGTTTCATACTGTTGAAAATATCAGATTATATTAGAAGATGTGAACAGACATGGGGACACTTTGACAGATGGATTATTTACATGTATGGAATAAGTAGCTCTTTTGCAAAATTTGATGTGCTTTTTTTTGCTGGGATATTATTTTGCAATAAAAGTGAATTTTTAAACTGTGCAAGTCATAACGAACGCGAGCTTGACATGTTTTTAGTTATGAAAATTTGTACAAAAAATGGTGCGGCAGCAGAGGTGGAGAGTAGCTAAGTATATTTACTCAAGCACAGCACTTATGTACAGTTTTGAAGTACTTTTACTCCAGTGTTTCATTTTTATGGTACTTATACTTCTACTTCACTGCATTTGACATACATATTACACTTTTAACTCCACAACAGTTATTTGACAGTTCCAGTTAATAGTGCAGATTTAAAAAAAAAAAAAAGTATGACATATTCTGCATTGTTACAGCTCAAACTACCCAATTATCTAAGTTGTTTAAACAAGATCAACTACAATATGAAATGCTGTTTACATGTTAATGCATCGGACACTATAATCCAACAATATGTTTATTATTGGGTGCAGAACGGTGGAGGAAGTATTAAGATTCTCTCATAAAAGTAGCAATACTGCAATCTAGTCTTATCAGCAAAATGCATATAAGTCTAAGTGACAAGAAAAATGTCCATTGTGAGTGGTTTACTATTATATGTCATATTCAATTATTCAAGATTCAAGATTCAAGAGTCTTTATTGTCATTGCACATGTCAATGAAATTTTCATTGCAACCCCCATGTTAGATGGTAAGAAAGATAAGACTACAAAGAGTGAATAAAATTAAGATAACTACAATAAAATAAAATAAACCAACATGCAATAAAAAAAATATTCGTGAAGCAATTAAAAATATAACAGAATGAAAATATACTTAGGCAATAAAATATACTAAATAAACAATAAAATATGGAAGTGAAATGTGCAAACAGTATAAAATATACAATTATATATTATTATATTACATGTACTGATGCATTCATGTGTAAGTATTTTACTGTTATAGATGGTCCAGGTGGACGATGTTCTGATATGATTATCAGTTTATGTGTTATGAGTTAATTATGTGTTACAAAATCAAAAGCTGTGAAATAAATGCAGTGGAATATAAGTTAAAACGTTGCACGACACTGAAATACTTAAGCACCAAATGTGTACTAAGAGGCGCTTGAGTAAATGTACTTAGTTAAATCCCACCACTGTTCATTACTATTTCCACTTAAACACCCAAAACTGCAAGAAGTGTTTGTGAAATGCATTACACGTAACGCTTCTCATGAAGGGTTTGACATTGTGCTGCAACTTTAACTTGAGTAAAGATGCGAGTACTTCTTCCACCCCCATAAGAGAGCTGCTCAAAGTTGCGCTGAATGCAGAATATTACATAACGACTCCCTGCCAACTCGTGCGTCCAGGGAGCAGACGGACCACCTGAATAACCTCGTAGGCACTGCGCATATCTCTGCCCCACGGCAGCTCCTCAGCACGGGCACCACGACGTCTCCATCCGGCAAGGGCAGGTCAGGAGGAGAGTACATCCTGGTGCTCCAACGATGCTCCACAGACGACGACACACACACATTTTCTATACTGCATCGTCATGATAGGAGAGGGACGGGAGCCTAGAGGCGCCTCTCTCCGGCGTTTAGGGTGATACTATGACGGATGACGAGACCGGTTTAGAGAAGGCTAAATTACTTCCTGACTAACCCTACCGATCAGACGGAGAACTGCGTGGCTCGGCCGGAGGAGGCTGGGGAGAAAAACTGACACGTGGATTACTCCTCCTTGGGCATCAGGAAAAGCAGGCTGCCTGTGAAGAGCTCAGCTTCGTGACCATCGCCGGCGATCCTGTCAGTCCAGTCCCACAGGCAATGGACTGAAACATCGAAGAACCCGTGATGTGAATGCGCAAATACTTTAGGAGAAGATTCGCCTTTTTCCTCTCCGTCCTAAACGTTTACTTTTCTGACTGATCGACCGGAAAGAGAAAGTAAACAGCCGAAGCGGTTGAAGGGAGGCTGCCGTTAGCTCGCGTTGAATGGCAGTTATTCAAAAATATGGCAAGAACTATAGTCCAGATTTGGTCTGTCACAAGGAGAACCATCCGCCTGACAAGATCGGAGCCCCAGGATGTCACAAGAAGTGGTCTGAACACAACACCAACTGGTCCAGGTAACGCGTTTCGCCCCGATAGAGACATGCAGGCGTCATAACAGTGCTGATCGTGTTTGTGCAAGTCTGTGAAACTCAACAGGCGGACTCATTTGCCCCGAGGCTAAAAGTGAGAAATTAGCAAGTCTTTGTTCTTTAACCGTCACGAGTCTACATCAGGATTATAGACACGCGAGCTTTTTTTTTGGACCATCCACCAAAGTGCCTCTGTATGTGCCTGTAAAATGACACGTATCAACTATGGTGCCACATAGGCCAAAAAAAAAAAAGAAGTTAAAAGGAAGTAACTCGTGCTTCCTTTATGAAAAATGACCTTATCAAGTATCAATGAATCGTTGCATTAAGTTGAAACCAAACTCTTAAAGTAATTTCCTTTATTTTAAGGATGTTGCACTTATTCTCTATGCATGTTTTAGATGGTATCAGGTTAGATTAGATGCTCTGAATTAAGAAGAAGCCACTTCATGTTGAATGCGCTTAAGAGTGCAGACTGGGAGCAGTTAGGTAAGGCTGCCCCTTGTCAGCTTGTTTTAAGTCCAAAGTTTGTACCCAGATGTTGCATGTGTCCAGCCAACGAGCAGACACTTGAACCCACTCCGCTTCCCCCTCCTGTGCAGGCCGGTGGCGAGGGTGTGGACCGTGGTGCTGCTGCTCGGGACCTGCCTCCTCTACTGCGCCCGCGTGGCGATGCCCATCTGTGCCGTCAGCATGGCAGAGCAGTTCAGCTGGAGCAAGAGGGAGTCCGGCATGGTGCTGGGCAGCTTCTTCTGGGGCTACTGCTTCACCCAAGTGTTCGGAGGCTACGTCAGTGACCGGTGGGCAGCATTTGAGATAATAACAGGATAAGGGTTGCTGGATTGTCTTTACACAGGTGTCCGCTGTGATATGGGTGCTGACTGTGACACCGCTTTTCAATGGGCAGCTGTTACAGCTTCCTGCTTGTGAAGTGTCATTTGCATGAGAGAAATGCAGTGATGCAAACAGCCTATTTGCAATCACCCAGACTTGACAGCTAAAGCATTAAATAACAGCAGCTGTGTCTCTGTACTATCTTGTTGATAACTCTACTTATCTTGTTGTGCATCATAAACAGGCTGTGGGTGTTTGAAGAGTTTTATTGCTCCTTCAGCCAAGAAGAAGGGTTGAAGATGCTCTTCAAACCCTGTCAAATTGTACTTTGAGGCATCTGGAAGGAAACAAAAAAACATGTAAAACTGCCCTTCATTGATTTCTCTTCAGCTTTTAATTGTACACAACCCCACATTCTTGCACGTAGGCTGCTGTTAAACTTTAACTTGAATTTTAACACTGTTTGTTGGTTAATTGATTTTTTTTGAACAGAGGGAGAATTACACTCTCACCTTCCACAGGGTCTCCTCAGAGCTGTGTTCTCTCCCCACTTTTAATTGCCTTTTTTGCAAATAAGAGTCAGCCCTATTATAAAGACAGGTATGTTTTTAAGCTTGCCGATGGCTCTCCTCTCAACAGCCTTTTGCACAATGACCAGAGTCATGGTCTGGTTGTATAAGAATTTGTCAGCTTGTGTCAACAGTCATTCCTGTAACGTGTCTAATCCCAAAGAGACGTTCACTGACTTCCGAAGGAGACCCGCTTCTCTTGCTCCGACACTGTTAGCAGTCCAGAGGTGCAGATACCTGAGAACCATCCTGTGTGATAAGCTCACCTTTGATGCCAAGCAAACGTGTTCTATACTTCTTTTACTGAGTCAGTTTTAACATTTGCCATCATTTGTTGGTCTGGTGATCTCAATGCAAAAAACTTGTAGGGAAAAACTATAAATGTGTGCTGTGATGTTGGTGTGAATTTACTGTAGTAGTGAATCTAACTTGCTTCCATCAAGGTAGAGATTTTACCTACTTTAAAGTCTTTTATTCATTCCGCTATTGGCTTTTTAAACAAATGTGATCTGGCCTGTGACTGGCTGTGGATGGGATACAATTGCCCCCTTTGCTTTCTCTTAATTATGTTTTCATTCATTAATTTTCCACTGATCTTTCTGATGGTTTTGGTGACAGCTGACAACGTTAGCATTAACCTGTGCACTTGTGCTTATTAGTGTAGGTATGCGTAAATCGTATGAATTGCCATTTTTTGCTAAATGTTTTATTGACTTCTGTCTGCAAGCCAAATTGCCCCTCTGGGACATTAAAGCTCTACTCCAGTCCGTCGGTAGATATCTTAGAAAACATCCACAGTGCCTTATTCTACTTTTACAAAATGTATAACAAAGATAATATTGATAGCATCACTATTTTCATACGGCGTTTTCCAGTGTTTGAAGTTTAGAGATCAAACTTGTGCCACCTCTCTCATCTTTTAGATATAAGCATGTAAGCTAATGCTAATACGGACTGTCCATGCGCTGTGTCCACAGGGTGGGAGGTGAGAAGGTCCTCCTGCTGTCAGCAGCAGCCTGGGGGTCGATGACAGCCTTCACCCCCGTCCTGGCCCACTTCTGCTCCCAGCCAATCCTCTCTATGACGCTGGCCCGCTTCCTCATGGGCCTGTTGCAAGGTGAGGTGGACGCCTTTCGAAGAGTGTGAATGAGATGAATTTTGATGCGTCTTGAGATAACTGCAAGCCGCTGAGGTGAAGCATAATACTCTTAAGACTTTTTGCTCTTTACGGGCCTTGAAAAATGGGTCTACACCTTTTTCAAGGTCTGAAAACGGCATAATAATACCAATTATTCATCTTATTCAGAGTCTACTGTGAGAGTGTGCTACCCGTCTTTGCTTTTATTATTAAATGTCATTTCTCACTTTTATTTTTTGTTGCATTCTGTAATAAAACTTGCTTTAAAAGCCCTTTGGGAACTAAAGCTGATCTGATATGAAGGTATCCACTAGGAACTGAAAACATTGTCGGATCCTTGTCACTTCGATCTGTCATCCACCGCTGTGTCTGTTTTTATTTAAGTACATTTTAAAGTACTTTTTTATGCAGTTTAGTGTCACTTAGCATTTTAATAAAATCCTGAAAAGATGAAAAGGAAATAGATGACGGTTTCATTCAGTGAGCAGTGACATTAATTGGCCAATTGGATGTTTATTTTGGCCAACTTTTTTTGCTTGAGAGCAGTAATTAACCTTCCACAAACGCAGGGTTATTCAGGAGTGTCTTCGAGTTATTTTTGGCAACAAGCTCTTGTTACAAAACAAAGGTGTGGGCTTTTCTGGATTTCAGATTTTTCATCACCTGCCAAAGTATTTAATGTGTTAGTCAAAGCGTTCAGGTGTGTGTTTGTTTTGTTTGATGATGTGGTTAAAAAAAATCTCCTTGTAAATATGAAGTGATCATGTTTTTTCTGCCCTGATTTTAGGAGTTCATTACCCCTCTCTGGCGAGTCTGTGCTCTCAAAAGGTGGTGGAAAGTGAGCGAGGCTTCCTCATGAGCACCGTGGGTAGTGGCTCCTATCTGGGGTGAGTCAGGAGTTGTGCAATGAGTGGGGAATGGTGAGAAAATTGCTTTTGTGAAGCGCAAAGGGGAGGGGTCCATTTGAAAGCTGTAATCCAACAATCACTTGTAATACCTGTTGGTATTTAAAAATAGTGGTTTTATTAGCTGTGTGCAAAGTTTAGCTCATTTAATTTATGTGCCTGATACAGTAGTTAACTATGTTGAAACATATCTGTACAAGGTTGCGTCTGTGTGGCTTGTCATGCCTTTTTGTTTTTCAGCACTCTGGTGATTGGAGGTGCTGGCTCCCTCATGTTGGACCTGTACGGCTGGGAGAGTGTTTTCTATGTGTCTGGTCTCCTCTCGGTCCTGTGGGCCTACTGCATGTGGAAATATCTGCTCAAAGGAGAAGGCAAGGGAGGCTTTAATTGTGCCCTATCTCGCGGCTGCTTATTTGTATAATTGGAGTCAGTGTCCTCTTGTATACCGACATGCCTGTGTTCATCTGTGTTTGCAGGGCCTATCATCACCCTGGAGTCCCTGGGAAGTGGTGGGCCCCAGTCCAAACTGTCCAAAAGACACTGGTTACGGCTCCTCAAACAACCTGCAGTCTGGTGAGATAAAGATAAAGTGTGCATGCGTCTGTCTGTGAGTGCATGTGCAAGCCTATGTGTGCATTTCGTACCGTGTGTAGCGCCTTCGCCCATAAGCATAGCTGTTTGCTTTTTCTCATATTCAGTTGAATGAGCGGCTGTAATGTATCAGAGCTCGAGTCAGGGAGTTCTAGTGTGAACTCTGCTTCTACTCTGAAATTTTAGTTTATTGCATGTGTTTTCTGGAGTAGGGATGAGTTAGGGATTTACCCAAAAAATCTTAGAAATTTTATTAAAAGGAAGAGTGTAGAAATGTATAAAACATCTCTTAGTCTTTACGGATCATAACTTAGTGAGGTTTCTGTAATACAACCATTACCATTTGCACTAACATCCAACTTATATATGTACCAGATTTTAGAATAGCAAGCCCAGTGTCTGGTTGCCTCTGCTGTCTGTTACTGTCTCTAATATTGAACTCTTCCATGCCCTTCCTGTCTTTCCCTATGACCTAGATACTGTAATGCAGCTGATATGCTCCATTCCCAGTGACAGGGAGATCCTCTGTGGTTTTATTTGATGTACAGTGTCTGATCCACCTTGAGCCTAACAGATTAGATGATAGTTTGATGGCTCTAGGCTTAAAATATTCAAAAACTCTTTATGCCTTCAAACACATGCTACTTCCCTTAACTTCCAACAAATAGCACAGGCACGAGCTTCTGCCAAATCTTGAGACAGTGTTAAGAGAAAGGGGAACAGTCTTTGTTGACGCAGCTGAGCAACCTTTGGTTTACCTACAGTTTGTATCAATGTACTTTCAATGCACTTATTTTGTCCGATTCTCTCTTCATTCCCTGACCAGCGCTGTGATTGTTACGCACCTTTGCACCGCGAGCACCTTCTTCACTCTTTTGTCGTGGCTGCCGACATTCTTTAAAGACACTTACCCCGACGCCAAGGTAACCAGGCTACCTTTTCAAACACGTTTGATCAGATATGCAGTGTCTGGAAAAAAAATGATTTAAGTTAAACAACCAGGAGGGTTAAAATGAACAAATAGTGGGCCGTCATTGAATAAACAAAACAAAGAGTCTGCAGCCATGCCTGCGGCAGTGTGCTTAGGCACAGTGGTGCTTTCAACTAAATGCTAGGGCCAGCATGCAAGCTCACAAGCTCACACAGCTAACATTCTGATGTTGAGTTAATATCGTTAACCATGTTCACCAGTTACTTCATGTTAGCATGCTGACATTTGCTAATTGGCACTAAACAGAAAGTACAGAGCCCAATGGGAGTTGTTATTTGTTTTGCAGTTATTTGATCACAAACCAAAGTATATTAGTAGTAGTAGTAGTAGTAGTAGTAGTCGTAGTATTTTTACCTCATTGTGACTCGAGAGGAAAATCAGGTGATCACCAAAGTATGATCCATCATCTGGAAACAATGAATGTCTGTAGAAGATTTTCAGTAAATCCACCTAGTAGATATAGAGCATGACACTGGATAAATTAAAAAAATTGCCCTGCAGGGGGCACTAGATGAAAAGTCAGGGGATCAGCACATTCATTAAGATTCATCCTCTGGGGACCATGAATGTCTGATATCTTAAATGTCATGTCAGTCCATCCAAAGTTGCTGAGACATTTCACTATAAAAAACTGGGTGGTCAACTGGATGGTGGCTCAGAAGAAGAAGTGAAGGGATCACTGTAGTCAGTAGGTTTCATCCTCTGGGCACCATGACTGTATGACATTCCATCCACTGCATGATGAGACATTTTAGTCTGGACCAAACTGGTGGACCCCAGAAAAACAACAAGTACATAACAGACTACAAGAAACCACCTAAAGCTCGATGTTCCCTGCTGTTTCTGGTCAAGTTCATTCATCCCCATTAAATATGGTGTTCCTCCAGGGTTGGGTGTTCAATGTCATTCCCTGGTTGGTGGCCATACCCTCATCCCTCTTCAGTGGCTGCCTGTCTGACCACCTCATCAGTCAGGGTAGGGCATCTGAGGAGCAGATATCAGAATTACCACTATTGATAAAGCAGCCGGTAATTGCCTGTCCTAATTTCTCTCTTGATCCCCACAGGCTTCGATACAGCCTCAGTGAGGAAGCTGATGCAGGTACACTATCTGACACTTGCCTTGTTGTTCTGTGTGTGTTATCTGTTTGGTCTCATTGTGGATTTTCATCCACTCAGTCCAAAGTGTATGAATGTCCTCTCTCCTGTTTGCACTTGTACATAATGAATTATTTAAAATTTTGATTTGTGTGTTTTTTGTGTGCATTCATTCCTTTGTTAGTTTTTCTCCATGGGTGTGTCCAGTGTGTTTACACTTCTTCTATGTGGCAACACCACCTTCCCCTGGGCTGTAGCATTTGTTTCTGCCACCATGGGCCTCACCACCTTCAGTCACAGGTACTGGCACCTAGAATGTCTCCACACTCTGTCTCTCGCCCCGACACAGCACCTTTTTTAAGCTCAATGTGGTGTTCTCCAAAGGTCAGTTTGTCAGTATTGTGTTTCGTGTTGCTGTTTTGTTTCATCTTGGTGATACCATTTAAACCACTACATTCATTTCCATCGCTGTGAGGACAGCATTACATAGCAGCCTCTTTGAAGTGCTAAATATCCCACCATGTCTTCCAGTGAACAACCATTTTTTTTTGTCCTCAATTATGCTGTTGGACCTACGGAGCTCCATCGAGCTCCATCGAGCTCCACCGAGCTCAACCAGGGAAGACTTGGCAGCATCTCAGCTTATATTAGGCCTGCAGTTAGAAAGTTGCTGTTTGGTCCACACAGAGCCACTGATTCATTGGATTGCTTTGTGTTTTGCACTATTGCTTTAACCACTTAAAATAAATCCCGAAAGTAAGACCATATTATCCTTCACTTGTGCTGGAAAAGGTCATGTCTGTTGAAAACCATTCATTTATCATTAAAGGACCAGTGTGCTGGATTTAGTAGCATCTAGCAGTGAGGTTGCAAATTGCAACCAACTGAAAACTCCTCTCCTAACCCCTCCCTTACAAGCGTGAAGGAGAACCTTAAGTGGCCACGGTTTGTCCGTTCTAGGCTACTTTAGAAACATGGTGGTGCAACATGGTCGACTCTAAGGACCTGCTCCCTCTGTAGATATAAAGAGCTCATTCTAAGGTAATGAAAACACGACGATTCTTATTCCAGGTGATTATAAACTAATGAAAACATAACTCTGAATATAAATTTCTCCCATATTTTGCCAATAGATCCCCCAAATCTTACACACTGGTCCTTTAATATGTACTTTTATTCTTAATAAAGCTGCACAATTTCCAAAAACACTGTAGGAGAGAAGTGTAGTGTATGTTTATGGCAGTAAGATGATGTATGTGGTATTAACTCAAAATAAAACTGCTGTGGCCGTATTTATGGTAATTAAGGAACATGTCTCCCAGCACAACAGTGTGGCTCATGTCTGTGTTTTTAATAGTTTTTGGAGAATAATGGAGTGCTATGACATGGCTTTTGTGGGATTTGTTGATAATAAGAAAAATGTATAATATCACCAGACTTATCATTTTGAACTGTGAGTGTATGTCCGTCACTTTATGCCAAAGTAAACGCAAGATTGCAGAACCAGACAATTAGGGAACTTTAAGTAGTGTGTGAAGAAGCAGCAGCTGTGTGGTGTGATAAGACCTTCTGTTACCGTATGACCTAACAGTTTGTTACGTGTTTTTTTTCCACAGTTACTGCTTTATAAGTTATACTATCACTCCAATAATAATAATATGTTTGAGTGTGAGTTTGCTTTCTAAATAACGAGAATATGTTTTTTTTAACTCAGGTCAAAACAACAATAGCGATACAGTGGATAATGAGCTGGGAGCAAAATATAGACTGTCCCCGATACATTTACTGTATTTTCCCTTCAGATGTGTTTCTAATCTTTTCATGGTTCTGATTTATCGGGCTTGCAAAGGTTTAGCACCGTAAAAGATGAAATGGCTAATGAAATGTCTATCTCTTGTAGCGGTGTCTCTGTAAATGTTCAGGATCTCGCTCCTTCCTGTGCTGGAGCTTTGTTTGGTAAGTTAAAAAAAACCCTTTTCTAAAATTTTCATGAATATGAAACATTTCAGCACCGACCTTACAGATCATTTTTCTAAACCACAGTTGCAATTTTAATGGAATTTTTCAATTTTACATGTGTATGTCTGCATTGCTTTTACAGGTGTTATGAATACATGCGGTGCTTTCTTAGGTGAGTTTCAGAGAAACTAATGTCTGTGATGAATCTTTCACCCGCAGTTGTTTAATTACTGTTTCCACCTTCAACGATCCATGAAGGGAAATAATTCAACCACTTCTCTAAATTCAAACTTTGAGCCGGTGTGTCTCCTGTCAGTCATGCCGGCTCCTATGTGCCATGCATATTTCATCAAGGGAGCATAACGGAGTTTGTGTCAGATGAATAATACAGGAAACAGAGGATGACAGTTTGTGGTCCTGTGAGGGATGTGCAATGGACTCTGAACTATCACATAGAAGATACTGTGTGCTTCATTTATATCTGTTGTAATAAAATGCCATTAATGTTGACTGTGTGTTCCTGCGCAGGGGTCCTAATGGTGTATTTCTCGGGGTACCTCATTGAGGCCACAGGCTCATGGGCGACAGTGTTTGCCCTCATTACTGCAGTCAACCTGCTGGGGCTCTGCACTTTCCTGGCCTTCGCTGAGGCCCGCCGGGTCGACATCGACTCCAGTAAGGTCCGACACCACAACATCCACATCTAAACCATCTAAGTCATCAGAGGGAATGGGATGTTATTCTCAAAGGAGATACGACCCCGGGCAACCAGCAGTTTGGAGAACATTGGAGAACTAGCCAATGGACAGCTAGTGGCGCACGGATAAAGCCTGCATGTAACAACAACTTTGACTGGCTCCGTGTCTGGTTGGGGAAACACTGCGACAGTTACAGAAAAGCACACAGCAGAGCCTGCACAATGTTACTGAAAAATCTTGCGCAGCCGGAGCGTTGGATCCTCGGAAAACACAGCCTTGTCAGTGGATGCTCTGTCATTTCAGGGTGGAATGAGAAAGGTTACAGGAGGGGCGGGAAAAAAAGTCTACACTACCTCCACGTCCCAGCTCGTGCAGCGTGTGGTGGTTTAACAGTTGCTGGGCTGCTGTTTTCGCTCGTCATTACAGAACGCGTTACTCAGAAAAGTCATGGAAGCCGTTATCGTGCAAAAGATGGATGTGTCAGTCTCAGGAGCTCTCTGACAGCTGTGATTGACCACCGTGGTGTGTCGTTACCCTGCGGGGGTGGGGGTAGATGGTGCGGGCACACGGTGGGTGACGCAGGGACAGTCCAGCCTCTCGCACCTGAAGTCTTCTATCAGTACGTCCTACTCTCCCATCGTTGAGTGAACTGTTTGAGTGACACCTCATTAGCCAGCCACTAATTACCTGGCAGGCGCTCTCATGTCCCGTACAATTTACCTTCTATAGTCCCTGTTTCCATGGTTACGGGCTTGCGTTATTGTTACAGTTTGAAGGGGGTGAAAGGGGTCATGGGAACTTTCATGGCAACAAGGCTTTTACTAAGCGTGTTCTCCCTGTTTGTCCTCTCGAAGAATATGTTTCGAGTAGGAAGACCAAAGGTTATTGATTATTTCTATTGTCTTTCTATGTGATTGCATGTAATAGAGATACCTCACTTAATTATTTTGAGTACTTATATATTTATATGACTTTTGGTCATTTCAATATTTTTAGAAAAGAAATATATTGAGGTAGATGACAGAAAAAGAAGTATTTATTAGGTAATGGTGGAAGAAATCATAATAAATTATGCAGTAAATAACCTTAATGGTCGACCTTTCTGCAAGTCTAGTTTCCTCACTTCTCCTTTTCTTCTTCTTCTCTGAGCTGCACTTTCCTGTCCGAGGAGGCAGGTGTGGTGGAAAGAAACATGTCCGTATTATTATCTCGGTGAAAACCGCGCAGGCACACGAGCAGGCACTACGTCGTTTTTGTGAGCGTGAACCACCCTTATTATCACACTCGACATCATCGTTACCTAGGCGCTAGACAGGAAGTGATGTAAGCATTTAATGAAGGAGATAGTCAGCCCATTCCCTTGTCATGGTGGTGTCAGAGAGGGTTTGGTTTAAATACCAGAGCCTCCACGTTACACACTGACATGATGAATGTTGAGTGACAGGTGTCCTGCAGAACATTTGGTGCATTAATGTTACTGCAAAGAATGTAGCAACGTAAAGCTGGCTGCCTAGCTCTGGCTGAAAGTTACAGTGATTGTTCGCACTCACGGCATACTTTTACCGTTTCTGTTTCACATGAAGTTTTCATTTTCAATCCAGTTGCTCACTCGACACGTGTACCTTAAATCTATGCATTCATTATTTTGTGCCTGATTTAAGCAATGAGAGAATTGTAAGATATGCTCACTCTGTCATTTACTGGTCATTGTAACATAGCTATTTTTTTCTTTGTTTTTTTTTTTTCATTCTTTGTAGGAGCTTTGTTGCTTCTGTGTGATTTGTTATTGAATTATTCTTATTATCGTGTGTTATTGTTGTTCTGATAGAGAGGTTTACATTTCATTTCTTATAAACACTTGGAAGTGTATCCTATGATGGAATATTTTGTCAGTACACATTTGATTTCTGAAATGTATGTCTCTTACATGGTCGTGGTCAGTGGTTACAAACATGTGGGCATAAGAAATGAATCGACTATTCAAGCCTTTACTCTCTCTTATGCCTTTCGGACTAATGCATTTTTATGTACATCAAAGATTATTTGTTTGTGTGTGTTATGGAGTCTATTACACACAAACCTACTGGCTATATAGAATAATTTATTTTGATAGCTGATCTGATGTCTGATATCCACGCCGAGTGTCACTTTACTGTGTTTTTTAGTGATCATACACAGATTGTATGCATAGACCTTTCATATACCCTCTTTATGTATTTACACAAGACCACTGCACAAAATCCTCAGCCTTTAACACTTAAACAACCAACCACATTCCTCAGATGTTTTACCCACCTTAGCAGATGTGCATTATTTACAGTTGCCTTCATTGCTTGCCCCCCCGTTACTATGTTGATCCTGCTAAGTGTCGGCATTACCATGAGAGATAGCTGCAGTTCTGCCCACCATCTCACCGAAGGCTCCTGAAAGCCTTCTGACAAATAGTTTTTTGATAACAGGTAAGATACGTATGATTAAAAAAAATACATTCATGCAAGGAAATGCAATATTCTAATGCTTTTGAGATATGTTGTATTTAAAATCATACATTAAGTTTGATTAAAAATATATTTTGTCAACATGGGGAGTTGTGTCAGTGAGCTGCATGTCTTTTCTCTGCAGTGCCACAGCGAGGCAGCACAGGATCAGTAATGAAGAGAGCACATGCGGCCAGCTAACCTCAAAATACTCAACTGCGTTGTAGACTGGATACCCTCTATGTGATGATCTCTTGAAGTTGAGATGACTTTCACTTTATAGCAAATATTGCCCATGATTACATAAAAGAATATATTCATACATGCAATAAGCACAGGTCAAGAATGAGCAAGCTTTTTCCACTGTGAAGCTGAGAACCATTTGACTGTACGGCGGCAGCCAAGTCTGCATGTGGATCAGCTGCTGAACAGGTTCAAGCACGGGCCTGTCCCGTTCACACCAGCGGCTCGCTGCAGGCCCAGATCCCGAGTCCGGGCTAGCAGGACGTATGTGGTGGCACCATATGGCAGGATGCTGTGTGCCATGTTGGCTAGCTGGCACTGCCCACGTGTGAATGGCCAGACGCTAGTCAACCCAGCCCACTCCCTTCTCATGGGACCGAGCGGCTCAGGTTGCCATGGAGATGGGTGGCTTGTGGCTGCTGCGTGGCAATGAAAAGAAAGGGAGGGGTCACAAGTGAGTGAAAGTAACAAGTCAGATAGAAGTCAGTGGAGTGAGTTGGCAGTGAATTTGGCGTCTGATGTGCAGTTCATAGAAAAGCAGCCATGGTATTAAAGAGATGGTCACTTACTTATTGGAGTGCTCTCACTGACAGAAAATGGTGTTGTAAAAGCAGACATAATCATGATGAGTGGCCCACTATTTAATTAGCAGAGATGAAACACTGTAAGGGGAGTGTAGAGGAGAGGGGAGACAAACCCTCCCCCAACTTGTCGGCTGGTAAGAGTAACCCAGTAAAGGCAGGCCCCATCAGAGAGCCAGAGATACATGTAAATGAAATAGCCCCATTAATTAGTAATTAACATCAAGTTAATGACATTTCACTGTGTCGCCATCTCATCCTATGTCCTTCCTCTGTGGTGGAGGGGCTGTCTCTTCGGTCCCTGATCTGAATGCTAATTAGTGCAAAGCTAAACTGCCATATAGGGCTACATAATGATATAGAGGCCCAGTTTAAGACTGGTCATTGTGCGGGGAGGATTAATCACTTTGTAGTAGTAGATCATGAGGCTTTATAAGTCTGCCACTCCTTAGAGGGCTGTGATATTGAGGGCCATTGACAGGTTTTATGTGCTAATTGCGCTGCGCCTGTTCGCCTAATGTTGGGTTATCCCTCATGACTTAGAACTACTTTTAACCATTCTCCTAGTTCTCAAAATATATCCAAGAAATATTTCTGTTAAGTGGGCATAAAATGGTTTGTTATGTTGAATCTAATTATTTCAGAGTCTTGTACGGCTTGATTGAGTTTGAGGGCCCGGCAGTGGATGCGCTCTCATTTGTTTTGGGTCCCCTCCTGAGCCTGAATCAGCTCCATGACAGAGGTAATTTTACATGATTTGACTGTATCTCTGTGAAGCTGGATGAAACATGTGGGTTACACTCTGTCCACAGCAGTGTTGTGCAGGGTTATGTCCTGCAATGCTAAACTGTGCACTGAGTCTGAGGCAGTTTTCCTATCAGCATCTCTGCGCGTCTCTCTTCTCTGTTGCCCTTTTTCTTTTCCTTTCTTTCCAAACTCTATTCTGATACATAATTGACCCTTTAAAGGGATCCCCTGATGCCCAAACACATCCGACATGAGCACACCAACACACACACACACACACACAAACACACACACAACCAAATATGTTGATTTCTGTCAATTAAACCCCGTCAGCTGTTTGCCTCCTGCTAGACATATGGCCTGTGTTAAATCTAAAGAGCAAATGGAGCCGCCATTGAGTGGGGCATCATTTTAATGGAACCCTGAGGGACAAGACCCACACCTGCGCAATAATAACATTAAACCATGCTCAACCCACTGGCCAGATGAGGACAGTGCTGGGTTGTGTGTGTGTGTGTGTGTGTGTGTGTGTACATGCACATGACATTTATTCTTTGTTAATTCAGGCCCAGCAGCAATAGGACTATATCTATATACATCTTTGCACAACAAAGTAACATCCAATAGTGACAGGTTTTTGTGCAACTAACATGGCAGCCATGTCTGCCTCTATAGACTCCACAGGTATGTTCAGTTTGAATCCTTCTCCACACTGTTTGCTTTCAGAGCCGCACCAGGAGAAAGACAGCTCAGGCTGACTTCAGCCTCTAATATTTGTTCTTATATAAGCCAGAAAAACAAAGACACAAATGCACTCCATCATTGCAGACCATCTCTCCCCTGCAGTCAGAGTGAGAGTACAGTTGTTGTTTTTTTTCTTACTTTGCCAAATGAATGGTTATGGAGTTCACAGGTCCTTACTCAGAAACGGAGACAAATAACTGAACAAATGTTCAAAAATATAATTTTAGAAAACAATATGGTGCTGTGCCTTCGGCTGGGAGTATCAGATGCCTAGTTTTAAGACGAGAGGAGAACAAATGAAATACTCTCACAACTGTGTAAATATAGCAAAATGTTCCAGTTCACTCATAACATTTGAAACTATTTTTTATTAAATGTGAATGCTTCTATGTTGCCATTGACATGCCAGTCTAACAATTACTTTATTATTCTTTTTTTTACTGCCGCAACTAACAGCAATTTCCGTTATCTCTCAATATGCTCATTATTTTCTCCATTTATCGTTGTCTATTAAATGTCAGAAAATATGAATAGTGAAGATTCAAGATGCTGTCAGTCAGTTTAGTATCATGTCATGCAAAGAAAAGCAGCAAATCTTAATAACTGAACAGCCGGAACCACAAATGTTGCACATTTGTGCTTAAAAAATGTCTTAAATGATTTATTAATTATCAGGAGTGTTGCAGATAAAAATGTATTGCTTCAACTAATCATGGTGGGTCACATTCTTAGTAGATTGTGTAAAATATACATACAAGCTAAACTGAATTGAGTACATAATGTACATCCATTGTCATGTTTTGAATCAGTTATGGCCAATTAAGTACAGTTGATGTAATGAGGATAAATCAGAGAGAGAAATCAGTTCAGGAATCAATAGCACGATGTCATTCTTCAAAAATAAAATAAAATAAAATAAAAAACTATCTATGGCTGTAACTAACAACTATTTTCATTATTTTGTCAATTAAGATTCAGCTCTACATGTCTCTAAAATATCAGAAAATAGTGAAAAATGTCCATCAAACCAAGGTGAGCTTCTTTTGTCTGGGCAACAGCCCAAAAGATTTCCAGTTTACAGCCACATAAAAGAGAAAAGCAGCAAATCCTCAGATTAGAGAAGATGAAATCTGAGAATATTGACCAGTTTTTGCTTGAAAAACAAATGATTTCTAAAACAGTTGCCAGTTCATTTTCAGTTGATTGATTCATGGATTAATCGCCTAATCTTTGCAGCTCTGTGCAGATCTTTCCTATTTTTTTTATTATTATTATATTTTTTTGCAAATGAGAAATACAAACAAAGCCGTAACTGTATGTGAGCCACCAAGGTTAGAGATAAATGGGTTTTACACAGGAGAAAACCTGAAACGATGAAATGCTGTTAAATAGTTCTGTTTGCTTTATCCACTCATGGTTCCCAATAATCTGCATCATTCTGTTTGTGCATGCATGCGAGGAGGTTAAATACCCCACCCCCGTCAGAAGCTCCCCACCCCCCCACAGCACCCCTCCACTCATCTGCTCCAGCTCTCCCCAGCTTCACAACGCTCACATCTCCAACACCACCAGATCTCCCCTTTTTTCCTGCTTGCTCTTTACTAAAGTTTGGCTGTCAATCAGCAGTGGCCTCAGGCAACAGGCACTGATGAAAAGACCCCTGAGACAAGGAGACCCAAATTAGATTTCAATAAGGATGTTGAATATTCATATCAGGGAAACATCTAAAGGTAAATGCTTTTTGATCTCGGCGCACAAATATCACTTGTGTGCATTCCCAGGTCCTGGCGCTCTGGTTCTACAGTGTTTTCTCCCCCAGCCTGGTCCGGCCCCGGCCTCGGCTCTGTCTCGCTCCTCGGGGGCTACGATGGAATAATGATGATGGGGCTACAAAGGAGAAAAGAGCCATAATGAATGTTTATACTAAAGGGACCCAATAGAAAGGGCATCCGTACTAAGTATTCAGTAATTAGTATTTAGCAGAAGTTGATCGCTGAGTGCACACATTCAAACACACACACACACACACAGGCACACACATATCCAGGGCAGAATCACTGAGGCATAATCATTTGCTGTGTAAACTTTAGACAGGGGAACCTCCCTTGACAGCCACAGTCAAAACACAGTTTCATTGCTCCTGTCAACATGTTTCCTTTATTTTTATAATTGACTCCACTTAGGGTCTTTCTCCCCAAAATGTCAGCAGAATTCACAATGTGGCTGTTTGTTTTTTTCTGAACATACCTGTGTTCTGCTGCTCATCAGCTCCCCACAGAATCATAATTATCACTTTCACATTGGACATTGTTAATGAATATGTCTCCTAACCTCAGTGCTCAAGCGTTTTTTTGTCTTACCTTGATGTGCTGTTTTGCTTCTAAACTCCACTGGTTATGAGAACTAATAAAAAAAAAAAGGGGGCCAACATTCTCTAAATACCCTGAAGAAATTGCCATCACTTCCATCTTAGTGGAGACAGAAATGTGCGGGGATGGTGGAGGATGTGGAGAGATGCTTTGGTTGGGAGGGTGGGACTGCCCGAGGCTCTTTTCCCCACACAGAGTCGCCAGTTCGCTCGGGAACACGCTATGAAGCGAGTCCCCAAATGAGACCAAAGGATGGGAACACCATCTCCTCTTGACGCGGGGAGGGACCATCCAGCTAATAGTCCACATCAACTTCTATCATCAATAATGCGTCAAGAGTGGCCGTGATAGTCCCGATCAAGCAACCGTGCCTCGTGATGCAGGGAGACAAGCCAACGGCGTCCGTCAGCAGAGCTAATAAAAAGAAAGCCATTCTTATCTTACATTATACTTTCCTCTTGTTATTTCTCTCACTCTGTGTTCCTCTCAACCTCCCCCCACCCCTTCCTTACAACATGATGGTCAGTCCATTGCCAGGCAATCTGGTCTGTGATGTTGTTCACACCTCCATCGAGCCAAAAAGGAAAAAAAAAAAAAAAAAAAAAAAATCTTAGACAAGATACGATGACTTGCCCAGGTGGTGTGTTTCACTGGTCTCTTGGTCTTATGGGTAAGGGCAACCAACCAAGGTAAGTGTGTGTGTGCGTGTGTGCGCATGTGTGTACATATGCCTACAGTATATGATGGTGTGTTTACCCCAGGCCCTGTGCTGTGGTGCTGTGATGCTGAGTGTCACCCTGCTCCGGCCTGAGCCCCGCAGCCAGAAAAACCAGCTGTGAAACTGACAGGTTTGTCTTCTGCGCTCACCTACACTCTTTCTTTCCCCGCACAGGCACGCACGCATGCACGCGCACAGACACACACGCACACACTGATACGTACACATGCAACCACATACACATAATGAGGCACACACACAGACACACGCAGTTTCATGGCCTGAGGTTTAAGTACACATGCACACACAAGCCCCCCCACATCCACACATATCCACAGACCATCACACAAGCTGCAGGCAGTCTCTCTCATGCCAGCTACAAACACAGTGCAAAAGGAATATGCTTACAGAGCTCCGATATATAGTGGCTACTCATAACCTGAACACATTTTTACAATTTGATGAAAATCAGCAAAGATGTTGAATATCCAAGTGAAATATTTTTTAGACTATGTTTTCCATCAATTTCCCTCATCATTTAAGCACAGAGCGTCCTTTATTTCCATCCAGATTGCTTTATTAAGATGTAAATAAGAAAGAGCAGGCGGTTAAAAGACATTAGTTACAAGCAAATTAGAGGTCAGTGCATCTTACTCATGAAAACAAAAGGCAATTCAATTATGATCAAAAAAGTTTAATGTGATATGTGCAAATACAATTCATTGTCTATTGATAAAAGCCTTTTTCTAGCCTGATTTTGATATTATGTAAAGACAATGAACATATATGGCAAACATATATTTTTATACTCATTTAGAATATCTTTTAGATTTTTCTTGTCTTGTAATTATCTGCAGTTGTAAAATTTATTGTTAATGCAAATAAACCAAACAGCATTTAATACACAAAAGAAGAGATACCTCTTCATATAATTAATTTATTTTATTTTAACATCAGTAAGTCCAGTACATTATAGCCTGCTGTCTATGGCATGTTTTATTTTACTTGACAACTTTAATTCCCTGAGCAGTAACCAGGTAACTGAACTTAATACACCCTCCAGTCCTTATATATGTCGATAAAGGATTTGCATGATCAGACATGACTTCATTCTCCCAGGTGAATGCATGAATCTTGCAGCATACACATGTAGGTATGCATTGCAGGTATCTGGCACATACAGAACATGTGCATCCCGTATCATGTAGGTCAATGAGGACATGCAACATTGCCACAAGCATCTGAACTTGTGGTCCATCCAGGAAAAGCTGATGAGTTACCCTCAGGAGATGCTGCTTTCTATGGCACCTTCCCCCACACCTAACGGACACCTAGCGTGCACACAAAACCTCACACACACACACACGTGGACTTTGACACACAGTAGTGAAGGATGCCATGTGTATCCAGGTGTCTGGCTGTGCTGTAGCACCCTTCAGATGTCACAACGACAGAAATCAGTGTTCTGACCAGAAAGTCTGCAGGCAGCAAGCGTCTCTTGCCGTGCCACATTTGTGTACGCGAATGTGTGTGTGTGTTGCTGCATCTGTGCACGCATATGCACGTGTGTTTGTGTGTTGCTTATTCCTAGAGGGTGGGGGTGAGAAAAACAAGTGAGAAAACAGCAAAACAAGTTAAGAGACAATGAAGAAAGCAACACTGGCACCTGTTTCCCCCGGTGTGGAGGGCGAAGAATCCACCTCAGATACACTGCCTGGTCCTTTGATGTACTGATGCCACTGATGATTTTATCTCTAGATATTTCAGTCCAACAGCATGCACTATATCACCTTTATCTCTCCTTCTAACCCTCCATACACATGATCTCTTCCTAACACACACATGCACACTTTTTTTTTTTTTTGGGTTCAGTTATGTGGCCAGATGTCCAAGTTGACATAGCGCTTAAGGCGTTTGACTGGATGAAACAGTGCATTGGCTGCGGGTAAAGAGGGATTAAAACACGGCCTGAGGCACTTGTGTTATATTGAAAACATCCTGGGCTGCTTTGTATGGAGATTTGCATACATTGGGGTCTGTGCGGCGATGGCCCATCTGCTGAAGTGCATTGTCCCCAAACAACAAAGTGTGTTTAAATATTTCACATCTCCATCTACCGGGACATAGGTACATAGAAGTGAGTGGAGAGTGAGTGAGAGAAATAGAGGGCGATGGAGGGGGTGAAAAAAAAGACAAAAAAAGGAGCGAGTAGATTGGCACAGCTTTGAATTTGAACTGCTCCCAAATGTGCCTCAGTCAGAGCCACAGTAAATAACACTATTGCCGGCCAGGATCCGGGAAAATGAGGAGAATCTAAATATAATATGTTGTAAATCTGAATTCTGGTGGAAAACATAATTGTCTGAATACAGAAATGAAGATGTGGAATGTATGGTTCGTGCTTTAAATATTCAGCTACATGTTGAACAGGTCTGAACAGCACACATGCAATTCAAGTTTATTTAAGATTTGTGTTTGATTGTTGGGCAACACTTTATATTATGGTACAGAGATTCACCATTAGCCAGCTGCTCTTGAGCATGCGTATTAGTACCATACAAACTCTTTATAAGTGATTATAAAGCACTTATTAATACCTTTACTCTGCATGACCATATTCTACAACTACTAGCCGTTAATTAAGAGTTTTCCCTCAACAACTTTCTAATTACTGCTTATTGATAGTAAGTAAGGAAGTTATTGTACATTAATTAGATCTTAATAACCCAACCCTATCACTTAATAACCTTAACCTAAACTATAATGGCAAATCTTGAGCCAATATGCTACTAATATGCATGCCGTGTTTACCTCAATATAAAGAGTTACTGACTGAACTTCACACTTTCTACTCTGTGTAAAGAAATGTATTTTCATGACACTAGACAGACATTTCACCCAATATAAATAGATATATTCTATCTTCACGCAGTGTCAAATTAACTCTGAAAGACTACGCTGATCGAAAAAGGCAAATATCCACAGTAGGCAGTTTGTTACAGGCTGGTCCAGTATTAAGTTATCATCCCTCTGGCCTAAA
This sequence comes from Chelmon rostratus, assembly GCF_017976325.1. Lineage (NCBI taxonomy): Eukaryota > Metazoa > Chordata > Actinopteri > Chaetodontiformes > Chaetodontidae > Chelmon > Chelmon rostratus. The sequence goes on along the minus strand of NC_055667.1, from coordinate 17,844,889 downwards.
CCCTCTTTATTGTATTAATGCCATAACTCTGGATTTCTGTGACATTTAATGGCACTGTAAAATTAGATAATTACTGTAATATATCTGTGTACTCATGCCCGATTCCGAGGTCAGAAACATAAAAATTAATAAGGAACAAGTGGAAGAAAGGGGACAGAGTAGAGAGATTAAATGAGAGAGAGAGAGAGTGTGTGTGTGTGCAAGAGAGTTTGAAGTGACAAAGATGGCAAAAGTTAGTTTTATTAATGCAAAGAGAACACGATCTGAAGTTACTTTGACATCCAATGTTTATGCATCCTCTCTCGATACCCCTGCATTTTTATTTTTGCTCTCCTCTCCCCGTGTGTCTTTCATTTCAACCAAAACACACATCAAATGAAAAACATGCTCAGGGCAGTGGATGGTGGATGGAACAGTAAGGTGATTTAACGACGGGACGGTTTGTGTGTAGGCTGGACAGCCTGGTGCAGCCTCCGTCTTCACAACCCGCACACACAAACCCGTGCGCGCATTTACACGTACGCACACACAGACAGACACAGACACACACACACTGACACCAAATATCTGAAAAAACAGCCAAGATGGACGTGAGGAACATGTTGCCTGCACGGGGGAGGATTTTGGAAAGAAGAGCGTGGTCAATCTGTTTGTTTCTCTGCCACATCCAAGAAGAGTGATAATTTCATTTTCTTTCATTATTTTCTCTCCTTTATTGTACTCCTAATGTCAGATTTTGAAAGCTGCTGAGGTTTATGTTTAAGAAAAGAGCACATCAGACAATGGTTTTTATTTATTCTGCAACAAAATGTCAGTCGTTCTGTCTCTCTTGCTCCCACGTGGTGAGACATCAAGACAGCAAATGCAGACAGACACACTGATGCTACATCTCCCTCTGTCTCGTCGTGTCTCATAAGCCAGTTCATTTACGCAAACCCTTTAGTCGTAGAAGGTCACGGTTGGAGGGCCTGTGAAAAAGTATAACAGACACACATTAACCCCCATTTAATCAGGATTACAGAGAACAACCAAGCATTATTTAACACACATCGCAGAGCATGACAGCAGTAGGGAAATATGGGACACACACATACACACACAAACACAAATCCAGCACAATCAATCTAATGGTGTGCATTAGTTAACTGCCAAATGTTGGGCTTTTTATGGCAGGATCACCCGTCCCTTGAAAAGATAAATACGGTGCACAGATCCCAGTAATTACAGCAATCCCCTTACAGCACACAGAGACCGTCCTCACTCACCAGCCTCTCTGGAGCACTGTCGCCCTGTAGATTAAGTCATTTAGGACAGTTTTAGGGCACCGGGGTGAGTGGCAGAACAGGAGCTGGGTGGAGAGGAGACAAAAGGACAGAGAGAGGTGCTTTTTGTCTTTACGGCAGATGGGGGGAGGGGTTGCACTTTGCAAAAAATGTAGGCACGCCAGGCAAAATTAATAGATGAGGACACAGTCAAATGCACATTGACGCACCTGCGATACATGTAGCACAGGCAAACACATGAAATCTGTAAACATCCTGTGATTTCAGAGGTGGTGTCACCAAATATCATAACCTTTATGGCCTTTGTGTGGATAATATCAAATTAATGTGCAATAATTTTATATTGTGATCCCACCAAATACAGCCAACACATAGGACTACAGCTCTTGCATCCGCATTAGAAAAGGGAATAATAAAAATATGCAACAGACATATACAAAATAATTTAACACAATACAATAGCTGTGCAATAAACGCAAAGTGTATAATGTTCAATATCTGTTGAGACTGTTGGTAAGCTCTCTAGGAACACACAAAGTTTGCAGTCTTTATGTGACAAAAATGCAACAACACAATATCTTTATCACGATGTCCAAAATGAATAGCTCTTGCAAAATGTATGTTAAAATAAAATGCAATTCAATACATCAATGTCACCCACTGTCGACTCCACACCTCACTGACAGAGACTCAACTAACCATTTACCATCTTGAGCTTTGCACTGTGGTGCATTAAGCTGTACATTTAAAGGTGCTCTGTGGACTGTCTTTGTAAACAAACTTATGTTTACATGACAAAAAGCATAGTGTGTGTCCTTCAGGCCTAGCAAACATGTTGAATGCATTTCTGGCCTCACAAAACATTTGCAAAACTGCTTTTCTGACTATTGCTAGCTTGCAGTCTTCATCTTCACTGCCGCTGCTGCACTTCTTTGTGCATTTCTGCCGCCAACTGTCGATCAGCAGGAAAGCTGAAAGCATTTGCAGTGACGTGTATTGCCTCGCTCATCTACTTGCTCGGGTGCAAGATACAAACAAAACATGGATCCACTTGTAAAACCTGCTCCATAGCTCTCTGCAGGTCAAAACCTCCACAGGGTACCTTTAACCTGTATTTTTTTTTTACAGCTGTTCATGTTGTCGTGTCCACTTCTTATACGCAGCATAATCATTAATGCTGTCATACCAAAGCTGAGTATTCTGTCTTCACACCTGCTTCTCTCTCTGCAGAGCTTGCTGCAGACTATGTTGATACATTTATTTCTGCTGTCGATCAGGGAAAGTTTAAGCTCCTCAGGATGCCTTGACTGCGTCTGTGCATGTGCATCTGTTAAAGTCTGTGTGTGTGCGTGCGTGAATGTATGTGTGTGTGTGTGTGTGTGTGTGTGTGTGTGTGTGTGCAAAGGGCAGCAATGGGTGCAGTTTAGCAAAGGGAACTGTGCAATGCCTTCAGGCCGCAGGGCGATTGATGTCCAGCGGGTGGCTGAGGAACACTAACTCACACTGCTCTCTGACTGCATCTAAAAGTCTCATTAGTTAAAGTGTGTGAGAGTTCTCTGCCTCTGCACCCTTCAGACCACACAGAGAGGCAGAGGGCCAAAACCCCCTCAGATGGCTTTCACTACAGGGGAGGCATGCATGGAGGTGGACGTGCATGTCTGCGAGCACACAAACTTTGACACAGAAACACATTTTTGCACACACATTAGCCTCTCTGCCTGTTTTTCTAGCAGCGTGCATGTACACCGTGAGCACGCAGCTTAACAGCAGGGCCTAATGAGGTCTGAAATATGAGCGGTAAACATTTGTATGGACAGATGTGGATTAATGTTCATCTTTTCTTCAAGCCAGAGATTAAATCTGATTTACTGCCTCACAGGTTTTAGGGTTTTTTTTCTATTTGATTACAGAGAGATAGAAATGAAGAGAGGATGTAAGTGAGACACAGTGGGAAAGAGAAACAAAGGAAGAAAACAGAGTGATTGTGTCTCTTACTTGTGGGGAAGTTGCCAGAAGAAGCCAGACAGTGAAAGTGGAAGGAACAAAGACAAAAAAAAAAAAATTGTAGTGTTGGATGGAAGGGGAGGCAGAGGGAGTCGTCAGATGCTCCTCATTCCTGTTGTGGGCTGCTGAAGTGAAGGAGGAGAAATTTGAGTCATGGGGACGGAATCAGAAATGTCAACAGATTGAGTCAGAGCAGAGCTGGGACCGTCTGGAAGGAGAGAGTATCAACACTGACTGAGGGGCACGCAAGATTTTGGGACCGTCACTGGGCTAATGGCAAAATTATTGGACATTATGTGTGTGCGTGCGTGGATGTGTGTGTGTGTGTTGCATGGGGGAGGATGTGGGATTGGCTTAGTCTGCTGTCTATAATGAATGGTTAATGTTAGTCGGGGAAAAAACGAATACGGTCACCATCTGCTCCATCTAAGTCTGCGTTCTGTGCATGTGTGTGTGCGCACATTTGTGTGTATGACAGTCATGGGGACACACACACACACACACATACAATGTGCTCTTGGAGAGGGATTTGGAAATATGGAATGAAAGAAACGGAGGGAGGAAGAAAGAGAGGAGGAAGCAGCTAACAGAAGAGAGACGTGCAACAAAAAACGTGCACAAGACCGGAGACAGAGAAAATGAAAGCGATAGAAAGGGAGAGAGTAGGCACCATCATGTGTGTTTAGATGCAGCCGAGACGCAGATACAGGTGAGCACAAATAGGGCACAACTCATGAATTCTGTCAGGTTTCTCAAGCACATGTAGCCCATGGCTGCAAACACACGCACTGGTAATACAAGCACATACACCAAAAACACTCACAACACACTATAAAGGACTAGAAAGTTAACACTTAAACTATGCATACCTCTTTAATTACATGTTATACATGCTTTGATTTGTGTTAACAACACGCTACAGGCACACAGTGGTGGGAGTATTCACATTTTTTTTTTCTTTTTTTTTTTTGGAGCAACACAACCATGTAAAAATACTCCATTACAGTAAAAGTAAATTAATATTACTGAGGTGAAAATACAGAAATGATATCAGTTAAAGTGACTTACTGCAAGCATTAAAATAAAAGTACTCATTATGCAGAAGGGCTCCAGTCAACATAATACTTCATTCTAACCATTTACGCATTAATGTATAAAAAAGAATTTTAATGTTGTTGCTGTTTGAAGTGGGTTATGTAATCTACAACAATATATCGTATATAAGGAACTGATTGCATGCTTTGTATCTTTGTATGAATCTGCAACATAAATACAGCTGCCAAATGAATGTGATGCAAAAAGAAGTACAATACTTTCTTCTGACATGCAGTGAGACAAACGTATAAAGTAGAATATAATACAAGTACATGTAACCTGAGAACTAATCGCTCTCCATCAATGCAAATACATTGTAACTTATGGACTTATAGAGCAGACATCTTGTAGTCTTTGTTCATCATACCTACAGTATATGGAAAAGATGAGTCTCATCTGAGTAATTCCACAGGAGTCCAGTGTGAAATTTTAAAAAACATTTAGTGTTCGGTGATGTAAGATCGAGTGAATAGTTTGAAGGGATAGCTAGATTTTTACAGTGCTATAAAAAAATGTAGTTTAAAGATTAAGTTCAGAAATGTAGGGGTTCTGTACAGATATCTATTACAAGTCTACCCTTTGAGTACACAGTAACAGTATTTAAAGCTTTAGGTGGATTACATGTGTGGAAGACACTGGAGAAGTATCATCCCCGGCTGGGCTCAAACATAAACACACGCTCTCTCGCCCACTCCCACACCAACACAGAACAAACGCATGTCCGTTTGTTTGTCCGTGAACACATCACATTTGTCTCCAAAGTTTAAAACATGGAGAAAAAAAAACTGCACGGTTTTCATGCATCATCACGCTCTTGGGTAGCCATGACAGAGAGGAACTGCAGCACTGATAAAACATTTGTGATACATCTCTGAACACTGGGTTGATAAGTAAATACAGCCTACATCGATAATCCTCATGTCACTATGTGCTCTGTATTATGCAGAGAGTTGCATACACACAAACACGCGCACAGACACACACACACACACACTGCCAGGTTGTGATTAAATTCTCTGTGGCCTATGATCCGCCTCTAAATCTTTGCAATTTTCATTTTATGCAGCTTTAATATGGATCATAGTTGCTCTCAGAGTGCCCCATCTCCTAATCTGGAGCAATCTGAGCTGAGCCTGGCTGGGCCAACAGCTGACGCTAAGCCAACCAGTCACACTCAACCAGCCAGCAAGTCAGCCACAAAGCCTCTGTGCACTCGGGTAGGCGACATGAGATAGGAGAAGTTTGAAATATTTCAGAGGAATTTTTATGAAATGCTTAAGCAGATATGCAGCAACCGCACAATGAAGAAGTAATTCATGCATGAATTCTGAATAGAAACAACAAAGCTGAGAAGTGTGAATGTCTGACAGCAAATAAAGGAAAAACAAAGCAAAAAAGAAAAATGCAGCCGCCGTGTTGACGATTTTGCAGAAAACTGCGATTTTAGTGAATAAATGAGAAATGTCAAAGTTTAAAGATGCCAGAGTATTTAATACTGTACATGTGCATTGATCTGATTGTGATCTGATGGGCCTGGATGAGTGTTGGAGGAGGAGGAGGAGGGAGGGGCTGAAGGGTAATGTTTGTTGAGGTCACGGAGCTGCAGTGTGACACACACATACAGTAGATTTTCACGTGATATTCAGCACACAAATGCACATAAATACACACACACATACACGAGATGACCCTATTTTCAGAGCACTGGAGGGGCCATAAGAGGATTAAGTAATTAAGGGTACACTGTTAAAAAATGTATATTAATATTGTAATGCTTAGATCCAGGAAATCCAAAACCACTCTCTTGAAATCATGTAACTGTTTGTGGCAAATTGTAAAAAAAAGATATGATATTTCAGACGTAGTCCAGCAGCAGGTGGAAGAATTTGCACGTTGGTGTCTTCTTGTTTCTCTCAATCTAGATTAAACTGTCATGTCAAAATATGATGGAGTGACCAGCTCAAGTGCTGGACCGGGAGCAGGCACCCTGCTGGGACTCATGTAAATAATACTGCTGCTGATGGAGGAAAACCCACAAACTGAGCATAGCTAATGCTAGGCTTAACACTCTCTCTCTCTCTCTCTCTCTCTCTCTCTCTCTCACACACACACACACACACACACACACACACACTGCTGAAGTTACTGCAGATGAAGCCTTCTCTTTGTGATGATTGTTTCTTCAGATGATTATTGTCACTGATGCTAACGAGCAGCAGAGAGTGTCGATGTAAGAGGAAGAGTGAAGAGTGAAGGGGAAGGGGAGGTCACCTCACCGTCTCACCAGGCTTAATCCTCCCAGTGGCAGACGGCAAGACCAGTTAGATACCAGGAAACCCTTATGGGCATATTTAGAGCAACGCTTATACAGCGACACCTCAGTGGTCATATTTGTCATTTTTGTGAATAAAGATTAAAAATTCTATGTTTTTTTTCTATGTTCTATGTTTAATAATATACTCTATATTATATACAGCTGGGACAATGAGATTTCAGGTTTTCCTCAAGCCCATTTTAAAATAAAAAAAGTCAACACTCCTTTTCAGCTCACCTCAAAAGGCCCTGACTACCTCATGATATGTCAGCAACTGCTTGCGTTACTTTCATCATTTGTGCATTGTTCATGACATAGTTTATCCTCATGACATTTGATGATCCATAATCTGTCTATTATCTGTTCCTCTGACTAATCCATCTTTGTTAACATCCAGTGTCGCATTACGATGCCAAACGCCAAACCCATCCAGGAGTCCGGCCTTCTTAACCCGACACTTCATCTTTAGCCTGTGCATCCATGGTGGCAAAACCTTGAAGGGTGAGTTTTATGTTTGTCCGAATGCCAACAAATACCAGGAAAAAGGCAAAATCAACAATTAATTGATCCCGCTGACAAATACTCCCTGTGTAGCCAAAGCCTACATAGATCTACATGATTGTCAAAGACAGCCACACCTTTGCACTGGATGACATGTGACCCTTATTGCAATCAACATGGGCCCTGTAGTTTAGTTTCTAAACTACAATGCCCAGCTGTTTTAAGAAACCATCCATCCATCCATTATCTATACACCGCTGAATCCCTTGCAGGGTCACGGGGGGGCTGGAGCCTATCCCAGCCGTCTCTCGGGCGAAGGCAGGGGACACCCTGGGCAGGTCGCCAGCCTACCACGGTGCTACATATACAGACAAACAACCACGCACACCACTCATTCATACCTACGGACAATTTAGAGTTATCAATTAACCTCAGCATGTTTTTGGATTGTGGGAGGAAGCCGGAGAACCCGGTGAAAACCCACGCTGCACAGGGAGAACATGCAAACTCCACACAGAAAGACCCCAGGCGGAATCGAACCGGGGATCTTCTAGGCGACGCTGCTAACCACCGAGCCACCGTGCAGATTTTAAGAAACCATGAAGCCTTTTTAAAAAATGAAAATATATAATCATGACCTATTTTTAAAGAGTTAGACCTCCAGTAGAAATGAATAGAAAACACTGGAAAGCTCATCCTTTAAAACCTTGATGACCATTATTATTATCAATCACACTTTTTGTATATGTCTGTCAAAAAAAAAAATTGTCCCCTCTGCTCACAAGTCAAATTACACACAGTGAACTGCACCATATATATAAATGGCACACACACACTAAATACTACAGTGCTTGGTGGTGTAGTTGGAGGATGGTTTTAATGCCAACAAACTTGTCCCTCTCTGTGCTGAGACATTAAAGCCGAGGTCTGCCTGTCAGGAAGTGGACAAGTGCAGGTTCACCTCAGTGAACATGATTAAATCACACAATAACCTCCTTCCTCTTATCAAATCCTCTTAAGCAGGCTGTATTACATATCTGCCAAACAAAGAAAACTCAATCAGAACAATCAACCAAGCCAGGCCAAGCCCGCCCCACCAGCTTGTCTGATCCCATTGCCGTGATTAAAATGAAAATGGAGCCGGGACATTACCAGAAATCCGATGTTCACCTTATAAGGAAGATCAGAAGTCTGCCTGTGCGTGTGTGTGTGTGCGTGTGTGTGTGTGGTCATGCATGTATGTGTGTGTGTGCGTGTGCAAACAGGGGATAATATAAATGTGTCTTGTGTAATTCCCTGGCTTGCATCACAAAACGCTGTTTTTATTGTTTGCAATATTAATAGAAGGAAGATTACGATTGATGAGATTGGAATGGTAATATTTAGCATTTCCATTCTGAAAAAGTAATAAATGAATTTGTTTATGACCAGTGGGGTTTGAGGAAAACATGTTTTTATTGTGCTGCACGGATGCACCTGTGAAACTGAAAACAACATCACAAAAGTGCTGCTGGGTTTCAGATTCCAGTTGTTACTGAATGTCTGAAACAATCAGATGAATGAAAACACAGATACAAAGGAATGCTCATCACATTCCATAGCATAACATAGTTTTTAGCAGGGCTGCAATTAATGATTTTAATTATCGATTAATATGCCAATTATTTCTCAGTTAATCAGACTAAAGTGACCAATGCTTGGTTTGTTTTATTTGGTTTGACAAACAGTCCAAAATCTAAACAGTTATTAGCTGCCAACTAATTTTCCTACAGCTGACGACTCAATGACTCGTTGCAGCTGTAGATTTTAGATGAGATTTGTTCCAAGCAGCCAACGCTTTACATCCATTTCAGAGCGCTTGAAAGTTAAATGAGACAATCCATCACATTTTGTCACCTTTATTTTTAGCTGCCACCCAGACAATAACAGAACTTTGCCAAAAGATATAAATCAAGATCACTTAATGTTAATTGTTATTTTAAAAGAATATGAATCTCAAGCAACCTTTAAGTCTCTGCAAATAGACGTTCCTGCTGTGCTGAAATTATTGGAAGCCATCGGGCTACAGCAACTTTTTGTTTCTGAAGTTTGTTCAGCAGTAATTCTGTGCGCATGCAATTCATCACTGACAGCCTGAAAAATGCAAAACCACATAAGGTGCAAAGTCACCATTAACATGAATTCTGCATGTCTATTGTTCATATCAGTTTCTGTGTGTGGGAGGGCTGTCCTCTTCAGAAAACTGCGTGTGTGTTGTGTGTGTGTGTGTTGTGTGTGTGTGTGTGTGTGTGTGTGTGTGTTGGAGACTCCTGGGCGGGCTTACAGTAAGAGGAAAGCTTCACATTACTGTTGCTCCAATTCACTTCCTGGGATAATCCTTAACACAACAGAGGGAACGGCAGGTGACCTGGACCAACAGAGATACAGTATGGGGCTCCATTAACAAACACACACACACACACACACACACACACACACACACACACACACACACACAATTTCATACACACAGAACCATCCATTCATAAATAATACTGGTATGACCCTCCCTTCACCCTTCACTCTTTCCCTCTGCTTTAGCTCCACTCCTCCGTTCTAGCGTCCTCTCTCTCCCTCCCCTCCTCAACTCTTAGTGAAACATATTGTAGCCCTGCTGCCAGAGATGACGGAGTGTCATTCATCCGCCGCCCCAAAGTCATCGCCTCCATTAACAGCACTGTCTAATTAAACCTGTAAATGACAAACACGTAGACACAAACACAGGCCACGGTGCTCTAATGGTGGGCTGCAGCAGGAGAGTGATGGGCAGCTGTCTCTTGTCCATCCCCTCTGCAGATCAACCTTGAGACAGGGGACCTATTGGACCACTGAGATAACACTGGAAGGTTAGCAGAGCGTTGATAATGAATGATTTATATACAGTAGCCTGGCAGTTAGGTAAGTTAATTGATTCCATTAATTGAGAACAATATTGTCTTTTAACAAGGTGATGTTTTCATTGTGGTGCTTGGTATGTCTCACATATGAGTTCTTCTCTTTCCAGATATTCATATTAGCAAAACAAAAACAGCGGGGGACACTGTGGAGACAAACAAGAGGTGTTTTTCTGTTGTTTGACTCAGGACCAAAAACAATTGGAGAACAATAGCTGTCTCTGCGGATCATATCCTGGGTTATTATCCTCTTATTTGCATTCTATGAAAAAGGAATAACAAGGTGGTGGAGCTGTGGCTTATCTAGAGCTCCTTTATTAACCACTGTGGCATTAACACTGGCCGCCCAGAGCTAACTCCGTCATATAGCCCTCAATGCTACATCGAGAGAGGGTGACAAAATTCGAAAGCTTTGCAAGTCACTCCGTCTCCCTGAGAAAGAACAAAAGGAGATGGCTTTATTGCGTAACAATTTTGCTCTCGCCACAATGCAGCGTCTGCTTCTACTCGTTTCTGTCTCCCTCTTTCAATCACTAAAATCATCCACTCTTCTATCGTGGTGTCCTGAAGGAACCTCAGGATATAAAAAAACAAAAAAAAAAAGCCCAAATCCATTTCTATATTAGTATGAAAATGTTGGAATATTTCAGAGGAATTATCCCCTCCACAAAACAGAATAAAACCCCTCTTATTCCTGCTAATCCTTCAAAGACTGCGATATTACCTGATAGGATGTTGTACAGTGTGAATACTATCAACAAGACATGCCGAAAATAATGTAAGCAGGTCCCCATTGTGGAGATTAGAGTGAACATGTCTCCCTCCCAATTTATCTGTTCCCTGAAATGTAACGCCTCATTTTCTCTGTATTTCACCCTCTCTCCCTCCTCTGTCGTCTTTGCCGTCCTCTGATTCCAGATTGAATTCTCGACTGAGTGGAAGCTACTTGTTTCTTCTCCATTGTCCCACAGCTCATAAAACAAAAGTAATCTGCAAATTGTGCAGGACAGGGGTTAATGAAGAGGAGGAGATAAATAATGGCGGAGTAACAGGGCGAGTTTGAGGGAACATCTTTTAAGTAAAAATGGATTTGTGAGCTTGTATGTGGGATTTTTCCCAACTTCTCATGCATGAGACAACGGCACATTTGTGGCCTGCAGCCACCGCACAGCACCCAAACTAACATTGTTTTATTTATTTAATTTTGGCATCACATCTAGCACAGATACAATGGCAGTGTCAGTTTGATGGTCGCTCAGTCGGCTGGGCCGATCAGATGGATGGCCATGAAGCACATACAGACATTAACTGTTGCTGGACGATGAATCCTATTGACTTGAGACATTCACGGTTGCCAGATGGTAAACCGTAACTTTAGTGATTCCTCGACTTTCCATCTTGCGCCACCATGAGTTTGACGTTTGTGATTTTGAGTGACATGTCTTGAAAGCTATTGGACGGATTGCCGGGACACTTGGTGCACACATGTCCTCACAGGATGTCAAGAACTTGGTGATCTCCAGACATTTCATCTAGTGCCATCATCAGGTACAATTTTTTATTTTTCCAACACGTCATGGACAAATTAATATTTCATCTTTACAAGAAAGAAATGGTAAATGACCAAATTAAAGACATTCCCAATACATTCATCCAAAGCAATTTACAGTTTGCCTCTTTTTCACACATGTCTGACCATCAGGAGCAACTTCAGCGTCTTGCCTAAGGACACTTGGACATGTGGACAGGAGGAATGCCCACTTCACAATTAGTGGACAACCTGCTGGACCTCCTGGACCACAGCCACCCCAATGATAGATAGCATAAATGTTAAATACCAGCATCGTCAGTGTGAGCATGTTGCTGACATTATCATTTAGCTCAAAGCTGCTGGCGTGGCTATAAACTTCTCCTGTTTCATCCATCTTGTTTCAACGTTTTGTGTGTTTTATCTAACACGAACGGATCACCTGCAAGCTGGCTGAGAACATGAACGAGTGATGTCCACTAAGCCTCGTCACGGTGTCGCAAAGGCGACTCATGCTGTAGAGCGTCGTGTTCAGCCTGTTTGCGTGTGGTAATTGGTCCTAGAGAGAGGAAAATCCCAGAGACTGAGCTGCAGGACACTCAAAGCCCCTCAAGTCCGGCTCTTTTCTGCTTTATACATATTGAACAGTGGAGTCAGGGGGCTAAGAAGATTATCACAATGGGATGAAGAGGCCGTAAGAGCTTTTGTAGCCTCAGTGTTGTGATGCACAGTGAAAGTTGCTACAGCACTCTCAAGCCCTTAAACTGCTTGACCTTAAAAGCTCTGTTTATGAGCTCTCAAAGGAAAAAGCTGTGAAATGAGAAGGGAATAAAAAAAAATGGCAAACACAATACACAAAATGGGAAAACAAAGTGCTGCAAATGTTGTACGTCAGCATTACACAGAAAGAGAGAAGACCAAAAAAGTGTTGCCGGGCAGAGGTGTCACCAAGATCGCCTGCAGCCAACATGTCATCGTCTTATTTTCACTTAAAATGTGAAAATCCTTGGTGCACCTTCCTCATTCAGCACAGGATTATTTTGTGTGTGTGCGCAAGTGTGTGTGTGTGTCTGTCTGTGTGTGTGCTTGGTGAGAGCGACTGAAGCATTGAAATGACATGAAGAGTTATTTGGGCTGTAATGAAGCTGCTTAATGAAATCAGTGCCCTTGAAAGTTCTTCATCAATTTTAGCTCCCTTGCTCACTTGCTCGCACTCCACCATTCCTGCCTGTCAGCTAATCCACGTGCGCGACACAATATTAATTAAACACAGCGTTTCCTGAAGTACTTAAGTGAAGCGCTATCATTGATAATGAGCAGGTTTAAAGGAGTCACATCCCTCCAAAATTACTTTTTAAACCGGCCTTATTAAGCAGAAAATGAGGCCCAAATCAGCCTACAAGCTCCTCATTAAAAGCCACTGATCCTTGGCCAGGCGCATGTTCCAATGGTTTTAATTAGGCTAGCGCTAGATTGTCGGCGACAGGAAGTGCCATTAATCTTGTCTTTTCATTCAGAGTTCGGGGGGGTACAGCATGTTGCAGCCTCAAATGCCACAACAGGATGAGAATTTTTAAAAAATCTACGACATACTTTGAATTGTTCTTTATTTGTATGGACTCAGACTGCAGATATACACAGTTTTGCACTTCCCTTCTGTTGCAACCTTTAGTAACACTTTGTAATTACAAGCCAGCCTTGCTAAGTGCATCATTAGTTACACACACACACACACACACACACTTGCGCACACAAACAGGATGAAATGTGTCTTCATCTTCCCTGCGTGTGTTTATGAGTTGCACTCGCTGTAGAGGATGGTCCCGGCACTGCCTGTCACACCTTCTCCGCATGGAGGATTATGGATGGCCAATTACATCGCTTTTGTCATTAATTAATGAGGATAACGAGCTCCCCCTGCTCCCCACAAAACCACCGTGCTCCTCAGCTGGTACTGAACAGGGAGAGGGGTGCTGGGCCATGTGTGTGTGTGTGTGTGTGTGTGTGTGTGTGTGAAGGAGACAGCGAGGGAGAAAGAGATACAGAGAGTCTATGCGAGTGAAGGAGGTTATGGTGTGTACAAAAGGCTGAACACAGAGATGATTGTTGACCCCGGGGCTTTGCATGAGCATTTGTCCAGCGAGTTGAGGTGTGTTTGTGTGTGTGTGTGTCTGCGTGAGTGTTTGCTCACCACCAGTCCCGAATCTGTGGGGCCATTACAGAGATTAGGCCGTGCTACAGTAACGGATGCCCCCGATTGTCAGCTCGCATCCTTTGTCAAGAGAAGAAGCTAAAAGTGAAAAGAGGGAGAGTGATGAGCACAGTGGTAGAGAAGGGGGAGGGACAGTGGAGGGAGGAGAAACATGGAGGCAGGAGAAAAGAGGAGGGGGAAATCGAGGCTTTAACATAAAACACAACACAAAACTGAGCTGTATCTCCAAATACACCACGCATGAAGAGCACCTATGAGAGGTGATAAGTCCTGATAGGCCTGATAGGGGATCATATTCAACAAGGGCTCAGACTGTTGTCATCCAGTGCCGCCTATCCCTCCTTCTCCGCTCCCTCCCACCAGGCCCAATTTGGCCCCTGCCACACTGTCTGGGTCTACCATGCGTGGTGTCAGGTGCCTTGTGGCGATAGGCAAAACGCTTTGCCTGACTGCCATGTTCCGAGGGTTTGCGGCCATATGAGCGCAAAACACAGGCACATACACACACACACACACACAATGCACAAACACACAGACACATACAAACAGACATCCCCTCTCCACCCCCCTTTAGACGTCTGATTAACAAATGAAGGGCCCCGGCCCATCCCGCTGCACTTGCAGCAACGTCGCCCCGAATCACATGGCTCCTCGGAACCAACTGACTCACCCGCTCATCGCTTCCGACAAGGCGGGGCTGCGAGGGACGACAGAGTGTGATGTCATAGTGGAGTAGAGAAGTTGGTGGGGGTGGGGGTCCATGGGTGATGGGCGGGCGTGGAGGGCTGGGGGTGGGCGTCCTTACACTGCCACCGCCGGCTCAAAAACACTGAGGCACCAGCACCTCTACTCTTTCTCCACGTCCCATGCCCTCCTTTCTACCACCTGACACACTGATGAAACACCACACACACACACACACGCACACACATGCACACACACACACACTTGTTTAGCCCTATTGTTTGTCCCACCTCCTCACCCCTTCCGCCATCATCAACCTGCCCAAAACAACCACATCTTCGGTCGATTTGCCTCTAAAGCTACAACCATGCTTCTGTGTGCAAATTTCACTACTAAAAAAAAAATCTAATGCTTTATAAACCCCCTTTGTCCCCCACTGTAAGCATAATTAGAGCTGAAGTATGTTCATTTTCCTTCAAGGCCCCTGTTGTAAGTACAGTCTGTGTGTGTGAGATGGAGTGCTGCAATGTGCATCAGACACATGAACTTGCACATAGGGAGAACTTAATTAGAGAAAACAGCGCTGTCAGATGCATTAGGCAGAGGTACGCACTTAAGGGCATATGGTTTTAGTACTATACCATCGGGTTGGAGAAAAGCACACAAACATACCTCAAAGCTCCGAGCCATGCTAATGAAATCACTCCCTTCCTATCCCACTGAGAGCAAACACAAATGTTTACAGACATCACACAGTCTGTCCGTACTCCTGCGCCACACTGGGCTGTCGTGCGAGTGGTAGTGCACTGACTGCGGTGCTGTGTGTTTGTCTGCGTAAAGACACCGTCAACAACAGACAATAGGTGTGGATAAGCAGCAAGATGTCAGTTTCTAACAGTTCTTAACGTTACTAAAACTGATTTATTTCATCCTGTCCTATTTAGGACAGGAGTCTGTATCAGTATTTAGTCTAGAGTCTAGAATTAATATAGTAACACTCCAGCCCCCTTATTTAGCCTTTACAAGCAGTAAGTAAACATTTAATAAAAGGTTTATCACACAGTATAATGTCATTGAAGCGTTTATTATCTTACTTATCAACAACTCTAACTCAACACCCATAAACGGAGGCTGGTGCATTAACAGATAATGAACGATAATATAATAAAACAGAGTTGCGCTGATGTTAAATATGTCCTCATAGCGGAAACTGCAGCTGTTGACAAATGCGGCACATTAATCATTCTCACAAATGTCCTTACATCTGCTCAAAACGACATTATAGCAGGTTAGAAACCGTCATTAGGCATTTGTGTGGTGTTTATAGACACCAAACAAGTGCCG
This sequence comes from Chelmon rostratus, assembly GCF_017976325.1. NCBI lineage: Eukaryota > Metazoa > Chordata > Actinopteri > Chaetodontiformes > Chaetodontidae > Chelmon > Chelmon rostratus. The sequence goes on along the minus strand of NC_055667.1, from coordinate 17,828,991 downwards.
AATAATCCTTCTTTTCTATCTTTTTGTGAAACCTTCAACAGAACAAGCGGCAGCAACAATGTGATTATAAAATCAAATTACAATTACAGATGAAATTATGTTGATCGCAGTCCTCCACCTGGTCGAAAATGTGTTTTTTGTGAGGAGTGGACAGTGATGCTGCAGGTCAAAATGTGTCTTGGTACAACAAATCAATTAGATGCCACTGAGAGATTTTCACTGAATATTTTATATTTTTTTATGCGTGTCAGAATTGTCTTTCCCTATAAATTGTTTTGTGATTTTATTTTATTTTTTTTTCCCAAACATGATTTTGGAGACATTTTTGAATTATTGCAGCTTTCTCGAGATTTTCAGACAGGCTCACTCAATGATTTGTTTTTTAACATCTTGACAAACATGGCAGATTTTCTGCAGGGGCATGCCCAGGGCATATTGAGGCATTGATCTGTTTGCTGCGTTGCATCCAAAAATGAATGTGTTTGTAAAATTTCAATTGTATTGCTAAAAATCCTCCTCTTGTATGTTCATTGTAGTCTATACTTCACTATATGTTACACTTTTGCTCGGTATAAGCACAATTAATAGAGTTTCAGACCGCTGAATTACATTCACCTGCTTTGTACTAGAATGCAAATGCGATTAGAGACATAAATTGTGCATTCATTAAAATTAAAATGAATTAAAATGAGAATATCATTTCCCAAGTACCTCTCTCTGCTATCAACTCAAATGAGGACCCAACACACGTTACAGAGTAACATAAATACACTTGACAGTAGGCACGCTTTAACACTTCTTTAATGATATTGTTTTAATACTCTGCAAGCGTTCGTAGGAAAAGTCTAAATACACAAAGTGTAGCTTACAGAGTTATCTCATTACAGGGAGAGGCAAAGATAATTTGTGATTTTATGCACACACCACCCATTGCTGCCAGGCTCAAGGGCCAGGAAACACGACCATGTGACCAGCGAAATCACAAATCTGTCTTAATGCATAGATGTGGCCCACACGCCAAATCACACACTGCCACCATGCACACTGACGGCCATTAAGATAATAAAGTGACACAATAAAACATTTCAGCAGCTCAACGTTAGAGGCCTATAGGGAGGGAAAGTGACCATCCAACCGTCCGTGCAAAAAGGCAACCATCTCATTTATGGCAATTAGGTTGTATGGGGACTGATGGAGCGCAGGGCCCGAGTCCTCACGTCATCGGCAGCATTTGTCACATTTCATCCCCGCTGCCCTGACTCGTCTCGTGGGGCCCCGGACAAGACATGTGTCATCAGAGGGACAATTTAAGATGCCATGGGTGGCCTGTTGTTGTGACATGCAGCTAAATTGTAAGACAGAGACTGGGGTGGATCACTTAGTCACTCTCTAAATAGCATAAATAGACTGGCCTGATCTAAATGTCTGGTCTAATGTATTCTGAATGGCTTAGTTTGTGTAGAACAAGCACAAATGCCAAATTATTGTAGGGTTGATAAAGTAAGAGCACCTGTGGGATTGAAAGCACAGTTTTCTTTTGGTTTAGCTTGTTAAAAAATCATTATAAAAGACTGATGCTGTTAATCTCAAAATCATCCAACTTTGTGAACCAGCTTTGACGGCCTGTTTGATAAATCGGTGTAATCTAATTCAGGACTACTGTGTGGATTAAACTGGAAAATATCTTCCTCATGTCTGGTGTTAATTTGCAGGCTACAAAAAACTACAGCATCACTTATGTGTGTCAAGTCTTGTGTTTTTATTTACACTAAGTAAAATCCTAAATTCAAATAGAGCTATTAACTCAAAAAAGCAACAATATAGCACCAACATCAGTGTTGCAGCCAGGACTGACATAATGAGGTTAAAGGTAGATCAAGAAAGTGTCAGTTTCCAGGTAAAAGTGACAAAGACAAGCAGAGACAAAGAAAACACACGCAGATATGATTTCAGGAACATAAATATTACTAAACTATGACCACTTCAAACTTGAATCCTCCTCTAAGTGCATCCACTCACAAGACAAACCCTGCCAGAGAAAGAAAACTGGCCCCGCAACGTTCACTGAATTAAGTCGAGCAGGGAGACAGGAGCTGAAATCGTGTTAATAGCTGTCCAGAGTATAAGAGCCCGCCAAGGAAGCCTGCAATCACCCAAATACCCAGAGACAGGTCCTGGGTGCCCCGGGCGGCTCTTGCGCCCTTCCCCTCAGCGCCACCGACCCCAGTGCGTGCCAAACAGGCCCCACCAGCCCCTCTGAGCGCGCTCAGACCCGGCTCCTCATGTCAGAGGCTTCTCATGCAAGAAAAGAAAGTTGCCAACTCATTTTAGGAGGGCCACTCAGACAGTGAGAGCTGGGAATCGTTTTAGCAGCGTGAGAAGTCACTTTTTTCCTTCTTTTTATTCTTTCAAGTATTTGTCCACGGCGACGATTTACGGTTAATTTGCATATCTTAGCTGTTTTTTTTTTTTTTTTTTTGAGCGGTTGCCTTTTCCATTCTCAGCTAAATGATAAGACGATATGACCACAACAGGATAACAAGCAAAATTTGAAATAATCATTTTAATAAATTGTATAAATGTTCGGATTTTAAGTAAGTGTGTATGTGTCATCCAAAAAAAAAAAAAAAAGCTTTAGGGCTGTGAAGTGATTATTGAAATGAAGCAAACCGGGTCCAAGCATAGATATGTGTTTTAATTATAAAGACATATAAACAATATATGAAATCCATGTTGCAACACAACCAAAACGCTTCTTCAATGTATAGGCTGTAGTTATATAACCATGAGCATAGCCGGGATTGGAGCAAGTGATTTTTTTTCCACAGTTGTACAATACAATCATGTGAGATGTGCAATAACTTAACAAGTTAATGCAATAACAAAACAAACTTGTCAACACATCGTTTCTGCAGATATATCAGCCAACATCACATATTTCCCCACACAGCATCAGCACAGTCAGTCAAGGGAAGTCCATTCGTAATAGTTGGGTTAAATCTAAAAGTCGAGATCAGGTCGCATTTCTTGGCATTTCCACTTTTCGTATTGTTGGTGTTGAATGTTGCATAGATTACAAACAAGAGCTGATAACTAAAATGTACCCAAACTCAACATTTGGACATGGCCCGCAGTGTCTGGAAAGTACGAGCGACAAAGTGACAGGGTTTTTTTTTTTTTTTTTTTTTTTTGGTGTGTTTTTTTTTTTTAACTTCATCTTATAAGAAGGCCTAAACAGTTTAGCGTTTGTTAAATCTGGATGAAACATTGCAGTATAATTACTTAACCGTACTTTAAGATTATGCATCAGACTAAACTTGCTTTATTTTCCACAGAATGATTTAAAAATAACTAGAGTGGGAGAGAGACCGACATGGGTGCAGTAAAGGTAAAAGTTCAGGAAAGAGAGTGAAACCAAATCAAGGCTTGTCGTTGCAGTGTTTGAAGAGACTCGACGGTGTCCCGGAATAAGTGGTGCACTTCTCGGCACAGGTGGCGAGTGCAGAGCCCGAGAACGGGTAGACGGCAGCCTGTCCAAAGGGCGCCAGGGCGGTAGGGATTGGTGAGGTTATGGTCTGTCCCTGGTTCAGATACGCCACCAGCCGCCTCATCTCCTCCAGGGCCTGAGCCTGCATGAGGATGTAGTTCTTGGCCAGGAGGAGAGTGGCTATTTTGGAGAGTTTTCTCACCGAGGGGCTGTGGGCGTAGGGGATAACAGAGCGCAGGCCGTCCAGCGCGTCGTTCAGGTCGTGCATCCTCCTCCTCTCCCGGGCGTTGATGCTGAGCCGCAGGGAGCGCTGCTCCTTGGACTTCTTGGCGAGGGGGCCCCCGGGCTTGTCGTCCCCAAACGACGAGCCCCTCTTCCGGGACTCAAGCGTGTCGAAGCCGTCCTCGTCGTCGCTCGTGTGCTCCCCGCCGCTCTCGTTGGACTTCGCGGTCTGCCCGGAGAGGAAGTCGGTGGCCGGTGTGAGCGGAAAGCGGCCGGGACTTCCAGCACCATGGCCAGCGCCGAACCCGAAGGCTGATTGGCCGTAGCGCTGCGTCAGGTCGAGGAGCGCGTCGTTGCTGATGGACTTGAGCAGGTTCTCTTCGCTGACATTCATTTTCTCTTCCAGAAAAAGCAGGAAAAGTCTACTCTTCCGTTTTTTTCTTCCCCTTCTCTCTCTATCCTAGCTTTTGTTTGGGAAAACTGTAGGCTGTACTCACGTAGCTCTCTCCAAGAGTTGCTGTTTTCTAGGAGTTCCTCTCTCGCCTCACTCCTTTCCTCTGTCAGTGCAGTGACTCTTCAAGAAGGAGGCTGCGAGTCTGAAGCTGAGCCTCTACATGCATTCACCTCCTCTGTGCACTGCGCTCCCCCCTTGCTGCGCGCATAGCCCACGTCCAACAACACTTCTCTAATTGTGCTCGCTGAGATCGCGGCGCTCGTGTCCCCCCTTTCGTACGGTCGGCTTCCTCTCGCGCGCGTTTTTCTTTGCCCTCCCTCGCCTTGGGCAGATTGTGACTCGCGCGCTGCCCCTGCTCGCAAGTTAGTAGGAGCACGAGGCCCGCCGGGATTATCTGGCCGTCCAATCAGGGGGGCGTTTTAATTAACTCGGGAAGAGCGCAAGTCTGCTCCCAATTTCAATCATAACGTGATAATTGCAGCGCAAGCTGACACGCAGCCGTTGCTGTATTGTCCACTGTTATATTCAGCTACATCCTATTTAAAGCTGTTTCACCAAACACTTACTGTGAGGCGTTTCAATAAATACACTTGAAAGGAGACACATATTATCGCTATGAATGAGCTCATTGCAAACCTTAATATAGCAGTGCCAGACAGGTAGGTGGATAAAAAGCACTCACCTGTCTGAAGAAGCTGTCTGCCTAGATCAGAAACACATAGTGAGAGCTCAGGTAGGAGCAGAAGGACACTGACAGGACATACAGGAGAGGCTGTGAGGTTTGAGTGTGTGACCTGCAGGTTCTTCTCTCTTTCTCTCGGATCCGGACTAAGATGTTTGCTTTGGATCGGTGCATTTAAACAACTGTGGCAGTGACAGACATCCCGGGGTGTTTGTTAGGCTGTAGTTTGAGCCGCGCAGCCTGCTCTGGACTGAACCCAGAAACAATAAGCTTGCAGGGAAAGTTCATTGACCCTGCACGCCAGCAGCGTCAGCACCGGCACCAAAAGGTGCGGGACGAGCTCCACTCAGTCACCTTTGCAGGTAATGCAACATCTTACACTGGCCGGTTGGTGATTAGTGACAGGCAAATGGCTTTAATTATGTGGATGTGTTCAACGAGTCATATCTCATGAACTCTGCAAGCTGTGATTAATACATTTAAGACAATATTATACTACTTAAGGGCTCGCAACAACCAAATATAGTGATGCCAGAAGCGATAAAAAGTGTGACGACAATGTGTGAACTCGCTGCTTAATGAACCCGCAGAATTATTACAGGCTTCACATTAGTGAATCAGTAAATGTTTGTATAAGAATCCAAAATCAGAGTGAAGACAAAGTGAAATAGCACACAGGTGGGCTACTGTTACCTATAGCAAATATATACATATTTGCAAATAAAAGGTCTCCTGAGGGTAACAAACAGGTGTCCGAAGTAAGAAAGTTAATAGTGAAGGTAAGGCTGCCACCCAGTGTCCAATACGGGACATTACATCGCGATGAGGCTACATGCGTGATTAACAGGAAGCCCATATGGATCCCTGCACGCTCTGTACATATTCTTGCGCCACCTTCTGGAGAAAGAGGCTCAATAAATGTAATAAGCCAATAAATACCAATTTGGTTTAATGTTCTCAATATTTTCTTGATGTTTCTTGCACTTGGTGGTCATTTCTGAGGCCATCTGTAGTAGAGAATCTGTCTATTTTAATGGAGGGTGCTCCAGTGAAAATAAACGTCTTTGGCTTATTGTTACTTGGATGACGTGCAGAATGATGCATGTGTTTGATGCTCGATGGCTGTTTTCACATTCATCTCTTCAAGTGGAAAACTCTCTCTTACAACATAGAATCATGTTACAATATGCAACTTAAACAAGTGTGATGTGGAAACCTGATTTATTTACTCGTTAGTTTGTGTCAAAACCACATCAGACCCAAACTGAACTTCAGCTCATACGTGTCCAGTAAGTGTCTTTTAGTCAGTGGGTGAAGAACTTTTTGTGATCATTGCTCTTCTTTGCTAATGTAATTATTATCATGTGATTGACAAATATTATCATCATTTTTGACACTTTTCTCTTTTTTTCACATCACGCTGCTGCACCTGTACATGTTTCCTCATATCCTCTTGAAAACCCACCATTAAAATGGTGATTACCAGACTTTTATTAAAACTGACACACACTACTAATTATATTTTAGCTCATAATGACTTAATTGTTTAGCTGTCATTGTAATTGGGATTTAAAGCAGTCGCTGCCTGAATTGTTAAACAGACAGAGGCTCTACCAAATCCAAACGTGTGATACTATTCAGTACACTCTGCATATTATTGATCATAATGACCAATACAATGTGTATTGATAAATAATTGATTTTAATGTGGTGTACTGTCGTCCCAGTAAGTCATGACAGTGACACACAAGACCAGGATGCTGAGACAGAAGCAGCTAAATGGAATTCAGCCATCACTAATTGCAGCATTTACACCTGTGCTTCAAAATTTGATGACACCCCTCGTGCACCAGTGACATGACCATACATTTTCATGCTTGATATCCTGCTTGACGTAGACGTTGGAGAAGAGGAGAATGATTTTTGGCTCTGTCACACAGAGAGCACTGCTGCAGTGATAGCATGTGATGACTCCCTCTCCAGCTCCTTCAGGTATACGTTGGCCAGCAGATGGCAGAAAAGCCCGTGAGTTGACAAATACCTCGAACACATAATGGACACACTATCATTGTATTAGTCGACAAAAACCATTTAGTATTACCTGAGGCCGCCGTCATTTGGTTATGTTCATTCGCTCTGGTGGATGTCTTGATTTTATACAATAGTCATGTTCATCTAAGTGCACAATAACAAAAGCTATAAAATATGAAACTGACAAAAGAAAAGCTTCAAATTCCACAATGCCTGTAAAAGCACTGAATTTAAACTAAACCATCAAACTATTGATGTGCATTGAGAGGAAAGCATCCAGCAGAGTTTTAGCTCTCGGCCCATTGTGATCACGTCCCCTAGTGTTCATAAGACAGCACTACACGGAGCCGCCACCTTCCTCCAGGAGGACTGAGTGCTAAAAGCTTCTGATTCACAGAGAATGGAAGAAAACGGAAAAGTGTCAACACACCAACTAATAATACATGATGCTTTTAAAAAGCCTGTGCCGCAGCTCCATGTCGCCATGGCAACTGCAGGCTCAGCTGCCATACAGTGTTGACATACCACATTCAGCTGTGACTCTGTGAGAGGAGAGCGCGCCTTTGCAGTGACAGGAGAGGACCACCATGGGGCAGAAAAGTATTTCCTATCGCTGGGAATATGGCGGCGCTGTCACATTTGACAGGAACAATGCATGTGTGCACGAACAAAAGTGTGTGTGTGTGTGTGCAGACGCGTAGTCGCAAGCATCCATACTGTACATGTGCTGTATCAACCTTACACTGATATTTTTGCTGTTTATCCTTTGGATGCAGTGGAATGAGAGCATTTTGTGAGAGCAGCACATGTTTTAGTGTTGATATTCGAAGTTGCACCAGGTCTTGATTATTGCTAATATGTTGTATATCCAGACCCAGCAGGATCCACTCATCAGGGTTTTCTCTCCAGGCTGTCTCTCATATCCTAATTTTCAGCCCCACTCGTCTGATTTTCACCCCTTTTCTCACACATACAGTACACACACACACACACACACACACACACACACACTCTCTGTCTCTATCTCTCTCTCTCACACACACACGCACACACATCAAAGTGCTGCTCTGAGTAAAGATGGAACAGGCTCCTTTGATCTCTCCCTGCCGGCTCTGATTAATGTGTGGATTTACAGTGCAGACCTACAGGGACCTGGCAGCCATGACACCCTTCTGCTGCACTGGAATCTAGTTTTGCTCACCACCAATCACCACCCTTGGTTTTATACGCTGCTCCAATCATGTCGCTTTTTACATGGGCACCGACAAAAGAACGAAACAAACCCAAGCCTCGCGCTCGCTCAACCTCAAGCACCCAACCGAAGTCTCCGAAATCCAACCGCTGTCACAAATCACAGGACAGCATGCAGTGCACCTGCCCAATCAGAGAGACTTCACAAAGTCTGCCTTCTAAAGCCTTTCCCCCAAGCCAAACCCTTTGCTTCATCTTAGAAGAGACAGAAAGTTACATGAGAGAGATATGGATCGGTGAGGTAAATGTTAAATTCAGCAAGTCTTGGCAGTCATTTGCAATGGTGGGTACAGTGTTGGTGTTTGGTGGGAGGCTTGCTGACGACGACGGAGCAAATGTTGGAAAAATTTAGCATCCAGCATCAAAGGAAGTGTTTGTACGGCACACATTGCACAATGTACTTTGTGCATTGCACATTGCACCCACGCTTCATCACAAGCCAAGCCAAAATAAGTAAACAGTGTACCCACTCTTTACTCTGTCTTTGCTCTTTTTCCCCTAAACCACTCTCCTCCATGTCTCCCCCTCACTCTGCATCTTCTTTCGCTCCATTTTGTCTCCCCTCACTGCAGTGCAATGCAGATTTTTCACAGGGTGGAGGTATGGTAGAGATAGGCGGGGTACCATGAATAATTGTTGAAGATATTTTTACTCTGACCCACTTTTGGAGTCCCTTTCGCCCCCCTTAAAGTCGCAGCCCGACTCTGACTTAAGTCAACATGAGATGTTTGAAACACATGAAACAATTCACAGGTGAGCGGTGCGGTCTCAGCTGCCTAATGAGCCGCTGAAGAAATATTTGACTTGTTTATAATTAGTATTATGACGCACCAAGCATCGAGTATGCTTACCTGTATTACCAGAATGCCCACTAGCCAGATTTTTTCATAGATATTTTGGACTTGTTTTTCTGAAAGGAAAGGGTGGCCCATCAAATTGCTGGACAATTAAATGAGACCTTTCGGTGTTCATCTGAGCACCGTCACCAGTTGTAGTAAGTAACTGGCAAGAAATACACACAAAAAAGTCACATGATCACCACCTGACATGTGAAAGTCATGTGGTGGTAGTGGTAGTGTATTTATACTGGAAACTAAGCAGCCACATATCTCAACACAGGCGAACAAACTCTGCAGCTCAGGATGCTGCAGTTTCCTCACATTTGCAACAAATGGCACACAGTTTTAATGATCATGAGCTGGATATCCTGCACAGAGAGGACAGGTGGGTGCGACCAAAACAGAGGAGGGGCTTTGAGAGACCACTTGTCCCCAGATTACAATGCTGTGGTAAAAAAATATACCTCAGCACTTTATGGATGATCCAGCTTGCCCCACCTCACAGGCGGGAAGAGGGGCACTAGCATGAGTGGCTGGGAATACCATCTCCTCTGGCAAGCACGCTTCAGTGACTTTTCAGTAGTCATCTGACTTTTAGTTCTTGGGTCACGTGTTGATCATGTGACATCTTTGTGCGTATTTCTTGGCAGAGTTACTGGCAGCCTGGGATAGTTACCACAGACTGTCACTGTTGAGTTGGGACACTGTAAAATCCAAACAGAATGTGATGATTTGCAAAACACTGAAAGCCCATATTTAATTGCAAATAGCACAAAGACGACATATCAAATGCTGAAACTGAGAAATGTCATTGTTTTTGAAAATTATATCCTCATTTAGAATTTGATGCCGGCAACACATTTTAAAAAAGCTGGCATGGGCTCATGTTCACCACTCTGCTGCATCACCTCTTCTTTTTAACATCACTCTGTGAGCGTTTGGGAACTGAGGAGAGAAATTGCTGTCATTTTGGAAGTGGAATGTTTTCTCATTCTCGCTTGATGTACGATTTCAGCTGCTCGGGTCTCCTTTGTTGTATTTTATGCTTCATGATGTGCCAAAGATTTTCAATGGGTGACAAGTCGGGACTACAGGCAGGCCAGTTTAGCAGCTGGACTCTTTTACTACGGAGCCATGGTGCTGGAATACGTGCAGAACGTGGTTTGGTATTGTGTTGCTGAAATAAGCAGGAACTTCCCTGAAGAAGACGTCGTCTACCCTGCAGCACATGTTGCTCCAAAACCTGTATATATGGTTCAGCGTTAATGGTGCCTTCACAAATGTGCAGGTTAGCCATGTGCCATGTGTACTAATGCACTCCCAAACCATCACGGATGCTGCCTTTGAACTGTGTGCTGACAACAAGCTGGATGGTCCCTCTCCTCTTTAGTCCGGAGGACGCAGCATCCAGGATTTCCAAAAAAGATTTTCAAATTTGACTCGTCAGACCACAGGACAGTTTTCCACTAAATTGTTGCACTTTTTGCCTGTGCAGTCTGTCACACTTCACTTCAGAAAGACTAAGACTGTCTGTGATGCTCTTTTTATACCCACTCATGTGACTCACCTGTTGTCAGTTAACCTGATTAACTGTGAGATGTTCCACCAGCTGTTTTCTTGTAGCATTTCACAACTTTTCCAGTCTTTTGCTGCCACTGTCCCAAATTTTTGAAACGTGTTGCTGGCATCAAATTCTAAATAAGGATATAGTTAAAAACAAGCCAAAACAATTTCTCAGTTTCAACATTTGATATGTTGTTTATGTGCTATTTTCAATAAAATGTGATTTTTTTTTATTGTTTTGCAAATCACACATTTTGTTTCTATTTAGGTCTTATACAGCATCCCAACTTTTTTGGAAACAGGGTTGTGCTGTCTGACTCTGGTGCGTAAACCACTAATGGTGTTCAGTATTTTTGCTGCAGTTCAGCATGTAAGTTTTCAAGGACAGTGAGTCCGTACAGGAGCCAGCATCAGTCAGGTTGAGTCAAGTAAAGTATATGGGTTTGTAGTAATCTCAGCAGTGAGCTCACACAGTTGCGGTTAGCAGGAAAAGTAAAATGTCAGTCAGTCGCCTGCATTGCTTAAAGCAAGCTAAACTTTTTTAAACACTTGACTTTGTAATAATGCTGAAAATTTTAGTGCGTCTATTTTGATTTCTGGCAGTTAGTTAGTTCCGCCGAGTAGGCGGAAGAAGCCTTTGTCAGCGTCGGTCTCAGTACTGGTAATCATTGAAATGACAAAACAGATCTGTACAGAATAACTGTTTGTTCATTGTTTGTCAGCACAAAGTAGTTGACACAGTACTAATACATTATTTCCTGATTAAAACTTCAAAAATCCCATTAACATTTGTCATGATGTAAATGATTAAAAGTCCAGCCTTGTAACAGAGCCTTAGAATCTCCTGTATTTCACTTCATGTGTCTATATAATGCAATTTTTTTAAAGACATCATTGTTTATTAAACATTTCAGCTTTTTGGTGGCCTTTAATGAACAATTTCCCATGGCCCTCAGACCATCACAGGTTAAATGCCATGGTTTGACAGAGGAGGGAAGTCAATGGGTGACTTGAGAAGCTGCCGTTAGCTCAGACATGTGTGTAATAACAGCAGGGCAGAACTGTAAAGGTTTTTAAATAGATTACAGCTCAAAAAATGAAGAATTTCATGGATATGAACAATATCAGGTCATGATGACCCCAGTAATTAAAACTGATTGATGTTAGGACTGTGAAGAGCTTTGTTTGTTTTTAAATCCTCAGCGTATTCAGTCACAATGTCCTGACCATTGTGACACCGTGTCCTCATCCAGTGTAAAAGTGATGTGAGTCTCTTTTGTTCGCTCTGGTCTCTGAGGAATGAGGAACTCTATTGAAATGTTGGGCAATTTTGTTGCTCACCATAGAGATAGGACACAAACACATAAAAGTGCCCAAGGGAAGGCATTATATGTACAGGAGATTAGAAACGGAGACATATACTGTTCAGTTGGCAGTGATGTTAACATAGATATGCAAGCAAGAGATAGCACCTCTCAACAACATGGCAATTCAAAGTGCTTTATACAAGACATAAAACGCATTACGAAAAGGAAGCAGTGCAAGAAATGAATGAATAGTTCCACATTTAATTTAAATAAGATGCAGTGGCAAACATAAACGTCTCACGGCCTGATTTACAGGAAGTGAGAGTCGAAGCAGGCCTCAAGTTTTCTGCGAGTTGGTTCCAGATATGTGATGCTGAAAAACTTAATGCTGCTTCTTCTTGTTTAGTTTTGACTCTGGGGATAGTTAGCAGCTCCTCCATCATGAACTGTCCAGACCCCTCAGATGGTCTGGACAGTTGATGATGGAGGAGCAGATTAGAAATATTTTCTGGCCCTAAACCTTCCAGTGCTAGCAGTGGTTTTCAAAGCACCTGCTCAGTGCTGTTACACAACCACGATCACATGGTGGTATCATTATGAATGGGTCGTCTGCATAATCATGGTAAGATATTTTATTATTTTCCTCAATCTGAGCCAGATGAAGGTAGATGTTGAACAGAAGAGGTCCAGGAATGGAGCCTTGGAGAACTCCACATGACGTTTTTGTGTGTTCAGAAGGGTAATAACCAACTGACATAAAGTAGCTCCTGTTCTTCAGATTGGATTCAGACCAGATTAGCCCCGTGCCAGAAATTCCCACCAGTTTTCAACTCTGTCTAGTTATGTTGTTGTGTTGTCAGTGTTTGAAAAACAGCCCCTTTACTTTTACTTAAAAACTGGAGCTGCAATAAGGGCCTGTAATTGTTCCTCAGTGAGTTGTCTAGATTGTTCTTTTTAAAGAGTGGCTTAATAACCAAATTTTTCAGGGTGTGTGGGAAATAGCCTGAGAGAAGGCGAGTGTTGACTGCTCAGTAGAGGATCTGATGCCATGCAGTTTAAAACGTTTCTTAAAAGCTTGTGGGTAGCAGGAGGAGGCTTTCAGATGTTGCACAATTTCTTCCAAGGTTTTATAGTCAGTGCAGTCAAATTGTTTTGTAAATTGTAATTAACTTCGTTTTTATAGTGGACGCAAAGCAGAACCTGTATCTGCCGGAGTTTACAGGTTGTCTAATTTTTTTTAATTTTCTCCATGAAGGTGGAAATTCTTGGTGGATGCAGGGTTTGTCACGTAGTAACAAATGAGGCCATGTATCATTGTGGTTTTTGGCACTGATGTATGAAAGGAAGGACTGCCTTGCCTTTGTCGTTTCTAAATTGAAAATGCAAAGTTCCTCTTGTCAAGGCCTGTCATAATGAACTTGGAGATTTTTCACCACCTGCCCTCGGCTTTTCAACACTCTCATCTCAACGTGGAATTTCTCCATGGTGCTCCTCGCTTTCTCGGAGACCAGTGCAGGCAATGGCATCAATAACACTTGCAACGCAACTGTGAAAGGCAGTAAAGGAAGAAATACGTGGCTTCAGGCCATCTGCAGAGAGTTTGTGGCAAATACCTCATCTCAGGTCAGTGCCATGTGCAACAACTGTGTCTGTAGATAGAAACAAATCCGAAAAGAGCCTCAGTAATGCTGTGACTGAAGTTCAATATTCAAAATAATTTTTAGTATATTTTTTCTTTTAATTTGTTTTTAGATATTTTAGGAAGCAGAGATACCAATTATAGAAATGACTGATGACCCACTATACCGCACTTGTAAATTAGCAGTTTTTTTTCTCTTCCTACCAAGCAATCATTGTTCGACTTTGTTAAAATCATAAAGATTTCAAGCAAGTGTTGTAGTGGATCCATTTGTTTTAGATTTGTCCAGGAAAACACTTATTTTGGTCAGAAAGACCGTTGAAAATAATGCTGAATGAGCGATGGCATGGAGTCACAGAAGCTAAGAAGACAGATAGCTCGGATGTGACGTCGTGTCCTCGACTCTTTACACTCGCAGCACGTAAACACCCCGTAAAACGGAGAGCGCTAGCACTTGTGAGCTAATCTCCTAGCATGTTCTCACTGCTGGCTGTGTGAGCTGTTACGATCCAATAGACCACACCGATGGGTTTGATAATGTCTTTTTACGTGGCTCTGGCCTTGCAGCTTGTAGCAGTCCATTGACAGTCTCCCCACAAAACTCCCCCTGCTTCGAATCTTAATGCAAAACTAAGCTAATAAACTCTCAACTCAATCTTCATAGTTAATGCACAGACATGAGAGTGTTATCAATCTTCTCCTCTGCCTTGAGGCAAAAAGTCTTTGAATAGCCTAGGCATATTTCCCAAATGTTTAACTATTCTCTCAAACAGATCACTTCTCCAAGTTAAGAGCTACTTCTAATCATTACTACACATGCCAAGTCTAATATTTTGCTCTCTTTGCCTTCACTTGTCTCTGAATGTGTCGAGTGTAATTTCCATATTTATCTCCAGGTTCAAATAATTCAGTTCAATTTGAATTAAGGTTGATTTTGCTTTTCAGCTTTGGCTCTTTAAGGCCATAATGTCTGTGTGGTTCCTGGATAATATCATTAAGTGCTAAACCGTATATGCAGTGAAATTTCCAGAAAAAGCCAAATTACTGTGTGATCCATTATGGAGACTTCAGACATCACATGGACTCATTTGACACTTGACTTGAACTTGTATTTTTGAAGCATCTGTGAGTGGAGAGGGCTTAGAGGTGATTTATTCTCTTTTAACGCTGCTGTTTGAACACAAACACAACTGTTCATAACAAAGGGTTTATTTATAATGCAACAGTGAGCTGGACGTAGGGGGCCAAAGCCACTCTTGCAAAGGCTTCGAAAAACACAAAGGAAGCTATCAGACATCAGATGAGAACATTTTACATAACTCCACATTTCTGAAAAACTGTTTTGGTGCCAGCCAGATTTCAAGGCTTTGAATTTTGAACGTTATTGAGCTGAACTCATTTTCTTCCCCTAGCTGCTTCCCACAGCGTCTTTATCTTCTGCTGTTTCTTCTTCTTCTCACATCTCCTTCTTTGTCTCTGTAATGATTTTATGACATTTGTTTTCTGTCAGGGCTTTGAATATAGATAACAATATGCAAAAAACACACAAAAAAAGGACACGGCATGAATGCAAAACTGACCTGATGTGTGCTCTGTACAAATTTAGAGAGATCTGAAAGGTCCTCGCCAATTTCCAGCTCACTGCTTCTGTTATCTCGCCTTGCTTATCCCTTTTTTCCCCCAGCTCTGCTATATTTCTCTCCCTTTGTCTCTCTGCGCAATAGTTTCTTTTTCTGACTCCATCTCCCATGCATCCCCCCTCTTCCACCCCCACACTCTTCCCCATATTCCACAATGTGAAAAGTCACCCAGAGTTTTCCTTCTAGGGTTTTTGCGGACAGGAAGTCCATATTTAATGAAGTGACTCTCTTGTTAAAATGCTTTTAAGTGCTCCTGTGCAGGGCTTCAGGCTGGAGCGGAGGGGAGGCGGGGGCTGAGGCTTTTATTTATTCATTGGGCGATTCAGTGCCTCTTCCCCTGCTCCGGCTCTGTGAAGAAGGGAGAGGATTAGAGGAATGAATCCCCCTCCCCAACACACACTCGCATATACACCCTTCCTCCCTCTCCTTCGCCGGCCGTGTTCCCTCCCTCGGGGGACACCCCTGCGTCAGTCCACATTAACATCCATCAGAGCATGGTGCTCTAGAGAGGGACGAGCCTCTGTCCCACTGAGTCGCACATACATGCATGACTACATGTGGCACGCAAACTCACGCACGCTCATACACACTGGCGTGCTAGGCTAGTGCGCAAAGTAGCAGGAGACACGCTCTCAAACCAATGCTCCTCATAGCTATGAGTCGCAGGCTCAAAGTGCCTCCGTCACCCTGCTGCTGTTCCCGCCTTGAGCTACACTCAAATTCAGTTTTGTTTATATGCTACATTCACATTGGACTGAGAGAGCCCTCCAACGTTTGAGTTATACAAGTGCAGATGTCCCCTACTTGATCAGCAGGCGAATTTGAACAAGTTTGAACGAGCATTTGAAGCCTGAGACAGACGGAGGAGAAAGGAGAGGGAGAAGAAGGGAAAGTTTCTCCGAGCGGAGGCTGAGATTGTGCGTTGTGCTGATTCCTCTCCTCTTTGTGTGAAGTTTTGGGCTGTCTGCTCCCTCGTTATCTCTCCTCGCTCGCAGAATGGGAGGGGAGCCGAGAGTCGGGCTGGATGAGAGAGGCATATCATTAACCAAGAGTGTTTCTACAACAAAGCGCAGACTCTATCAAATCCCACTCATTCCCACACAGTGGTGTCACACTCATCATTCTCCTGCACTGAACTGCTGTGTGAAAAAAAAATGCCCTCATTTGTCGAAGGCACACATCATTTTTTTTGTCAGAGGGTCTAATAGAAATCCCTTTAATATTTCCCTGTCTCATATCTTTGAGAATTTTGAGATACTAATGCTTATATCTAAAAATGGATTCTGATTGTTAGAGCCTGACTGATGTGTGTGTTTGTCTGCGTGGGCTCTGCGTGCATGTGAAAGTGCATGGATCCTCATTGGAGGGCTTCACTGTAGCCATGCAGAGGGATCCAGATTGTTTCTAATTCACCACGCTGACCTAGATTCCGAAATCAGGCACACCGAATGGGAAATGTTGCCCCATGTCAGCACACATACACTCACACATCGAACAAAAACAAACAAAAAGAAGAGGTTAGCGTGTGTCTTGCCATAACGTGCTTTAAGAGCTCCCCTTTTCGCGCATCATTTTAAGCCCCGACCGCTGCTTCGACCCATTCACACCAAATCACACATCTGTCACCCCACTTCCCCTCCACCTCTCTCACCTTGGAATCTAACATCAAATCAAAATGTTAAAATGCTAATTCATTTTACCGGCCAGCTCTGTTCACACAAACTTATAATTGGATTCCGCCTATTAATATAAAAGCTTTCTTCATCCTCATCATTCGGTCTCGTATTAGTCTTTCCACGCCGCACACGAGCTGACCGTATTCCACAATAAGACGGACAGAGGAAGAAAGATGGAGTGGACAGAGGAGGACAGTCGTCTCATCAGCCAGTGTCTCATTGAATCATGGAGTATCTGCCTGGTTAATGCCTGGTTAATGTGTGGTCAGTTTTCCACCTGATTACCTTAACCCCCCCCCCCACACACACACACACACCGTTTCTCCTCCCGTCAGCTGGCCTGTGAATATTTTTGATGTGGATGGAAGATGCAGCGCTCGGAGAGGCGGAGGGAGTGGAGCTGCACTCTGTGACCCGGGCTAACTAGCGTGTTCAGGCTGAGAAACGAAGGGACTGATGCCACCACAAGACAGAAAGAGGGGGAGAGAAAGAAACGGAGAGGCAGAAAATCAACGTACGACGGCCGGGAAAGAGACAGACGGCCTGAGAGAGAGCACCAGATGCTGTGTGGGAGGGTTATTTAATTGATGATATCACACCTCTCTTTCCCTTTTTCTCTCCCTCTTTTTCTCCCTCTTTTCTTCCTCTAACACACACACATTAACACTCATGCACACCATATTTGCCCTGTCACCTTCTTATCCTTGCATGACACACCGCCCATGCTTCTCCCCGCTCCGTCCTGCCCACCCCCGCCTCCCCGGAGGTCTGCGAGGCCTATCGCTTGTGTGAACCCGCGAAAACAAACTTGAATCGGTCGCCCCCATCACAGCGGAGAAATAATCCTGCGCACATCTTATCTAAGATTATGATTAGGAGTTGGTCACAGGCTTGTTTGTAAATTCATGCAGCAGGAGAGTACAAACATCTCAATTATACGCGTTCTCTGCTCTGTGCATTAAGTCATTTGAAATCAAACAGCATCAATTTGGTTGGTCGTTTTCAAGAGTGCAAACAACATCGCCGCAGCTCTCTGTTGCTCTTGTCCTCTTTTTACTTCTTGCTTCTCTGCATTCGAGTAGAAACTGTTCCACATGCTTCCTGCCAAACTAGAAAAGCCCCAGAAAACGAGTCTCATTAATTAGCTTCTCATTTGTAAATGCAAATGAGCTTAATTAAAAAATAGACTCTCCTTTTGCGGGCTTCAAAGGGAGACAGTGAGGCCTAATCAGGAGGTTTGTTCAGCTGTGGCACTAATGAGACATATTTGGCCTAACGAGGGAGCGATGCCCTAATTTGTTTATGGTAATGATATGAAACAGTGCTTGTCCTTTTGGTGTATCTGGGAAGGGATCAGTCACACACGCGCCTCTGTGCGATGTACCTTCAGGGTTTCGTTCGGCGTTGGCGAGGTGTTGCAGCGGCCTCGCTGAATTGTTTCAGTAGGTTAATTGGCTTAATTAGCCTAATAGAGATGATTAGGGCAACGACTCAATGTCAGGGCATATGTGGGCTTCTGAAGCATTTCCGTGAAAATATTGTGCAGTGAAAATGGATGAAGGAAATGTAGTTCCTCTTGATGTGGCAGAGGTAAGAAATGAACTCACTCAACCTTTTTACTATAAATACTCCTGAGAAGTAAACAAAGCAGAGCAGGTCCAGGTCAAGCCTCACGTAACACAGCTTAAAGGGAAACTGCACTTTAATACAGACTTACTTTCATTGTTTTAGCCATCGTTTCTACAAACAATAAAGACTGTGCTCACCACGTTATTAACTCAGATCTCGGATTAGAGCACCATCATGAACAAGGAGTCCCACTGGGCAAAAAACAAGAGCGATTAGGCCCCTCAATCAGCCGATCTCCTCACTTCTTCAGACTGAAATATCTCGACGGCCCTTCGATGGATTGACATGACATTTTGTTCGCTGACTGACCGACTTTGGTGATCCTCTGACTTTTCCGCTGGTTTGCATCTTGATTTTTTTTTTTTTGTGAAATACAGTGTTTTTGGATGGATTGCCATGAAATTTGGTGAACACACTCAAGTCAACCACCGGATACATTTTATTAACCCCTGTGAACCATGAACTTTTCATTTAGTGCCAACATTCCCATCGGCATCTGCTGCACAGTGGGTTCACCGCTAGTTAGCAAACACTCTTAGCACATGAACGTGGTAAAAACTGCAGACTTGCTCTTTCATTCTGCTGAGCTGTTTATGCTTTTTCAGCTCATTCCTTTGGTTTTACAGTTTGCAGATTTGCTGTCAACATCCTTGTTTCGAGCAGGAGCAGGCAGCTGTTTTTCAACATAAAAAAAGGCTCTGACAAATAAATTGTATGCTACATGCCTAGCACCATATGGCAGACAGGCATTGTTAGCAGCTAGCCGGTGAACACAGTCATGCATTTAGCAGCTAAAGAGACAGGTTACTTCTCTCAGGAGCTGATGAAAACTGAAACAGCATTAAAATGGGAGTGAATATTGGACTGCATGCTATCACACACACCACATGCACAACAATTTTTAAATATGCCAGTGTTGTGTGTACTTTGCTGCCCCCAAGTGGCCAAAAAATGAATGCATGCAAATTTTAACAAAACCCTCGGTTAGAAGACAAAGTTCAATGATAAGTTAGCCATTAACACTTCGCTGTAAACTTTCATCACAGCTGACTTCCTGGTTTGAGTTTTGAGATGAGTACAATGTGCTGTTATTGCCGACATTTCTTGTGCACTCACTTTCAGATTTTCAGATAATCTGGCTAAACCATCAGGTCTATTTGTGTTTCTAGACCCTTCTGACCTTGTTGTTGTGTTTCCACAGCACAAAAATTACTGTGGTAAACACAGTGTTATCATTAAAATAATGCCAGGACCACAAAAATCCCCAGGTAGTAATAAACCAGAATTATCCTTTGAGGCACTGTAACTACTGTACAGGTGCTCAAACGTACCTAAATTCGCGTGCACACATGCTCTTGTGCATACGTGTGCACGTAAGAGTGAGTGACGGGGCTCTCGCCGCTGTTTTGTTCACCGTTGACTGAGTGTGAGGCCGAGTGAGATGGCAGCATGGCTGGCCCTCACTGATAACTAGGCACAGGCAGAGCCCTGTGCGCTGTGCCTCTACTTAAAACACACACACACACACACACACACACACACACACACACACACACGTTAATTAATCCCAAAACGGAGGGGAAATTGAAAAAAACACTGTCTCCACTTTTAATTGGACTGACTGCCGTCCAACCATAAAGAGAAAACAAGCTCAATCATTCTCCTCCATCTTGTCGCTTGTTGAATTATTGATAGATGGAGCAAACGACACTGGAAAATGAAACGGGGAAAAGAAGCACTGGGCTCGAGTGTGTTTGAATGTTAGTGATAAAATTTGATTATTCATGTGTGATGCATGCTGTGTGGATTCTTGTAGCAGAGTGAGGAGGAGTATTGAGTTTCTCCATGGTGACTGTAGAGAACCTGCATGTGCCAGACAAGCCAGCTGGTATCTCGTTGTCCAAGTACACAATGCTCCGGCAAAAAAAAAAAAGGAAAAAGAAACAGAAAAATAGCTGAAGTAGATGAGGCAGAAGGCATTCATTATTCAGTCATATCTGAACCTCTGTGCACACGCTTATCATCTACAAACCAGCACACATTGTCTTTCTGACCCTTTCACTTTTTGCTTGACCTGTTCTCACACTACAATATATTCACACTCTCTGAACATACTGTAATCAACTCTTCTCCCCCCCGTGCAGCACACATTAGCTGCTCCTGGTGAAAAGCCTGGTAAACCATATCAGATTGGCTTTTTTCCCAACAGTTGGTGGGTTTTTCTTTTCAGAGAATATTTTGGCATCTGATTTTTCTATTTGTCAAGACATTTGCCCTCAGGGTGACAGGAAGCAGTGGTGCCTTTCTTCCATTTAACTGTAACACCTCTTCATCAAAATGTAGTTAAAGCCCCTTTAGTATTACCAACAGATTATATTATACAGGTGATCTTTAATGTGTCTTTAACCACCCATTATTGATAATAATAGCCATACAAAATGAATAACTTCTTACTGTTTCATGGACTTTTTACTGTGCAGTACCTTAATGGAAAGATGATTAATTTTTTTTTTTTTTTGACCTCCAATGTTTTGATACCTCAACCAGATAATGAGAATGGGGAAATCCCTGAATAGGCTTCTATGCTTTGACAGTGACAAAACATGTTCGAGTTAAACTTCCAGAGGCCAAATAGAGACCTTGAAATATTCCCCTCATCAATTAATCTCCATTCAATGACACACTGCTTTACTTAGCCAACCATTCAGCCTCCTCTGGCTGCTATAATTGTCCCAGTTAATTGCTTTTCAACTCTCTTTGATTACAAGGTCGGCTCTGAATGGCTGGTGTACATGGCTCAAAGTTCCCTCTTCCCTCGGCCCTCCTCCTTTTCCACCCACCTCCTTATGACTCCCCCTCCCCTTGGTCACAACAGATCGTACCACCCCTCCTCTCCTCTCTGCTTTCCATGACCCTACAATCCAAGGTCAGTTGTTGGAGATGCGATTTTCATTAACCTATTTATCATGACGCCGTATGTCTATAATGGTGGCTGTTATCTTATACCTGTGATATACTGATACATAATAAATGTGGCCATTCTGTGGATGCCCAAGATAGAGAATAATGAACACCGACGCTTACAGTTTTACATAATCTGTAGTACAGGCACAAGATCATTTAAATAGATGTATAATTTGTAAGCAGAGTTGCAATGGCTTACTCCATTTCTCTTCATATAAAAAAATGACGCTTTATTATACACACTGTTAAATCTTAAATCATTATTTCGCCTTTAAGTGGCAGCATCTCACAAAAGAGAGAAAAAAAAGGAGACTGTATGCAGGGAAATGTGGAGAAATAAAGATATATTGCTATTGGCTCTCAAAAAGAGCACTACTCTACAACTGTCCCTGGCAATTTATGTACTGTTGAGGTTGGTTAAGGAAGCTGAGTCCATGATTGGAAAGAGACTGGGGTTAGTGTGAGTGTGTCTGTGTGTGTATGTGTGTGTTACTCCTGCGTCCTTCTCCTCTCCCTCCACAGCTCACACGGAGGCGACAGAGTCCCTCTCATTACTAAACAGCACAGCCCCCAAACAAAGGCTCATGCACCCACAGCGGCGCGTGTTCAATACAGATAACTAGTGTGGCCTCTCATCTGAATTAGCATGCCGTATAGGCCTTGACACATATTCACACCGACACACACACACACACACACACACACACACACACACACACACACACATAGGTAGGCAAATCCAAACACATGCAAAAACACCACACACATGCACACACGTTCAAAGGCGCACCCGTATGTGCTGTTATTCACACACAAACGCACACTCATCCTGCAACTCTCGTGTCGAACAGATAGCGATTACCGGATTACTCTGCAGCGGCAACTTGAATATGCATTCAAGCTTTGCGTCGTCAGCATTGGCTTTTGTTCTTCACGTGGAGAAGAGCCACACAAAGCCTTTCGACATCAAAGACACAGAACAACAGAAATAGCAAATTGCAAAAATACTAACTGCGGTTCTGAGGGATGCCGCCGGGTCAGTGCACATAAGAACCATGCAAATAAGCAACACAGCGTTTTTTCTGCTCCACTTGAATGTAGCTTTCTCCTCATCTGGCCTTGTGCATGTTTCACACCTGGCTGGTTAAATGTGCCACTGGGCCTGGAGGTGTCTGCTGAGGGGTGAACGGCAATGAGGCAGCGAAGGCAGCACAAAAACACACACATCCACTTACCGGCTGACCCTTGGTCTTTCAAGTTCATTTTAGACTCGGTCCTCGCATTGCAAAGCCTCGTCTTAGATCATCAGAAAATAGCATCTTTGAAATAAGTAGCCAATAGTTGAGCTGATTGGTATACATAAATAGCTTTCTCCTTTTGTAGAGAGAATGTGGTAAAAGCAGGCTACAGAAACATTACCTCCTGTTGTGACTAATGTCTACAATCTTCCTGTCTCTCTGTCACATACAATCACAATAGCTTGTTTATCTTGCTGTCATTTTTCCTGGATGCTATGTCGCTTTCTGCTGTGATTGGACCTACGTATAGCTAGATGCAATAACAGCAGGGAGCAAAATGGGGGTCTTTTAAAACGTTTTACAGTCCTGTGCATGCAGGCGCACACATCAATAAGTTGCATATTTGCTGAGAGCGTGGAAGATGTTGGCTCTGCGTTGTGCTATCTGTATTTCAGAAGATGCTTTGACGCAGGTGGCGGTGACCCGGTTTTGTAAATGAGTCCAGGGTTGAGGAATAGTTGCAGAACAGGCAGATAGTGTGTTATATTGCTGATAATGAGGGGAAAGAAAACATGGAAGAGGAGGAGTGGAGGAAGAAAAGTGAAGAGAGGTGGAGTGCAGGAAGGGAAGCCTAAAATATGCATGTCATCATGGATGACTGATAGCTTTCTGTGAAAGCTTCTCTTGATGCGCGCGTGCAAGGCAGGCCTCTAATTGAGCTCTACTGCCAATCACAAATGCTCATAGTGTGTGTGTGTGTGTGTGTGTGTTTACTTGCAGCGTTACATTCCCCTGCTGAAGCACTGAAAACACACACACACACACACACACACACACACACACACACACACACCATAATAATACTCGTCTTTGATCATCTGAGTGAGACTGTTCTCTAGATGTTCTACAGTAATTAGCTTGGTGTTAAGCTTGAGAGACAAGAGAGATCAAGCAGCAAAGCCAACAGATGATCAGTGCATAACCATCACCCTTAACTATCAATACCAGTCTGTAAGACCGACCATCCATCAGCGCTGTGATATAGTCTGTATTCCCTGGCTTTTGTTGCATGTTTTTAGAACCCTTCTGCAGAAATGACAAATCTTACATGTTGCTGCTTTTATTTATGTTAATCAAACCAGCCAGAGAAGGAAAGACATACACTCACTGATTATAAATAAAAGTGGAAAACAACAGAAGAAAATGACCATAAAATTTAATAAGTTTAATTTAAGTGACTATTTCTATATGGATTTATGTCACACCAAGTAGCTCCCGTTCGAAGGATTTTAATGCTACTGACGTTTCAAGCAAAACGCTCTTCCGAGGGCTTCAGATGTCTGAGGAAACCGCATTAAAATCCTAACAGGATCTACTTGATGTGCAGATCTATTTGTTTCAGCTGTGCAATATTCATAATTCTTTGATCCTATTGCGGACTGAAATGTGCGTAATTTTTTTTTGTCATTCCTCTCAGTTCACAAATCACATCAGAAACCTGAAAACAAGCGAAGCACAACGCAGCATCGTCGCAGAACGACCGCTGTGTTGACTCGCCTTGCAACATATGTTGAATTGCTGTAGATAAAGAAACTGGATTTTGACTTAGAATCATTTGAAGGAGGTTTTGTCTGTGTGTTTATCTATATCCAAATAAAGGTCATGGATTTTTAAAAATGAAGTTAAATGTGCACAGTTAAGTCTCAAGGCCTTGCTCCTTCTATGAGAGCTGTGAATAACATAAAGGAAAACACGTTGCAGATGCTTTATGTTTTCACCAAACCGTATTTCTCTTGACCTCCTTTGAAAAAATGCTTTTCCATTTGAATGATGTACTGCAAAATTATCCTTTTTTTTGCACCTGCACACCTCTTGCGTTGTTCCCCCTGCACTTCCTCCCTCTGCTGGTACACAGTCTCAGCACATAGAGACAGCTCACACAGGAGTAATATCAGTGACTCCCACCTCCCCGCCACCCTTTATTACCCCTCTTTTTCTTACTCTCTCTCTGTCTCTCCCTCATGAATAAACATCCCTTACATTCACTCAGTGCTGGCATGAAATGGCCACACAGCCCCTGGCACACGCAGGAGTGATGCCGCAATCATTATTCCACTGCAGTGGTCCCACACAAGCATATTTCACCAATCATGTGGCTCTCTCCCCTGGCTTTTGTTTGGATGACTTAAACAAATGATGTGGCAGTGAGGAGGGCCTGCGTACCACAGCCCCCCCTGTTAACACGGCAACCGTTGACACGGACACAGCAAAATTTGCATAAGACTACGCTTGAGTGGTACTGGCAATTCCAACAGGGGTCCGCGCATTTTTCCCTCCCTTTCTGTGAGAGGGTGGGGTTGAGGGTGGGGGGTGTAAATGGGTATTTTTGGTTCTCTCGCTTTTCTCCTTCCTTTCATCCTGTTCTTCCTCTCTCCTTCTCTCCTCTCCGACTGCCAACTCCTCTTTTCTCTGGGGTTTAGTGTTGAATTGGAAGTAATGAAAGATGCACACATGCCATGAGACTGACTGGGCTTTCAGCAATAGAGATGGAGGAAGTCAATTTGGCAGAGCTGTTAAACACATACAAGGCAATGGTGGCATGTAAGAATCAGGCCAGTTACACTTGACAGATAAGATACCTTGCTGTGCTGAAGACCTGCTACTGAATGGCCAGCTAGGCCAGATGAAGCACTGTGCACGCATGACCGGGAAGAAATGAGTGTTTTTAATTAGATACATCACTGGTATGATTATTTTTGAAAGTATTCTGGCAGCAATCGGTGCATCATTTCAGAATAATGGCCCTCCTAAAGACGATGACTGTGATGAGGATGATTAAAAGGAGGAGGATGTTTAATAAAGTCTGACATATGAAGAGGGGGAAATGACAACTATTGTATCCATGAGGGCAAGGATACATTTAACAAGGACGGCACCGCTGACGAAGGTGAGGAAGAGGAGGATAATCATGATAATGCTTATTTCTGTTTTGGCTTTTTTGTCCATGGTCATATCTGAAAATAGAACGAGGAGCGCTGCATTCAGAGAAGTTAATCAAGCAGCCCGAAGGGCCACTGCTCTGTCCTTTCATGTGCCTATCTCGCTCTACATTTCTCCTATCTCTATCTCTTTCATTCGCCTTATCTCGCCCTTCTTTAATCACAGCATATCAATGTGACTGATACATCTAAGAGATCTATTTGCGGGCTGCTCACTTTGTGAGAAAGTTCTATTTGAATTCCATGAATTTGCTCTCGCCTGACTTTCAGACTTCTCACTGTGCGACAGCCGCTCACAGGAATACCAAACAATGAAAACAAGCAACAATATCTTCCCAAACGTTTATGCAATATGTGCATAAACATATGGGAAGATTAATGTGTTTGTGTGTGGGCACCGGTGACTCTGCTGAGTCCTTAGGGTGGGTGTGGTACACTGCCGTGCAAAGGTTGTCTCCATGGTGATAGATGTGGGGTCATCTCCATGACGATGGATCAGAGGGGGTGTTGGCCGCCAAGGTCGCGGACCAAGGACAAGGCGAGAGTGATTGCAGCTACCCAGACAGGAAATCGAAGAGGAGCACTCCAAGGGGGGGTCGAGGAAAAAGGTGCAATTTCACAAGCCAAATTACTTCTGGGATGGAGGAGAGAAAAATATCACAGCTATAACGGCACCAGGGATGAGAAAAGGGAAGGAGAGGGAGGTGGTGGAGGGGCAGGAGGCAGCAGGAAGTTGGAGGGAGGTCCCAAACAAAAGCTCAATTATCAGAGTCATCAAACATGTATGCTCACATAAGCAAATAGAGTGACATCCTGCTACCTTGATGCCATACAAACGTCCCATCTCCACCTCGCTGAGAGGAATGTTTAGAAGTATCTGTCTGAGTTTGGCTGTGATTTTCCATGTGGTTTATCAAGCTTGGTTTATTTCTGAGACTGATGCCGGCTGTGACTAGAAAATATTGATTGGATTGTGCAACATGTTCCGCTGCAGCCCTACTGATTTCTTTTTCTGTTCTCTCTCCTGGCTCCTCCTCTGCTCTCTGGCGATTCCACAACATTAGTATGTGGAACACCAGCAAATCAGTAAATTGTTAACGAGAACAGGCACAGTGAATAAATGACGACGACAACTTCAAATTTCTGCCTCTGTGCCTCGTTCCCTGCCTGCTCAGGGTTTCCCCATTGCATTTTCTGTCTCACTCAGTATGCCCTCTATTTTCTGAGTGTGTCTGTGTGTGTTTGTGTGTGTGCGCGCCTGTGTGTGTGTATGTGCTTGTACAGATGAGTGTCTGTATCGGCAGGCTGAGTGCATTGAATCATTAAGTCCACAGTGCCACTGTGCCCATTGCCTCATTGCACCTAATTAAGCCCCTTTTGTTTCCTATCAATTAACACTGTAATTAAAACTAGTCGTGCTTCTGTTTACCCCGAGTCTGCTGATTCAGGGGGAATGACACACAAACAGTAATGTGCAGGAATTCAGCTAATAAATGCATGCATCGCACAGGCGTTCCACATATAGCACAGACAGGTACTTATCAATACACATGCAAATATGAATACGCACATGTTTAGAAGGATTCAGCGCATGCACACACACCCTTGCAACATCAAAGCTCAACCAGGCCTCTCAATTTGCTGGAGAGTGTGTTAGAACAAGGAGTGCTGATGAAGCTGGGAAATGAGAGCAGGATACTTTGGTGTGTGTGAGTGTGTGTGTGTGTGTGTGTGTGAGAGTGAGTGTGAGCCACTGTTGAGTCGTTAACAGAACCAAGGGATTCACCTCCCGATAATCTCACACTAATCACCTAATCCTCATCCCTCAGGTGAACAGACAGGAAAGGAGTACATGACATCAAGTGGAAGCCAGACAACACGAGACCCACTTAAACACACACACGCACACATACACACACACCTCACTCAAAACATATATTTAAGTGCAAGCATACACACACGAACAAACGAACAAGTCAAACAAATGAGCGCGACTCCACCCCGCCCCCGCCAGCCCCATCCACCTCAACACACCAATGTACATTTCACCAAAAAAATATACACCCTACCCCCTTGTTTCCATGGCAACTGACCGTAGAACTGTGGGTATATGAGGCAGCAGGCAAAATCACTGGAGTGAGAGGCGTACCGGTCTGTCACCTCAGCCTCCCCAGAGAAACAACACATAATACTGTACTACTGTACTCGCTCCTCTCTCGTTCCCTCCTCGCATCCATCGCTCAGATCTGCAGGAATATACAGATTTCCCTCTCTACTGGCACACACGCGTGTGCGCGCACACACACACACACACACCATCCTCCATGTTGTTTCACTGGCTCAGAGCAGACAGGGCTACGACACCAGACACTTGTGTGTAGAACATTTGTGATCTTCTTATTAAAACATGATCATGAACTGCCGCCTAGAGACACCACCCTTCACCTTTTCCTTTTCATGTCGGGGGCGACTGCTGCTGCTGCTGCTGGTGGAGGCCAGCCTGTCCTTGGGTGCAGTAAAGGATTACAGCAGCACACACCATGTGACCTTAATTCCCCCCTGCCTGCTTCTGCTGCGCTCAGCCAATCAGGATCATGGATGCGCCGTGCACGCATGTGTGTGTGTGTATATGTTAGCATGTGCATATTTGTGTGTCTCTGAGCTTTTTGTGTCCTTCCACGACTGCCATGTTTGTCAAGAGTTTTTGTCTCAAGAATATATGCTCCAATAGATGGATTAAGTCTGATAAAAGGGGAATGGCGTGAGGGTTTACTGTGTGTACACATGTGCATATGTGTGTGCGTGTGCCAGCTTGTGTTTTTAAAAGGGGGATGATAGTGTGAATCAGCAGCGGTGGCTGCCGCCGCCACGGCACGTGTCACACATTCAGACGACCTCATTCATCCCCAGCAACCCTAAGATCCCTCTGCTCCTTCCCCTCACCCACAAACAGACCTCAACCCCCATTCAGCCGCCGCCGTCGGCAGGCTCAGCTGGTGGCTGAGGGAGGAGGAGGGGTGAGCAGAGGGATGGAGTGATGGATGGATGGATGGATGGATGTATGGGGGGAGGGCAGGTGCTTGGAAGACCATTTAGTAAGCAGCCCTTTTTCCTCATTGGTTTTGGGGGGTTATTGCAGCCAAAGATGGAGGAGCAGACAACTGTAACAAAAAAGAATGACAGAGGATGTAGAGGAAGATCGGGAAGGAGGATTGGTGAGAACATGTGAGGGTAAAATATGTGTGTGTGAGCGTAGTGGGGGTAGAGGTCAATGTGTGTGTATGTAGGGGGTGTCAATTAGATATGGAGATCAGACACAATAAGCAGCAGTTTAAACATGAGCATTACATCAGGGGGAGACATCCGGCTGCTACGTCGGCTTGCGGCCGCCAGATAAGGCCCACAAAGCTTTGTGTGTGTCTGCGCGTGTGTCTTTGTGTCTGTGACGCAGCAGACGTAACAGACGCAGCACCTTGCCTCATAAGACACCCGCTGTTGTTGGCGACCTTTGACCTTAACCAAACCTTGACCCTGGCAGAAGGCAACTGATTTACCCAACAAAGACAGATGACGCAGCGGAGCCTGAAGCCAGCGCTAAACTCTGACCTCCAACCCTCCAGTCCCGACCCAAACTCTATCTGAAGCCAAACACACCCCGCTCTGTCCACACACACATTCAGACAATGAAGCAGGAGAGACGCTCCACTCATCCATCAAAGCAGCAGAAAACCAATACCATCATATAACATACATATGCAAGTGGTGCCATTATTATCATGCTAAGTGGTTCAGTTTGCTCTTTGTTTACGGGCTGAGACATTTTCATTTTTCTGTCTCACTTTTAGGAAAAAGAAAAATTGTATAATCTGCTGAGGTTGCATAAATCACATAATTTTAAGATTAGATTTAGATGTAAATGTTTAAAACGTTAATTTGGCCAATACAGTTTGGTAAGGAGTCAGAATTTGACTTAACTTTTTCTTTACTTTAAAATATAAAGTGTGAAGATAAAACTTTTTTCTAAATGCAAATGTTCAATTTAGTTCACAATGGACAAATTTAAACGCCCTCAAAGGGCAAGCACACAGAAAAAAACTACACAAACAATTCATTCACATGCATGAAACAAAGTAATATAACAATAGATGGTGTGAAACACTGACATGCTCAAGGACAGTGGCCAATCTGCAGTTTATGTAGAACAGGGGACAACACCCAAATGCTGAAAATCAGACATAGAGACAGGAGTATGTAAAAAGAGGCAATGTTTTAATGAAGGCTCAAAAAATGTGCAAGAGATCCACACACTGAAGCTGGCGATTCAACAGAGATTGAACCAGCAGGGAGAGAGTTCAATTCCAGATTACTCACGACATACTGACAGAGTTGAGCAAAAGACAGGCACCTGAACACAAAGAACAGGAGTCAGGAAGGCAGACAAAGCAAGACATAGCAAAAATACTTAAGTGGATCTCTGGAGTTCAGTTGTTACCACATGGATGGACAAACAACTCAATGAATACTGGGTGGAAGGCCGGTGCTTATATCCTGTGGCCGTAGGTGAGTCTTGATTGATTGATTTGAGTCAGGTGTGCTTAGGAGAGGAGGAGGCTAGACCAGACCTGCCAGCCACGCCCTGCAGTTAGACACACACACAGGACAGACAGGGAAGAGACAGGACAGGGGACAGAGGGGAAGGAAAACAGAAAGGCACAACAAGACAAAAAGGAGGGGAAGCCGCAGATCCCAACACCACAAAAGTTCATAATAACAACAGGTGCACGTGCAGTTATCAGAAACTCCTCATCTCATGTGTGTTTCTCATCTAAAACACATTCTTAACGGCATTCGCTCAAAAAATGTTTAAATTATAATCCTACATGTCTTTTTTGAGGACTTAGTATTAAGATATGCAAGGGACCTTTGTGTTTTGCCATTAATTTCAGGACTGAAATTAATGACACCTCACTATCGGCTCAACAAAGGCCGAACCAGAAAATGAATGAAAAAGCTAAAACAGGTATAAAACCTGCTGAATGTTGCAGAGAAAAACGATAAGATAATGAAAGAGAACCAAAGCTAATACACATCATTCAATCCACACAAGGAATGCTCTTTACTTTGTATCTGTATCACATTAACCTTCTTTTGGTTTCATCGTTAAAAGCTTGCATGAAAATGTATTTGAGAGCGAATGTTTGATCGTGTTCAAAACGGTTCATTTCTTCCCCTTTGATTCAAAAGTAGATTTATTCCGTCATGTATAAAGTATGTCGCCCCGTCATGCATACTAACCGCATATGGTATCTGGATGTGTTTGTGTCTCTGAGTCATGTGAAGTAAATGTCTGGCCCCTGCACTGCCTGTGTGTCTATAACAGATGGTATGTGTGTGTGCGCGTGGGTGTGCGTGTGTGTGTGTGTGTGTGTGTGTCCTTCAAAGTCTGGCAGAAGCACCTTGTCGCTCCGTGGTGCATCATGCCAACTGCCATTGGCCAACCACACAGCACCTTCCAGTCTAATGTGTTCTTTCAGACTTTTAGTATCATTTTCTTTCTGCTTGTCAACAGAGAGAAGAATCCAACGTTTTTCATATAAGCTTATTTTTAGCACATTTCACCTTATATTACAGCATTTGTACATCATATTTGCTTATTTTGAGTGATATACACCAAAAATCGACTTTTAGGACATACATAATTCCCTCTTTATCACACACACACACACACACACACACACACACACACACACACACACACACACAGACCACTCCACTTTCTTTGCATACCTACCATGAAAATTTCCCAAGCAACATGCAAATTAATATTCTGAATCCCGCTCTAAGTGCTCCCTTCAGCTGACAGATATTCATCTGCACCGGACATGTTTGACAGATACGAACCAGCCGGTGTCATGGACGCTGCGGCTCAGTGCGTAACGACAGGGAAAATGATATTGTCTGATCCTTTGTTGCACTTGTTCAGCGGTATCTAATAACTGTCCTAACTAGGCTTGTAGAAGTGACTCCACAAGAGGTTTGACATTTTCAGATGGTTTTTCACGAGGAGCCGTGGCGAGAGAGAGTGAGAGGAAAACAGATAATGAAAGAAGAGGAACAAGCTAGATAGATAGATAGATAGATAGATAGATAGATAGATAGATAGATAGATAGATAGATAGATAGATAGATAGATAGATAGATAGATAGATAAACAAATCAACTATGAAAGAAAGAAACGTAACAGTTCCCCCTCAGGATCACATTTCTCTGGTAATCCAGAACAGATTGGGCTTCAAAGTTATCTCAGCAAACTTTGTGGATTCATTGAAAATGTGATTGAAATGACAAAAAAGGGAACGAGGGCGATGAGAAGGGAGCGTGCAAGAGAGACCCGTTCACGCCTCTGAAAATCTGTCAAAGTAGTTTGGAATTCATGAGTGTTTCTCGGGGAAGACGCGCACATAGATTTCATTTCATAAAAGCAGAAAATGCAATACCCGGCTGACGAGCCACGGCGCTACAGAATTCTCTTTGGCAACGCTTTGGTACCATCAAGAGCTGACTACAAACAGCACAGCAACACTGATTTGACACGTGTCATGGGTGTTTTGTAAATACTTTGGATATTTTCCTCCCCCAGCATTAGACTATGGCTGCCTCCTGTCACAGTGCTGCTGCTGTGACAAATACTCCAAAGCACCCTTTCCTCACAGGTCAAGTGGAAAACATTTTCAGGGCTTAGCGTGGGCGGATGAATTGTGCATTCATTGACAAAGGCAGGATGGATTAGCAAATTATTATTTTCAATGTATAAAGCAATAAGAGACGGAGTTGGTGTGTGTGAACTTGCACACATCTTGGCGTACGCGAGTCCCAGCTCGCAGCCTTTCTCTCTCTTCTGTATGCCGACTTTGTCTCTGGGTTTCTCATGCCGTGCTGCTCCTGCTGCTGCTGCTGCTGCTCAGGGAGGCGGAGGTAGGCTTGGGGTGGGAGCAGCGGGGTGGGTGACAGGGCAGCATCCATGCCCAGACAGACACAACCTCTCCTGGGCTGATGCTACCAACAATCCTTGCTTCTGGAGACACGCACAGATGAGTCCTGTCTGGAACCGCTGCTGCAGCCACAGAGTGTCTTAGTCAACGTCATGGAGTCTGTTTGTGTGCGTGCATGTGTGTGTGTGCGCGTGTGTGTGTGCGCGTGTGTGTGTGTGCGCTCTCTAGCGTGCTTCTGCCAGTAGAGGAAAGTAGCTAAGTACATTTACTTATGTACTGTACTTAAAGTGGCTAATCCTGTGTAAAGGACTTTGTAACAGTCTAAATAGGTTCTGTATAAATAAATAATTGATGACTGTTATTATTATTAGAAATACTTTTATAATAAAAATCTATCAAATGACAATGTGAAAACAATGTGACAGTGGTTTACTAAGCTTTCCAATGAGTTTCAGCTCATTGTTCAGCTGTACAGGCTACAGAATGTCTCTTTTAGTTCACGCTCACAGCTCTTGCAGCAAACAAGCTCTACAACCGTACTGTACACTACCTGCTCAGCACCAAAGAGCAGCTATGAGCCCCAGTCATGTATTAGCATGAATTCGGGTCACTGAGGTAACCACTGGCTTTTACAAAAGATAATTAAATTTAAAAATTAAAGTTAAGTTGCACCTTCTGAATCAAAATAAAGATGGCAGCCCACCATTTACAACATGCTTAATGGGCTACAAATTATTTTTATTGTGCAGCAAATCGAATATTTTTTCAGGATTCTGAAAAAACCATCAGAACAGTAGTAAATGTCTTCTAACAACATTCTGGGTCTTTCCAGTTTGCCAGTGAATTATCTTGTGGGAAAGTGCTGTTTGCATCTTCAACCTGAATGCAGAGGCTCAAACTGGAGCTACGAAGGAGCCAGATATTTGTCTCAGGAGCTGGTGGAGAAATGAAAAAATGAGCTAAAAGCAGATTGAATATCAGACTTAGATTCACAAGGTGGCTCCAAATTAAATATAATGTTGCTCTTTCACTGCTGGATGTGTAAATAAGCAGTAGCTTGTTAACAAGTTCACGTAACAGGCTAAACTTTAACTAGTAGGTATCGTTAGCTACTCTGTAGATTATGATTTTACAGAAAAACATATTATCAGTGAATAAAATATGACATACAAGGTCTATAAAAAGCATTCACTCCCCCCTGTTTTACAACATAACAAAGATTAAATATGGCTTTTTTACACTGATCAACAGAAAAAGGCCCTTTAATATCAAAGGGAAAACAGACTTCCAAAAAGTGATTACAACTAAGGTAATTATAAATATATATATATATATAAAAAAACAACTACAAAACGCTTCTTTGCATAAGTGTTAAATCCTCACTGGTGCAGCCAATTGGTTTTAGGAGTCACATCATTAGTCAGATGGAGAGCCTTTTAGTCGAGGGGTTTCGGCTGATTGTAGTATAAACACACCTGTGTCTGGGAGGTCCCACTTTAAGTGAGTCGCTATCGTGGCAAAAAAAAAACCTACACAATGAAGATAAAGGAGCACTCCAAACGACTCCTCATTATCTGTGCAACCTGAAAGAGCTGGAGCTGGTTAGTACAGTAAAATGAGGAAAAATGTCCAGATGTGCAGAGCTGATAGAGACCCATCCATATGGAGTCATGGCCGTAATGGCTGGGATGGGTTCTGATGCAAACATAGATTTTGTATTTTATATCTGTTATTAACTAGTTAATAGACAAAATCTACTTTGATTAAATGACAAGAAAACTTCAAAGTGGGTGAATGCTTTTCACTGTACAGCATTCTCATAGAACCATTAAGCACAATAGGCTCCACCTCGACATAAACTATGCTGCTTACATGCAGGTTAAGTATATACACTTAACCTGCATGTTCCTGTAGCTGTGCCCAATCTCCACCGAGCACCCAGTGGAGGCCAAATCAGTCTCTTCATGAAGACAATCAACCTCTCCAGTACACCTCCAGCGGGCGACTGGTGGAGCTGGAGGTGAGATGAGGTGTCGGGAGTGAGCGGCAAAGAGGGGGAGGGGAGTGGGGGTCACTGTGAGGAAAGGAACGATGGATACAATGCCGCGGGGTCTTGGCATTGCCTCCTTATAACGACATTACAGTGGAAAGAACAAGCGGCAATGAGCGACACCATCATTAACCTCTGACTGGGCTATAAATCAACAGCAGTTCACGCAAATTAGACCAATTCCCCTCGATCTGCCTCCAAAGACCCTCGCTTGGACTACGCCATTATAAATCACATACAGGAGGAGGAGGAGGAGGGACACACACACACAAAGATACAGGGAGAGAGCATGCAGACACTTTTATTGGTAGTGCTTTACAGTGAGTCATATAAAATAAAAGAATTAGATTTCTCGAGCTTGCCCTTGGTGATTCATACATATTTTCATCATGGCTGCTTATTACAGATAGCGTTTGATTCTGTCTAGAGGCACAGAGGAATTAACGTTACTTGTAGCCATGTTGCAGGAGAGGAGAGGATAGTAGAGAAGAGGAGAGGAGGAGATACTTCCAGAATGAAGATGACATAGGTTACGCAATTTCAGATTATTATTCTGCACAGTGCCGCCCTGGGGATTGATTTGATGTAAATATGAAAGCATACAGCATCACTTATTTCTCACACAACAAAGAGCGAGCTCAACAGAAACCAAAAATAACACTGGCTGCAAATAGAATACTCTAATTTGCCACAAATATGTTGAAATTTCCTTTTTCATCATGATGTGATTTTTGCTCCAGCCCGAACGAGGAGGATTAGTTATGTGTTTTGATTCAAAACAGTATCTGTTAGCATTGTAGCGTGATTACTCTCTGTGGAAATTTTCAGCTGAATTTGGGCTGTTGGTGTTCCAGTCCACGCGGGGTGGTGTGGGGCGAGGGACGGACATCTGCCGGCTCTCCGCGGTCGTCTGTAGGAAAGAGTACATATTGCACGTCACTCGGAAAGGTAACAGATATGGCAGTATGTCCCTGCCATCTGTCACTGGAGCTTCATACGTCCACGCAGACAAAAGCAGAGCCGGGCTGTCGAGACGGCAGCAAGGCCCCAGCCCGCTATTGTCCTTAAGGCTTGTGGGTGAATGTAGGGCCCCTCATCATCAGGCTCTGCTGGAGTGATGCAGCCAGGCTAACAGCAACATTATTCACCACACACGCGTGCATTCACCCAAGGGACCAAACAGAGAAATTCAGATTTTAGCATATAGTTAATCTCAGGCAGCAATAATAATTCAATTAGTACCCCAAATCCAAGGGTTCATGCAATATCAATCAGTAGAAGGATGTGCGAAAAGTTACATTCAGGTTTGTCTAGTTTGATTTCTTCTTTCATCTCTTGAATAACTGCTCAGACACACACACACACACACACACACACAGTCATCTGCACGCACACGTTCATCCAGTGCAGACTCCCACAGATAAGGTCCCAGGCTTAGTGGACAGGGTCGATTTTCCATTATGGAATTTTATAATAAAGATCAACTGTCACAGCAATCAAAGCATCACTTAAGGCTATCTTAAAGCAGAGCCAGGACCTCTGTTTTCATCCAGCAACCTCCTCCCCTTCCCCAAAAATAATCATCCTCAATCCTGCCAAACACTGTAGACCCTCCAAGAGTCCCATCTTTTCCTTTATCTCTCAGAAGAAAGAAAAAAAAAGCAAAGATGAGGAAGGTCAACGATCTGTCAACAGTAGATAAAGAAGGATGAACGAAAGAAGAGATCGATGGAGAAATCTGAAAAACTTCACAGTTTTATATATTTTTGTTCTGAGAAGAAAACGGGAAGATAAAGTGCTGTCAGACTCTGTATATTCTGAAGTTTCTGTGTTTCCCAATTCGCCAGGTGGAGTACTTAATCTCAATTTATTTTCGAGGAAATTGCCTCGGCGGTGTACGCTCAAGTATGTTTATGATGTATGTCCTTCTGTGTGTAAAATCATTTCTTTATGTCTGAGTGCAAAACTGGGGAGAAATAAAAAAAAGAAAATAAAGAAATGTTTTTTTGGACCATGTCACAGATCAACATGTGAGATTACAACAACTAATCCCTGTGTAATCTCTGTGCTCCTTACTGTGGAAGATGCTCCGCTACGAAGGACCGATGGCCTTACAAATCAGTTCTTAATACAGTAATACAGATCCAGGTGCGACAAAAAGGGCAGCAAGCACAAATGGGGACAAAATAACAATTAAAGGGAGCGTTTTGTGTTG
The DNA here is from genome assembly GCF_017976325.1 of Chelmon rostratus. NCBI lineage: Eukaryota > Metazoa > Chordata > Actinopteri > Chaetodontiformes > Chaetodontidae > Chelmon > Chelmon rostratus. The sequence continues at coordinate 17,792,113 of NC_055667.1, read as the reverse complement.
CTGCAAGATGCCCAAAGGAGAAAAAATACGCAAAAAACAATTTAAAAGGAAAACTGCTGTAATCTTCAAGATGGACCCTATTTTCTCATGTTTTTGTGTCTAAGTGACTAATGGGGCCAACAACTATTGAAACCGTCAGCTGTCAGATGCAAAATGAGCTGCAATGTAATCTGTCAGAGCAATTGCGCACTGTCAATGTATGTTCACTAAAAGTGCTTGTTTTTGTCTAAACAACAATATGGAAAGGATCCCTAAAGAGAAATAAAATGTTTGTCTTTACGTTTCACTTGATCCAGTCTGTTGTCTAACCTGTAAGTCTCGCTCGAGGAGAAGTCTCATTCTGAAGTCTCGGGAGAGTTGAGTTGTTGTATCTTAATGTTATCTAAAGGATTTTTACAGTCATGGCTGAATATTGCGATGATTTGGATAAACAAGTCAGTAACAAGTGACCTCTCGTGAGACTGAGGCTTCTCCTCTAGCGAGACTTGGTTAGACAACAGACTGGATCGAGGGAAGGGTAAAGAAAAATGTGCTATTTCCCTGTAGGGTCATTTCCATTTTTTTTACTTTGTTGTACATTTTTTTTTACTGTATAATTATATAATTAGTACAAAACACTATTTATATCTTAAGCATGTGCAATTCAATATGGAAATAATATTTTTATAGAAATAACATTCTTATACTCTTGTATATAATCTACGTATATAGTTGATTTCTTATTCTGTATCATTTTCTTCATTCTTGTTGATCTTTAAAGTTTCTAAAGGTTTATCTTATCTTATCCTATCTTAATGTTGTCAGATACTTAGAATAACAATCTGAGCCCATCAGTGGCAAAAACAAACACTTTTAGTGGATGTACATTAACTTTGTGCAGTTGGGGATTACATTGCAGCCCATTTTGCTGCTGGCTGCAGTGCTCCTGCAAAATACTCGGAAAAACATGGGAAAATAGGGTCCAGGTTAAAAAATACCCTTTAACACTCAAAAACTCAGTTAATGTGCCTTTTTAGGACTGCGTGGCTTTGATTCTATCAGATTTGATTGATGATGGCCAAACAACCCACCAACTGTCACCAAATTCAAATGTGCTCCACTCTGATTGGTTGACAGAATCATGTGACATCACCTTTACCTAACTGAGAACTGCCCCCCCCAATTCACAAAATGTGAAACAATCAACATAGAATACTTTGTATTCACGTAGTCTTGCTCACAGTGAGAAGGCGATTGAGAGAATAGGTTTTCAGGGCCCAGCGAACCCCCACGGTGCATGGAGGGAAGCATAAAGTGCAGCTGAGTGGAACCGGCACACTGTGGAGGTCAAGGTCTGACCCCTTGGATCCCAGCTCCCTGTGTGCGAGGGCGGTTCCTTCATGTTTTAAACTTGGGATTTCCAATCAGACAGATTGGTGTTGGGGCCCCATTTGACACGAGGGGCCCGGCATTGCTTCAAATCCTGGTGGGCCAACTGGCAGCCTCTCAGGAAACCTATTTCAATTACCATAAGAGCCTTGACTTGCTTCCCTTCATCCTATTCTTTAATGGACTATGCATGTACCACCTCATGCAAATGACTTATAGCAAGGTCCTTTCCTTTTAGTGGTGTTGTTTCTGAGTGTCGGTCTTGTGTTTGAGTCCTTGCATGTGTCTCTGTGCATTCATCAGTGTGTCTTGGTGTGTGTGTGTGTGTTCAGCTAGAAAAGATACCAGCTATTATCCCTGACGCATCTCTGACCCTGTGGCTGCTGCGTTTTGGGAAAGTCGATGAAAACAAAGAGTTCAAAAACGCATAACTGCTAAGGCGGTCTGTGTTGACATTACACAAACAGGAGCGATGTCTATGAACCAAACACCAAAACACGCATTAGAAGCTGGAGATCAGACACGAGTCACATCTGCCTTTTCTTTTTCTGAGGCACGGGGGAGAGACCCTGAGAGAACGAGAGCAGCACGAGAGACGAGAAGCTGGGAGGAGGGCGAGTGTGGGTAATACAAAGTCAATCAGAAGGGCAGAGAGGAGGAAAAAGTTGTAGTTCAAGTAATAATTTGAGGCGCTTGCCTATGTTTGTGTGTATGTGTTTGGCAGATAGTTTTACACAGAAACAGA